>NW_028126315.1:50000-650000 GCF_965194825.1 Balaenoptera physalus | reverse complement strand
AAAACACTAGTGCTTAGGAAATCTATTGGAGGCAGAAGCAGTCAAGGGTAGCCTAGGGTTAGGGTTAGGCTTAGGGTTAGGCTTAGGGTACTGCGTAGGGTACGGGTTCGTGCAGGGCTTCGGGTACGGCGTAGGGTATGGGTTAGGGTTAGGGTTAGGGTTAGTGTTAGGGTTAGGGCTCGGTTTAGGGTACGGGTTAGGATTAGGGTACGTGTTAGGGTTAGGGTAGGGGTTAGCGTTAGGGTACGCGTTAGGGTTAGGGTAGTTATTAAACCTATCCCACTCTGTAGACACCCCTTAGCACGTAAAGGAATATTATTTGGGGGTCCAGCCATGGAGAAGAGTTTAGACACTAGGATAAGATAAAGAACACACCCATTATAAAGAAATCACATTAGGATTCTCTTTTTAAGCTGTTCCTTAAAACACTAGTGCTTAGGAAATCTATTGGAGGCAGAAGCAGTCAAGGGTAGACTAGGGTTAGGGTTAGGCTTAGGGTTAGGCATAGGGTACGGCTTAGGGTACGGGTTCGGGGAGGGCTTCGGGTACGGCGTAGGGTATGGGTTAGGGTTAGGGTTAGGGTTAGTGTTAGGGTTAGGACTCGGTTTAGGGTACGGGTTAGGATTAGGGTACGTGTTAGGGTTAGGGTAGGGGTTAGGGTTATGGTACGCGTTAGGGTTAGGGTAGTTATTAAACCTATCCCACTCTCTAGTTACCCCTTAGCACGTAAAGGAATATTATTTGGGGGTCCAGCCATGGAGAAGAGTTTAGACACTAGGATAAGATTAGGAGCACACCCATTATAAAGAAATCACATTAGGATTCTCTTTTTAAGCTGTTCCTTAAAACACTAGTGCTTAGGAAATCTATTGGAGGCAGAAGCAGTCAAGGGTAGCCTAGGGTTAGGGTTAGGCTCAGGGTTAGGCTTAGGGTACAGCTTAGGGTACGGGTTCGGGGAGGGCTTCGGGTACGGCGTAGGGTATGGGTTAGGGTTAGGGTTAGGGTTAGTGTTAGGGTTAGGGCTCGGTTTAGGGTACGGGTTAGGATTAGGGTACGTGTTAGGGTTAGGGTAGGGGTTAGGGTTAGGGTACACGTTAGGGTTAGGGTAGTGATTAAACCTATCCCACTCTCTAGATACCCCTTAGCACATAAAGGAATATTATTTGGTGGTCCAGCCATGGAGATGAGTTTAGACACTAGGATTAGATAAGGAACACACCCATTATAAAGAAATCACATTAGGATAATCTTTTTAAGCTGTTCCTTAAAACACTAGTGCTTAGGAAATCTATTGGAGGCAGAAGCAGTCAAGGGTAGCCTAGGGTTAGGGTTAGGCTTAGGGTTAGGCTTAGGGTACTTCGTAGGGTACGGGTTCGTGGAGGGCTTCGGGTACGGCGTAGGGTATGGGTTAGGGTTAGGGTTAGGGTTAGTGTTAGGGTTAGGGCTCGGTTTAGGGTACGCGTTAGGGTTAGGTTAGTTATTAAACCTATCCCACTCTGTAGACACCCCTTAGCACGTAAAGGAATATTATTTTGGGGTCCAGCCATGGAGAAGAGTTTAGACACTAGGATAAGATAAGGAACACACCCATTATAAAGAAATCACATTAGGATTCTCTTTTTAAGCTGTTCCTTAAAACACTAGTGCTTAGGAAATCTATTGGAGGCAGAAGCAGTCAAGGGTAGACTAGGGTTAGGGTTAGGCTTAGGGTTAGGCTTAGGGTACGGCTTAGGGTACGGGTTCGGGGAGGGCTTCGGGTACGGCGTAGGGTATGGGTTAGGGTTAGGGTTAGGGTTAGTGTTAGGGTTAGGGCTCGGTTTAGGGTACGGGTTAGGATTAGGGTACGTGTTAGGGTTAGGGTAGTGGTTAGGGTTAGGGTACGTGTTACGGTTAGGGTAGTTATTAAACCTGTCCCACTCTCTAGATACCCCTTAGCACGGAAAGGAATATTATTTGGGGGTCCAGCCATGGAGAAGAGTTTAGACACTAGGATAAGATAAGGAACACACCCATTATAAAGAAATCACATTAGGATAATCTTTTTAAGCTGTTCATTAAAACACTAGTGCTTAGGAAATCTATTGGAGGCAGAAGCAGTCAAGGGTAGCCTAGGGTTAGGGTTAGGCTTAGGGTTAGGCTTAGGGTACGGCTTAGGGTACGGGTTCGGGGAGGGCTTCGGGTACGGCGTAGGG
This sequence comes from Balaenoptera physalus, assembly GCF_965194825.1. NCBI lineage: Eukaryota > Metazoa > Chordata > Mammalia > Artiodactyla > Balaenopteridae > Balaenoptera > Balaenoptera physalus. The sequence continues at coordinate 647,808 of NW_028126315.1, read as the reverse complement.
TATTGGTTAGGGTTAGGGTTAGGGTTAGTGTTAGGGTTAGGGCTCGGTTTAGGGTACGGGTTAGGATTAGGGTACGTGTTAGGGTTAGGGTAGGGGTTAGGGTTAGGATACGCGTTACGGTTAGGGTAGTTATTAAACCTATCCCACTCTGTAGATACCCCTTAGCACGTAAAGGAATATTATTTGGGGGTCCAGCCATGGAGAAGAGTTTAGACACTAAGATAATATAAGGAACACACACATTATAAAGAAATCACATTAGGATTCTCTTTTTAAGCTGTTCCTTAAAACACTAGTGCTTAGGAAATCTATTGGAGGCAGAAGCAGTCAAGGGTAGCCTAGGGTTAGGGTTAGGCTTAGGGTTAGGCTTAGGGTACGGCGTAGGGTACGGGTTCGTGGAGGGCTTCGGGTACGGCGTAGGGTATGGGTTAGGGTTAGGGTTAGGGTTAGTGTTAGGGTTAGGGCTCGGTTTAGGGTACGGGTTAGGATTAGGGTACGTGTTAGGGTTAGGGTAGGGGTTAGCGTTAGGGTACGCGTTAGGGTTAGGGTAGTTATTAAACCTATCCCACTCTCTAGTTACCCCTTAGCACGTAAAGGAATATTATTTGGGGGTCCAGCCATGGAGAAGAGTTTAGACACTAGGATAAGATAAGGAACACACCCATTATAAAGAAATCACATTAGGATTCTCTTTTTAAGCTGTTCCTTAAAACACTAGTGCTTATGAAATCTATTGGAGGCAGAAGCAGTCAACGGTAGCCTAGGGTTAGGTTTAGGCTTAGGGTTAGGCTTAGGGTACGGCTTAGGGTACGGGTTCGGGGAGGGCTTCGGGTACGGCGTAGGGTATGGGTTAGGGTTAGGCTTAGGGTTAGTGTTAGGGTTAGGGCTCGGTTTAGGGTACAGGTTAGGATTAGGGTACGTGTTACGGTTAGGGTAGGGGTTAGGGTTAGGGTACACGTTACGGTTAGGGTAGTGATTAAACCTATCCCACTCTCTAGATACCCCTTAGCACATAAAGGAATATTATTTCGGGGTCCAGCCATGGAGAAGAGTTTAGACACTAGGATTAGATATGGAACACACCCATTATAAAGAAATCACATTAGGATTCTCTTTTTAAGCTGTTCCTTAAAACACTAGTGCTTAGGAAATCTATTGGAGGCAGAAGCAGTCAAGGGTAGCCCAGGGTTAGTGTTAGGCTTAGGGTACGGCTTAGGGTACGGGTTCGGGGAGGGCTTCGGGTACGGCGTAGGGTATGGGTTAGGGTTAGGGTTAGGGTTAGTGTTAGGGTTAGGGCTCGGTTTAGGGTACGGGTTAGGATTAGGGTACGTGTTAGGGTTAGGGTAGGGGTTAGGGTTAGGGTACACGTTAGGGTTAGGGTAGTTATTAAACCTATCCCACTCTCTAGATACCCCTTAGCACGTAAAGGAATATTATTTGGGGGTCCAGCCATGGAGAAGAGTTTAGACACTAAGATAATATAAGGAACACACACATTATAAAGAAATCACATTAGGATTCTCTTTTTAAGCTGTTCCTTAAAACACTAGTGCTTGGGAAATCTATTGGAGGCAGAAGCAGTCAAGGGTAGCCTAGGGTTAGGGTTAGGCTTAGGGTTAGGCTTAGGGTACGGCTTAGGGTACGGGTTCGGGGAGGGCTTCGGGTACGGCGTAGGGTATAGGTTAGGGTTAGGGTTAGGGTTAGTGTTAGGGTTAGGGCTCGGTTTAGGGTACGGGTTAGGATTAGGGTACGTGTTAGGGTTAGGGTAGGGGTTAGCGTTAGGGTACGCGTTAGGGTTAACGTAGTTATTAAATCTATCTCACTCTCTAGTTACCCCTTAGCACGTAAAGGAATATTATTTGGGGGTCCCGCCATGGAGAAGAGTTTAGACACTAGGATAAGATAAGGAACACACCCATTATAAAGAAATCACATTAGGATTCTCTTTTTAAGCTGTTCCTTAAAACACTAGTGCTTAGGAAATCTATTGGAGGCAGAAGCAGTCAAGGGTAGACTAGGGTTAGGGTTAGGCTTACGGTTAGGCATAGGGTACGGCTTAGGGTACGGGTTCGGGGAGGGCTTCGGGTACGGCGTAGGGTATGGGTTAGGGTTAGGGTTAGGGTTAGTGTTAGGGTTAGGACTCGGTTTAGGGTACGGGTTAGGATTAGGGTACGTGTTAGTGTTAGGGTAGGGGTTAGGGTTATGGTACGCGTTAGGGTTAGGGTAGTTATTAAACCTATCCCACTCTCTAGTTACCCCTTAGCACGTAAAGGAATATTATTTGGGGGTCCAGCCATGGAGAAGAGTTTAGACACTAGGATAAGATTAGGAGCACACCCATTATAAAGAAATCACATTAGGATTCTCTTTTTAAGCTGTTCCTTAAAACACTAGTGCTTAGGAAATCTATTGGAGGCAGAAGCAGTCAAGGGTAGCCTAGGGTTAGGGTTAGGCTCAGGGTTAGGCTTAGGGTACAGCTTAGGGTACGGGTTCAGGGAGGGCTTCGGGTACGGCGTAGGGTATGGGTTAGGGTTAGGGTTAGGGTTAGTGTTAGGGTTAGGGCTCGGTTTAGGGTACGGGTTAGGATTAGGGTACGTGTTAGGGTTAGGGTAGGGGTTAGGGTTAGGGTACACGTTAGGGTTAGGGTAGTGATTAAACCTATCCCACTCTCTAGATACCCCTTAGCACATAAAGGAATATTATTTGGGGGTCCAGCTATGGAGAAGAGTTTAGACACTAGGATTAGATAAGGAACACACCCATTATAAAGAAATCACATTAGGATTCTCTTTTTAAGCTGTTCCTTAAAACACTAGTGCTTAGGAAATCTATTGGAGGCAGAAGCAGTCAAGGGTAGCCTAGGGTTAGGGTTAGGCTTAGGGTTAGGCTTAGGGTACGGATTAGGGTACGGGTTCGGGGAGGGCTTCGGGTACGGCGTAGGGTATGGGTTAGGGTTAGGGTTAGGGTTAGTGTTAGGGTTAGGGCTCGGTTTAGGGTACGGGTTAGGATTAGGGTACGTGTTAGGGTTAGGGTAGGGGTTAGCGTTAGGGTACGCGTTAGGGTTAGGGTAGTTATTAAACCTATCCCACTCTCTAGTTACCCCTTAGCACGTAAAGGAATATTATTTGGGGGTCCAGCCATGAAGAAGAGTTTAGACACTAGGATAAGATAAGGAACACACCCATTATAAAGAAATCACATTAGGATTCTCTTTTTAAGCTGTTCCTTAAAACACTAGTGCTTAGGAAATCTATTGGAGGCAGAAGCAGTCAAGGATAGCCCAGGGTTAGGGTTAGGCTTAGGGTACGGCTTAGGGTACGGGTTCGTGGAGGGCTTCGGGTACGGCGTAGGGTATGGGTTATGGTTAGGGTTAGGGTTAGTGTTAGGGTTAGGGCTCGGTTTAGGGTACGGGTTAGGATTAGGGTACGTGTTAGGGTTAGGGTAGGGGTTAGGGTTAGGGTACACGTTAGGGTTAGGGTAGTTATTAAACCTATCCCACTCTCTAGATACCCCTTAGCACATAAAGGAATATTATTTGGGGGTCCAGCCATGGAGAAGAGTTTAGACACTAGGATTAGATAAGGAACACACCCATTATAAAGAAATCACATTAGGATTCTCTTTTTAAGCTGTTCCTTAAAACACTAGTGCTTAGGAAATCTATTGGAGGCAGAAGCAGTCAAGGGTAGCCTAGGGTTAGGGTTAGGCTTAGGGTTAGGCTTAGGGTACTGCGTAGGGTACGGGTTCGTGCAGGGCTTCGGGTACGGCGTAGGGTATGGGTTAGGGTTAGGGTTAGGGTTAGTGTTAGGGTTAGGGCTCGGTTTAGGGTACGGGTTAGGATTAGGGTACGTGTTAGGGATAGGGTAGGGGTTAGCGTTAGGGTACGCGTTAGGGTTAGGGTAGTTATTAAACCTATCCCACTCTGTAGACACCCCTTAGCACGTAAAGGAATATTATTTGGGGGTCCAGCCATGGAGAAGAGTTTAGACACTAGGATTAGATAAGGAACACACCCATTATAAAGAAATCACATTAGGATTCTCTTTTTAAGCTGTTCCTTAAAACACTAGTGCTTAGGAAATCTATTGGAGGCAGAAGCAGTCAAGGGTAGCCTAGGGCTAGGGTTAGGCTTAGGGTTAGGCTTAGGGTACGGCTTAGGGTACGTATTCGGGGAGGGCTTCGGGTATTGCGTAGGGTATGGGATAGGGTTAGGGTTAGGGTTAGTGTTAGGGTTAGGGCTCGGTTTAGGGTACGGGTTAGGATTAGGGTACGTGTTAGGGTTAGGGTAGGGGTTAGCGTTAGGGTACGCGTTAGGGTTAACGTAGTTATTAAATCTATCTCACTCTCTAGTTACCCCTTAGCACGTAAAGGAATATTATTTGGGGGTCCCGCCATGGAGAAGAGTTTAGACACTAGGATAAGATAAGGAACACACCCATTATAAAGAAATCACATTAGGATTCTCTTTTTAAGCTGTTCCTTAAAACACTATTGCTTAGGAAATCTATTGGAGGCAGAAGCAGTCAAGGGTAGCCTAGGGTTAGGGTTAGGCTTAGGGTTAGGCTTAGGGTACGGCTTAGGGTACGGGTTCGGGGAGGGCTTCGGGTACGGCGTAGGGTATGGGTTAGGGTTAGGGTTAGGGTTAGTGTTAGGGTTAGGGCTCGGTTTAGGGTACGGGTTAGGATTAGGGTACGTGTTAGGGTTAGGGTAGGGGTTAGGGTTAGGGTACACGTTATGGTTAGGGTAGTGATTAAACCTATCCCACTCTCTAGATACCCCTTAGCACATAAAGGAATATTATTTGGGGGTCCAGCCATGGAGAAGAGTTTAGACACTAGGATTAGATAAGGAACACACCCATTATAAAGAAATCACATTAGGATAATCTTTTTAAGCTGTTCCTTAAAACACTAGTGCTTAGGAAATCTATTGGAGGCAGAAGCAGTCAAGGGTAGCCTAGGGTTAGGGTTAGGCTTAGGGTTAGGCTTAGGGTACTGCGTAGGGTACGGGTTCGTGCAGGGCTTCGGGTACGGCGTAGGGTATGGGTTAGGGTTAGAGTTAGGGTTAGTGTTAGGGTTAGGGCTCGGTTTAGGGTACGGGTTAGGATTAGGGTACGTGTTAGGGTTAGGGTAGGGGTTAGCGTTAGGGTACGCGTTAGGGTTAGGGTAGTTATTAAACCTATCCCACTCTGTAGACACCCCTTAGCACGTAAAGGAATATTATTTGGGGGTCCAGCCATGGAGAAGAGTTTAGACACTAGGATAAGATAAAGAACACACCCATTATAAAGAAATCACATTAGGATTCCCTTTTTAAGCTGTTCCTTAAAACACTAGTGCTTAGGAAATCTATTGGAGGCAGAAGCAGTCAAGGGTAGACTAGGGTTAGGGTTAGGCTTAGGGTTAGGCATAGGGTACGGCTTAGGGTACGGGTTCGGGGAGGGCTTCGGGTACGGCGTAGGGTATGGGTTAGGGTTAGGGTTAGGGTTAGTGTTAGGGTTAGGACTCGGTTTAGGGTACGGGTTAGGATTAGGGTACGTGTTAGGGTTAGGGTAGGGGTTAGGGTTATGGTACGCGTTAGGGTTAGGGTAGTTATTAAACCTATCCCACTCTCTAGTTACCCCTTAGCACGTAAAGGAATATTATTTGGGGGTCCAGCCATGGAGAAGCGTTTAGACACTAGGATAAGATTAGGAGCACACCCATTATAAAGAAATCACATTAGGATTCTCTTTTTAAGCTGTTCCTTAAAACACTAGTGCTTAGGAAATCTATTGGAGGCAGAAGCAGTCAAGGGTAGCCTAGGGTTAGGGTTAGGCTCAGGGTTAGGCTTAGGGTACAGCTTAGGGTACGGGTTCGGGGAGGGCTTCGGGTACGGCGTAGGGTATGGGTTAGGGTTAGGGTTAGGGTTAGTGTTAGGGTTAGGGCTCGGTTTAGGGAACGGGTTAGGATTAGGGTACGTGTTAGGGTTAGGGTAGGGGTTAGGGTTAGGGTACACGTTAGGGTTAGGGTAGTGATTAAACCTATCCCACTCTCTAGATACCCCTTAGCACATAAAGGAGTATTATTTGGGGGTCCAGCATGGAGAAGAGTTTAGACACTAGGATTAGATAAGGAACACACCCATTATAAAGAAATCACATTAGGATTCTCTTTTTAAGCTGTTCCTTAAAACACTAGTGCTTAGGAAATCTATTGGAGGCAGAAGCAGTCAAGGGTAGCCTAGGGTTAGGGTTAGGCTTAGGGTTAGGCTTAGGGTACGGATTAGGGTACGGGTTCGGGGAGGGCTTCGGGTACGGCGTAGGGTATGGGTTAGGGTTAGGGTTAGGGTTAGTGTTAGGGTTAGGGCTCGGTTTAGGGTACGGGTTAGGATTAGGGTACGTGTTAGGGTTAGGGTAGGGGTAGGGTTAGGGTACACGTTAGGGTTAGGGTAGTGATTAAACCTATCCCACTCTCTAGATACCCCTTAGCACATAAAGGAATATTATTTGGGGGTCCAGCCATGGAGATGAGTTTAGACACTAGGATTAGATAAGGAACACACCCATTATAAAGAAATCACATTAGGATTCTCTTTTTAAGCTGTTCCTTAAAACACTAGTGCTTAGGAAATCTATTGGAGGCAGAAGCAGTCAAGGGTAGCCTAGGGTTAGGGTTAGGCTTAGGGTTAGGCTTAGGGTACTTCGTAGGGTACGGGTTCGTGGAGGGCTTCGGGTACGGCGTAGGGTATGGGTTAGGGTTAGGGTTAGGGTTAGTGTTAGGGTTAGGGCTCGGTTTAGGGTACGCGTTAGGGTTAGGTTAGTTATTAAACCTATCCCACTCTGTAGACACCCCTTAGCACGTAAAGGAATATTATTTTGGGGTCCAGCCATGGAGAAGAGTTTAGACACTAGGATAAGATAAGGAACACACCCATTATAAAGAAATCACATTAGGATTCTCTTTTTAAGCTTTTCCTTAAAACACTAGTGCTTAGGAAATCTATTGGAGGCAGAAGCAGTCAAGGGTAGACTAGGGTTAGGGTTAGGCTTAGGGTTAGGCTTAGGGTACGGCTTAGGGTACGGGTTCGGGGAGGGCTTCGGGTACGGCGTAGGGTATGGGTTAGGGTTAGGGTTAGGGTTAGTGTTAGGGTTAGGGCTCGGTTTAGGGTACGGGTTAGGATTAGGGTACGTGTTAGGGTTAGGGTAGTGGTTAGGGTTAGGGTACGTGTTACGGTTAGGGTAGTTATTAAACCTGTCCCACTCTCTAGATACCCCTTAGCACGGAAAGGAATATTATTTGGGGGTCCAGCCATGGAGAAGAGTTTAGACACTAGGATAAGATAAGGAACACACCCATTATAAAGAAATCACATTAGGATAATCTTTTTAAGCTGTTCATTAAAACACTAGTGCTTAGGAAATCTATTGGAGGCAGAAGCAGTCAAGGGTAGCCTAGGGTTAGGGTTAGGCTTAGGGTTAGGCTTAGGGTACGGCTTAGGGTACGGGTTCGGGGAGGGCTTCGGGTACGGCGTAGGGTATGGGTTAGGGTTAGGGTTAGGGTTAGTGTTAGGGTTAGGGCTCGGTTTAGGGTACGGGTTAGGATTAGGGTACGTGTTAGGGTTAGGGTAGGGGTTAGGGTTAGGATACGCGTTACGGTTAGGGTAGTTATTAAACCTATCCCACTCTGTAGATACCCCTTAGCACGTAAAGGAATATTATTTGGGGGTCCAGCCATGGAGAAGAGTTTAGACACTAAGATAATATAAGGAACACACACATTATAAAGAAATCACATTAGGATTCTCTTTTTAAGCTGTTCCTTAAAACACTAGTGCTTAGGAAATCTATTGGAGGCAGAAGCAGTCAAGGGTAGACTAGGGTTAGGGTTAGGCTTAGGGTTAGGCATAGGGTACGGCTTAGGGTACGGGTTCGGGGAGGGCTTCGGGTACGGCGTAGGGTATGGGTTAGGGTTAGGGTTAGGGTTAGTGTTAGGGTTAGGACTCGGTTTAGGGTACGGGTTAGGATTAGGGTACGTGTTAGGGTTAGGGTAGGGGTTAGGGTTATGGTACGCGTTAGGGTTAGGGTAGTTATTAAACCTATCCCACTCTCTAGTTACCCCTTAGCACGTAAAGGAATATTATTTGGGGGTCCAGCCATGGAGAAGAGTTTAGACACTAGGATAAGATTAGGAGCACACCCATTATAAAGAAATCACATTAGGATTCTCTTTTTAAGCTGTTCCTTAAAACACTAGTGCTTAGGAAATCTATTGGAGGCAGAAGCAGTCAAGGGTAGCCTAGGGTTAGGGTTAGGCTCAGGGTTAGGCTTAGGGTACAGCTTAGGGTACGGGTTCGGGGAGGGCTTCGGGTACGGCGTAGGGTATGGGTTAGGGTTAGGGTTAGGGTTAGTGTTAGGGTTAGGGCTCGGTTTAGGGTACGGGTTAGGATTAGGGTACGTGTTAGGGTTAGGGTAGGGGTTAGGGTTAGGGTACACGTTAGGGTTAGGGTAGTGATTAAACCTATCCCACTCTCTAGATACCCCTTAGCACATAAAGGAATATTATTTGGTGGTCCAGCCATGGAGATGAGTTTAGACACTAGGATTAGATAAGGAACACACCCATTATAAAGAAATCACATTAGGATAATCTTTTTAAGCTGTTCCTTAAAACACTAGTGCTTAGGAAATCTATTGGAGGCAGAAGCAGTCAAGGGTAGCCTAGGGTTAGGGTTAGGCTTAGGGTTAGGCTTAGGGTACTTCGTAGGGTACGGGTTCGTGGAGGGCTTCGGGTACGGCGTAGGGTATGGGTTAGGGTTAGGGTTAGGGTTAGTGTTAGGGTTAGGGCTCGGTTTAGGGTACGCGTTAGGGTTAGGTTAGTTATTAAACCTATCCCACTCTGTAGACACCCCTTAGCACGTAAAGGAATATTATTTTGGGGTCCAGCCATGGAGAAGAGTTTAGACACTAGGATAAGATAAGGAACACACCCATTATAAAGAAATCACATTAGGATTCTCTTTTTAAGCTGTTCCTTAAAACACTAGTGCTTAGGAAATCTATTGGAGGCAGAAGCAGTCAAGGGTAGACTAGGGTTAGGGTTAGGCTTAGGGTTAGGCTTAGGGTACGGCTTAGGGTACGGGTTCGGGGAGGGCTTCGGGTACGGCGTAGGGTATGGGTTAGGGTTAGGGTTAGGGTTAGTGTTAGGGTTAGGGCTCGGTTTAGGGTACGGGTTAGGATTAGGGTACGTGTTAGGGTTAGGGTAGTGGTTAGGGTTAGGGTACGTGTTACGGTTAGGGTAGTTATTAAACCTGTCCCACTCTCTAGATACCCCTTAGCACGGAAAGGAATATTATTTGGGGGTCCAGCCATGGAGAAGAGTTTAGACACTAGGATAAGATAAGGAACACACCCATTATAAAGAAATCACATTAGGATAATCTTTTTAAGCTGTTCATTAAAACACTAGTGCTTAGGAAATCTATTGGAGGCAGAAGCAGTCAAGGGTAGCCTAGGGTTAGGGTTAGGCTTAGGGTTAGGCTTAGGGTACGGCTTAGGGTACGGGTTCGGGGAGGGCTTCGGGTACGGCGTAGGGTATTGGTTAGGGTTAGGGTTAGGGTTAGTGTTAGGGTTAGGGCTCGGTTTAGGGTACGGGTTAGGATTAGGGTACGTGTTAGGGTTAGGGTAGGGGTTAGGGTTAGGATACGCGTTACGGTTAGGGTAGTTATTAAACCTATCCCACTCTGTAGATACCCCTTAGCACGTAAAGGAATATTATTTGGGGGTCCAGCCATGGAGAAGAGTTTAGACACTAAGATAATATAAGGAACACACACATTATAAAGAAATCACATTAGGATTCTCTTTTTAAGCTGTTCCTTAAAACACTAGTGCTTAGGAAATCTATTGGAGGCAGAAGCAGTCAAGGGTAGCCTAGGGTTAGGGTTAGGCTTAGGGTTAGGCTTAGGGTACGGCGTAGGGTACGGGTTCGTGGAGGGCTTCGGGTACGGCGTAGGGTATGGGTTAGGGTTAGGGTTAGGGTTAGTGTTAGGGTTAGGGCTCGGTTTAGGGTACGGGTTAGGATTAGGGTACGTGTTAGGGTTAGGGTAGGGGTTAGCGTTAGGGTACGCGTTAGGGTTAGGGTAGTTATTAAACCTATCCCACTCTCTAGTTACCCCTTAGCACGTAAAGGAATATTATTTGGGGGTCCAGCCATGGAGAAGAGTTTAGACACTAGGATAAGATAAGGAACACACCCATTATAAAGAAATCACATTAGGATTCTCTTTTTAAGCTGTTCCTTAAAACACTAGTGCTTATGAAATCTATTGGAGGCAGAAGCAGTCAACGGTAGCCTAGGGTTAGGTTTAGGCTTAGGGTTAGGCTTAGGGTACGGCTTAGGGTACGGGTTCGGGGAGGGCTTCGGGTACGGCGTAGGGTATGGGTTAGGGTTAGGCTTAGGGTTAGTGTTAGGGTTAGGGCTCGGTTTAGGGTACAGGTTAGGATTAGGGTACGTGTTACGGTTAGGGTAGGGGTTAGGGTTAGGGTACACGTTACGGTTAGGGTAGTGATTAAACCTATCCCACTCTCTAGATACCCCTTAGCACATAAAGGAATATTATTTCGGGGTCCAGCCATGGAGAAGAGTTTAGACACTAGGATTAGATATGGAACACACCCATTATAAAGAAATCACATTAGGATTCTCTTTTTAAGCTGTTCCTTAAAACACTAGTGCTTAGGAAATCTATTGGAGGCAGAAGCAGTCAAGGGTAGCCCAGGGTTAGTGTTAGGCTTAGGGTACGGCTTAGGGTACGGGTTCGGGGAGGGCTTCGGGTACGGCGTAGGGTATGGGTTAGGGTTAGGGTTAGGGTTAGTGTTAGGGTTAGGGCTCGGTTTAGGGTACGGGTTAGGATTAGGGTACGTGTTAGGGTTAGGGTAGGGGTTAGGGTTAGGGTACACGTTAGGGTTAGGGTAGTTATTAAACCTATCCCACTCTCTAGATACCCCTTAGCACGTAAAGGAATATTATTTGGGGGTCCAGCCATGGAGAAGAGTTTAGACACTAAGATAATATAAGGAACACACACATTATAAAGAAATCACATTAGGATTCTCTTTTTAAGCTGTTCCTTAAAACACTAGTGCTTGGGAAATCTATTGGAGGCAGAAGCAGTCAAGGGTAGCCTAGGGTTAGGGTTAGGCTTAGGGTTAGGCTTAGGGTACGGCTTAGGGTACGGGTTCGGGGAGGGCTTCGGGTACGGCGTAGGGTATAGGTTAGGGTTAGGGTTAGGGTTAGTGTTAGGGTTAGGGCTCGGTTTAGGGTACGGGTTAGGATTAGGGTACGTGTTAGGGTTAGGGTAGGGGTTAGCGTTAGGGTACGCGTTAGGGTTAACGTAGTTATTAAATCTATCTCACTCTCTAGTTACCCCTTAGCACGTAAAGGAATATTATTTGGGGGTCCCGCCATGGAGAAGAGTTTAGACACTAGGATAAGATAAGGAACACACCCATTATAAAGAAATCACATTAGGATTCTCTTTTTAAGCTGTTCCTTAAAACACTAGTGCTTAGGAAATCTATTGGAGGCAGAAGCAGTCAAGGGTAGACTAGGGTTAGGGTTAGGCTTACGGTTAGGCATAGGGTACGGCTTAGGGTACGGGTTCGGGGAGGGCTTCGGGTACGGCGTAGGGTATGGGTTAGGGTTAGGGTTAGGGTTAGTGTTAGGGTTAGGACTCGGTTTAGGGTACGGGTTAGGATTAGGGTACGTGTTAGGGTTAGGGTAGGGGTTAGGGTTATGGTACGCGTTAGGGTTAGGGTAGTTATTAAACCTATCCCACTCTCTAGTTACCCCTTAGCACGTAAAGGAATATTATTTGGGGGTCCAGCCATGGAGAAGAGTTTAGACACTAGGATAAGATTAGGAGCACACCCATTATAAAGAAATCACATTAGGATTCTCTTTTTAAGCTGTTCCTTAAAACACTAGTGCTTAGGAAATCTATTGGAGGCAGAAGCAGTCAAGGGTAGCCTAGGGTTAGGGTTAGGCTCAGGGTTAGGCTTAGGGTACAGCTTAGGGTACGGGTTCAGGGAGGGCTTCGGGTACGGCGTAGGGTATGGGTTAGGGTTAGGGTTAGGGTTAGTGTTAGGGTTAGGGCTCGGTTTAGGGTACGGGTTAGGATTAGGGTACGTGTTAGGGTTAGGGTAGGGGTTAGGGTTAGGGTACACGTTAGGGTTAGGGTAGTGATTAAACCTATCCCACTCTCTAGATACCCCTTAGCACATAAAGGAATATTATTTGGGGGTCCAGCTATGGAGAAGAGTTTAGACACTAGGATTAGATAAGGAACACACCCATTATAAAGAAATCACATTAGGATTCTCTTTTTAAGCTGTTCCTTAAAACACTAGTGCTTAGGAAATCTATTGGAGGCAGAAGCAGTCAAGGGTAGCCTAGGGTTAGGGTTAGGCTTAGGGTTAGGCTTAGGGTACGGATTAGGGTACGGGTTCGGGGAGGGCTTCGGGTACGGCGTAGGGTATGGGTTAGGGTTAGGGTTAGGGTTAGTGTTAGGGTTAGGGCTCGGTTTAGGGTACGGGTTAGGATTAGGGTACGTGTTAGGGTTAGGGTAGGGGTTAGCGTTAGGGTACGCGTTAGGGTTAGGGTAGTTATTAAACCTATCCCACTCTCTAGTTACCCCTTAGCACGTAAAGGAATATTATTTGGGGGTCCAGCCATGAAGAAGAGTTTAGACACTAGGATAAGATAAGGAACACACCCATTATAAAGAAATCACATTAGGATTCTCTTTTTAAGCTGTTCCTTAAAACACTAGTGCTTAGGAAATCTATTGGAGGCAGAAGCAGTCAAGGATAGCCCAGGGTTAGGGTTAGGCTTAGGGTACGGCTTAGGGTACGGGTTCGTGGAGGGCTTCGGGTACGGCGTAGGGTATGGGTTAGGGTTAGGGTTAGGGTTAGTGTTAGGGTTAGGGCTCGGTTTAGGGTACGGGTTAGGATTAGGGTACGTGTTAGGGTTAGGGTAGGGGTTAGGGTTAGGGTACACGTTAGGGTTAGGGTAGTTATTAAACCTATCCCACTCTCTAGATACCCCTTAGCACATAAAGGAATATTATTTGGGGGTCCAGCCATGGAGAAGAGTTTAGACACTAGGATTAGATAAGGAACACACCCATTATAAAGAAATCACATTAGGATTCTCTTTTTAAGCTGTTCCTTAAAACACTAGTGCTTAGGAAATCTATTGGAGGCAGAAGCAGTCAAGGGTAGCCTAGGGTTAGGGTTAGGCTTAGGGTTAGGCTTAGGGTACTGCGTAGGGTACGGGTTCGTGCAGGGCTTCGGGTACGGCGTAGGGTATGGGTTAGGGTTAGGGTTAGGGTTAGTGTTAGGGTTAGGGCTCGGTTTAGGGTACGGGTTAGGATTAGGGTACGTGTTAGGGTTAGGGTAGGGGTTAGCGTTAGGGTACGCGTTAGGGTTAGGGTAGTTATTAAACCTATCCCACTCTGTAGACACCCCTTAGCACGTAAAGGAATATTATTTGGGGGTCCAGCCATGGAGAAGAGTTTAGACACTAGGATTAGATAAGGAACACACCCATTATAAAGAAATCACATTAGGATTCTCTTTTTAAGCTGTTCCTTAAAACACTAGTGCTTAGGAAATCTATTGGAGGCAGAAGCAGTCAAGGGTAGCCTAGGGCTAGGGTTAGGCTTAGGGTTAGGCTTAGGGTACGGCTTAGGGTACGTATTCGGGGAGGGCTTCGGGTATTGCGTAGGGTATGGGATAGGGTTAGGGTTAGGGTTAGTGTTAGGGTTAGGGCTCGGTTTAGGGTACGGGTTAGGATTAGGGTACGTGTTAGGGTTAGGGTAGGGGTTAGCGTTAGGGTACGCGTTAGGGTTAACGTAGTTATTAAATCTATCTCACTCTCTAGTTACCCCTTAGCACGTAAAGGAATATTATTTGGGGGTCCCGCCATGGAGAAGAGTTTAGACACTAGGATAAGATAAGGAACACACCCATTATAAAGAAATCACATTAGGATTCTCTTTTTAAGCTGTTCCTTAAAACACTATTGCTTAGGAAATCTATTGGAGGCAGAAGCAGTCAAGGGTAGCCTAGGGTTAGGGTTAGGCTTAGGGTTAGGCTTAGGGTACGGCTTAGGGTACGGGTTCGGGGAGGGCTTCGGGTACGGCGTAGGGTATGGGTTAGGGTTAGGGTTAGGGTTAGTGTTAGGGTTAGGGCTCGGTTTAGGGTACGGGTTAGGATTAGGGTACGTGTTAGGGTTAGGGTAGGGGTTAGGGTTAGGGTACACGTTAGGGTTAGGGTAGTGATTAAACCTATCCCACTCTCTAGATACCCCTTAGCACATAAAGGAATATTATTTGGGGGTCCAGCCATGGAGAAGAGTTTAGACACTAGGATTAGATAAGGAACACACCCATTATAAAGAAATCACATTAGGATAATCTTTTTAAGCTGTTCCTTAAAACACTAGTGCTTAGGAAATCTATTGGAGGCAGAAGCAGTCAAGGGTAGCCTAGGGTTAGGGTTAGGCTTAGGGTTAGGCTTAGGGTACTGCGTAGGGTACGGGTTCGTGCAGGGCTTCGGGTACGGCGTAGGGTATGGGTTAGGGTTAGAGTTAGGGTTAGTGTTAGGGTTAGGGCTCGGTTTAGGGTACGGGTTAGGATTAGGGTACGTGTTAGGGTTAGGGTAGGGGTTAGCGTTAGGGTACGCGTTAGGGTTAGGGTAGTTATTAAACCTATCCCACTCTGTAGACACCCCTTAGCACGTAAAGGAATATTATTTGGGGGTCCAGCCATGGAGAAGAGTTTAGACACTAGGATAAGATAAAGAACACACCCATTATAAAGAAATCACATTAGGATTCCCTTTTTAAGCTGTTCCTTAAAACACTAGTGCTTAGGAAATCTATTGGAGGCAGAAGCAGTCAAGGGTAGACTAGGGTTAGGGTTAGGCTTAGGGTTAGGCATAGGGTACGGCTTAGGGTACGGGTTCGGGGAGGGCTTCGGGTACGGCGTAGGGTATGGGTTAGGGTTAGGGTTAGGGTTAGTGTTAGGGTTAGGACTCGGTTTAGGGTACGGGTTAGGATTAGGGTACGTGTTAGGGTTAGGGTAGGGGTTAGGGTTATGGTACGCGTTAGGGTTAGGGTAGTTATTAAACCTATCCCACTCTCTAGTTACCCCTTAGCACGTAAAGGAATATTATTTGGGGGTCCAGCCATGGAGAAGCGTTTAGACACTAGGATAAGATTAGGAGCACACCCATTATAAAGAAATCACATTAGGATTCTCTTTTTAAGCTGTTCCTTAAAACACTAGTGCTTAGGAAATCTATTGGAGGCAGAAGCAGTCAAGGGTAGCCTAGGGTTAGGGTTAGGCTCAGGGTTAGGCTTAGGGTACAGCTTAGGGTACGGGTTCGGGGAGGGCTTCGGGTACGGCGTAGGGTATGGGTTAGGGTTAGGGTTAGGGTTAGTGTTAGGGTTAGGGCTCGGTTTAGGGAACGGGTTAGGATTAGGGTACGTGTTAGGGTTAGGGTACACGTTAGGGTTAGGGTAGTGATTAAACCTATCCCACTCTCTAGATACCCCTTAGCACATAAAGGAGTATTATTTGGGGGTCCAGCATGGAGAAGAGTTTAGACACTAGGATTAGATAAGGAACACACCCATTATAAAGAAATCACATTAGGATTCTCTTTTTAAGCTGTTCCTTAAAACACTAGTGCTTAGGAAATCTATTGGAGGCAGAAGCAGTCAAGGGTAGCCTAGGGTTAGGGTTAGGCTTAGGGTTAGGCTTAGGGTACGGATTAGGGTACGGGTTCGGGGAGGGCTTCGGGTACGGCGTAGGGTATGGGTTAGGGTTAGGGTTAGGGTTAGTGTTAGGGTTAGGGCTCGGTTTAGGGTACGGGTTAGGATTAGGGTACGTGTTAGGGTTAGGGTAGGGGTAGGGTTAGGGTACACGTTAGGGTTAGGGTAGTGATTAAACCTATCCCACTCTCTAGATACCCCTTAGCACATAAAGGAATATTATTTGGGGGTCCAGCCATGGAGATGAGTTTAGACACTAGGATTAGATAAGGAACACACCCATTATAAAGAAATCACATTAGGATTCTCTTTTTAAGCTGTTCCTTAAAACACTAGTGCTTAGGAAATCTATTGGAGGCAGAAGCAGTCAAGGGTAGCCTAGGGTTAGGGTTAGGCTTAGGGTTAGGCTTAGGGTACTTCGTAGGGTACGGGTTCGTGGAGGGCTTCGGGTACGGCGTAGGGTATGGGTTAGGGTTAGGGTTAGGGTTAGTGTTAGGGTTAGGGCTCGGTTTAGGGTACGCGTTAGGGTTAGGTTAGTTATTAAACCTATCCCACTCTGTAGACACCCCTTAGCACGTAAAGGAATATTATTTTGGGGTCCAGCCATGGAGAAGAGTTTAGACACTAGGATAAGATAAGGAACACACCCATTATAAAGAAATCACATTAGGATTCTCTTTTTAAGCTTTTCCTTAAAACACTAGTGCTTAGGAAATCTATTGGAGGCAGAAGCAGTCAAGGGTAGACTAGGGTTAGGGTTAGGCTTAGGGTTAGGCTTAGGGTACGGCTTAGGGTACGGGTTCGGGGAGGGCTTCGTGTACGGCGTAGGGTATGGGTTAGGGTTAGGGTTAGGGTTAGTGTTAGGGTTAGGGCTCGGTTTAGGGTACGGGTTAGGATTAGGGTACGTGTTAGGGTTAGGGTAGTGGTTAGGGTTAGGGTACGTTTTACGGTTAGGGTAGTTATTAAACCTGTCCCACTCTCTAGATACCCCTTAGCACGGAAAGGAATATTATTTGGGGGTCCAGCCATGGAGAAGAGTTTAGACACTAGGATAAGATAAGGAACACACCCATTATAAAGAAATCACATTAGGATAATCTTTTTAAGCTGTTCATTAAAACACTAGTGCTTAGGAAATCTATTGGAGGCAGAAGCAGTCAAGGGTAGCCTAGGGTTAGGGTTAGGCTTAGGGTTAGGCTTAGGGTACGGCTTAGGGTACGGGTTCGGGGAGGGCTTCGGGTACGGCGTAGGGTATGGGTTAGGGTTAGGGTTAGGGTTAGTGTTAGGGTTAGGGCTCGGTTTAGGGTACGGGTTAGGATTAGGGTACGTGTTAGGGTTAGGGTAGGGGTTAGGGTTAGGATACGCGTTACGGTTAGGGTAGTTATTAAACCTATCCCACTCTGTAGATACCCCTTAGCACGTAAAGGAATATTATTTGGGGGTCCAGCCATGGAGAAGAGTTTAGACACTAAGATAATATAAGGAACACACACATTATAAAGAAATCACATTAGGATTCTCTTTTTAAGCTGTTCCTAAAAACACTAGTGCTTAGGAAATCTATTGGAGGCAGAAGCAGTCAAGGGTAGCCTAGGGTTAGGGTTAGGCTTAGGGTTAGGCTTACGGTACGGCGTAGGGTACGGGTTCGTGGAGGGCTTCGGGTACGGCGTAGGGTATGGGTTAGGGTTAGGGTTAGGGTTAGTGTTAGGGTTAGGGCTCGGTTTAGGGTACGGGTTAGGATTAGGGTACGTGTTAGGGTTAGGGTAGGGGTTAGCGTTAGGGTACGCGTTAGGGTTAGGGTAGTTATTAAACCTATCCCACTCTCTAGTTACCCCTTAGCACTTAAAGGAATATTATTTGGGGGTCCAGCCATGGAGAAGAGTTTAGACACTAGGATAAGATAAGGAACACACCCATTATAAAGAAATCACATTAGGATTCTCTTTTTAAGCTGTTCCTTAAAACACTAGTGCTTATGAAATCTATTGGAGGCAGAAGCAGTCAACGGTAGCCTAGGGTTAGGTTTAGGCTTAGGGTTAGGCTTAGGGTACGGCTTAGGGTACGGGTTCGGGGAGGGCTTCGGGTACGGCGTAGGGTATGGGTTAGGGTTAGGCTTAGGGTTAGTGTTAGGGTTAGGGCTCGGTTTAGGGTACAGGTTAGGATTAGGGTACGTGTTACGGTTAGGGTAGGGGTTAGGGTTAGGGTACACGTTACGGTTAGGGTAGTGATTAAACCTATCCCACTCTCTAGATACCCCTTAGCACATAAAGGAATATTATTTGGGGGTCCAGCCATGGAGAAGAGTTTAGACACTAGGATTAGATATGGAACACACCCATTATAAAGAAATCACATTAGGATTCTCTTTTTAAGCTGTTCCTTAAAACACTAGTGCTTAGGAAATCTATTGGAGGCAGAAGCAGTCAAGGGTAGCCCAGGGTTAGTGTTAGGCTTAGGGTACGGCTTAGGGTACGGGTTCGGGGAGGGCTTCGGGTACGGCGTAGGGTATGGGTTAGGGTTAGGGTTAGGGTTAGTGTTAGGGTTAGGGCTCGGTTTAGGGTACGGGTTAGGATTAGGGTACGTGTTAGGGTTAGGGTAGGGGTTAGGGTTAGGGTACACGTTAGGGTTAGGGTAGTTATTAAACCTATCCCACTCTCTAGATACCCCTTAGCACGTAAAGGAATATTATTTGGGGGTCCAGCCATGGAGAAGAGTTTAGACACTAAGATAATATAAGGAACACACACATTATAAAGAAATCACATTAGGATTCTCTTTTTAAGCTGTTCCTTAAAACACTAGTGCTTGGGAAATCTATTGGAGGCAGAAGCAGTAAAGGGTAGCCTAGGGTTAGGATTAGGCTTAGGGTTAGGCTTAGGGTACGGCTTAGGGTACGGGTTCGGGGAGGGCTTCGGGTACGGCGTAGGGTATAGGTTAGGGTTAGGGTTAGGGTTAGTGTTAGGGTTAGGGCTCGGTTTAGGGTACGGGTTAGGATTAGGGTACGTGTTAGGGTTAGGGTAGGGGTTAGCGTTAGGGTACGCGTTAGGGTTAACGTAGTTATTAAATCTATCTCACTCTCTAGTTACCCCTTAGCACGTAAAGGAATATTATTTGGGGGTCCCGCCATGGAGAAGAGTTTAGACACTAGGATAAGATAAGGAACACACCCATTATAAAGAAATCACATTAGGATTCTCTTTTTAAGCTGTTCCTTAAAACACTAGTGCTTAGGAAATCTATTGGAGGCAGAAGCAGTCAAGGGTAGCCTAGGGTTAGGGTTAGGCTTAGGGTTAGGCTTAGGGTACGGATTAGGGTACGGGTTCGGGGAGGGCTTCGGGTACGGCGTAGGGTATGGGTTAGGGTTAGGGTTAGGGTTAGTGTTAGGGTTAGGGCTCGGTTTAGGGTACGGGTTAGGATTAGGGTACGTGTTAGGGTTAGGGTAGGGGTTAGGGTTAGGGTACACGTTAGGGTTAGGGTAGTGATTAAACCTATCCCACTCTCTAGATACCCCTTAGCACGTAAAGGAATATTATTTGGGGGTCCAGCCATGGAGAAGAGTTTAGACACTAAGATAATATAAGGAACACACACATTATAAAGAAATCACATTAGGATTCTCTTTTTAAGCTGTTCCTTAAAACACTAGTGCTTGGGAAATCTATTGGAGGCAGAAGCAGTCAAGGGTAGCCTAGGGTTAGGGTTAGGCTTAGGGTTAGGCTTAGGGTACGGCTTAGGGTACGGGTTCGGGGAGGGCTTCGGGTACGGCGTAGGGTATGGGTTAGGGTTAGGGTTAGGGTTAGTGTTAGGGTTAGGACTCGGTTTAGGGTACGGGTTAGGATTAGGGTACGTGTTAGGGTTAGGGTAGGGGTTAGGGTTATGGTACGCGTTAGGGTTAGGGTAGTTATTAAACCTATCCCACTCTCTAGTTACCCCTTAGCACGTAAAGGAATATTATTTGGGGGTCCAGCCATGGAGAAGAGTTTAGACACTAGGATAAGATTAGGAGCACACCCATTATAAAGAAATCACATTAGGATTCTCTTTTTAAGCTGTTCCTTAAAACACTAGTGCTTAGGAAATCTATTGGAGGCAGAAGCAGTCAAGGGTAGCCTAGGGTTAGGGTTAGGCTCAGGGTTAGGCTTAGGGTACAGCTTAGGGTACGGGTTCAGGGAGGGCTTCGGGTACGGCGTAGGGTATGGGTTAGGGTTAGGGTTAGGGTTAGTGTTAGGGTTAGGGCTCGGTTTAGGGTACGGGTTAGGATTAGGGTACGTGTTAGGGTTAGGGTAGGGGTTAGGGTTAGGGTACACGTTAGGGTTAGGGTAGTGATTAAACCTATCCCACTCTCTAGATACCCCTTAGCACATAAAGGAATATTATTTGGGGGTCCAGCTATGGAGAAGAGTTTAGACACTAGGATTAGATAAGGAACACACCCATTATAAAGAAATCACATTAGGATTCTCTTTTTAAGCTGTTCCTTAAAACACTAGTGCTTAGGAAATCTATTGGAGGCAGAAGCAGTCAAGGGTAGCCTAGGGTTAGGGTTAGGCTTAGGGTTAGGCTTAGGGTACGGATTAGGGTACGGGTTCGGGGAGGGCTTCGGGTACGGCGTAGGGTATGGGTTAGGGTTAGGGTTAGGGTTAGTGTTAGGGTTAGGGCTCGGTTTAGGGTACGGGTTAGGATTAGGGTACGTGTTAGGGTTAGGGTAGGGGTTAGCGTTAGGGTACGCGTTAGGGTTAGGGTAGTTATTAAACCTATCCCACTCTCTAGTTACCCCTTAGCACGTAAAGGAATATTATTTGGGGGTCCAGCCATGAAGAAGAGTTTAGACACTAGGATAAGATAAGGAACACACCCATTATAAAGAAATCACATTAGGATTCTCTTTTTAAGCTGTTCCTTAAAACACTAGTGCTTAGGAAATCTATTGGAGGCAGAAGCAGTCAAGGATAGCCCAGGGTTAGGGTTAGGCTTAGGGTACGGCTTAGGGTACGGGTTCGGGGAGGGCTTCGGGTACGGCGTAGGGTATGGGTTAGGGTTAGGGTTAGGGTTAGTGTTAGGGTTAGGGCTCGGTTTAGGGTACGGGTTAGGATTAGGGTACGTGTTAGGGTTAGGGTAGGGGTTAGGGTTAGGGTACACGTTAGGGTTAGGGTAGTTATTAAACCTATCCCACTCTCTAGATACCCCTTAGCACATAAAGGAATATTATTTGGGGGTCCAGCCATGGAGAAGAGTTTAGACACTAGGATTAGATAAGGAACACACCCATTATAAAGAAATCACATTAGGATTCTCTTTTTAAGCTGTTCCTTAAAACACTAGTGCTTAGGAAATCTATTGGAGGCAGAAGCAGTCAAGGGTAGCCTAGGGTTAGGGTTAGGCTTAGGGTTAGGCTTAGGGTACTGCGTAGGGTACGGGTTCGTGCAGGGCTTCGGGTACGGCGTAGGGTATGGGTTAGGGTTAGGGTTAGGGTTAGTGTTAGGGTTAGGGCTCGGTTTAGGGTACGGGTTAGGATTAGGGTACGTGTTAGGGTTAGGGTAGGGGTTAGCGTTAGGGTACGCGTTAGGGTTAGGGTAGTTATTAAACCTATCCCACTCTGTAGACACCCCTTAGCACGTAAAGGAATATTATTTGGGGGTCCAGCCATGGAGAAGAGTTTAGACACTAGGATTAGATAAGGAACACACCCATTATAAAGAAATCACATTAGGATTCTCTTTTTAAGCTGTTCCTTAAAACACTAGTGCTTAGGAAATCTATTGGAGGCAGAAGCAGTCAAGGGTAGCCTAGGGCTAGGGTTAGGCTTAGGGTTAGGCTTAGGGTACGGCTTAGGGTACGTATTCGGGGAGGGCTTCGGGTATTGCGTAGGGTATGGGTTAGGGTTAGGGTTAGGGTTAGTGTTAGGGTTAGGGCTCGGTTTAGGGTACGGGTTAGGATTAGGGTACGTGTTAGGGTTAGGGTAGGGGTTAGCGTTAGGGTACGCGTTAGGGTTAACGTAGTTATTAAATCTATCTCACTCTCTAGTTACCCCTTAGCACGTAAAGGAATATTATTTGGGGGTCCCGCCATGGAGAAGAGTTTAGACACTAGGATAAGATAAGGAACACACCCATTATAAAGAAATCACATTAGGATTCTCTTTTTAAGCTGTTCCTTAAAACACTATTGCTTAGGAAATCTATTGGAGGCAGAAGCAGTCAAGGGTAGCCTAGGGTTAGGTTTAGGCTTAGGGTTAGGCTTATGGTACGGCTTAGGGTACGGGTTCGTGGAGGGCTTCGGGTACGGCGTAGGGTATGGGTTAGGGTTAGGGTTAGGGTTAGTGTTAGGGTTAGGGCTCGGTTTAGGGTACGCGTTAGGGTTAGGTTAGTTATTAAACCTATCCCACTCTGTAGACACCCCTTAGCACGTAAAGGAATATTATTTTGGGGTCCAGCCATGGAGAAGAGTTTAGACACTAGGATAAGATAAGGAACACACCCATTATAAAGAAATCACATTAGGATTCTCTTTTTAAGCTGTTCCTTAAAACACTAGTGCTTAGGAAATCTATTGGAGGCAGAAGCAGTCAAGGGTAGACTAGGGTTAGGGTTAGGCTTAGGGTTAGGCTTAGGGTACGGCTTAGGGTACGGGTTCGGGGAGGGCTTCGGGTACGGCGTAGGGTATGGGTTAGGGTTAGGGTTAGGGTTAGTGTTAGGGTTAGGGCTCGGTTTAGGGTACGGGTTAGGATTAGGGTACGTGTTAGGGTTAGGGTAGGGGTTAGGGTTAGGGTACGCGTTACGGTTAGGGTAGTGATTAAACCTATCCCACTCTCTAGATACCCCTTAGCACGTAAAGGAATATTATTTTGGGGTCCAGCCATGGAGAAGAGTTTAGACACTAAGATAATATAAGGAACACACACATTATAAAGAAATCACATTAGGATTCTCTTTTTAAGCTGTTCCTTAAAACACTAGTGCTTAGGAAATCTATTGGAGGCAGAAGCAGTCAAGGGTAGCCTAGGGTTAGGGTTAGGCTTAGGGTTAGGCATAGGGTACGGCTTAGGGTACGGGTTCGGGGAGGGCTTCGGGTACGGCGTAGGGTATGGGTTAGGGTTAGGGTTAGGGTTAGTGTTAGGGTTAGGACTCGGTTTAGGGTACGGGTTAGGATTAGGGTACGTGTTAGGGTTAGGGTAGGGGTTAGGGTTATGGTACGCGTTAGGGTTAGGGTAGTTATGAAACCTATCCCACTCTCTAGTTACCCCTTAGCACGTAAAGGAATATTATTTGGGGGTCCAGCCATGGAGAAGAGTTTAGACACTAGGATAAGATTAGGAACACACCCATTATAAAGAAATCACATTAGGATTCTCTTTTTAAGCTGTTCCTTAAAACACTAGTGCTTAGGAAATCTATTGGAGGCAGAAGCAGTCAAGGGTAGCCTAGGGTTAGGGTTAGGCTCAGGGTTAGGCTTAGGGTACAGCTTAGGGTACGGGTTCGGGGAGGGCTTCGGGTACGGCGTAGGGTATGGGTTAGGGTTAGGGTTAGGGTTAGTGTTAGGGTTAGGGCTCGGTTTAGGGTACGGGTTAGGATTAGGGTACGTGTTAGGGTTAGGGTAGGGGTTAGGGTTAGGGTACACGTTAGGGTTAGGGTAGTGATTAAACCTATCCCACTCTCTAGATACCCCTTAGCACATAAAGGAATATTATTTGGGGGTCCAGCCATGGAGAAGAGTTTATACACTAGGATTAGATAAGGAACACACCCATTATAAAGAAATCACATTAGGATTCTCTTTTTAAGCTGTTCCTTAAAACACTAGTGCTTAGGAAATCTATTGGAGGCAGAAGCAGTCAAGGGTAGCCTAGGGTTAGGGTTAGGCTTAGGGTTGGGCTTAGGGTACGGCGTAGGGTACGGGTTCGTGGAGGGCTTCGGGTACGGCGTAGGGTATGGGTTAGGGTTAGGGTTAGGGTTAGTGTTAGGGTTAGGGCTCGGTTTAGGGTACGGGTTAGGATTAGGGTACGTGTTAGGGTTAGGGTAGGGGTTAGCGTTAGGGTACGCGTTAGGGTTAGGGTAGTTATTAAACCTATCCCACTCTCTAGTTACCCCTTAGCACGTAAAGGAATATTATTTGGGGGTCCAGCCATGAAGAAGAGTTTAGACACTAGGATAAGATAAGGAACACACCCATTATAAAGAAATCACATTAGGATTCTCTTTTTAAGCTGTTCCTTAAAACACTAGTGCTTAGGAAATCTATTGGAGGCAGAAGCAGTCAAGGATAGCCCAGGGTTAGGGTTAGGCTTAGGGTACGGCTTAGGGTACGGGTTCGGGGAGGGCTTCGGGTACGGCGTAGGGTATGGGTTAGGGTTAGGGTTAGGGTTAGTGTTAGGGTTAGGGCTCGGTTTAGGGTACGGGTTAGGATTAGGGTACGTGTTAGGGTTAGGGTAGGGGTTAGGGTTAGGGTACACGTTAGGGTTAGGGTAGTTATTAAACCTATCCCACTCTCTAGATACCCCTTAGCACATAAAGGAATATTATTTGGGGGTCCAGCCATGGAGAAGAGTTTAGACACTAGGATTAGATAAGGAACACACCCATTATAAAGAAATCACATTAGGATTCTCTTTTTAAGCTGTTCCTTAAAACACTAGTGCTTAGGAAATCTATTGGAGGCAGAAGCAGTCAAGGGTAGCCTAGGGTTAGGGTTAGGCTTAGGGTTAGGCTTAGGGTACTGCGTAGGGTACGGGTTCGTGCAGGGCTTCGGGTACGGCGTAGGGTATGGGTTAGGGTTAGGGTTAGGGTTAGTGTTAGGGTTAGGGCTCGGTTTAGGGTACGGGTTAGGATTAGGGTACGTGTTAGGGTTAGGGTAGGGGTTAGCGTTAGGGTACGCGTTAGGGTTAGGGTAGTTATTAAACCTATCCCACTCTGTAGACACCCCTTAGCACGTAAAGGAATATTATTTGGGGGTCCAGCCATGGAGAAGAGTTTAGACACTAGGATTAGATAAGGAACACACCCATTATAAAGAAATCACATTAGGATTCTCTTTTTAAGCTGTTCCTTAAAACACTAGTGCTTAGGAAATCTATTGGAGGCAGAAGCAGTCAAGGGTAGCCTAGGGCTAGGGTTAGGCTTAGGGTTAGGCTTAGGGTACGGCTTAGGGTACGTATTCGGGGAGGGCTTCGGGTATTGCGTAGGGTATGGGTTAGGGTTAGGGTTAGGGTTAGTGTTAGGGTTAGGGCTCGGTTTAGGGTACGGGTTAGGATTAGGGTACGTGTTAGGGTTAGGGTAGGGGTTAGCGTTAGGGTACGCGTTAGGGTTAACGTAGTTATTAAATCTATCTCACTCTCTAGTTACCCCTTAGCACGTAAAGGAATATTATTTGGGGGTCCCGCCATGGAGAAGAGTTTAGACACTAGGATAAGATAAGGAACACACCCATTATAAAGAAATCACATTAGGATTCTCTTTTTAAGCTGTTCCTTAAAACACTATTGCTTAGGAAATCTATTGGAGGCAGAAGCAGTCAAGGGTAGCCTAGGGTTAGGGTTAGGCTTAGGGTTAGGCTTAGGGTACGGCTTAGGGTACGGGTTCGGGGAGGGCTTCGGGTACGGCGTAGGGTATGGGTTAGGGTTAGGGTTAGGGTTAGTGTTAGGGTTAGGGCTCGGTTTAGGGTACGGGTTAGGATTAGGGTACGTGTTAGGGTTAGGGTAGGGGTTAGGGTTAGGGTACACGTTAGGGTTAGGGTAGTGATTAAACCTATCCCACTCTCTAGATACCCCTTAGCACATAAAGGAATATTATTTGGGGGTCCAGCCATGGAGAAGAGTTTAGACACTAGGATTAGATAAGGAACACACCCATTATAAAGAAATCACATTAGGATAATCTTTTTAAGCTGTTCCTTAAAACACTAGTGCTTAGGAAATCTATTGGAGGCAGAAGCAGTCAAGGGTAGCCTAGGGTTAGGGTTAGGCTTAGGGTTAGGCTTAGGGTACTGCGTAGGGTACGGGTTCGTGCAGGGCTTCGGGTACGGCGTAGGGTATGGGTTAGGGTTAGGGTTAGGGTTAGTGTTAGGGTTAGGGCTCGGTTTAGGGTACGGGTTAGGATTAGGGTACGTGTTAGGGTTAGGGTAGGGGTTAGGGTTATGGTACGCGTTAGGGTTAGGGTAGTTATTAAACCTATCCCACTCTGTAGACACCCCTTAGCACGTAAAGGAATATTATTTGGGGGTCCAGCCATGGAGAAGAGTTTAGACACTAGGATAAGATAAAGAACACACCCATTATAAAGAAATCACATTAGGATTCTCTTTTTAAGCTGTTCCTTAAAACACTAGTGCTTAGGAAATCTATTGGAGGCAGAAGCAGTCAAGGGTAGACTAGGGTTAGGGTTAGGCTTAGGGTTAGGCATAGGGTACGGCTTAGGGTACGGGTTCGGGGAGGGCTTCGGGTACGGCGTAGGGTATGGGTTAGGGTTAGGGTTAGGGTTAGTGTTAGGGTTAGGACTCGGTTTAGGGTACGGGTTAGGATTAGGGTACGTGTTAGGGTTAGGGTAGGGGTTAGGGTTATGGTACGCGTTAGGGTTAGGGTAGTTATTAAACCTATCCCACTCTCTAGTTACCCCTTAGCACGTAAAGGAATATTATTTGGGGGTCCAGCCATGGAGAAGAGTTTAGACACTAGGATAAGATTAGGAGCACACCCATTATAAAGAAATCACATTAGGATTCTCTTTTTAAGCTGTTCCTTAAAACACTAGTGCTTAGGAAATCTATTGGAGGCAGAAGCAGTCAAGGGTAGCCTAGGGTTAGGGTTAGGCTCAGGGTTAGGCTTAGGGTACAGCTTAGGGTACGGGTTCGGGGAGGGCTTCGGGTACGGCGTAGGGTATGGGTTAGGGTTAGGGTTAGGGTTAGTGTTAGGGTTAGGGCTCGGTTTAGGGTACGCGTTAGGGTTAGGTTAGTTATTAAACCTATCCCACTCTGTAGACACCCCTTAGCACGTAAAGGAATATTATTTTGGGGTCCAGCCATGGAGAAGAGTTTAGACACTAGGATAAGATAAGGAACACACCCATTGTAAAGAAATCACATTAGGATTCTCTTTTTAAGCTGTTCCTTAAAACACTAGTGCTTAGGAAATCTATTGGAGGCAGAAGCAGTCAAGGGTAGACTAGGGTTAGGGTTAGGCTTAGGGTTAGGCTTAGGGTACGGCTTAGGGTACGGGTTCGGGGAGGGCTTCGGGTACGGCGTAGGGTATGGGTTAGGGTTAATGTTAGGGTTAGTGTTAGGGTTAGGGCTCGGTTTAGGGTACGGGTTAGGATTAGGGTACGTGTTAGGGTTAGGGTAGTGGTTAGGGTTAGGGTACGTGTTACGGTTAGGGTAGTTATTAAACCTGTCCCACTCTCTAGATACCCCTTAGCACGGAAAGGAATATTATTTGGGGGTCCAGCCATGGAGAAGAGTTTAGACACTAGGATAAGATAAGGAACACACCCATTATAAAGAAATCACATTAGGATAATCTTTTTAAGCTGTTCATTAAAACACTAGTGCTTAGGAAATCTATTGGAGGCAGAAGCAGTCAAGGGTAGCCTAGGGTTAGGGTTAGGCTTAGGGTTAGGCTTAGGGTACGGCTTAGGGTACGGGTTCGGGGAGGGCTTCGGGTACGGCGTAGGGTATTGGTTAGGGTTAGGGTTAGGGTTAGTGTTAGGGTTAGGGCTCGGTTTAGGGTACGGGTTAGGATTAGGGTACGTGTTAGGGTTAGGGTAGGGGTTAGGGTTAGGATACGCGTTACGGTTAGGGTAGTTATTAAACCTATCCCACTCTGTAGATACCCCTTAGCACGTAAAGGAATATTATTTGGGGGTCCAGCCATGGAGAAGAGTTTAGACACTAAGATAATATAAGGAACACACACATTATAAAGAAATCACATTAGGATTCTCTTTTTAAGCTGTTCCTTAAAACACTAGTGCTTAGGAAATCTATTGGAGGCAGAAGCAGTCAAGGGTAGCCTAGGGTTAGGGTTAGGCTTAGGGTTAGGCTTAGGGTACGGCGTAGGGTACGGGTTCGTGGAGGGCTTCGGGTACGGCGTAGGGTATGGGTTAGGGTTAGGGTTAGGGTTAGTGTTAGGGTTAGGGCTCGGTTTAGGGTACGGGTTAGGATTAGGGTACGTGTTAGGGTTAGGGTAGGGGTTAGCGTTAGGGTACGCGTTAGGGTTAGGGTAGTTATTAAACCTATCCCACTCTCTAGTTACCCCTTAGCACGTAAAGGAATATTATTTGGGGGTCCAGCCATGGAGAAGAGTTTAGACACTAGGATAAGATAAGGAACACACCCATTATAAAGAAATCACATTAGGATTCTCTTTTTAAGCTGTTCCTTAAAACACTAGTGCTTATGAAATCTATTGGAGGCAGAAGCAGTCAACGGTAGCCTAGGGTTAGGTTTAGGCTTAGGGTTAGGCTTAGGGTACGGCTTAGGGTACGGGTTCGGGGAGGGCTTCGGGTACGGCGTAGGGTATGGGTTAGGGTTAGGCTTAGGGTTAGTGTTAGGGTTAGGGCTCGGTTTAGGGTACAGGTTAGGATTAGGGTACGTGTTACGGTTAGGGTAGGGGTTAGGGTTAGGGTACACGTTACGGTTAGGGTAGTGATTAAACCTATCCCACTCTCTAGATACCCCTTAGCACATAAAGGAATATTATTTCGGGGTCCAGCCATGGAGAAGAGTTTAGACACTAGGATTAGATATGGAACACACCCATTATAAAGAAATCACATTAGGATTCTCTTTTTAAGCTGTTCCTTAAAACACTAGTGCTTAGGAAATCTATTGGAGGCAGAAGCAGTCAAGGGTAGCCCAGGGTTAGTGTTAGGCTTAGGGTACGGCTTAGGGTACGGGTTCGGGGAGGGCTTCGGGTACGGCGTAGGGTATGGGTTAGGGTTAGGGTTAGGGTTAGTGTTAGGGTTAGGGCTCGGTTTAGGGTACGGGTTAGGATTAGGGTACGTGTTAGGGTTAGGGTAGGGGTTAGCGTTAGGGTACGCGTTAGGGTTAGGGTAGTTATTAAACCTATCCCACTCTGTAGACACCCCTTAGCACGTAAAGGAATATTATTTGGGGGTCCAGCCATGGAGAAGAGTTTAGACACTAGGATTAGATAAGGAACACACCCATTATAAAGAAATCACATTAGGATTCTCTTTTTAAGCTGTTCCTTAAAACACTAGTGCTTAGGAAATCTATTGGAGGCAGAAGCAGTCAAGGGTAGCCTAGGGCTAGGGTTAGGCTTAGGGTTAGGCTTAGGGTACGGCTTAGGGTACGTATTCGGGGAGGGCTTCGGGTATTGCGTAGGGTATGGGATAGGGTTAGGGTTAGGGTTAGTGTTAGGGTTAGGGCTCGGTTTAGGGTACGGGTTAGGATTAGGGTACGTGTTAGGGTTAGGGTAGGGGTTAGCGTTAGGGTACGCGTTAGGGTTAACGTAGTTATTAAATCTATCTCACTCTCTAGTTACCCCTTAGCACGTAAAGGAATATTATTTGGGGGTCCCGCCATGGAGAAGAGTTTAGACACTAGGATAAGATAAGGAACACACCCATTATAAAGAAATCACATTAGGATTCTCTTTTTAAGCTGTTCCTTAAAACACTATTGCTTAGGAAATCTATTGGAGGCAGAAGCAGTCAAGGGTAGCCTAGGGTTAGGGTTAGGCTTAGGGTTAGGCTTAGGGTACGGCTTAGGGTACGGGTTCGGGGAGGGCTTCGGGTACGGCGTAGGGTATGGGTTAGGGTTAGGGTTAGGGTTAGTGTTAGGGTTAGGGCTCGGTTTAGGGTACGGGTTAGGATTAGGGTACGTGTTAGGGTTAGGGTAGGGGTTAGGGTTAGGGTACACGTTAGGGTTAGGGTAGTGATTAAACCTATCCCACTCTCTAGATACCCCTTACCACATAAAGGAATATTATTTGGGGGTCCAGCCATGGAGAAGAGTTTAGACACTAGGATTAGATAAGGAACACACCCATTATAAAGAAATCACATTAGGATAATCTTTTTAAGCTGTTCCTTAAAACACTAGTGCTTAGGAAATCTATTGGAGGCAGAAGCAGTCAAGGGTAGCCTAGGGTTAGGGTTAGGCTTAGGGTTAGGCTTAGGGTACTGCGTAGGGTACGGGTTCGTGCAGGGCTTCGGGTACGGCGTAGGGTATGGGTTAGGGTTAGAGTTAGGGTTAGTGTTAGGGTTAGGGCTCGGTTTAGGGTACGGGTTAGGATTAGGGTACGTGTTAGGGTTAGGGTAGGGGTTAGCGTTAGGGTACGCGTTAGGGTTAGGGTAGTTATTAAACCTATCCCACTCTGTAGACACCCCTTAGCACGTAAAGGAATATTATTTGGGGGTCCAGCCATGGAGAAGAGTTTAGACACTAGGATAAGATAAAGAACACACCCATTATAAAGAAATCACATTAGGATTCCCTTTTTAAGCTGTTCCTTAAAACACTAGTGCTTAGGAAATCTATTGGAGGCAGAAGCAGTCAAGGGTAGACTAGGGTTAGGGTTAGGCTTAGGGTTAGGCATAGGGTACGGCTTAGGGTACGGGTTCGGGGAGGGCTTCGGGTACGGCGTAGGGTATGGGTTAGGGTTAGGGTTAGGGTTAGTGTTAGGGTTAGGACTCGGTTTAGGGTACGGGTTAGGATTAGGGTACGTGTTAGGGTTAGGGTAGGGGTTAGGGTTATGGTACGCGTTAGGGTTAGGGTAGTTATTAAACCTATCCCACTCTCTAGTTACCCCTTAGCACGTAAAGGAATATTATTTGGGGGTCCAGCCATGGAGAAGCGTTTAGACACTAGGATAAGATTAGGAGCACACCCATTATAAAGAAATCACATTAGGATTCTCTTTTTAAGCTGTTCCTTAAAACACTAGTGCTTAGGAAATCTATTGGAGGCAGAAGCAGTCAAGGGTAGCCTAGGGTTAGGGTTAGGCTCAGGGTTAGGCTTAGGGTACAGCTTAGGGTACGGGTTCGGGGAGGGCTTCGG
Organism: Balaenoptera physalus; assembly: GCF_965194825.1. Taxonomy (NCBI): domain Eukaryota; kingdom Metazoa; phylum Chordata; class Mammalia; order Artiodactyla; family Balaenopteridae; genus Balaenoptera; species Balaenoptera physalus. Next base: position 616,981 of record NW_028126315.1, on the reverse strand, counting down.
GTACGGCGTAGGGTATGGGTTAGGGTTAGGGTTAGGGTTAGTGTTAGGGTTAGGGCTCGGTTTAGGGAACGGGTTAGGATTAGGGTACGTGTTAGGGTTAGGGTAGGGGTTAGGGTTAGGGTACACGTTAGGGTTAGGGTAGTGATTAAACCTATCCCACTCTCTAGATACCCCTTAGCACATAAAGGAGTATTATTTGGGGGTCCAGCATGGAGAAGAGTTTAGACACTAGGATTAGATAAGGAACACACCCATTATAAAGAAATCACATTAGGATTCTCTTTTTAAGCTGTTCCTTAAAACACTAGTGCTTAGGAAATCTATTGGAGGCAGAAGCAGTCAAGGGTAGCCTAGGGTTAGGGTTAGGCTTAGGGTTAGGCTTAGGGTACGGATTAGGGTACGGGTTCGGGGAGGGCTTCGGGTACGGCGTAGGGTATGGGTTAGGGTTAGGGTTAGGGTTAGTGTTAGGGTTAGGGCTCGGTTTAGGGTACGGGTTAGGATTAGGGTACGTGTTAGGGTTAGGGTAGGGGTAGGGTTAGGGTACACGTTAGGGTTAGGGTAGTGATTAAACCTATCCCACTCTCTAGATACCCCTTAGCACATAAAGGAATATTATTTGGGGGTCCAGCCATGGAGATGAGTTTAGACACTAGGATTAGATAAGGAACACACCCATTATAAAGAAATCACATTAGGATTCTCTTTTTAAGCTGTTCCTTAAAACACTAGTGCTTAGGAAATCTATTGGAGGCAGAAGCAGTCAAGGGTAGCCTAGGGTTAGGGTTAGGCTTAGGGTTAGGCTTAGGGTACTTCGTAGGGTACGGGTTCGTGGAGGGCTTCGGGTACGGCGTAGGGTATGGGTTAGGGTTAGGGTTAGGGTTAGTGTTAGGGTTAGGGCTCGGTTTAGGGTACGCGTTAGGGTTAGGTTAGTTATTAAACCTATCCCACTCTGTAGACACCCCTTAGCACGTAAAGGAATATTATTTTGGGGTCCAGCCATGGAGAAGAGTTTAGACACTAGGATAAGATAAGGAACACACCCATTATAAAGAAATCACATTAGGATTCTCTTTTTAAGCTTTTCCTTAAAACACTAGTGCTTAGGAAATCTATTGGAGGCAGAAGCAGTCAAGGGTAGACTAGGGTTAGGGTTAGGCTTAGGGTTAGGCTTAGGGTACGGCTTAGGGTACGGGTTCGGGGAGGGCTTCGGGTACGGCGTAGGGTATGGGTTAGGGTTAGGGTTAGGGTTAGTGTTAGGGTTAGGGCTCGGTTTAGGGTACGGGTTAGGATTAGGGTACGTGTTAGGGTTAGGGTAGTGGTTAGGGTTAGGGTACGTGTTACGGTTAGGGTAGTTATTAAACCTGTCCCACTCTCTAGATACCCCTTAGCACGGAAAGGAATATTATTTGGGGGTCCAGCCATGGAGAAGAGTTTAGACACTAGGATAAGATAAGGAACACACCCATTATAAAGAAATCACATTAGGATAATCTTTTTAAGCTGTTCATTAAAACACTAGTGCTTAGGAAATCTATTGGAGGCAGAAGCAGTCAAGGGTAGCCTAGGGTTAGGGTTAGGCTTAGGGTTAGGCTTAGGGTACGGCTTAGGGTACGGGTTCGGGGAGGGCTTCGGGTACGGCGTAGGGTATGGGTTAGGGTTAGGGTTAGGGTTAGTGTTAGGGTTAGGGCTCGGTTTAGGGTACGGGTTAGGATTAGGGTACGTGTTAGGGTTAGGGTAGGGGTTAGGGTTAGGATACGCGTTACGGTTAGGGTAGTTATTAAACCTATCCCACTCTGTAGATACCCCTTAGCACTTAAAGGAATATTATTTGGGGGTCCAGCCATGGAGAAGAGTTTAGACACTAGGATAAGATAAGGAACACACCCATTATAAAGAAATCACATTAGGATTCTCTTTTTAAGCTGTTCCTTAAAACACTAGTGCTTATGAAATCTATTGGAGGCAGAAGCAGTCAACGGTAGCCTAGGGTTAGGTTTAGGCTTAGGGTTAGGCTTAGGGTACGGCTTAGGGTACGGGTTCGGGGAGGGCTTCGGGTACGGCGTAGGGTATGGGTTAGGGTTAGGCTTAGGGTTAGTGTTAGGGTTAGGGCTCGGTTTAGGGTACAGGTTAGGATTAGGGTACGTGTTACGGTTAGGGTAGGGGTTAGGGTTAGGGTACACGTTACGGTTAGGGTAGTGATTAAACCTATCCCACTCTCTAGATACCCCTTAGCACATAAAGGAATATTATTTGGGGGTCCAGCCATGGAGAAGAGTTTAGACACTAGGATTAGATATGGAACACACCCATTATAAAGAAATCACATTAGGATTCTCTTTTTAAGCTGTTCCTTAAAACACTAGTGCTTAGGAAATCTATTGGAGGCAGAAGCAGTCAAGGGTAGCCCAGGGTTAGTGTTAGGCTTAGCGTACGGCTTAGGGTACGGGTTCGGGGAGGGCTTCGGGTACGGCGTAGGGTATGGGTTAGGGTTAGGGTTAGGGTTAGTGTTAGGGTTAGGGCTCGGTTTAGGGTACGGGTTAGGATTAGGGTACGTGTTAGGGTTAGGGTAGGGGTTAGGGTTAGGGTACACGTTAGGGTTAGGGTAGTTATTAAACCTATCCCACTCTCTAGATACCCCTTAGCACGTAAAGGAATATTATTTGGGGGTCCAGCCATGGAGAAGAGTTTAGACACTAAGATAATATAAGGAACACACACATTATAAAGAAATCACATTAGGATTCTCTTTTTAAGCTGTTCCTTAAAACACTAGTGCTTGGGAAATCTATTGGAGGCAGAAGCAGTCAAGGGTAGCCTAGGGTTAGGATTAGGCTTAGGGTTAGGCTTAGGGTACGGCTTAGGGTACGGGTTCGGGGAGGGCTTCGGGTACGGCGTAGGGTATAGGTTAGGGTTAGGGTTAGGGTTAGTGTTAGGGTTAGGGCTCGGTTTAGGGTACGGGTTAGGATTAGGGTACGTGTTAGGGTTAGGGTAGGGGTTAGCGTTAGGGTACGCGTTAGGGTTAACGTAGTTATTAAATCTATCTCACTCTCTAGTTACCCCTTAGCACGTAAAGGAATATTATTTGGGGGTCCCGCCATGGAGAAGAGTTTAGACACTAGGATAAGATAAGGAACACACCCATTATAAAGAAATCACATTAGGATTCTCTTTTTAAGCTGTTCCTTAAAACACTAGTGCTTAGGAAATCTATTGGAGGCAGAAGCAGTCAAGGGTAGCCTAGGGTTAGGGTTAGGCTTAGGGTTAGGCTTAGGGTACGGATTAGGGTACGGGTTCGGGGAGGGCTTCGGGTACGGCGTAGGGTATGGGTTAGGGTTAGGGTTAGGGTTAGTGTTAGGGTTAGGGCTCGGTTTAGGGTACGGGTTAGGATTAGGGTACGTGTTAGGGTTAGGGTAGGGGTTAGGGTTAGGGTACACGTTAGGGTTAGGGTAGTGATTAAACCTATCCCACTCTCTAGATACCCCTTAGCACGTAAAGGAATATTATTTGGGGGTCCAGCCATGGAGAAGAGTTTAGACACTAAGATAATATAAGGAACACACACATTATAAAGAAATCACATTAGGATTCTCTTTTTAAGCTGTTCCTTAAAACACTAGTGCTTGGGAAATCTATTGGAGGCAGAAGCAGTCAAGGGTAGCCTAGGGTTAGGGTTAGGCTTAGGGTTAGGCTTAGGGTACGGCTTAGGGTACGGGTTCGGGGAGGGCTTCGGGTACGGCGTAGGGTATAGGTTAGGGTTAGGGTTAGGGTTAGTGTTAGGGTTAGGGCTCGGTTTAGGGTACGGGTTAGGATTAGGGTACGTGTTAGGGTTAGGGTAGGGGTTAGCGTTAGGGTACGCGTTAGGGTTAACGTAGTTATTAAATCTATCTCACTCTCTAGTTACCCCTTAGCACGTAAAGGAATATTATTTGGGGGTCCCGCCATGGAGAAGAGTTTAGACACTAGGATAAGATAAGGAACACACCCATTATAAAGAAATCACATTAGGATTCTCTTTTTAAGCTGTTCCTTAAAACACTAGTGCTTAGGAAATCTATTGGAGGCAGAAGCAGTCAAGGGTAGACTAGGGTTAGGGTTAGGCTTACGGTTAGGCATAGGGTACGGCTTAGGGTACGGGTTCGGGGAGGGCTTCGGGTACGGCGTAGGGTATGGGTTAGGGTTAGGGTTAGGGTTAGTGTTAGGGTTAGGACTCGGTTTAGGGTACGGGTTAGGATTAGGGTACGTGTTAGGGTTAGGGTAGGGGTTAGGGTTATGGTACGCGTTAGGGTTAGGGTAGTTATTAAACCTATCCCACTCTCTAGTTACCCCTTAGCACGTAAAGGAATATTATTTGGGGGTCCAGCCATGGAGAAGAGTTTAGACACTAGGATAAGATTAGGAGCACACCCATTATAAAGAAATCACATTAGGATTCTCTTTTTAAGCTGTTCCTTAAAACACTAGTGCTTAGGAAATCTATTGGAGGCAGAAGCAGTCAAGGGTAGCCTAGGGTTAGGGTTAGGCTCAGGGTTAGGCTTAGGGTACAGCTTAGGGTACGGGTTCAGGGAGGGCTTCGGGTACGGCGTAGGGTATGGGTTAGGGTTAGGGTTAGGGTTAGTGTTAGGGTTAGGGCTCGGTTTAGGGTACGGGTTAGGATTAGGGTACGTGTTAGGGTTAGGGTAGGGGTTAGGGTTAGGGTACACGTTAGGGTTAGGGTAGTGATTAAACCTATCCCACTCTCTAGATACCCCTTAGCACATAAAGGAATATTATTTGGGGGTCCAGCTATGGAGAAGAGTTTAGACACTAGGATTAGATAAGGAACACACCCATTATAAAGAAATCACATTAGGATTCTCTTTTTAAGCTGTTCCTTAAAACACTAGTGCTTAGGAAATCTATTGGAGGCAGAAGCAGTCAAGGGTAGCCTAGGGTTAGGGTTAGGCTTAGGGTTAGGCTTAGGGTACGGATTAGGGTACGGGTTCGGGGAGGGCTTCGGGTACGGCGTAGGGTATGGGTTAGGGTTAGGGTTAGGGTTAGTGTTAGGGTTAGGGCTCGGTTTAGGGTACGGGTTAGGATTAGGGTACGTGTTAGGGTTAGGGTAGGGGTTAGCGTTAGGGTACGCGTTAGGGTTAGGGTAGTTATTAAACCTATCCCACTCTCTAGTTACCCCTTAGCACGTAAAGGAATATTATTTGGGGGTCCAGCCATGAAGAAGAGTTTAGACACTAGGATAAGATAAGGAACACACCCATTATAAAGAAATCACATTAGGATTCTCTTTTTAAGCTGTTCCTTAAAACACTAGTGCTTAGGAAATCTATTGGAGGCAGAAGCAGTCAAGGATAGCCCAGGGTTAGGGTTAGGCTTAGGGTACGGCTTAGGGTACGGGTTCGGGGAGGGCTTCGGGTACGGCGTAGGGTATGGGTTAGGGTTAGGGTTAGGGTTAGTGTTAGGGTTAGGGCTCGGTTTAGGGTACGGGTTAGGATTAGGGTACGTGTTAGGGTTAGGGTAGGGGTTAGGGTTAGGGTACACGTTAGGGTTAGGGTAGTTATTAAACCTATCCCACTCTCTAGATACCCCTTAGCACATAAAGGAATATTATTTGGGGGTCCAGCCATGGAGAAGAGTTTAGACACTAGGATTAGATAAGGAACACACCCATTATAAAGAAATCACATTAGGATTCTCTTTTTAAGCTGTTCCTTAAAACACTAGTGCTTAGGAAATCTATTGGAGGCAGAAGCAGTCAAGGGTAGCCTAGGGTTAGGGTTAGGCTTAGGGTTAGGCTTAGGGTACTGTGTAGGGTACGGGTTCGTGCAGGGCTTCGGGTACGGCGTAGGGTATGGGTTAGGGTTAGGGTTAGGGTTAGTGTTAGGGTTAGGGCTCGGTTTAGGGTACGGGTTAGTATTAGGGTACGTGTTAGGGTTAGGGTAGGGGTTAGCGTTAGGGTACGCGTTAGGGTTAGGGTAGTTATTAAACCTATCCCACTCTGTAGACACCCCTTAGCACGTAAAGGAATATTATTTGGGGGTCCAGCCATGGAGAAGAGTTTAGACACTAGGATTAGATAAGGAACACACCCATTATAAAGAAATCACATTAGGATTCTCTTTTTAAGCTGTTCCTTAAAACACTAGTGCTTAGGAAATCTATTGGAGGCAGAAGCAGTCAAGGGTAGCCTAGGGCTAGGGTTAGGCTTAGGGTTAGGCTTAGGGTACGGCTTAGGGTACGTATTCGGGGAGGGCTTCGGGTATTGCGTAGGGTATGGGATAGGGTTAGGGTTAGGGTTAGTGTTAGGGTTAGGGCTCGGTTTAGGGTACGGGTTAGGATTAGGGTACGTGTTAGGGTTAGGGTAGGGGTTAGCGTTAGGGTACGCGTTAGGGTTAACGTAGTTATTAAATCTATCTCACTCTCTAGTTACCCCTTAGCACGTAAAGGAATATTATTTGGGGGTCCCGCCATGGAGAAGAGTTTAGACACTAGGATAAGATAAGGAACACACCCATTATAAAGAAATCACATTAGGATTCTCTTTTTAAGCTGTTCCTTAAAACACTATTGCTTAGGAAATCTATTGGAGGCAGAAGCAGTCAAGGGTAGCCTAGGGTTAGGGTTAGGCTTAGGGTTAGGCTTAGGGTACGGCTTAGGGTACGGGTTCGGGGAGGGCTTCGGGTACGGCGTAGGGTATGGGTTAGGGTTAGGGTTAGGGTTAGTGTTAGGGTTAGGGCTCGGTTTAGGGTACGGGTTAGGATTAGGGTACGTGTTAGGGTTAGGGTAGGGGTTAGGGTTAGGGTACACGTTAGGGTTAGGGTAGTGATTAAACCTATCCCACTCTCTAGATACCCCTTAGCACATAAAGGAATATTATTTGGGGGTCCAGCCATGGAGAAGAGTTTAGACACTAGGATTAGATAAGGAACACACCCATTATAAAGAAATCACATTAGGATAATCTTTTTAAGCTGTTCCTTAAAACACTAGTGCTTAGGAAATCTATTGGAGGCAGAAGCAGTCAAGGGTAGCCTAGGGTTAGGGTTAGGCTTAGGGTTAGGCTTAGGGTACTGCGTAGGGTACGGGTTCGTGCAGGGCTTCGGGTACGGCGTAGGGTATGGGTTAGGGTTAGAGTTAGGGTTAGTGTTAGGGTTAGGGCTCGGTTTAGGGTACGGGTTAGGATTAGGGTACGTGTTAGGGTTAGGGTAGGGGTTAGCGTTAGGGTACGCGTTAGGGTTAGGGTAGTTATTAAACCTATCCCACTCTGTAGACACCCCTTAGCACGTAAAGGAATATTATTTGGGGGTCCAGCCATGGAGAAGAGTTTAGACACTAGGATAAGATAAAGAACACACCCATTATAAAGAAATCACATTAGGATTCCCTTTTTAAGCTGTTCCTTAAAACACTAGTGCTTAGGAAATCTATTGGAGGCAGAAGCAGTCAAGGGTAGACTAGGGTTAGGGTTAGGCTTAGGGTTAGGCATAGGGTACGGCTTAGGGTACGGGTTCGGGGAGGGCTTCGGGTACGGCGTAGGGTATGGGTTAGGGTTAGGGTTAGGGTTAGTGTTAGGGTTAGGACTCGGTTTAGGGTACGGGTTAGGATTAGGGTACGTGTTAGGGTTAGGGTAGGGGTTAGGGTTATGGTACGCGTTAGGGTTAGGGTAGTTATTAAACCTATCCCACTCTCTAGTTACCCCTTAGCACGTAAAGGAATATTATTTGGGGGTCCAGCCATGGAGAAGCGTTTAGACACTAGGATAAGATTAGGAGCACACCCATTATAAAGAAATCACATTAGGATTCTCTTTTTAAGCTGTTCCTTAAAACACTAGTGCTTAGGAAATCTATTGGAGGCAGAAGCAGTCAAGGGTAGCCTAGGGTTAGGGTTAGGCTCAGGGTTAGGCTTAGGGTACAGCTTAGGGTACGGGTTCGGGGAGGGCTTCGGGTACGGCGTAGGGTATGGGTTAGGGTTAGGGTTAGGGTTAGTGTTAGGGTTAGGGCTCGGTTTAGGGAACGGGTTAGGATTAGGGTACGTGTTAGGGTTAGGGTAGGGGTTAGGGTTAGGGTACACGTTAGGGTTAGGGTAGTGATTAAACCTATCCCACTCTCTAGATACCCCTTAGCACATAAAGGAGTATTATTTGGGGGTCCAGCATGGAGAAGAGTTTAGACACTAGGATTAGATAAGGAACACACCCATTATAAAGAAATCACATTAGGATTCTCTTTTTAAGCTGTTCCTTAAAACACTAGTGCTTAGGAAATCTATTGGAGGCAGAAGCAGTCAATGGTAGCCTAGGGTTAGGGTTAGGCTTAGGGTTAGGCTTAGGGTACGCATTAGGGTACGGGTTCGGGGAGGGCTTCGGGTACGGCGTAGGGTATGGGTTAGGGTTAGGGTTAGGGTTAGTGTTAGGGTTAGGGCTCGGTTTAGGGTACGGGTTAGGATTAGGGTACGTGTTAGGGTTAGGGTAGGGGTAGGGTTAGGGTACACGTTAGGGTTAGGGTAGTGATTAAACCTATCCCACTCTCTAGATACCCCTTAGCACATAAAGGAATATTATTTGGGGGTCCAGCCATGGAGATGAGTTTAGACACTAGGATTAGATAAGGAACACACCCATTATAAAGAAATCACATTAGGATTCTCTTTTTAAGCTGTTCCTTAAAACACTAGTGCTTAGGAAATCTATTGGAGGCAGAAGCAGTCAAGGGTAGCCTAGGGTTAGGGTTAGGCTTAGGGTTAGGCTTAGGGTACTTCGTAGGGTACGGGTTCGTGGAGGGCTTCGGGTACGGCGTAGGGTATGGGTTAGGGTTAGGGTTAGGGTTAGTGTTAGGGTTAGGGCTCGGTTTAGGGTACGCGTTAGGGTTAGGTTAGTTATTAAACCTATCCCACTCTGTAGACACCCCTTAGCACGTAAAGGAATATTATTTTGGGGTCCAGCCATGGAGAAGAGTTTAGACACTAGGATAAGATAAGGAACACACCCATTATAAAGAAATCACATTAGGATTCTCTTTTTAAGCTTTTCCTTAAAACACTAGTGCTTAGGAAATCTATTGGAGGCAGAAGCAGTCAAGGGTAGACTAGGGTTAGGGTTAGGCTTAGGGTTAGGCTTAGGGTACGGCTTAGGGTACGGGTTCGGGGAGGGCTTCGGGTACGGCGTAGGGTATGGGTTAGGGTTAGGGTTAGGGTTAGTGTTAGGGTTAGGGCTCGGTTTAGGGTACGGGTTAGGATTAGGGTACGTGTTAGGGTTAGGGTAGTGGTTAGGGTTAGGGTACGTGTTACGGTTAGGGTAGTTATTAAACCTGTCCCACTCTCTAGATACCCCTTAGCACGGAAAGGAATATTATTTGGGGGTCCAGCCATGGAGAAGAGTTTAGACACTAGGATAAGATAAGGAACACACCCATTATAAAGAAATCACATTAGGATAATCTTTTTAAGCTGTTCATTAAAACACTAGTGCTTAGGAAATCTATTGGAGGCAGAAGCAGTCAAGGGTAGCCTAGGGTTAGGGTTAGGCTTAGGGTTAGGCTTAGGGTACGGCTTAGGGTACGGGTTCGGGGAGGGCTTCGGGTACGGCGTAGGGTATGGGTTAGGGTTAGGGTTAGGGTTAGTGTTAGGGTTAGGGCTCGGTTTAGGGTACGGGTTAGGATTAGGGTACGTGTTAGGGTTAGGGTAGGGGTTAGGGTTAGGATACGCGTTACGGTTAGGGTAGTTATTAAACCTATCCCACTCTGTAGATACCCCTTAGCACGTAAAGGAATATTATTTGGGGGTCCAGCCATGGAGAAGAGTTTAGACACTAAGATAATATAAGGAACACACACATTATAAAGAAATCACATTAGGATTCTCTTTTTAAGCTGTTCCTAAAAACACTAGTGCTTAGGAAATCTATTGGAGGCAGAAGCAGTCAAGGGTAGCCTAGGGTTAGGGTTAGGCTTAGGGTTAGGCTTACGGTACGGCGTAGGGTACGGGTTCGTGGAGGGCTTCGGGTACGGCGTAGGGTATGGGTTAGGGTTAGGGTTAGGGTTAGTGTTAGGGTTAGGGCTCGGTTTAGGGTACGGGTTAGGATTAGGGTACGTGTTAGGGTTAGGGTAGGGGTTAGCGTTAGGGTACGCGTTAGGGTTAGGGTAGTTATTAAACCTATCCCACTCTCTAGTTACCCCTTAGCACTTAAAGGAATATTATTTGGGGGTCCAGCCATGGAGAAGAGTTTAGACACTAGGATAAGATAAGGAACACACCCATTATAAAGAAATCACATTAGGATTCTCTTTTTAAGCTGTTCCTTAAAACACTAGTGCTTATGAAATCTATTGGAGGCAGAAGCATTCAACGGTAGCCTAGGGTTAGGTTTAGGCTTAGGGTTAGGCTTAGGGTACGGCTTAGGGTACGGGTTCGGGGAGGGCTTCGGGTACGGTGTAGGGTATGGGTTAGGGTTAGGCTTAGGGTTAGTGTTAGGGTTAGGGCTCGGTTTAGGGTACAGGTTAGGATTAGGGTACGTGTTACGGTTAGGGTAGGGGTTAGGGTTAGGGTACACGTTACGGTTAGGGTAGTGATTAAACCTATCCCACTCTCTAGATACCCCTTAGCACATAAAGGAATATTATTTGGGGGTCCAGCCATGGAGAAGAGTTTAGACACTAGGATTAGATATGGAACACACCCATTATAAAGAAATCACATTAGGATTCTCTTTTTAAGCTGTTCCTTAAAACACTAGTGCTTAGGAAATCTATTGGAGGCAGAAGCAGTCAAGGGTAGCCCAGGGTTAGTGTTAGGCTTAGGGTACGGCTTAGGGTACGGGTTCGGGGAGGGCTTCGGGTACGGCGTAGGGTATGGGTTAGGGTTAGGGTTAGGGTTAGTGTTAGGGTTAGGGCTCGGTTTAGGGTACGGGTTAGGATTAGGGTACGTGTTAGGGTTAGGGTAGGGGTTAGGGTTAGGGTACACGTTAGGGTTAGGGTAGTTATTAAACCTATCCCACTCTCTAGATACCCCTTAGCACGTAAAGGAATATTATTTGGGGGTCCAGCCATGGAGAAGAGTTTAGACACTAAGATAATATAAGGAACACACACATTATAAAGAAATCACATTAGGATTCTCTTTTTAAGCTGTTCCTTAAAACACTAGTGCTTGGGAAATCTATTGGAGGCAGAAGCAGTCAAGGGTAGCCTAGGGTTAGGGTTAGGCTTAGGGTTAGGCTTAGGGTACGGCTTAGGGTACGGGTTCGGGGAGGGCTTCGGGTACGGCGTAGGGTATAGGTTAGGGTTAGGGTTAGGGTTAGTGTTAGGGTTAGGGCTCGGTTTAGGGTACGGGTTAGGATTAGGGTACGTGTTAGGGTTAGGGTAGGGGTTAGCGTTAGGGTACGCGTTAGGGTTAACGTAGTTATTAAATCTATCTCACTCTCTAGTTACCCCTTAGCACGTAAAGGAATATTATTTGGGGGTCCCGCCATGGAGAAGAGTTTAGACACTAGGATAAGATAAGGAACACACCCATTATAAAGAAATCACATTAGGATTCTCTTTTTAAGCTGTTCCTTAAAACACTAGTGCTTAGGAAATCTATTGGAGGCAGAAGCAGTCAAGGGTAGCCTAGGGTTAGGGTTAGGCTTAGGGTTAGGCTTAGGGTACGGATTAGGGTACGGGTTCGGGGAGGGCTTCGGGTACGGCGTAGGGTATGGGTTAGGGTTAGGGTTAGGGTTAGTGTTAGGGTTAGGGCTCGGTTTAGGGTACGGGTTAGGATTAGGGTACGTGTTAGGGTTAGGGTAGGGGTTAGGGTTAGGGTACACGTTAGGGTTAGGGTAGTGATTAAACCTATCCCACTCTCTAGATACCCCTTAGCACGTAAAGGAATATTATTTGGGGGTCCAGCCATGGAGAAGAGTTTAGACACTAAGATAATATAAGGAACACACACATTATAAAGAAATCACATTAGGATTCTCTTTTTAAGCTGTTCCTTAAAACACTAGTGCTTGGGAAATCTATTGGAGGCAGAAGCAGTCAAGGGTAGCCTAGGGTTAGGGTTAGGCTTAGGGTTAGGCTTAGGGTACGGCTTAGGGTACGGGTTCGGGGAGGGCTTCGGGTACGGCGTAGGGTATGGGTTAGGGTTAGGGTTAGGGTTAGTGTTAGGGTTATTGCTCGGTTTAGGGTTAGGGTTAAGATTAGGGTACGTGTTAGGGTTAGGGTAGGGGTTAGCGTTAGGGTACGCGTTAGGGTTAGGGTAGTTATTAAACCTATCCCACTCTGTAGACACCCCTTAGCACGTAAAGGAATATTATTTGGGGGTCCAGCCATGGAGAAGAGTTTAGACACTAGGATAAGATAAGGAACACACCCATTATAAAGAAATCACATTAGGATTCCCTTTTTAAGCTGTTCCTTAAAACACTAGTGCTTAGGAAATCTATTGGAGGCAGAAGCAGTCAAGGGTAGACTAGGGTTAGGGTTAGGCTTAGGGTTAGGCATAGGGTACGGCTTAGGGTACGGGTTCGGGGAGGGCTTCGGGTACGGCGTAGGGTATGGGTTAGGGTTAGGGTTAGGGTTAGTGTTAGGGTTAGGACTCGGTTTAGGGTACGGGTTAGGATTAGGGTACGTGTTAGGGTTAGGGTAGGGGTTAGGGTTATGGTACGCATTAGGGTTAGGGTAGTTATTAAACCTATCCCACTCTCTAGTTACCCCTTAGCACGTAAAGGAATATTATTTGGGGGTCCAGCCATGGAGAAGAGTTTAGACACTAGGATAAGATTAGGAGCACACCCATTATAAAGAAATCACATTAGGATTCTCTTTTTAAGCTGTTCCTTAAAACACTAGTGCTTAGGAAATCTATTGGAGGCAGAAGCAGTCAAGGGTAGCCTAGGGTTAGGGTTAGGCTCAGGGTTAGGCTTAGGGTACAGCTTAGGGTACGGGTTCAGGGAGGGTTTCGGGTACGGCGTAGGGTATGGGTTACGGTTAGGGTTAGGGTTAGTGTTAGGGTTAGGGCTCGGTTTAGGGTACGGGTTAGGATTAGGGTACGTGTTAGGGTTAGGGTAGGGGTTAGGGTTAGGGTACACGTTAGGGTTAGGGTAGTGATTAAACCTATCCCACTCTCTAGATACCCCTTAGCACATAAAGGAATATTATTTGGGGGTCCAGCTATGGAGAAGAGTTTAGACACTAGGATTAGATAAGGAACACACCCATTATAAAGAAATCACATTAGGATTCTCTTTTTAAGCTGTTCCTTAAAACACTAGTGCTTAGGAAATCTATTGGAGGCAGAAGCAGTCAAGGGTAGCCTAGGGTTAGGGTTAGGCTTAGGGTTAGGCTTAGGGTACGGATTAGGGTACGGGTTCGGGGAGGGCTTCGGGTACGGCGTAGGGTATGGGTTAGGGTTAGGGTTAGGGTTAGTGTTAGGGTTAGGGCTCGGTTTAGGGTACGGGTTAGGATTAGGGTACGTGTTAGGGTTAGGGTAGGGGTTAGCGTTAGGGTACGCGTTAGGGTTAGGGTAGTTATTAAACCTATCCCACTCTCTAGTTACCCCTTAGCACGTAAAGGAATATTATTTGGGGGTCCAGCCATGAAGAAGAGTTTAGACACTAGGATAAGATAAGGAACACACCCATTATAAAGAAATCACATTAGGATTCTCTTTTTAAGCTGTTCCTTAAAACACTAGTGCTTAGGAAATCTATTGGAGGCAGAAGCAGTCAAGGATAGCCCAGGGTTAGGGTTAGGCTTAGGGTACGGCTTAGGGTACGGGTTCGTGGAGGGCTTCGGGTACGGCGTAGGGTATGGGTTAGGGTTAGGGTTAGGGTTAGTGTTAGGGTTAGGGCTCGGTTTAGGGTACGGGTTAGGATTAGGGTACGTGTTAGGGTTAGGGTAGGAGTTAGGGTTAGGGTACACGTTAGGGTTAGGGTAGTTATTAAACCTATCCCACTCTCTAGATACCCCTTAGCACATAAAGGAATATTATTTGGGGGTCCAGCCATGGAGAAGAGTTTAGACACTAGGATTAGATAAGGAACACACCCATTATAAAGAAATCACATTAGGATTCTCTTTTTAAGCTGTTCCTTAAAACACTAGTGCTTAGGAAATCTATTGGAGGCAGAAGCAGTCAAGGGTAGCCTAGGGTTAGGGTTAGGCTTAGGGTTAGGCTTAGGGTACTGCGTAGGGTACGGGTTCGTGCAGGGCTTCGGGTACGGCGTAGGGTATGGGTTAGGGTTAGAGTTAGGGTTAGTGTTAGGGTTAGGGCTCGGTTTAGGGTACGGGTTAGGATTAGGGTACGTGTTAGGGTTAGGGTAGGGGTTAGCGTTAGGGTACGCGTTAGGGTTAGGGTAGTTATTAAACCTATCCCACTCTGTAGACACCCCTTAGCACGTAAAGGAATATTATTTGGGGGTCCAGCCATGGAGAAGAGTTTAGACACTAGGATAAGATAAAGAACACACCCATTATAAAGAAATCACATTAGGATTCCCTTTTTAAGCTGTTCCTTAAAACACTAGTGCTTAGGAAATCTATTGGAGGCAGAAGCAGTCAAGGGTAGACTAGGGTTAGGGTTAGGCTTAGGGTTAGGCATAGGGTACGGCTTAGGGTACGGGTTCGGGGAGGGCTTCGGGTACGGCGTAGGGTATGGGTTAGGGTTAGGGTTAGGGTTAGTGTTAGGGTTAGGACTCGGTTTAGGGTACGGGTTAGGATTAGGGTACGTGTTAGGGTTAGGGTAGGGGTTAGGGTTATGGTACGCGTTAGGGTTAGGGTAGTTATTAAACCTATCCCACTCTCTAGTTACCCCTTAGCACGTAAAGGAATATTATTTGGGGTTCCAGCCATGGAGAAGCGTTTAGACACTAGGATAAGATTAGGAGCACACCCATTATAAAGAAATCACATTAGGATTCTCTTTTTAAGCTGTTCCTTAAAACACTAGTGCTTAGGAAATCTATTGGAGGCAGAAGCAGTCAAGGGTAGCCTAGGGTTAGGGTTAGGCTCAGGGTTAGGCTTAGGGTACAGCTTAGGGTACGGGTTCGGGGAGGGCTTCGGGTACGGCGTAGGGTATGGGTTAGGGTTAGGGTTAGGGTTAGTGTTAGGGTTAGGGCTCGGTTTAGGGTACGGGTTAGGATTAGGGTACGTGTTAGGGTTAGGGTAGGGGTTAGGGTTAGGGTACACGTTAGGGTTAGGGTAGTGATTAAACCTATCCCACTCTCTAGATACCCCTTAGCACATAAAGGAGTATTATTTGGGGGTCCAGCATGGAGAAGAGTTTAGACACTAGGATTAGATAAGGAACACACCCATTATAAAGAAATCACATTAGGATTCTCTTTTTAAGCTGTTCCTTAAAACACTAGTGCTTAGGAAATCTATTGGAGGCAGAAGCAGTCAAGGGTAGCCTAGGGTTAGGGTTAGGCTTAGGGTTAGGCTTAGGGTACGGATTAGGGTACGGGTTCGGGGAGGGCTTCGGGTACGGCGTAGGGTATGGGTTAGGGTTAGGGTTAGGGTTAGTGTTAGGGTTAGGGCTCGGTTTAGGGTACGGGTTAGGATTAGGGTACGTGTTAGGGTTAGGGTAGGGGTAGGGTTAGGGTACACGTTAGGGTTAGGGTAGTGATTAAACCTATCCCACTCTCTAGATACCCCTTAGCACATAAAGGAATATTATTTGGGGGTCCAGCCATGGAGATGAGTTTAGACACTAGGATTAGATAAGGAACACACCCATTATAAAGAAATCACATTAGGATAATCTTTTTAAGCTGTTCCTTAAAACACTAGTGCTTAGGAAATCTATTGGAGGCAGAAGCAGTCAAGGGTAGCCTAGGGTTAGGGTTAGGCTTAGGGTTAGGCTTAGGGTACTTCGTAGGGTACGGGTTCGTGGAGGGCTTCGGGTACGGCGTAGGGTATGGGTTAGGGTTAGGGTTAGGGTTAGTGTTAGGGTTAGGGCTCGGTTTAGGGTACGCGTTAGGGTTAGGTTAGTTATTAAACCTATCCCACTCTGTAGACACCCCTTAGCACGTAAAGGAATATTATTTTGGGGTCCAGCCATGGAGAAGAGTTTAGACACTAGGATAAGATAAGGAACACACCCATTATAAAGAAATCACATTAGGATAATCTTTTTAAGCTGTTCATTAAAACACTAGTGCTTAGGAAATCTATTGGAGGCAGAAGCAGTCAAGGGTAGCCTAGGGTTAGGGTTAGGCTTAGGGTTAGGCTTAGGGTACGGCTTAGGGTACGGGTTCGGGGAGGGCTTCGGGTACGGCGTAGGGTATGGGTTAGGGTTAGGGTTAGGGTTAGTGTTAGGGTTAGGGCTCGGTTTAGGGTACGGGTTAGGATTAGGGTACGTGTTAGGGTTAGGGTAGGGGTTAGGGTTAGGATACGCGTTACGGTTAGGGTAGTTATTAAACCTATCCCACTCTGTAGATACCCCTTAGCACGTAAAGGAATATTATTTGGGGGTCCAGCCATGGAGAAGAGTTTAGACACTAAGATAATATAAGGAACACACACATTATAAAGAAATCACATTAGGATTCTCTTTTTAAGCTGTTCCTAAAAACACTAGTGCTTAGGAAATCTATTGGAGGCAGAAGCAGTCAAGGGTAGCCTAGGGTTAGGGTTAGGCTTAGGGTTAGGCTTACGGTACGGCGTAGGGTACGGGTTCGTGGAGGGCTTCGGGTACGGCGTAGGGTATGGGTTAGGGTTAGGGTTAGGGTTAGTGTTAGGGTTAGGGCTCGGTTCAGGGTACGGGTTAGGATTAGGGTACGTGTTAGGGTTAGGGTAGGGGTTAGCGTTAGGGTACGCGTTAGGGTTAGGGTAGTTATTAAACCTATCCCACTCTCTAGTTACCCCTTAGCACTTAAAGGAATATTATTTGGGGGTCCAGCCATGGAGAAGAGTTTAGACACTAGGATAAGATAAGGAACACACCCATTATAAAGAAATCACATTAGGATTCTCTTTTTAAGCTGTTCCTTAAAACACTAGTGCTTATGAAATCTATTGGAGGCAGAAGCAGTCAACGGTAGCCTAGGGTTAGGTTTAGGCTTAGGGTTAGGCTTAGGGTACGGCTTAGGGTACGGGTTCGGGGAGGGCTTCGGGTACGGCGTAGGGTATGGGTTAGGGTTAGGCTTAGGGTTAGTGTTAGGGTTAGGGCTCGGTTTAGGGTACAGGTTAGGATTAGGGTACGTGTTACGGTTAGGGTAGGGGTTAGGGTTAGGGTACACGTTACGGTTAGGGTAGTGATTAAACCTATCCCACTCTCTAGATACCCCTTAGCACATAAAGGAATATTATTTGGGGGTCCAGCCATGGAGAAGAGTTTAGACACTAGGATTAGATATGGAACACACCCATTATAAAGAAATCACATTAGGATTCTCTTTTTAAGCTGTTCCTTAAAACACTAGTGCTTAGGAAATCTATTGGAGGCAGAAGCAGTCAAGGGTAGCCCAGGGTTAGTGTTAGGCTTAGGGTACGGCTTAGGGTACGGGTTCGGGGAGGGCTTCGGGTACGGCGTAGGGTATGGGTTAGGGTTAGGGTTAGGGTTAGTGTTAGGGTTAGGGCTCGGTTTAGGGTACGGGTTAGGATTAGGGTACGTGTTAGGGTTAGGGTAGGGGTTAGGGTTAGGGTACACGTTAGGGTTAGGGTAGTTATTAAACCTATCCCACTCTCTAGATACCCCTTAGCACGTAAAGGAATATTATTTGGGGGTCCAGCCATGGAGAAGAGTTTAGACACTAAGATAATATAAGGAACACACACATTATAAAGAAATCACATTAGGATTCTCTTTTTAAGCTGTTCCTTAAAACACTAGTGCTTGGGAAAT
The DNA here is from genome assembly GCF_965194825.1 of Balaenoptera physalus. Taxonomy (NCBI): domain Eukaryota; kingdom Metazoa; phylum Chordata; class Mammalia; order Artiodactyla; family Balaenopteridae; genus Balaenoptera; species Balaenoptera physalus. The sequence goes on along the minus strand of NW_028126315.1, from coordinate 599,164 downwards.
CTATTGGAGGCAGAAGCAGTCAAGGGTAGCCTAGGGTTAGGGTTAGGCTTAGGGTTAGGCTTAGGGTACGGATTAGGGTACGGGTTCGGGGAGGGCTTCGGGTACGGCGTAGGGTATGGGTTAGGGTTAGGGTTAGGGTTAGTGTTAGGGTTAGGGCTCGGTTTACGGTACGGGTTAGGATTAGGGTACGTGTTAGGGTTAGGGTAGGGGTTAGCGTTAGGGTACGCGTTAGGGTTAGGGTAGTTATTAAACCTATCCCACTCTCTAGTTACCCCTTAGCACGTAAAGGAATATTATTTGGGGGTCCAGCCATGAAGAAGAGTTTAGACACTAGGATAAGATAAGGAACACACCCATTATAAAGAAATCACATTAGGATTCTCTTTTTAAGCTGTTCCTTAAAACACTAGTGCTTAGGAAATCTATTGGAGGCAGAAGCAGTCAAGGATAGCCCAGGGTTAGGGTTAGGCTTAGGGTACGGCTTAGGGTACGGGTTCGTGGAGGGCTTCGGGTACAGCGTAGGGTATGGGTTAGGGTTAGGGTTAGGGTTAGTGTTAGGGTTAGGGCTCGGTTTAGGGTACGGGTTAGGATTAGGGTACGTGTTAGGGTTAGGGTAGGAGTTAGGGTTAGGGTACACGTTAGGGTTAGGGTAGTTATTAAACCTATCCCACTCTCTAGATACCCCTTAGCACATAAAGGAATATTATTTGGGGGTCCAGCCATGGAGAAGAGTTTAGACACTAGGATTAGATAAGGAACACACCCATTATAAAGAAATCACATTAGGATTCTCTTTTTAAGCTGTTCCTTAAAACACTAGTGCTTAGGAAATCTATTGGAGGCAGAAGCAGTCAAGGGTAGCCTAGGGTTAGGGTTAGGCTTAGGGTTAGGCTTAGGGTACTGCGTAGGGTACGGGTTCGTGCAGGGCTTCGGGTACGGCGTAGGGTATGGGTTAGGGTTAGGGTTAGGGTTAGTGTTAGGGTTAGGGCTCGGTTTAGGGTACGGGTTAGGATTAGGGTACGTGTTAGGGTTAGGGTAGGGGTTAGCGTTAGGGTACGCGTTAGGGTTAGGGTATTTATTAAACCTATCCCACTCTGTAGACACCCCTTAGCACGTAAAGGAATATTATTTGGGGGTCCAGCCATGGAGAAGAGTTTAGACACTAGGATTAGATAAGGAACACACCCATTATAAAGAAATCACATTAGGATTCTCTTTTTAAGCTGTTCCTTAAAACACTAGTGCTTAGGAAATCTATTGGAGGCAGAAGCAGTCAAGGGTAGCCTAGGGCTAGGGTTAGGCTTAGGGTTAGGCTTAGGGTACGGCTTAGGGTACGTATTCGGGGAGGGCTTCGGGTATTGCGTAGGGTATGGGTTAGGGTTAGGGTTAGGGTTAGTGTTAGGGTTAGGGCTCGGTTTAGGGTACGGGTTAGGATTAGGGTACGTGTTAGGGTTAGGGTAGGGGTTAGCGTTAGGGTACGCGTTAGGGTTAACGTAGTTATTAAATCTATCTCACTCTCTAGTTACCCCTTAGCACGTAAAGGAATATTATTTGGGGGTCCCGCCATGGAGAAGAGTTTAGACACTAGGATAAGATAAGGAACACACCCATTATAAAGAAATCACATTAGGATTCTCTTTTTAAGCTGTTCCTTAAAACACTATTGCTTAGGAAATCTATTGGAGGCAGAAGCAGTCAAGGGTAGCCTAGGGTTAGGGTTAGGCTTAGGGTTAGGCTTAGGGTACGGCTTAGGGTACGGGTTCGGGGAGGGCTTCGGGTACGGCGTAGGGTATGGGTTAGGGTTAGGGTTAGGGTTAGTGTTAGGGTTAGGGCTCGGTTTAGGGTACGGGTTAGGATTAGGGTACGTGTTAGGGTTAGGGTAGGGGTTAGGGTTAGGGTACACGTTAGGGTTAGGGTAGTGATTAAACCTATCCCACTCTCTAGATACCCCTTAGCACATAAAGGAATATTATTTGGGGGTCCAGCCATGGAGAAGAGTTTAGACACTAGGATTAGATAAGGAACACACCCATTATAAAGAAATCACATTAGGATAATCTTTTTAAGCTGTTCCTTAAAACACTAGTGCTTAGGAAATCTATTGGAGGCAGAAGCAGTCAAGGGTAGCCTAGGGTTAGGGTTAGGCTTAGGGTTAGGCTTAGGGTACTGCGTAGGGTACGGGTTCGTGCAGGGCTTCGGGTACGGCGTAGGGTATGGGTTAGGGTTAGGGTTAGGGTTAGTGTTAGGGTTAGGGCTCGGTTTAGGGTACGGGTTAGGATTAGGGTACGTGTTAGGGTTAGGGTAGGGGTTAGCGTTAGGGTACGCGTTAGGGTTAGGGTAGTTATTAAACCTATCCCACTCTGTAGACACCCCTTAGCACGTAAAGGAATATTATTTGGGGGTCCAGCCATGGAGAAGAGTTTAGACACTAGGATAAGATAAAGAACACACCCATTATAAAGAAATCACATTAGGATTCTCTTTTTAAGCTGTTCCTTAAAACACTAGTGCTTAGGAAATCTATTGGAGGCAGAAGCAGTCAAGGGTAGACTAGGGTTAGGGTTAGGCTTAGGGTTAGGCATAGGGTACGGCTTAGGGTACGGGTTCGGGGAGGGCTTCGGGTACGGCGTAGGGTATGGGTTAGGGTTAGGGTTAGGGTTAGTGTTAGGGTTAGGACTCGGTTTAGGGTACGGGTTAGGATTAGGGTACGTGTTAGGGTTAGGGTAGGGGTTAGGGTTATGGTACGCGTTAGGGTTAGGGTAGTTATTAAACCTATCCCACTCTCTAGTTACCCCTTAGCACGTAAAGGAATATTATTTGGGGGTCCAGCCATGGAGAAGCGTTTAGACACTAGGATAAGATTAGGAGCACACCCATTATAAAGAAATCACATTAGGATTCTCTTTTTAAGCTGTTCCTTAAAACACTAGTGCTTAGGAAATCTATTGGAGGCAGAAGCAGTCAAGGGTAGCCTAGGGTTAGGGTTAGGCTCAGGGTTAGGCTTAGGGTACAGCTTAGGGTACGGGTTCGGGGAGGGCTTCGGGTACGGCGTAGGGTATGGGTTAGGGTTAGGGTTAGGGTTAGTGTTAGGGTTAGGGCTCGGTTTAGGGTACGGGTTAGGATTAGGGTACGTGTTAGGGTTAGGGTAGGGGTTAGGGTTAGGGTACACGTTAGGGTTAGGGTAGTGATTAAACCTATCCCACTCTCTAGATACCCCTTAGCACATAAAGGAATATTATTTGGGGGTCCAGCCATGGAGAAGAGTTTAGACACTAGGATTAGATAAGGAACACACCCATTATAAAGAAATCACATTAGGATTCTCTTTTTAAGCTGTTCCTTAAAACACTAGTGCTTAGGAAATCTATTGGAGGCAGAAGCAGTCAAGGGTAGCCTAGGGTTAGGGTTAGGCTTAGGGTTAGGCTTAGGGTACGGATTAGGGTACGGGTTCGGGGAGGGCTTCGGGTACGGCGTAGGGTATGGGTTAGGGTTAGGGTTAGGGTTAGTGTTAGGGTTAGGGCTCGGTTTAGGGTACGGGTTAGGATTAGGGTACGTGTTAGGGTTAGGGTAGGGGTAGGGTTCGGGTACACGTTAGGGTTAGGGTAGTGATTAAACCTATCCCACTCTCTAGATACCCCTTAGCACATAAAGGAATATTATTTGGGGGTCCAGCCATGGAGATGAGTTTAGACACTAGGATTAGATAAGGAACACACCCATTATAAAGAAATCACATTAGGATAATCTTTTTAAGCTGTTCCTTAAAACACTAGTGCTTAGGAAATCTATTGGAGGCAGAAGCAGTCAAGGGTAGCCTAGGGTTAGGGTTAGGCTTAGGGTTAGGCTTAGGGTACTTCGTAGGGTACGGGTTCGTGGAGGGCTTCGGGTACGGCGTAGGGTATGGGTTAGGGTTAGGGTTAGGGTTAGTGTTAGGGTTAGGGCTCGGTTTAGGGTACGCGTTAGGGTTAGGTTAGTTATTAAACCTATCCCACTCTGTAGACACCCCTTAGCACGTAAAGGAATATTATTTTGGGGTCCAGCCATGGAGAAGAGTTTAGACACTAGGATAAAATAAGCAACACACCCATTATAAAGAAATCACATTAGGATTCTCTTTTTAAGCTGTTCCTTAAAACACTAGTGCTTAGGAAATCTATTGGAGGCAGAAGCAGTCAAGGGTAGCCTAGGGTTAGGGTTAGGCTTAGGGTTAGGCTTAGGGTACGGATTAGGGTACGGGTTCGGGGAGGGCTTCGGGTACGGCGTAGGGTATGGGTTAGGGTTAGGGTTAGGGTTAGTGTTAGGGTTAGGGCTCGGTTTAGGGTACGGGTTAGGATTAGGGTACGTGTTAGGGTTAGGGTAGGGGTTAGCGTTAGGGTACGCGTTAGGGTTAGGGTAGTTATTAAACCTATCCCACTCTCTAGTTACCCCTTAGCACGTAAAGGAATATTATTTGGGGGTCCAGCCATGAAGAAGAGTTTAGACACTAGGATAAGATAAGGAACACACCCATTATAAAGAAATCACATTAGGATTCTCTTTTTAAGCTGTTCCTTAAAACACTAGTGCTTAGGAAATCTATTGGAGGCAGAAGCAGTCAAGGATAGCCCAGGGTTAGGGTTAGGCTTAGGGTACGGCTTAGGGTACGGGTTCGTGGAGGGCTTCGGGTACGGCGTAGGGTATGGGTTAGGGTTAGGGTTAGGGTTAGTGTTAGGGTTAGGGCTCGGTTTAGGGTACGGGTTAGGATTAGGGTACGTGTTAGGGTTAGGGTAGGAGTTAGGGTTAGGGTACACGTTAGGGTTAGGGTAGTTATTAAACCTATCCCACTCTCTAGATACCCCTTAGCACATAAAGGAATATTATTTGGGGGTCCAGCCATGGAGAAGAGTTTAGACACTAGGATTAGATAAGGAACACACCCATTATAAAGAAATCACATTAGGATTCTCTTTTTAAGCTGTTCCTTAAAACACTAGTGCTTAGGAAATCTATTGGAGGCAGAAGCAGTCAAGGGTAGCCTAGGGTTAGGGTTAGGCTTAGGGTTAGGCTTAGGGTACTGCGTAGGGTACGGGTTCGTGCAGGGCTTCGGGTACGGCGTAGGGTATGGGTTAGGGTTAGGGTTAGGGTTAGTGTTAGGGTTAGGGCTCGGTTTAGGGTACGGGTTAGGATTAGGGTACGTGTTAGGGTTAGGGTAGGGGTTAGCGTTAGGGTACGCGTTAGGGTTAGGGTATTTATTAAACCTATCCCACTCTGTAGACACCCCTTAGCACGTAAAGGAATATTATTTGGGGGTCCAGCCATGGAGAAGAGTTTAGACACTAGGATTAGATAAGGAACACACCCATTATAAAGAAATCACATTAGGATTCTCTTTTTAAGCTGTTCCTTAAAACACTAGTGCTTAGGAAATCTATTGGAGGCAGAAGCAGTCAAGGGTAGCCTAGGGCTAGGGTTAGGCTTAGGGTTAGGCTTAGGGTACGGCTTAGGGTACGTATTCGGGGAGGGCTTCGGGTATTGCGTAGGGTATGGGTTAGGGTTAGGGTTAGGGTTAGTGTTAGGGTTAGGGCTCGGTTTAGGGTACGGGTTAGGATTAGGGTACGTGTTAGGGTTAGGGTAGGGGTTAGCGTTAGGGTACGCGTTAGGGTTAACGTAGTTATTAAATCTATCTCACTCTCTAGTTACCCCTTAGCACGTAAAGGAATATTATTTGGGGGTCCCGCCATGGAGAAGAGTTTAGACACTAGGATAAGATAAGGAACACACCCATTATAAAGAAATCACATTAGGATTCTCTTTTTAAGCTGTTCCTTAAAACACTATTGCTTAGGAAATCTATTGGAGGCAGAAGCAGTCAAGGGTAGCCTAGGGTTAGGGTTAGGCTTAGGGTTAGGCTTAGGGTACGGCTTAGGGTACGGGTTCGGGGAGGGCTTCGGGTACGGCGTAGGGTATGGGTTAGGGTTAGGGTTAGGGTTAGTGTTAGGGTTAGGGCTCGGTTTAGGGTACGGGTTAGGATTAGGGTACGTGTTAGGGTTAGGGTAGGGGTTAGGGTTAGGGTACACGTTAGGGTTAGGGTAGTGATTAAACCTATCCCACTCTCTAGATACCCCTTAGCACATAAAGGAATATTATTTGGGGGTCCAGCCATGGAGAAGAGTTTAGACACTAGGATTAGATAAGGAACACACCCATTATAAAGAAATCACATTAGGATTCTCTTTTTAAGCTGTTCCTTAAAACACTAGTGCTTAGGAAATCTATTGGAGGCAGAAGCAGTCAAGGGTAGCCTAGGGTTAGGGTTAGGCTTAGGGTTAGGCTTAGGGTACGGATTAGGGTACGGGTTCGGGGAGGGCTTCGGGTACGGCGTAGGGTATGGGTTAGGGTTAGGGTTAGGGTTAGTGTTAGGGTTAGGGCTCGGTTTAGGGTACGGGTTAGGATTAGGGTACGTGTTAGGGTTAGGGTAGGGGTAGGGTTCGGGTACACGTTAGGGTTAGGGTAGTGATTAAACCTATCCCACTCTCTAGATACCCCTTAGCACATAAAGGAATATTATTTGGGGGTCCAGCCATGGAGATGAGTTTAGACACTAGGATTAGATAAGGAACACACCCATTATAAAGAAATCACATTAGGATAATCTTTTTAAGCTGTTCCTTAAAACACTAGTGCTTAGGAAATCTATTGGAGGCAGAAGCAGTCAAGGGTAGCCTAGGGTTAGGGTTAGGCTTAGGGTTAGGCTTAGGGTACTTCGTAGGGTACGGGTTCGTGGAGGGCTTCGGGTACGGCGTAGGGTATGGGTTAGGGTTAGGGTTAGGGTTAGTGTTAGGGTTAGGGCTCGGTTTAGGGTACGCGTTAGGGTTAGGTTAGTTATTAAACCTATCCCACTCTGTAGACACCCCTTAGCACGTAAAGGAATATTATTTTGGGGTCCAGCCATGGAGAAGAGTTTAGACACTAGGATAAAATAAGGAACACACCCATTATAAAGAAATCACATTAGGATTCTCTTTTTAAGCTGTTCCTTAAAACACTAGTGCTTAGGAAATCTATTGGAGGCAGAAGCAGTCAAGGGTAGACTAGGGTTAGGGTTAGGCTTAGGGTTAGGCTTAGGGTACGGCTTAGGGTACGGGTTCGGGGAGGGCTTCGGGTACGGCGTAGGGTATGGGTTAGGGTTAGGGTTAGGGTTAGTGTTAGGGTTAGGGCTCGGTTTAGGGTACGGGTTAGGATTAGGGTACGTGTTAGGGTTAGGGTAGTGGTTAGGGTTAGGGTACGTGTTACGGTTAGGGTAGTTATTAAACCTGTCCCACTCTCTAGATACCCCTTAGCACGGAAAGGAATATTATTTGGGGGTCCAGCCATGGAGAAGAGTTTAGACACTAGGATAAGATAAGGAACACACCCATTATAAAGAAATCACATTAGGATAATCTTTTTAAGCTGTTCATTAAAACACTAGTGCTTAGGAAATCTATTGGAGGCAGAAGCAGTCAAGGGTAGCCTAGGGTTAGGGTTAGGCTTAGGGTTAGGCTTAGGGTACGGCTTAGGGTACGGGTTCGGGGAGGGCTTCGGGTACGGCGTAGGGTATGGGTTAGGGTTAGGGTTAGGGTTAGTGTTAGGGTTAGGGCTCGGTTTAGGGTACGGATTAGGATTAGGGTACGTGTTAGGGTTAGGGTAGGGGTTAGGGTTAGGATACGCGTTACGGTTAGGGTAGTTATTAAACCTATCCCACTCTGTAGATACCCCTTAGCACGTAAAGGAATATTATTTGGGGGTCCAGCCATGGAGAAGAGTTTAGACACTAAGATAATATAAGGAACACACACATTATAAAGAAATCACATTAGGATTCTCTTTTTAAGCTGTTCCTTAAAACACTAGTGCTTAGGAAATCTATTGGAGGCAGAAGCAGTCAAGGGTAGCCTAGGGTTAGGGTTAGGCTTAGGGTTAGGCTTAGGGTACGGCGTAGGGTACGGGTTCGTGGAGGGCTTCGGGTACGGCGTAGGGTATGGGTTAGGGTTAGGGTTAGGGTTAGTGTTAGGGTTAGGGCTCGGTTTAGGGTACGGGTTAGGATTAGGGTACGTGTTAGGGTTAGGGTAGGGGTTAGCGTTAGGGTACGCGTTAGGGTTAGGGTAGTTATTAAACCTATCCCACTCTCTAGTTACCCCTTAGCACTTAAAGGAATATTATTTGGGGGTCCAGCCATGGAGAAGAGTTTAGACACTAGGATAAGATAAGGAACACACCCATTATAAAGAAATCACATTAGGATTCTCTTTTTAAGCTGTTCCTTAAAACACTAGTGCTTATGAAATCTATTGGAGGCAGAAGCAGTCAACGGTAGCCTAGGGTTAGGTTTAGGCTTAGGGTTAGGCTTAGGGTACGGCTTAGGGTACGGGTTCGGGGAGGGCTTCGGGTACGGCGTAGGGTATGGGTTAGGGTTAGGCTTAGGGTTAGTGTTAGGGTTAGGGCTCGGTTTAGGGTACAGGTTAGGATTAGGGTACGTGTTACGGTTAGGGTAGGGGTTAGGGTTAGGGTACACGTTACGGTTAGGGTAGTGATTAAACCTATCCCACTCTCTAGATACCCCTTAGCACATAAAGGAATATTATTTGGGGGTCCAGCCATGGAGAAGAGTTTAGACACTAGGATTAGATATGGAACACACCCATTATAAAGAAATCACATTAGGATTCTCTTTTTAAGCTGTTCCTTAAAACACTAGTGCTTAGGAAATCTATTGGAGGCAGAAGCAGTCAAGGGTAGCCCAGGGTTAGTGTTAGGCTTAGGGTACGGCTTAGGGTACGGGTTCGGGGAGGGCTTCGGGTACGGCGTAGGGTATGGGTTAGGGTTAGGGTTAGGGTTAGTGTTAGGGTTAGGGCTCGGTTTAGGGTACGGGTTAGGATTAGGGTACGTGTTAGGGTTAGGGTAGGGATTAGGGTTAGGGTACACGTTAGGGTTAGGGTAGTTATTAAACCTATCCCACTCTCTAGATACCCCTTAGCACGTAAAGGAATATTATTTGGGGGTCCAGCCATGGAGAAGAGTTTAGACACTAAGATAATATAAGGAACACACACATTATAAAGAAATCACATTAGGATTCTCTTTTTAAGCTGTTCCTTAAAACACTAGTGCTTGGGAAATCTATTGGAGGCAGAAGCAGTCAAGGGTAGCCTAGGGTTAGGGTTAGGCTTAGGGTTAGGCTTAGGGTACGGCTTAGGGTACGGGTTCGGGGAGGGCTTCGGGTACGGCGTAGGGTATAGGTTAGTGTTAGGGTTAGGGTTAGTGTTAGGGTTAGGGCTCGGTTTAGGGTACGGGTTAGGATTAGGGTACGTGTTAGGGTTAGGGTAGGGGTTAGCGTTAGGGTACGCGTTAGGGTTAACGTAGTTATTAAATCTATCTCACTCTCTAGTTACCCCTTAGCACGTAAAGGAATATTATTTGGGGGTCCCGCCATGGAGAAGAGTTTAGACACTAGGATAAGATAAGGAACACACCCATTATAAAGAAATCACATTAGGATTCTCTTTTTAAGCTGTTCCTTAAAACACTAGTGCTTAGGAAATCTATTGGAGGCAGAAGCAGTCAAGGGTAGCCTAGGGTTAGGGTTAGGCTTAGGGTTAGGCTTAGGGTACGGATTAGGGTACGGGTTCGGGGAGGGCTTCGGGTACGGCGTAGGGTATGGGTTAGGGTTAGGGTTAGGGTTAGTGTTAGGGTTAGGGCTCGGTTTAGGGTACGGGTTAGGATTAGGTTACGTGTTAGGGTTAGGGTAGGGGTTAGGGTTAGGGTACACGTTAGGGTTAGGGTAGTGATTAAACCTATCCCACTCTCTAGATACCCCTTAGCACGTAAAGGAATATTATTTGGGGGTCCAGCCATGGAGAAGAGTTTAGACACTAAGATAATATAAGGAACACACACATTATAAAGAAATCACATTAGGATTCTCTTTTTAAGCTGTTCCTTAAAACACTAGTGCTTGGGAAATCTATTGGAGGCAGAAGCAGTCAAGGGTAGCCTAGGGTTAGGGTTAGGCTTAGGGTTAGGCTTAGGGTACGGCTTAGGGTACGGGTTCGGGGAGGGCTTCGGGTACGGCGTAGGGTATTGGTTAGGGTTAGGGTTAGGGTTAGTGTTAGGGTTATTGCTCGGTTTAGGGTTAGGGTTAAGATTAGGGTACGTGTTAGGGTTAGGGTAGGGGTTAGCGTTAGGGTACGCGTTAGGGTTAGGGTAGTTATTAAACCTATCCCAATCTCTAGTTACCCCTTAGCACGTAAAGGAATATTATTTGGGGGTCCAGCCATGGAGAAGAGTTTAGACACTAGGATAAGATTAGGAGCACACCCATTATAAAGAAATCACATTAGGATTCTCTTTTTAAGCTGTTCCTTAAAACACTAGTGCTTAGGAAATCTATTGGAGGCAGAAGCAGTCAAGGGTAGCCTAGGGTTAGGGTTAGGCTCAGGGTTAGGCTTAGGGTACAGCTTAGGGTACGGGTTCAGGGAGGGCTTCGGGTACGGCGTAGGGTATGGGTTAGGGTTAGGGTTAGGGTTAGTGTTAGGGTTAGGGCTCGGTTTAGGGTACGGGTTAGGATTAGGGTACGTGTTAGGGTTAGGGTAGGGGTTAGGGTTAGGGTACACGTTAGGGTTAGGGTAGTGATTAAACCTATCCCACTCCCTAGATACCCCTTAGCACATAAAGGAATATTATTTGGGGGTCCAGCCATGGAGAAGAGTTTAGACACTAGGATTAGATAAGGAACACACCCATTATAAAGAAATCACATTAGGATTCTCTTTTTAAGCTGTTCCTTAAAACACTAGTGCTTAGGAAATCTATTGGAGGCAGAAGCAGTCAAGGGTAGCCTAGGGTTAGGGTTAGGCTTAGGGTTAGGCTTAGGGTACGGATTAGGGTACGGGTTCGGGGAGGGCTTCGGGTACGGCGTAGGGTATGGGTTAGGGTTAGGGTTAGGGTTAGTGTTAGGGTTAGGGCTCGGTTTAGGGTACGGGTTAGGATTAGGGTACGTGTTAGGGTTAGGGTAGGGGTAGGGTTAGGGTACACGTTAGGGTTAGGGTAGTGATTAAACCTATCCCACTCTCTAGATACCCCTTAGCACATAAAGGAATATTATTTGGGGGTCCAGCCATGGAGATGAGTTTAGACACTAGGATTAGATAAGGAACACACCCATTATAAAGAAATCACATTAGGATAATCTTTTTAAGCTGTTCCTTAAAACACTAGTGCTTAGGAAATCTATTGGAGGCAGAAGCAGTCAAGGGTAGCCTAGGGTTAGGGTTAGGCTTAGGGTTAGGCTTAGGGTACTTCGTAGGGTACGGGTTCGTGGAGGGCTTCGGGTACGGCGTAGGGTATGGGTTAGGGTTAGGGTTAGGGTTAGTGTTAGGGTTAGGGCTCGGTTTAGGGTACGCGTTAGGGTTAGGTTAGTTATTAAACCTATCCCACTCTGTAGACACCCCTTAGCACGTAAAGGAATATTATTTTGGGGTCCAGCCATGGAGAAGAGTTTAGACACTAGGATAAAATGAGGAACACACCCATTATAAAGAAATCACATTAGGATTCTCTTTTTAAGCTGTTCCTTAAAACACTAGTGCTTAGGAAATCTATTGAAGGCAGAAGCAGTCAAGGGTAGGCTAGGGTTAGGGTTAGGCTTAGGGTTAGGCTTAGGGTACGGCTTAGGGTACGGGTTCGGGGAGGGCTTCGGGTACGGCGTAGGGTATGGGTTAGGGTTAGGGTTAGGGTTAGTGTTAGGGTTAGGGCTCGGTTTAGGGTACGGGTTAGGATTAGGGTACGTGTTAGGGTTAGGGTAGTGGTTAGGGTTAGGGTACGTGTTACGGTTAGGGTAGTTATTAAACCTGTCCCACTCTCTAGATACCCCTTAGCACGGAAAGGAATATTATTTGGGGGTCCAGCCATGGAGAAGAGTTTAGACACTAGGATAAGATAAGGAACACACCCATTATAAAGAAATCACATTAGGATAATCTTTTTAAGCTGTTCATTAAAACACTAGTGCTTAGGAAATCTATTGGAGGCAGAAGCAGTCAAGGGTAGCCTAGGGTTAGGGTTAGGCTTAGGGTTAGGCTTAGGGTACGGCTTAGGGTACGGGTTCGGGGAGGGCTTCGGGTACGGCGTAGGGTATGGGTTAGGGTTAGGGTTAGGGTTAGTGTTAGGGTTAGGGCTCGGTTTAGGGTACGGGTTAGGATTAGGGTACGTGTTAGGGTTAGGGTAGGGGTTAGGGTTAGGATACGCGTTACGGTTAGGGTAGTTATTAAACCTATCCCACTCTGTAGATACCCCTTAGCACGTAAAGGAATATTATTTGGGGGTCCAGCCATGGAGAAGAGTTTAGACACTAAGATAATATAAGGAACACACACATTATAAAGAAATCACATTAGGATTCTCTTTTTAAGCTGTTCCTTAAAACACTAGTGCTTAGGAAATCTATTGGAGGCAGAAGCAGTCAAGGGTAGCCTAGGGTTAGGGTTAGGCTTAGGGTTAGGCTTAGGGTACGGCGTAGGTTACGGGTTCGTGGAGGGCATCGGGTACGGCGTAGGGTATGGGTTAGGGTTAGGGTTAGGGTTAGTGTTAGGGTTAGGGCTCGGTTTAGGGTACGGGTTAGGATTAGGGTACGTGTTAGGGTTAGGGTAGGGGTTAGCGTTAGGGTACGCGTTAGGGTTAGGGTAGTTATTAAACCTATCCCACTCTCTAGTTACCCCTTAGCACTTAAAGGAATATTATTTGGGGGTCCAGCCATGGAGAAGAGTTTAGACACTAGGATAAGATAAGGAACACACCCATTATAAAGAAATCACATTAGGATTCTCTTTTTAAGCTGTTCCTTAAAACACTAGTGCTTATGAAATCTATTGGAGGCAGAAGCAGTCAACGGTAGCCTAGGGTTAGGTTTAGGCTTAGGGTTAGGCTTAGGGTACGGCTTAGGGTACGGGTTCGGGGAGGGCTTCGGGTACGGCGTAGGGTATGGGTTAGGGTTAGGCTTAGGGTTAGTGTTAGGGTTAGGGCTCGGTTTAGGGTACAGGTTAGGATTAGGGTACGTGTTACGGTTAGGGTAGGGGTTAGGGTTAGGGTACACGTTACGGTTAGGGTAGTGATTAAACCTATCCCACTCTCTAGATACCCCTTAGCACATAAAGGAATATTATTTGGGGGTCCAGCCATGGAGAAGAGTTTAGACACTAGGATTAGATATGGAACACACCCATTATAAAGAAATCACATTAGGATTCTCTTTTTAAGCTGTTCCTTAAAACACTAGTGCTTAGGAAATCTATTGGAGGCAGAAGCAGTCAAGGGTAGCCCAGGGTTAGTGTTAGGCTTAGGGTACGGCTTAGGGTACGGGTTCGGGGAGGGCTTCGGGTACGGCGTAGGGTATGGGTTAGGGTTAGGGTTAGGGTTAGTGCTAGGGTTAGGGCTCGGTTTAGGGTACGGGTTAGGATTAGGGTACGTGTTAGGGTTAGGGTAGGGGTTAGGGTTAGGGTACACGTTAGGGTTAGGGTAGTGATTAAACCTATCCCACTCTCTAGATACCCCTTAGCACGTAAAGGAATATTATTTGGGGGTCCAGCCATGGAGAAGAGTTTAGACACTAAGATAATATAAGGAACACACACATTATATAGAAATCACATTAGGATTCTCTTTTTAAGCTGTTCCTTAAAACACTAGTGCTTGGGAAATCTATTGGAGGCAGAAGCAGTCAAGGGTAGCCTAGGGTTAGGGTTAGGCTTAGGGTTAGGCTTAGGGTACGGCTTAGGGTACGGGTTCGGGGAGGGCTTCGGGTACGGCGTAGGGTATTGGTTAGGGTTAGGGTTAGGGTTAGTGTTAGGGTTATTGCTCGGTTTAGGGTTAGGGTTAAGATTAGGGTACGTGTTAGGGTTAGGGTAGGGGTTAGCGTTAGGGTACGCGTTAGGGTTAGGGTAGTTATTAAACCTATCCCACTCTCTAGTTACCCCTTAGCACGTAAAGGAATATTATTTGGGGGTCCAGCCATGGAGAAGAGTTTAGACACTAGGATAAGATTAGGAGCACACCCATTATAAAGAAATCACATTAGGATTCTCTTTTTAAGCTGTTCCTTAAAACACTAGTGCTTAGGAAATCTATTGGAGGCAGAAGCAGTCAAGGGTAGCCTAGGGTTAGGGTTAGGCTCAGGGTTAGGCTTAGGGTACAGCTTAGGGTACGGGTTCAGGGAGGGCTTCGGGTACGGCGTAGGGTATGGGTTAGGGTTAGGGTTAGGGTTAGTGTTAGGGTTAGGGCTCGGTTTAGGGTACGGGTTAGGATTAGGGTACGTGTTAGGGTTAGGGTAGGGGTTAGGGTTAGGGTACACGTTAGGGTTAGGGTAGTGATTAAACCTATCCCACTCTCTAGATACCCCTTAGCACATAAAGGAATATTATTTGGGGGTCCAGCTATGGAGAAGAGTTTAGACACTAGGATTAGATAAGGAACACACCCATTATAAAGAAATCACATTAGGATTCTCTTTTTAAGCTGTTCCTTAAAACACTAGTGCTTAGGAAATCTATTGGAGGCAGAAGCAGTCAAGGGTAGCCTAGGGTTAGGGTTAGGCTTAGGGTTAGGCTTAGGGTACGGATTAGGGTACGGGTTCGGGGAGGGCTTCGTGTACGGCGTAGGGTATGGGTTAGGGTTAGGGTTAGGGTTAGTGTTAGGGTTAGGGCTCGGTTTAGGGTACGGGTTAGGATTAGGGTACGTGTTAGGGTTAGGGTAGGGGTTAACGTTAGGGTACGCGTTAGGGTTAGGGTAGTTATTAAACCTATCCCACGCTCTAGTTACCCCTTAGCACGTAAAGGAATATTATTTGGGGGTCCAGCCATGAAGAAGAGTTTAGACACTAGGATAAGATAAGGAACACACCCATTATAAAGAAATCACATTAGGATTCTCTTTTTAAGCTGTTCCTTAAAACACTAGTGCTTAGGAAATCTATTGGAGGCAGAAGCAGTCAAGGATAGCCCAGGGTTAGGGTTAGGCTTAGGGTACGGCTTAGGGTACGGGTTCGTGGAGGGCTTCGGGTACGGCGTAGGGTATGGGTTAGGGTTAGGGTTAGGGTTAGTGTTAGGGTTAGGGCTCGGTTTAGGGTACGGGTTAGGATTAGGGTACGTGTTAGGGTTAGGGTAGGGGTTAGGGTTAGGGTACACGTTAGGGTTAGGGTAGTTATTAAACCTATCCCACTCTCTAGATACCCCTTAGCACATAAAGGAATATTATTTGGGGGTCCAGCCATGGAGAAGAGTTTAGACACTAGGATTAGATAAGGAACACACCCATTATAAAGAAATCACATTAGGATTCTCTTTTTAAGCTGTTCCTTAAAACACTAGTGCTTAGGAAATCTATTGGAGGCAGAAGCAGTCAAGGGTAGCCTAGGGTTAGGGTTAGGCTTAGGGTTAGGCTTAGGGTACTGCGTAGGGTACGGGTTCGTGCAGGGCTTCGGGTACGGCGTAGGGTATGGGTTAGGGTTAGGGTTAGGGTTAGTGTTAGGGTTAGGGCTCGGTTTAGGGTACGGGTTAGGATTAGGGTACGTGTTAGGGTTAGGGTAGGGGTTAGCGTTAGGGTACGCGTTAGGGTTAGGGTAGTTATTAAACCTATCCCACTCTGTAGACACCCCTTAGCACGTAAAGGAATATTATTTGGGGGTCCAGCCATGGAGAAGAGTTTAGACACTAGGATTAGATAAGGAACACACCCATTATAAAGAAATCACATTAGGATTCTCTTTTTAAGCTGTTCCTTAAAACACTAGTGCTTAGGAAATCTATTGGAGGCAGAAGCAGTCAAGGGTAGCCTAGGGCTAGGGTTAGGCTTAGGGTTAGGCTTAGGGTACGGCTTAGGGTACGTATTCGGGGAGGGCTTCGGGTATTGCGTAGGGTATGGGTTAGGGTTAGGGTTAGGGTTAGTGTTAGGGTTAGGGCTCGGTTTAGGGTACGGGTTAGGATTAGGGTACGTGTTAGGGTTAGGGTAGGGGTTAGCGTTAGGGTACGCGTTAGGGTTAACGTAGTTATTAAATCTATCTCACTCTCTAGTTACCCCTTAGCACGTAAAGGAATATTATTTGGGGGTCCCGCCATGGAGAAGAGTTTAGACACTAGGATAAGATAAGGAACACACCCATTATAAAGAAATCACATTAGGATTCTCTTTTTAAGCTGTTCCTTAAAACACTATTGCTTAGGAAATCTATTGGAGGCAGAAGCAGTCAAGGGTAGCCTAGGGTTAGGGTTAGGCTTAGGGTTAGGCTTAGGGTACGGGTTCGGGGAGGGCTTCGGGTACGGCGTAGGGTATGGGTTAGGGTTAGGGTTAGGTTTAGTGTTAGGGTTAGGGCTCGGTTTAGGGTACGGGTTAGGATTAGGGTACGTGTTAGGGTTAGGGTAGGGGTTAGGGTTAGGGTACACGTTAGGGTTAGGGTAGTGATTAAACCTATCCCACTCTCTAGATACCCCTCAGCACATAAAGGAATATTATTTGGGGGTCCAGCCATGGAGAAGAGTTTAGACACTAGGATTAGATAAGGAACACACCCATTATAAAGAAATCACATTAGGATAATCTTTTTAAGCTGTTCCTTAAAACACTAGTGCTTAGGAAATCTATTGGAGGCAGAAGCAGTCAAGGGTAGCCTAGGGTTAGGGTTAGGCTTAGGGTTAGGCTTAGGGTACTGCGTAGGGTACGGGTTCGTGCAGGGCTTCGGGTACGGCGTAGGGTATGGGTTAGGGTTAGGGTTAGGGTTAGTGTTAGGGTTAGGGATCGGTTTAGGGTACGGGATAGGATTAGGGTACGTGTTAGGGTTAGGGTAGGGGTTAGCGTTAGGGTACGCGTTAGGGTTAGGGTAGTTATTAAACCTATCCCACTCTGTAGACACCCCTTAGCACGTAAAGGAATATTATTTGGGGGTCCAGCCATGGAGAAGAGTTTAGACACTAGGATAAGATAAAGAACACACCCATTATAAAGAAATCACATTAGGATTCTCTTTTTAAGCTGTTCCTTAAAACACTAGTGCTTAGGAAATCTATTGGAGGCAGAAGCAGTCAAGGGTAGACTAGGGTTAGGTTTAGGCTTAGGGTTAGGCATAGGGTACGGCTTAGGGTACGGGTTCGGGGAGGGCTTCGGGTACGGCGTAGGGTATGGGTTAGGGTTAGGGTTAGGGTTAGTGTTAGGGTTAGGACTCGGTTTAGGGTACGGGTTAGGATTAGGGTACGTGTTAGGGTTAGGGTAGGGGTTAGGGTTATGGTACGCGTTAGGGTTAGGGTAGTTATTAAACCTATCCCACTCTCTAGTTACCCCTTAGCACGTAAAGGAATATTATTTGGGGGTCCAGCCATGGAGAAGAGTTTAGACACTAGGATAAGATTAGGAGCACACCCATTATAAAGAAATCACATTAGGATTCTCTTTTTAAGCTGTTCCTTAAAACACTAGTGCTTAGGAAATCTATTGGAGGCAGAAGCAGTCAAGGGTAGCCTAGGGTTAGGGTTAGGCTCAGGGTTAGGCTTAGGGTACAGCTTAGGGTACGGGTTCGGGGAGGGCTTCGGGTACGGCGTAGGGTATGGGTTAGGGTTAGGTTTAGGGTTAGTGTTAGGGTTAGGGCTCGGTTTAGGGTACGGGTTAGGATTAGGGTACGTGTTAGGGTTAGGGTAGGGGTTAGGGTTAGGGTACACGTTAGGGTTAGGGTAGTGATTAAAGCTATCCCACTCTCTAGATACCCCTTAGCACATAAAGGAATATTATTTGGGGGTCCAGCCATGGAGAAGAGTTTAGACACTAGGATTAGATAAGGAACACACCCATTATAAAGAAATCACATTAGGATTCTCTTTTTAAGCTGTTCCTTAAAACACTAGTGCTTAGGAAATCTATTGGAGGCAGAAGCAGTCAAGGGTAGCCTAGGGTTAGGGTTAGGCTTAGGGTTAGGCTTAGGGTACGGATTAGGGTACGGGTTCGGGGAGGGCTTCGGGTACGGCGTAGGGTATGGGTTAGGGTTAGGGTTAGGGTTAGTGTTAGGGTTAGGGCTCGGTTTAGGGTACGGGTTAGAATTAGGGTACGTGTTAGGGTTAGGGTAGGGGTTAGGGTTAGGGTACACGTTAGGGTTAGGGTAGTGATTAAACCTATCCCACTCTCTAGATACCCCTTAGCACATAAAGGAATATTATTTGGGGGTCCAGCCATGGAGATGAGTTTAGACACTAGGATTAGATAAGGAACACACCCATTATAAAGAAATCACATTAGGATAATCTTTTTAAGCTGTTCCTTAAAACACTAGTGCTTAGGAAATCTATTGGAGGCAGAAGCAGTCAAGGGTAGCCTAGGGTTAGGGTTAGGCTTAGGGTTAGGCTTAGGGTACTTCGTAGGGTACGGGTTCGTGGAGGGCTTCGGGTACGGCGTAGGGTATGGGTTAGGGTTAGGGTTAGGGTTAGTGTTAGGGTTAGGGCTCGGTTTAGGGTACGCGTTAGGGTTAGGTTAGTTATTAAACCTATCCCACTCTGTAGACACCCCTTAGCACGTAAAGGAATATTATTTTGGGGTCCAGCCATGGAGAAGAGTTTAGACACTAGGATAAGATAAGGAACACACCCATTATAAAGAAATCACATTAGGATTCTCTTCTTAAGCTGTTCCTTAAAACACTAGTGCTTAGGAAATCTATTGGAGGCAGAAGCAGTCAAGGGTAGACTAGGGTTAGGGTTAGGCTTAGGGTTAGGCTTAGGGTACGGTTTAGGGTACGGGTTCGGGGAGGGCTTCGGGTACGGCGTAGGGTATGGGTTAGGGTTAGGGTTAGGGTTAGTGTTAGGGTTAGGGCTCGGTTTAGGGTACGGGTTAGGATTAGGGTACGTGTTAGGGTTAGGGTAGGGGTTAGGGTTAGGATACGCGTTACGGTTAGGGTAGTTATTAAACCTATCCCACTCTGTAGATACCCCATAGCACGTAAAGGAATATTATTTGGGGGTCCAGCCATGGAGAAGAGTTTAGACACTAAGATAATATAAGGAACACACACATTATAAAGAAATCACATTAGGATTCTCTTTTTAAGCTGTTCCTTAAAACACTAGTGCTTAGGAAATCTATTGGAGGCAGAAGCAGTCAAGGGTAGCCTAGGGTTAGGGTTAGGCTTAGGGTTAGGCTTAGGGTACGGTGTAGGGTACGGGTTCGTGGAGGGCTTCGGGTACGGCGTAGGGTATGGGTTAGGGTTAGGGTTAGGGTTAGTGTTAGGGTTAGGGCTCGGTTTAGGGTACGGGTTAGGATTAGGGTACGTGTTAGGGTTAGGGTAGGGGTTAGCGTTAGGGTACGCGTTAGGGTTAGGGTAGTTATTAAACCTATCCCACTCTCTAGTTACCCCTTAGCACTTAAAGGAATATTATTTGGGGGTCCAGCCATGGAGAAGAGTTTAGACACTAGGATAAGATAAGGAACACACCCATTATAAAGAAATCACATTAGGATTCTCTTTTTAAGCTGTTCCTTAAAACACTAGTGCTTATGAAATCTATTGGAGGCAGAAGCAGTCAACGGTAGCCTAGGGTTAGGTTTAGGCTTAGGGTTAGGCTTAGGGTACGGCTTAGGGTACGGGTTCGGGGAGGGCTTCGGGTATGGCGTAGGGTATGGGTTAGGGTTAGGCTTAGGGTTAGTGTTAGGGTTAGGGCTCGGTTTAGGGTACAGGTTAGGATTAGGGTACGTGTTACGGTTAGGGTAGGGGTTAGGGTTAGGGTACACGTTACGGTTAGGGTAGTGATTAAACCTATCCCACTCTCTAGATACCCCTTAGCACATAAAGGAATATTATTTGGGGGTCCAGCCATGGAGAAGAGTTTAGACACTAGGATTAGATATGGAACACACCCATTATAAAGAAATCACATTAGGATTCTCTTTTTAAGCTGTTCCTTAAAACACTAGTGCTTAGGAAATCTATTGGAGGCAGAAGCAGTCAAGGGTAGCCCAGGGTTAGTGTTAGGCTTAGGGTACGGCTTAGGGTACGGGTTCGGGGAGGGCTTCGGGTACGGCGTAGGGTATGGGTTAGGGTTAGGGTTAGGGTTAGTGTTAGGGTTAGGGCTCGGTTTAGGGTACGGGTTAGGATTAGGGTACGTGTTAGGGTTAGGGTAGGGGTTAGGGTTAGGGTACACGTTAGGGTTAGGGTAGTGATTAAACCTATCCCACTCTCTAGATACCCCTTAGCACGTAAAGGAATATTATTTGGGGGTCCAGCCATGGAGAAGAGTTTAGACACTAAGATAATATAAGGAACACACACATTATAAAGAAATCACATTAGGATTCTCTTTTTAAGCTGTTCCTTAAAACACTAGTGCTTGGGAAATCTATTGGAGGCAGAAGCAGTCAAGGGTAGCCTAGGGTTAGGGTTAGGCTTAGGGTTAGGCTTAGGGTACGGCTTAGGGTACGGGTTCGGTGAGGGCTTCGGGTACGGCGTAGGGTATAGGTTAGGGTTAGGGTTAGGGTTAGTGTTAGGGTTAGGGCTCGGTTTAGGGTACGGGTTAGGATTAGGGTACGTGTTAGGGTTAGGGTAGGGGTTAGGGTTAGGGTACACGTTACGGTTAGGGTAGTGATTAAACCTATCCCACTCTCTAGATACCCCTTAGCACATAAAGGAATATTATTTGGGGGTCCAGCCATGGAGAAGAGTTTAGACACTAGGATTAGATATGGAACACACCCATTATAAAGAAATCACATTAGGATTCTCTTTTTAAGCTGTTCCTTAAAACACTAGTGCTTAGGAAATCTATTGGAGGCAGAAGCAGTCAAGGGTAGCCCAGGGTTAGTGTTAGGCTTAGGGTACGGCTTAGGGTACGGGTTCGGGGAGGGCTTCGGGTACGGCGTAGGGTATGGGTTAGGGTTAGGGTTAGGGTTAGTGTTAGGGTTAGGGCTCGGTTTAGGGTACGGGTTAGGATTAGGGTACGTGTTAGGGTTAGGGTAGGGGTTAGGGTTAGGGTACACGTTAGGGTTAGGGTAGTTATTAAACCTATCCCAGTCTCTAGATACCCCTTAGCACGTAAAGGAATATTATTTGGGGGTCCCGCCATGGAGAAGAGTTTAGACACTAGGATAAGATAAGGAACACACCCATTATAAAGAAATCACATTAGGATTCTCTTTTTAAGCTGTTCCTTAAAACACTAGTGCTTAGGAAATCTATTGGAGGCAGAAGCAGTCAAGGGTAGCCTAGGGTTAGGGTTAGGCTTAGGGTTAGGCTTAGGGTACGGATTAGGGTACGGGTTCGGGGAGGGCTTCGGGTACGGCGTAGGGTATGGGTTAGGGTTAGGGTTAGGGTTAGTGTTAGGGTTAGGGCTCGGTTTAGGGTACGGGTTAGGATTAGGGTACGTGTTAGGGTTAGGGTAGGGGTTAGGGTTAGGGTACACGTTAGGGTTAGGGTAGTGATTAAACCTATCCCACTCTCTAGATACCCCTTAGCACGTAAAGGAATATTATTTGGGGGTCCAGCCATGGAGAAGAGTTTAGACACTAAGATAGTATAAGGAACACACACATTATAAAGAAATCACATTAGGATTCTCTTTTTAAGCTGTTCCTTAAAACACTAGTGCTTGGGAAATCTATTGGAGGCAGAAGCAGTCAAGGGTAGCCTAGGGTTAGGGTTAGGCTTAGGGTTAGGCTTAGTGTACGGCTTAGGGTACGGGTTCGGGGAGGGCTTCGGGTACGGCGTAGGGTATGGGTTAGGGTTAGGGTTAGGGTTAGTGTTAGGGTTATTGCTCGGTTTAGGGTTAGGGTTAAGATTAGGGTACGTGTTAGGGTTAGGGTAGGGGTTAGCGTTAGGGTACGCGTTAGGGTTAGGGTAGTTATTAAACCTATCCCACTCTGTAGACACCCCTTAGCACGTAAAGGAATATTATTTGGGGGTCCAGCCATGGAGAAGAGTTTAGACACTAGGATAAGATAAGGAACACACCCATTATAAAGAAATCACATTAGGATTCTCTTTTTAAGCTGTTCCTTAAAACACTAGTGCTTAGGAAATCTATTGGAGGCAGAAGCAGTCAAGGGTAGACTAGGGTTAGGGTTAGGCTTAGGGTTAGGCATAGGGTACGGCTTAGGGTACGGGTTCGGGGAGGGCTTCGGGTACGGCGTAGGGTATGGGTTAGGGTTAGGGTTAGGGTTAGTGTTAGGGTTAGGACTCGGTTTAGGGTACGGGTTAGGATTAGGGTACGTGTTAGGGTTAGGGTAGGGGTTAGGGTTATGGTACGCGTTAGGGTTAGGGTAGTTATTAAACCTATCCCACTCTCTAGTTACCCCTTAGCACGTAAAGGAATATTATTTGGGGGTCCAGCCATGGAGAAGAGTTTAGACACTAGGATAAGATTAGGAGCACACCCATTATAAAGAAATCACATTAGGATTCTCTTTTTAAGCTGTTCCTTAAAACACTAGTGCTTAGGAAATCTATTGGAGGCAGAAGCAGTCAAGGGTAGCCTAGGGTTAGGGTTAGGCTTAGGGTACAGCTTAGGGTACGGGTTCAGGGAGGGCTTCGGGTACGGCGTAGGGTATGGGTTAGGGTTAGGGTTAGGGTTAGTGTTAGGGTTAGGGCTCGGTTTAGGGTACGGGTTAGGATTAGGGTACGTGTTAGGGTTAGGGTAGGGGTTAGGGTTAGGTTACACGTTAGGGTTAGGGTAGTGATTAAACCTATCCCACTCTCTAGATACCCCTTAGCACATAAAGGAATATTATTTGGGGGTCCAGCTATGGAGAAGAGTTTAGACACTAGGATTAGATAAGGAACACACCCATTATAAAGAAATCACATTAGGATTCTCTTTTTAAGCTGTTCCTTAAAACACTAGTGCTTAGGAAATCTATTGGAGGCAGAAGCAGTCAAGGGTAGCCTAGGGTTAGGGTTAGGCTTAGGGTTAGGCTTAGGGTACGGATTAGGGTACGGGTTCGGGGAGGGCTTCGGGTACGGCGTAGGGTATGGGTTAGGGTTAGGGTTAGGGTTAGTGTTAGGGTTAGGGCTCGGTTTAGGTTACGGGTTAGGATTAGGGTACGTGTTAGGGTTAGGGTAGGGGTTAGGGTTAGGGTACACGTTAGGGTTAGGGTAGTGATTAAAACTATCCCACTCTCTAGATACCCCTTAGCACATAAAGGAATATTATTTGGGGGTCCAGCCATGGAGATGAGTTTAGACACTAGGATTAGATAAGGAACACACCCATTATAAAGAAATCACATTAGGATAATCTTTTTAAGCTGTTCCTTAAAACACTAGTGCTTAGGAAATCTATTGGAGGCAGAAGCAGTCAAGGGTAGCCTAGGGTTAGGGTTAGGCTTAGGGTTAGGCTTAGGGTACTTCGTAGGGTACGGGTTCGTGGAGGGCTTCGGGTACGGCGTAGGGTATGGGTTAGGGTTAGGGTTAGGGTTAGTGTTAGGGTTAGGGCTCGGTTTAGGGTACGCGTTAGGGTTAGGTTAGTTATTAAACCTATCCCACTCTGTAGACACCCCTTAGCACGTAAAGGAATATTATTTTGGGGTCCAGCCATGGAGAAGAGTTTAGACACTAGGATAAGATAAGGAACACACCCATTATAAAGAAATCACATTAGGATTCTCTTTTTAAGCTGTTCCTTAAAACACTAGTGCTTAGGAAATCTATTGGAGGCAGAAGCAGTCAAGGGTAGACTAGGGTTAGGGTTAGGCTTAGGGTTAGGCTTAGGGTACGGCTTAGGGTACGGGTTCGGGGAGGGCTTCGGGTACGGCGTAGGGTATGGGTTAGGGTTAGGGTTAGGGTTAGTGTTAGGGTTAGGGCTCGGTTTAGGGTACGGGTTAGGAGTAGGGTACGTGTTAGGGTTAGGGTAGTGGTTAGGGTTAGGGTACGTGTTACGGTTAGGGTAGTTATTAAACCTGTCCCACTCTCTAGATACCCCTTAGCACGGAAAGGAATATTATTTGGGGGTCCAGCCATGGAGAAGAGTTTAGACACTAGGATAAGATAAGGAACACACCCATTATAAAGAAATCACATTAGGATAATCTTTTTAAGCTGTTCATTAAAACACTAGTGCTTAGGAAATCTATTGGAGGCAGAAGCAGTCAAGGGTAGCCTAGGGTTAGGTTTAGGCTTAGGGTTAGGCTTAGGGTACGGCTTAGGGTACGGGTTCGGGGAGGGCTTCGGGTACGGCGTAGGGTATGGGTTAGGGTTAGGGTTAGGGTTAGTGTTAGGGTTAGGGCTCGGTTTAGGGTACGGGTTAGGATTAGGGTACGTGTTAGGGTTAGGGTAGGGGTTAGGGTTAGGATACGCGTTACGGTTAGGGTAGTTATTAAACCTATCCCACTCTGTAGATACCCCTTAGCACGTAAAGGAATATTATTTGGGGGTCCAGCCATGGAGAAGAGTTTAGACACTAAGATAATATAAGGAACACACACATTATAAAGAAATCACATTAGGATTCTCTTTTTAAGCTGTTCCTTAAAACACTAGTGCTTAGGAAATCTATTGGAGGCAGAAGCAGTCAAGGGTAGCCTAGGGTTAGGGTTAGGCTTAGGGTTAGGCTTAGGGTACGGCGTAGGGTACGGGTTCGTGGAGGGCTTCGGTTACGGCGTAGGGTATGGGTTAGGGTTAGGGTTAGGGTTAGTGTTAGGGTTAGGGCTCGGTTTAGGGTACGGGTTAGGATTAGGGTACGTGTTAGGGTTAGGGTAGGGGTTAGCGTTAGGGTACGCGTTAGGGTTAGGGTAGTTATTAAACCTATCCCACTCTCTAGTTACCCCTTAGCACTTAAAGGAATATTATTTGGGGGTCCAGCCATGGAGAAGAGTTTAGACACTAGGATAAGATAAGGAACACACCCATTATAAAGAAATCACATTAGGATTCTCTTTTTAAGCGGTTCCTTAAAACACTAGTGCTTATGAAATCTATTGGAGGCAGAAGCAGTCAACGGTAGCCTAGGGTTAGGTTTAGGCTTAGGGTTAGGCTTAGGGTACGGCTTAGGGTACGGGTTCGGGGAGGGCTTCGGGTACGGCGTAGGGTATGGGTTAGGGTTAGGCTTAGGGTTAGTGTTAGGGTTAGGGCTCGGTTTAGGGTACAGGTTAGGATTAGGGTACGTGTTACGGTTAGGGTAGGGGTTAGGGTTAGGGTACACGTTACGGTTAGGGTAGTGATTAAACCTATCCCACTCTCTAGATACCCCTTAGCACATAAAGGAATATTATTTGGGGGTCCAGCCATGGAGAAGAGTTTAGACACTAGGATTAGATATGGAACACACCCATTATAAAGAAATCACATTAGGATTCTCTTTTTAAGCTGTTCCTTAAAACACTAGTGCTTAGGAAATCTATTGGAGGCAGAAGCAGTCAAGGGTAGCCCAGGGTTAGTGTTAGGCTTAGGGTACGGCTTAGGGTACGGGTTCGGGGAGGGCTTCGGGTACGGCGTAGGGTATGGGTTAGGGTTAGGGTTAGGGTTAGTGTTAGGGTTAGGGCTCGGTTTAGGGTACGGGTTAGGATTAGGGTACGTGTTAGGGTTAGGGTAGGGGTTAGGGTTAGGGTACACGTTAGGGTTAGGGTAGTGATTAAACCTATCCCACTCTCTAGATACCCCTTAGCACGTAAAGGAATATTATTTGGGGGTCCAGCCATGGAGAAGAGTTTAGACACTAAGATAATATAAGGAACACACACATTATAAAGAAATCACATTAGGATTCTCTTTTTAAGCTGTTCCTTAAAACACTAGTGCTTGGGAAATCTATTGGAGGCAGAAGCAGTCAAGGGTAGCCTAGGGTTAGGGTTAGGCTTAGGGTTAGGCTTAGGGTACGGCTTAGGGTACGGGTTCGGGGAGGGCTTCGAGTACGGCGTAGGGTATAGGTTAGGGTTAGGGTTAGGGTTAGTGTTAGGGTTAGGGCTCGGTTTAGGGTACGGGTTAGGATTAGGGTACGTGTTAGGGTTAGGGTAGGGGTTAGCGTTAGGGTACACGTTAGGGTTAACGTAGTTATTAAATCTATCTCACTCTCTAGTTACCCCTTAGCACGTAAAGGAATATTATTTGGGGGTCCCGCCATGGAGAAGAGTTTAGACACTAGGATAAGATAAGGAACACACCCATTATAAAGAAATCACATTAGGATTCTCTTTTTAAGCTGTTCCTTAAAACACTAGTGCTTAGGAAATCTATTGGAGGCAGAAGCAGTCAAGGGTAGCCTAGGGTTAGGGTTAGGCTTAGGGTTAGGCTTAGGGTACGGATTAGGGTACGGGTTCGGGGAGGGCTTCGGGTACGGCGTAGGGTATGGGTTAGGGTTAGGGTTAGGGTTAGTGTTAGGGTTAGGGCTCGGTTTAGGGTACGGGTTAGGATTAGGGTACGTGTTAGGGTTAGGGTAGGGGTTAGGGTTAGGGTACACGTTAGGGTTAGGGTAGTGATTAAACCTATCCCACTCTCTAGATACCCCTTAGCACGTAAAGGAATATTATTTGGGGGTCCAGCCATGGAGAAGAGTTTAGACACTAAGATAGTATAAGGAACACACACATTATAAAGAAATCACATTAGGATTCTCTTTTTAAGCTGTTCCTTAAAACACTAGTGCTTGGGAAATCTATTGGAGGCAGAAGCAGTCAAGGGTAGCCTAGGGTTAGGGTTAGGCTTAGGGTTAGGCTTAGTGTACGGCTTAGGGTACGGGTTCGGGGAGGGCTTCGGGTACGGCGTAGGGTATGGGTTAGGGTTAGGGTTAGGGTTAGTGTTAGGGTTATTGCTCGGTTTAGGGTTAGGGTTAAGATTAGGGTACGTGTTAGGGTTAGGGTAGGGGTTAGCGTTAGGGTACGCGTTAGGGTTAGGGTAGTTATTAAACCTATCCCACTCTGTAGACACCCCTTAGCACGTAAAGGAATATTATTTGGGGGTCCAGCCATGGAGAAGAGTTTAGACACTAGGATAAGATAAGGAACACACCCATTATAAAGAAATCACATTAGGATTCTCTTTTTAAGCTGTTCCTTAAAACACTAGTGCTTAGGAAATCTATTGGAGGCAGAAGCAGTCAAGGGTAGACTAGGGTTAGGGTTAGGCTTAGGGTTAGGCATAGGGTACGGCTTAGGGTACGGGTTCGGGGAGGGCTTCGGGTACGGCGTAGGGTATGGGTTAGGGTTAGGGTTAGGGTTAGTGTTAGGGTTAGGACTCGGTTTAGGGTACGGGTTAGGATTAGGGTACGTGTTAGGGTTAGGGTAGGGGTTAGGGTTATGGTACGCGTTAGGGTTAGGGTAGTTATTAAACCTATCCCACTCTCTAGTTACCCCTTAGCACGTAAAGGAATATTATTTGGGGGTCCAGCCATGGAGAAGAGTTTAGACACTAGGATAAGATTAGGAGCACACCCATTATAAAGAAATCACATTAGGATTCTCTTTTTAAGCTGTTCCTTAAAACACTAGTGCTTAGGAAATCTATTGGAGGCAGAAGCAGTCAAGGGTAGCCTAGGGTTAGGGTTAGGCTTAGGGTACAGCTTAGGGTACGGGTTCAGGGAGGGCTTCGGGTACGGCGTAGGGTATGGGTTAGGGTTAGGGTTAGGGTTAGTGTTAGGGTTAGGGCTCGGTTTAGGGTACGGGTTAGGATTAGGGTACGTGTTAGGGTTAGGGTAGGGGTTAGGGTTAGGTTACACGTTAGGGTTAGGGTAGTGATTAAACCTATCCCACTCTCTAGATACCCCTTAGCACATAAAGGAATATTATTTGGGGGTCCAGCTATGGAGAAGAGTTTAGACACTAGGATTAGATAAGGAACACACCCATTATAAAGAAATCACATTAGGATTCTCTTTTTAAGCTGTTCCTTAAAACACTAGTGCTTAGGAAATCTATTGGAGGCAGAAGCAGTCAAGGGTAGCCTAGGGTTAGGGTTAGGCTTAGGGTTAGGCTTAGGGTACGGATTAGGGTACGGGTTCGGGGAGGGCTTCGGGTACGGCGTAGGGTATGGGTTAGGGTTAGGGTTAGGGTTAGTGTTAGGGTTAGGGCTCGGTTTAGGTTACGGGTTAGGATTAGGGTACGTGTTAGGGTTAGGGTAGGGGTTAGGGTTAGGGTACACGTTAGGGTTAGGGTAGTGATTAAAACTATCCCACTCTCTAGATACCCCTTAGCACATAAAGGAATATTATTTGGGGGTCCAGCCATGGAGATGAGTTTAGACACTAGGATTAGATAAGGAACACACCCATTATAAAGAAATCACATTAGGATAATCTTTTTAAGCTGTTCCTTAAAACACTAGTGCTTAGGAAATCTATTGGAGGCAGAAGCAGTCAAGGGTAGCCTAGGGTTAGGGTTAGGCTTAGGGTTAGGCTTAGGGTACTTCGTAGGGTACGGGTTCGTGGAGGGCTTCGGGTACGGCGTAGGGTATGGGTTAGGGTTAGGGTTAGGGTTAGTGTTAGGGTTAGGGCTCGGTTTAGGGTACGCGTTAGGGTTAGGTTAGTTATTAAACCTATCCCACTCTGTAGACACCCCTTAGCACGTAAAGGAATATTATTTTGGGGTCCAGCCATGGAGAAGAGTTTAGACACTAGGATAAGATAAGGAACACACCCATTATAAAGAAATCACATTAGGATTCTCTTTTTAAGCTGTTCCTTAAAACACTAGTGCTTAGGAAATCTATTGGAGGCAGAAGCAGTCAAGGGTAGACTAGGGTTAGGGTTAGGCTTAGGGTTAGGCTTAGGGTACGGCTTAGGGTACGGGTTCGGGGAGGGCTTCGGGTACGGCGTAGGGTATGGGTTAGGGTTAGGGTTAGGGTTAGTGTTAGGGTTAGGGCTCGGTTTAGGGTACGGGTTAGGAGTAGGGTACGTGTTAGGGTTAGGGTAGTGGTTAGGGTTAGGGTACGTGTTACGGTTAGGGTAGTTATTAAACCTGTCCCACTCTCTAGATACCCCTTAGCACGGAAAGGAATATTATTTGGGGGTCCAGCCATGGAGAAGAGTTTAGACACTAGGATAAGATAAGGAACACACCCATTATAAAGAAATCACATTAGGATAATCTTTTTAAGCTGTTCATTAAAACACTAGTGCTTAGGAAATCTATTGGAGGCAGAAGCAGTCAAGGGTAGCCTAGGGTTAGGTTTAGGCTTAGGGTTAGGCTTAGGGTACGGCTTAGGGTACGGGTTCGGGGAGGGCTTCGGGTACGGCGTAGGGTATGGGTTAGGGTTAGGGTTAGGGTTAGTGTTAGGGTTAGGGCTCGGTTTAGGGTACGGGTTAGGATTAGGGTACGTGTTAGGGTTAGGGTAGGGGTTAGGGTTAGGATACGCGTTACGGTTAGGGTAGTTATTAAACCTATCCCACTCTGTAGATACCCCTTAGCACGTAAAGGAATATTATTTGGGGGTCCAGCCATGGAGAAGAGTTTAGACACTAAGATAATATAAGGAACACACACATTATAAAGAAATCACATTAGGATTCTCTTTTTAAGCTGTTCCTTAAAACACTAGTGCTTAGGAAATCTATTGGAGGCAGAAGCAGTCAAGGGTAGCCTAGGGTTAGGGTTAGGCTTAGGGTTAGGCTTAGGGTACGGCGTAGGGTACGGGTTCGTGGAGGGCTTCGGGTACGGCGTAGGGTATGGGTTAGGGTTAGGGTTAGGGTTAGTGTTAGGGTTAGGGCTCGGTTTAGGGTACGGGTTAGGATTAGGGTACGTGTTAGGGTTAGGGTAGGGGTTAGCGTTAGGGTACGCGTTAGGGTTAGGGTAGTTATTAAACCTATCCCACTCTCTAGTTACCCCTTAGCACTTAAAGGAATATTATTTGGGGGTCCAGCCATGGAGAAGAGTTTAGACACTAGGATAAGATAAGGAACACACCCATTATAAAGAAATCACATTAGGATTCTCTTTTTAAGCTGTTCCTTAAAACACTAGTGCTTATGAAATCTATTGGAGGCAGAAGCAGTCAACGGTAGCCTAGGGTTAGGTTTAGGCTTAGGGTTAGGCTTAGGGTACGGCTTAGGGTACGGGTTCGGGGAGGGCTTCGGGTACGGCGTAGGGTATGGGTTAGGGTTAGGCTTAGGGTTAGTGTTAGGGTTAGGGCTCGGTTTAGGGTACAGGTTAGGATTAGGGTACGTGTTACGGTTAGGGTAGGGGTTAGGGTTAGGGTACACGTTACGGTTAGGGTAGTGATTAAACCTATCCCACTCTCTAGATACCCCTTAGCACATAAAGGAATATTATTTGGGGGTCCAGCCATGGAGAAGAGTTTAGACACTAGGATTAGATATGGAACACACCCATTATAAAGAAATCACATTAGGATTCTCTTTTTAAGCTGTTCCTTAAAACACTAGTGCTTAGGAAATCTATTGGAGGCAGAAGCAGTCAAGGGTAGCCCAGGGTTAGTGTTAGGCTTAGGGTACGGCTTAGGGTACGGGTTCGGGGAGGGCTTCGGGTACGGCGTAGGGTATGGGTTAGGGTTAGGGTTAGGGTTAGTGTTAGGGTTAGGGCTCGGTTTAGGGTACGGGTTAGGATTAGGGTACGTGTTAGGGTTAGGGTAGGGGTTAGGGTTAGGGTACACGTTAGGGTTAGGGTAGTGATTAAACCTATCCCACTCTCTAGATACCCCTTAGCACGTAAAGGAATATTATTTGGGGGTCCAGCCATGGAGAAGAGTTTAGACACTAAGATAATATAAGGAACACACACATTATAAAGAAATCACATTAGGATTCTCTTTTTAAGCTGTTCCTTAAAACACTAGTGCTTGGGAAATCTATTGGAGGCAGAAGCAGTCAAGGGTAGCCTAGGGTTAGGGTTAGGCTTAGGGTTAGGCTTAGGGTACGGCTTAGGGTACGGGTTCGGGGAGGGCTTCGAGTACGGCGTAGGGTATAGGTTAGGGTTAGGGTTAGGGTTAGTGTTAGGGTTAGGGCTCGGTTTAGGGTACGGGTTAGGATTAGGGTACGTGTTAGGGTTAGGGTAGGGGTTAGCGTTAGGGTACACGTTAGGGTTAACGTAGTTATTAAATCTATCTCACTCTCTAGTTACCCCTTAGCACGTAAAGGAATATTATTTGGGGGTCCCGCCATGGAGAAGAGTTTAGACACTAGGATAAGATAAGGAACACACCCATTATAAAGAAATCACATTAGGATTCTCTTTTTAAGCTGTTCCTTAAAACACTAGTGCTTAGGAAATCTATTGGAGGCAGAAGCAGTCAAGGGTAGCCTAGGGTTAGGGTTAGGCTTAGGGTTAGGCTTAGGATACGGATTAGGGTACGGGTTCGGGGAGGGCTTCGGGTACGGCGTAGGGTATGGGTTAGGGTTAGGGTTAGGGTTAGTGTTAGGGTTAGGGCTCGGTTTAGGGTACGGGTTAGGATTAGGGTACGTGTTAGGGTTAGGGTAGGGGTTAGGGTTAGGGTACACGTTAGGGTTAGGGTAGTGATTAAACCTATCCCACTCTCTAGATACCCCTTAGCACGTAAAGGAATATTATTTGGGGGTCCAGCCATGGAGAAGAGTTTAGACACTAAGATAGTATAAGGAACACACACATTATAAAGACATCACATTAGGATTCTCTTTTTAAGCTGTTCCTTAAAACACTAGTGCTTAGGAAATCTATTGGAGGCAGAAGCAGTCAAGGGTAGCCTAGGGTTAGGTTTAGGCTTAGGGTTAGGCTTAGGGTACGGATTAGGGTACGGGTTCGGGGAGGGCTTCGGGTACGGCGTAGGGTATGGGTTAGGGTTAGGGTTAGGGTTAGTGTTAGGGTTAGGGCTCGGTTTAGGGTACGGGTTAGGATTAGGGTACGTGTTAGGGTTAGGGTAGGGGTTAGGGTTATGGTACGCGTTAGGGTTAGGGTAGTTATTAAACCTATCCCACTCTCTAGTTACCCCTTAGCACGTAAAGGAATATTATTTGGGGGTCCAGCCATGGAGAAGAGTTTAGACACTAGGATAAGATTAGGAGCACACCCATTATAAAGAAATCACATTAGGATTCTCTTTTTAAGCTGTTCCTTAAAACACTAGTGCTTAGGAAATCTATTGGAGGCAGAAGCAGTCAAGGGTAGCCTAGGGTTAGGGTTAGGCTTAGGGTACAGCTTAGGGTACGGGTTCAGGGAGGGCTTCGGGTACGGCGTAGGGTATGGGTTAGGGTTAGGGTTAGGGTTAGTGTTAGGGTTAGGGCTCGGTTTAGGGTACGGGTTAGGATTAGGGTACGTGTTAGGGTTAGGGTAGGGGTTAGGGTTAGGTTACACGTTAGGGTTAGGGTAGTGATTAAACCTATCCCACTCTCTAGATACCCCTTAGCACATAAAGGAATATTATTTGGGGGTCCAGCTATGGAGAAGAGTTTAGACACTAGGATTAGATAAGGAACACACCCATTATAAAGAAATCACATTAGGATTCTCTTTTTAAGCTGTTCCTTAAAACACTAGTGCTTAGGAAATCTATTGGAGGCAGAAGCAGTCAAGGGTAGCCTAGGGTTAGGGTTAGGCTTAGGGTTAGGCTTAGGGTACGGATTAGGGTACGGGTTCGGGGAGGGCTTCGGGTACGGCGTAGGGTATGGGTTAGGGTTAGGGTTAGGTTTAGTGTTAGGGTTAGGGCTCGGTTTAGGGTACGGGTTAGGATTAGGGTACGTGTTAGGGTTAGGGTAGGGGTTAGGGTTAGGGTACACGTTAGGGTTAGGGTAGTGATTAAAACTATCCCACTCTCTAGATACCCCTTAGCACATAAAGGAATATTATTTGGGGGTCCAGCCATGGAGATGAGTTTAGACACTAGGATTAGATAAGGAACACACCCATTATAAAGAAATCACATTAGGATAATCTTTTTAAGCTGTTCCTTAAAACACTAGTGCTTAGGAAATCTATTGGAGGCAGAAGCAGTCAAGGGTAGCCTAGGGTTAGGGTTAGGCTTAGGGTTAGGCTTAGGGTACTTCGTAGGGTACGGGTTCGTGGAGGGCTTCGGGTACGGCGTAGGGTATGGGTTAGGGTTAGGGTTAGGGTTAGTGTTAGGGTTAGGGCTCGGTTTAGGGTACGCGTTAGGGTTAGGTTAGTTATTAAACCTATCCCACTCTGTAGACACCCCTTAGCACGTAAAGGAATATTATTTTGGGGTCCAGCCATGGAGAAGAGTTTAGACACTAGGATAAGATAAGGAACACACCCATTATAAAGAAATCACATTAGGATTCTCTTTTTAAGCTGTTCCTTAAAACACTAGTGCTTAGGAAATCTATTGGAGGCAGAAGCAGTCAAGGGTAGACTAGGGTTAGGGTTAGGCTTAGGGTTAGGCTTAGGGTACGGCTTAGGGTACGGGTTCGGGGAGGGCTTCGGGTACGGCGTAGGGTATGGGTTAGGGTTAGGGTTAGGGTTAGTGTTAGGGTTAGGGCTCGGTTTAGGGTACGGGTTAGGATTAGGGTACGTGTTAGGGTTAGGGTAGTGGTTAGGGTTAGGGTACGTGTTACGGTTAGGGTAGTTATTAAACCTGTCCCACTCTCTAGATACCCCTTAGCACGGAAAGGAATATTATTTGGGGGTCCAGCCATGGAGAAGAGTTTAGACACTAGGATAAGATAAGGAACACACCCATTATAAAGAAATCACATTAGGATAATCTTTTTAAGCTGTTCATTAAAACACTAGTGCTTAGGAAATCTATTGGAGGCAGAAGCAGTCAAGGGTAGCCTAGGGTTAGGTTTAGGCTTAGGGTTAGGCTTAGGGTACGGGTTCGGGGAGGGCTTCGGGTACGGCGTAGGGTATGGGTTAGGGTTAGGGTTAGGGTTAGTGTTAGGGTTAGGGCTCGGTTTAGGGTACGGGTTAGGATTAGGGTACGTGTTAGGGTTAGGGTAGGGGTTAGGGTTAGGATACGCGTTACGGTTAGGGTAGTTATTAAACCTATCCCACTCTGTAGATACCCCTTAGCACGTAAAGGAATATTATTTGGGGGTCCAGCCATGGAGAAGAGTTTAGACACTAAGATAATATAAGGAACACACACATTATAAAGAAATCACATTAGGATTCTCTTTTTAAGCTGTTCCTTAAAACACTAGTGCTTAGGAAATCTATTGGAGGCAGAAGCAGTCAAGGGTAGCCTAGGGTTAGGGTTAGGCTTAGGGTTAGGCTTAGGGTACGGCGTAGGGTACGGGTTCGTGGAGGGCTTCGGGTACGGCGTAGGGTATGGGTTAGGGTTAGGGTTAGGGTTAGTGTTAGGGTTAGGGCTCGGTTTAGGGTACGGGTTAGGATTAGGGTACGTGTTAGGGTTAGGGTAGGGGTTAGCGTTAGGGTACGCGTTAGGGTTAGGGTAGTTATTAAACCTATCCCACTCTCTAGTTACCCCTTAGCACTTAAAGGAATATTATTTGGGGGTCCAGCCATGGAGAAGAGTTTAGACACTAGGATAAGATAAGGAACACACCCATTATAAAGAAATCACATTAGGATTCTCTTTTTAAGCTGTTCCTTAAAACACTAGTGCTTATGAAATCTATTGGAGGCAGAAGCAGTCAACGGTAGCCTAGGGTTAGGTTTAGGCTTAGGGTTAGGCTTAGGGTACGGCTTAGGGTACGGGTTCGGGGAGGGCTTCGGGTACGGCGTAGGGTATGGGTTAGGGTTAGGCTTAGGGTTAGTGTTAGGGTTAGGGCTCGGTTTAGGGTACAGGTTAGGATTAGGGTACGTGTTACGGTTAGGGTAGGGGTTAGGGTTAGGGTACACGTTACGGTTAGGGTAGTGATTAAACCTATCCCACTCTCTAGATACCCCTTAGCACATAAAGGAATATTATTTGGGGGTCCAGCCATGGAGAAGAGTTTAGACACTAGGATTAGATATGGAACACACCCATTATAAAGAAATCACATTAGGATTCTCTTTTTAAGCTGTTCCTTAAAACACTAGTGCTTAGGAAATCTATTGGAGGCAGAAGCAGTCAAGGGTAGCCCAGGGTTAGTGTTAGGCTTAGGGTACGGCTTAGGGTACGGGTTCGGGGAGGGCTTCGGGTACGGCGTAGGGTATGGGTTAGGGTTAGGGTTAGGGTTAGTGTTAGGGTTAGGGCTCGGTTTAGGGTACGGGTTAGGATTAGGGTACGTGTTAGGGTTAGGGTAGGGGTTAGGGTTAGGGTACACGTTAGGGTTAGGGTAGTTATTAAACCTATCCCACTCTCTAGATACCCCTTAGCACGTAAAGGAATATTATTTGGGGGTCCCGCCATGGAGAAGAGTTTAGACACTAGGATAAGATAAGGAACACACCCATTATAAAGAAATCACATTAGGATTCTCTTTTTAAGCTGTTCCTTAAAACACTAGTGCTTAGGAAATCTATTGGAGGCAGAAGCAGTCAAGGGTAGCCTAGGGTTAGGGTTAGGCTTAGGGTTAGGCTTAGGGTACGGATTAGGGTACGGGTTCGGGGAGGGCTTCGGGTACGGCGTAGGGTATGGGTTAGGGTTAGGGTTAGGGTTAGTGTTAGGGTTAGGGCTCGGTTTAGGGTACGGGTTAGGATTAGGGTACGTGTTAGGGTTAGGGTAGGGGTTAGGGTTAGGGTACACGTTAGGGTTAGGGTAGTGATTAAACCTATCCCACTCTCTAGATACCCCTTAGCACATAAAGGAATATTATTTGGGGGTCCAGCCATGGAGAAGAGTTTAGACACTAGGATTAGATAAGGAACACACCCATTATAAAGAAATCACATTAGGATAATCTTTTTAAGCTGTTCCTTAAAACACTAGTGCTTAGGAAATCTATTGGAGGCAGAAGCAGTCAAGGGTAGCCTAGGGTTAGGGTTAGGCTTAGGGTTAGGCTTAGGGTACTGCGTAGGGTACGGGTTCGTGCAGGGCTTCGGGTACGGCGTAGGGTATGGGTTAGGGTTAGGGTTAGGTTTAGTGTTAGGGTTAGGGCTCGGTTTAGGGTACGGGTTAGGATTAGGGTACGTGTTAGGGTTAGGGTAGGGGTTAGCGTTAGGGTACGCGTTAGGGTTAGGGTAGTTATTAAACCTATCCCACTCTGTAGACACCCCTTAGCACGTAAAGGAATATTATTTGGGGGTCCAGCCATGGAGAAGAGTTTAGACACTAGGATAAGATAAGGAACACACCCATTATAAAGAAATCACATTAGGATTCTCTTTTTAAGCTGTTCCTTAAAACACTAGTGCTTAGGAAATCTATTGGAGGCAGAAGCAGTCAAGGGTAGACTAGGGTTAGGGTTAGGCTTAGGGTTAGGCATAGGGTACG
Organism: Balaenoptera physalus; assembly: GCF_965194825.1. Taxonomy (NCBI): domain Eukaryota; kingdom Metazoa; phylum Chordata; class Mammalia; order Artiodactyla; family Balaenopteridae; genus Balaenoptera; species Balaenoptera physalus. The sequence goes on along the minus strand of NW_028126315.1, from coordinate 562,941 downwards.
GCTTAGGGTACGGGTTCGGGGAGGGCTTCGGGTACGGCGTAGGGTATGGGTTAGGGTTAGGGTTAGTGTTAGTGTTAGGGTTAGGACTCGGTTTAGGGTACGGGTTAGGATTAGGGTACGTGTTAGGGTTAGGGTAGGGGTTAGGGTTATGGTACGCGTTAGGGTTAGGGTAGTTATTAAACCTATCCCACTCTCTAGTTACCCCTTAGCACGTAAAGGAATATTATTTGGGGGTCCAGCCATGGAGAAGAGTTTAGACACTAGGATAAGATTAGGAGCACACCCATTATAAAGAAATCACATTAGGATTCTCTTTTTAAGCTGTTCCTTAAAACACTAGTGCTTAGGAAATCTATTGGAGGCAGAAGCAGTCAAGGGTAGCCTAGGGCTAGGGTTAGGCTTAGGGTTAGGCTTAGGGTACGGCTTAGGGTATGTATTCGGGGAGGGCTTCGGGTATTGCGTAGGGTATGGGTTAGGGTTAGGGTTAGGGTTAGTGTTAGGGTTAAGGCTCGGTTTAGGGTACGGCTTAGGATTAGGGTACGTGTTAGGGTTAGGGTAGGGGTTAGGGTTAGGATACGCGTTACGGTTAGGGTAGTTATTAAACCTATCCCACTCTCTAGTTACCCCTTAGAACGTAAAGGAATATTATTTGGGGGTCCAGCCATGGAGAAGAGTTTAGACACTAGGATAAGATAAGGAACACACCCATTATAAAGAAATCACATTAGGATTCTCTTTTTAAGCTGTTCCTTAAAACACTAGTGCTTAGGAAATCTATTGGAGGCAGAAGCAGTCAAGGGTAGCCTAGGGTTAGGGTTAGGCTCAGGGTTAGGCTTAGGGTACAGCTTAGGGTACGGGTTCGGGGAGGGCTTCGGGTACGGAATAGGGTATGGGTTAGGGTTAGGGTTAGGGTTAGTGTTAGGGTTAGGGCTCGGTTTAGGGTACGGGTTAGGATTAGGGTACGTGTTAGGGTTAGGGTAGGGGTTAGGGTTAGGGTACACGTTAGGGTTAGGGTAGTGATTAAACCTATCCCACTCTCTAGATACCCCTTAGCACGTAAAGGAATATTATTTGGGGGTCCAGCCATGGAGAAGAGTTTAGACACTAAGATAATATAAGGAACACACACATTATAAAGAAATCACATTAGGATTCTCTTTTTAAGCTGTTCCTTAAAACACTAGTGCTTGGGAAATCTATTGGAGGCAGAAGCAGTCAAGGGTAGCCTAGGGTTAGGGTTAGGCTTAGGGTTAGGCTTAGGGTACGGCTTAGGGTACGGGTTCGGGGAGGGCTTCGTGTACGGCGTAGGGTATGGGTTAGGGTTAGGGTTAGGGTTAGTGTTAGGGTTATTGCTCGGTTTAGGGTACGTGTTAGGATTAGGGTACGTGTTAGGGTTAGGGTAGGGGTTAGCGTTAGGGTACGCGTTAGGGTTAACGTAGTTATTAAATCTATCTCACTCTCTAGTTACCCCTTAGCACGTAAAGGAATATTATTTGGGGGCCCAGCCATGGAGAAGAGTTTAGACACTAGGATAAGATAAGGAACACACCCATTATAAAGAAATCACATTAGGATTCTCTTTTTAAGCTGTTCCTTAAAACACTAGTGCTTAGGAAATCTATTGGAGGCAGAAGCAGTCAAGGGTAGCCTAGGGTTAGGGTTAGGCTTAGGGTTAGGCTTAGGGTACGGATTAGGGTACGGGTTCGGGGAGGGCTTCGGGTACGGCGTAGGGTATGGGTTAGGGTTAGGGTTAGGGTTAGTGTTAGGGTTAGGGCTCGGTTTAGGGTACGGGTTAGGATTAGGGTACGTGTTAGTGTTAGGGTAGGGGTTAGGGTTAGGGTACACGTTAGGGTTAGGGTAGTGATTAAACCTATCCCACTCTCTAGATACCCCTTAGCACATAAAGGAATATTATTTGGGGGTCCAGCCATGGAGAAGAGTTTAGACACTAGGATTAGATAAGGAACACACCCATTATAAAGAAATCACATTAGGATAATCTTTTTAAGCTGTTCCTTAAAACACTAGTGCTTAGGAAATCTATTGGAGGCAGAAGCAGTCAAGGGTAGCCTAGGGTTAGGGTTAGGCTTAGGGTTAGGCTTAGGTTACTGCGTAGGGTACGGGTTCGTGGAGGGCTTCGGGTACGGCGTAGGGTATGGGTTAGGGTTAGGGTTAGGGTTAGTGTTAGGGTTAGGGCTCGGTTTAGGGTACGCGTTAGGGTTAGGTTAGTTATTAAACCTATCCCACTCTGTAGACACCCCTTAGCACGTAAAGGAATATTATTTGGGTTCCATCCATGGAGAAGAGTTTAGACACTAGGATAAGATAAGGAACACACCCATTATAAAGAAATCACATTAGGATTCTCTTTTTAAGCTGTTCCTTAAAACACTAGTGCTTAGGAAATCTATTGGAGGCAGAAGCAGTCAAGGGTAGACTAGGGTTAGGGTTAGGCTTAGGGTTAGGCTTAGGGTACGGCTTAGGGTACGGGTTCGGGGAGGGCTTCGGGTACGGCGTAGGGTATGGGTTAGGGTTAGGGTTAGGGTTAGTGTTAGGGTTAGGGCTCGGTTTAGGGTACGGGTTAGGATTAGGGTACGTGTTAGTGTTAGGGTAGGGGTTAGGGTTAGGGTACGTGTTACTGTTAGGGTAGTTATTAAACCTGTCCCACTCTCTAGATACCCCTTAGCACGGAAAGGAATATTATTTGGGGGTCCAGCCATGGAGAAGAGTTTAGACACTAGGATAAGATAAGGAACACACCCATTATAAAGAAATCACATTAGGATAATCTTTTTAAGTTGTTCCTTAAAACACTAATGCTTAGGAAATCTATTGGAGGCAGAAGCAGTCAAGGGTAGCCTAGGGTTAGGGTTAGGCTTAGGGTTAGGCTTAGGGTACGGCTTAGGGTACGGGTTCGGGGAGGGCTTCGGGTACGGCGTAGGGTATGGGTTAGGGTTAGGGTTAGGGTTAGTGTTAGGATTAGGGCTCGGTTTAAGGTACGGGTTAGGATTAGGGTACGTGTTAGGGTTAGGGTAGGGGTTAGGGTTAGGGTACGCGTTACGGTTAGGGTAGTGATTAAACCTATCCCACTCTCTAGATACCCCTTAGCACGTAAAGGAATATTATTTTGGGGTCCAGCCATGGAGAAGAGTTTAGACACTAAGATAATATAAGGAACACACACATTATAAAGAAATCACATTAGGATTCTCTTTTTAAGCTGTTCCTTAAAACACTAGTGCTTAGGAAATCTATTGGAGGCAGAAGCAGTCAAGGGTAGCCTAGGGTTAGGGTTAGGCTTAGGGTTAGGCTTAGGGTACGGCGTAGGGTACGGGTTCGTGGAGGGCTTCGGGTACGGCGTAGGGTATGGGTTAGGGTTAGGGTTAGGGTTAGTGTTAGGGTTAGGGCTCGGTTTAGGGTACGGGTTAGTATTAGGGTACGTGTTAGGGTTAGGGTAGGGGTTAGGGTTAGGATACGCGTTAGGGTTAGGGTAGTGATTAAACCTATCCCACTCTGTAGATACCCCTTAGCACGTAAAGGAATATTATTTGGGGGTCCAGCCATGGAGAAGAGTTTAGACACTAAGATAATATAAGGAACACACACATTATAAAGAAATCACATTAGGATTCTCTTTTTAAGCTGTTCCTTAAAACACTAGTGCTTAGGAAATCTATTGGAGGCAGAAGCAGTCAAGGGTAGCCTAGGGTTAGGGTTAGGCTTAGGGTTAGGCATAGGGTACGGCTTAGGGTACGGGTTCGGGGAGGGCTTCGGGTACGGCGTAGGGTATGGGTTAGGGTTAGGGTTAGGGTTAGTGTTAGGGTTAGGACTCGGTTTAGGGTACGGGTTAGGATTAGGGTACGTGTTAGGGTTAGGGTAGGGGTTAGGGTTAGGGTACACGTTAGGGTTAGGATAGTGATTAAACCTATCCCACTCTCTAGATACCCCTTAGCACGTAAAGGAATATTATTTGGTGGTCCAGCCATGGAGAAGAGTTTAGACACTAAGATAATATAAGGAACACACACATTATAAAGAAATCACATTAGGATTCTCTTTTTAAGCTGTTCCTTAAAACACTAGTGCTTGGGAAATCTATTGGAGGCAGAAGCAGTCAAGGGTAGCCTAGGGTTAGGTTTAGGCTTAGGGTTAGGCTTAGGGTACGGCTTAGGGTACGGGTTCGTGGAGGGCTTCGGGTACGGCGTAGGGTATGGGTTAGGTTTAGGGTTAGGGTTAGTGTTAGGGTTATTGCTCGGTTTAGGGTACGGGTTAGGATTAGGGTACGTGTTAGGGTTAGGGTAGGGGTTAGCGTTAGGGTACGCGTTAGGGTTAACGTAGTTATTAAATCTATCTCACTCTCTAGTTACCCCTTAGCACGTAAAGGAATATTATTTGGGGGTCCAGCCATGGAGAAGAGTTTAGACACTAGGATAAGATAAGGAACACACCCATTATAAAGAAATCACATTAGGATTCTCTTTTTAAGCTGTTCCTTAAAACACTAGTGCTTAGGAAATCTATTGGAGGCAGAAGCAGTCAAGGGTAGCCTAGGGTTAGGGTTAGGCTTAGGGTTAGGCTTAGGGTACGGATTAGGGTACGGGTTCGGGGAGGGCTTCGGGTACGGCGTAGGGTATGGGTTAGGGTTAGGGTTAGGGTTAGTGTTAGGGTTAGGGCTCGGTTTAGGGTACGGGTTAGGATTAGGGTACGTGTTAGGGTTAGGGTAGGGGTTAGGGTTAGGGTACACGTTAGGGTTAGGGTAGTGATTAAACCTATCCCACTCTCTAGATACCCCTTAGCACATAAAGGAATATTATTTGGGTGTCCAGCCATGGAGAAGAGTTTAGACACTAGGATTAGATAAGGAACACACCCATTATAAAGAAATCACATTAGGATAATCTTTTTAAGCTGTTCCTTAAAACACTAGTGCTTAGGAAATCTATTGGAGGCAGAAGCAGTCAAGGGTAGCCTAGGGTTAGGGTTAGGCTTAGGGTTAGGCTTAGGGTACGGATTAGGGTACGGGTTCGGGGAGGGCTTCGGGTACGGCGTAGGGTATGGGTTAGGGTTAGGGTTAGGGTTAGTGTTAGGGTTAGGGCTCGGTTTAGGGTACGCGTTAGGGTTAGGTTAGTTAGTAAACCTATCCCACTCTGTAGACACCCCTTAGCACGTAAAGGAATATTATTTTGGGGTCCAGCCATGGAGAAGAGTTTAGACACTAGGATAAGATAAGGAACACACCCATTATAAAGAAATCACATTAGGATTCTCTTTTTAAGCTGTTCCTTAAAACACTAGTGCTTAGGAAATCTATTGGAGGCAGAAGCAGTCAAGGGTAGACTAGGGTTAGGGTTAGGCTTAGGGTTTGGCTTAGGGTACGGCTTAGGGTACGGGTTCGGGGAGGGCTTCGGGTACGGCGTAGGGTATGGGTTAGGGTTAGGGTTAGGGTTAGTGTTAGGGTTAGGGCTCGGTTTAGGGTACGGGTTAGGATTAGGGTACGTGTTAGGGTTAGGGTAGGGGTTAGGGGTAGGGTACGTGTTACGGTTAGGGTAGTTATTAAACCTGTCCCACTCTCTAGATACCCCTTAGCACGGAAAGGAATATTATTTGGGGGTCCAGCCATGGAGAAGAGTTTAGACACTAGGATAAGAAAAGGAACACACCCATTATAAAGAAATCACATTAGGATAATCTTTTTAAGCTGTTCATTAAAACACTAGTGCTTAGGAAATCTATTGGAGGCAGAAGCAGTCAAGGGTAGCCTAGGGTTAGGTTTAGGCTTAGGTTTAGGCTTAGGGTACGGCTTAGGGTACGGGTTCGGGGAGGGCTTCGGGTACGGCTTAGGGTATGGGTTAGGGTTAGGGTTAGGGTTAGTGTTAGGGTTAGGGCTCGGTTTAGGGTACGGGTTAGGATTAGGGTACGTGTTAGGGTTAGGGTAGGGGTTAGGGTTAGGGTACGCGTTACGGTTTGGGTAGTGATTAAACCTATCCCACTCTCTAGATACCCCTTAGCACGTAAAGGAATATTATTTTGGGGTCCAGCCATGGAGAAGAGTTTAGACACTAAGATAATATAAGGAACACAAACATTATAAAGAAATCACATTAGGATTCTCTTTTTAAGCTGTTCCTTAAAACACTAGTGCTTAGGAAATCTATTGGAGGCAGAAGCAGTCAAGGGTAGCCTAGGGTTAGGGTTAGGCTTAGGGTTAGGCATAGGGTACGGCTTAGGGTACGGGTTCGGGGAGGGCTTCGGGTACGGCGTAGGGTATGGGTTAGGGTTAGGGTTAGGGTTAGTGTTAGGGTTAGGACTCGGTTTAGTGTACGGGTTAGGATTAGGGTACGTGTTAGGGTTAGGGTAGGGGTTAGGGTTAGGGTACACGTTAGGGTTAGGGTAGTGATTAAACCTATCCCACTCTCTAGATACCCCTTAGCACGTAAAGGAATATTATTTGGGGGTCCAGCCATGGAGAAGAGTTTAGACACTAGGATTAGATATGGAACACACCCATTATAAAGAAATCACATTAGGATTCTCTTTTTAAGCTGTTCCTTAAAACACTAGTGCTTAGGAAATCTATTGGAGGCAGAAGCAGTCAAGGGTAGCCCAGGGTTAGGGTTAGGCTTAGGGTACGGCTTAGGGTACGGGTTCGGGGAGGGCTTCGGGTACGGCGTAGGGTATGGGTTAGGGTTAGGGTTAGGGTTAGTGTTAGGGTTAGGGCTCGGTTTAGGGTACGGGTTAGGATTAGGGTACGTGTTAGGGTTAGGGTAGGGGTTAGGGTTAGGGTACACGTTAGGGTTAGGGTAGTTATTAAACCTATCCCACTCTCTAGATACCCCTTAGCACGTAAAGGAATATTATTTGGGGGTCCAGCCATGGAGAAGAGTTTAGACCCTAAGATAATATAAGGAACACACACATTATAAAGAAATCACATTAGGATTCTCTTTTTAAGCTGTTCCTTAAAACACTAGTGCTTGGGAAATCTATTGGAGGCAGAAGCAGTCAAGGGTAGCCTAGGGTTAGGGTTAGGCTTAGGGTTAGGCTTAGGGTACGGCTTAGGGTACGGGTTCAGGGAGGGCTTCGGGTACGGCGTAGGGTATGGGTTAGGGTTAGGGTTAGGGTTAGTGTTAGGGTTAGGGCTCGGTTTAGGGTACGGGTTAGGATTAGGGTACGTGTTAGGGTTAGGGTAGGGGTTAGCGTTAGGGTACGCGTTAGGGTTAACGTAGTTATTAAATCTATCTCACTCTCTAGTTACCCCTTAGCACGTAAAGGAATATTATTTGGGGGTCCCGCCAAGGAGAAGAGTTTACACACTAGGATAAGATAAGGAACACACCCATTATAAAGAAATCACATTAGGATTCTCTTTTTAAGCTGTTCCTTAAAACACTAGTGCTTAGGAAATCTATTGGAGGCAGAAGCAGTCAAGGGTAGCCTAGGGTTAGGGTTAGGCTTAGGGTTAGGCTTAGGGTACGGATTAGGGTACGGGTTCGGGGAGGGCTTCGGGTACGGTGTAGGGTATGGGTTAGGGTTAGGGTTAGGGTTAGTGCTAGGGTTAGGGCTCGGTTTAGGGTACGGGTTAGGATTAGGGTACGTGTTAGGGTTAGGGTAGGGGTTAGGGTTAGGGTACACGTTAGGGTTAGGGTAGTGATTAAACCTATCCCACTCTCTAGATACCCCTTAGCACATAAAGGAATATTATTTGGGGGTCCAGCCATGGAGAAGAGTTTAGACACTAGGATTAGATAAGGAACACACCCATTATAAAGAAATCACATTAGGATAATCTTTTTAAGCTGTTCCTTAAAACACTAGTGCTTAGGAAATCTATTGGAGGCAGAAGCAGTCAAGGGTAGCCTAGGGTTAGGGTTAGGCTTAGGGTTAGGCTTAGGGTACTGCGTAGGGTACGGGTTCGTGCAGGGCTTCGGGTACGGCGTAGGGTATGGGTTAGGGTTAGGGTTAGGGTTAGTGTTAGGGTTAGGGCTCGGTTTAGGGTACGGGTTAGGATTAGGGTACGTGTTAGGGTTAGGGTAGGGGTTAGGGTTAGGGTACGCGTTACGGTTAGGGTAGTGATTAAACCTATCCCACTCTCTAGATACCCCTTAGCACGTAAAGGAATATTATTTTGGGGTCCAGCCATGGAGAAGAGTTTAGACACTAAGATAATATAAGGAACACACACATTATAAAGAAATCACATTAGGATTCTCTTTTTAAGCTGTTCCTTAAAACACTAGTGCTTAGGAAATCTATTGGAGGCAGAAGCAGTCAAGGGTAGCCTAGGGTTAGGGTTAGGCTTAGGGTTAGGCTTAGGGTACGGCGTAGGGTACGGGTTCGTGGAGGGCTTCGGGTACGGCGTAGGGTATGGGTTAGGGTTAGGGTTAGGGTTAGTGTTAGGGTTAGGGCTCGGTTTAGGGTACGGGTTAGGATTAGGGTACGTGTTAGGGTTAGGGTAGGGGTTAGGGTTAGGGTACGCGTTAGGGTTAGGGTAGTTATTAAACCTATCCCACTCTGTAGATACCCCTTAGCACGTAAAGGAATATTATTTGGGGGTCCAGCCATGGAGAAGAGTTTAGACACTAAGATAATATAAGGAACACACACATTATAAAGAAATCACATTAGGATTCTCTTTTTAAGCTGTTCCTTAAAACACTAGTGCTTAGGAAATCTATTGGAGGCAGAAGCAGTCAAGGGTAGCCTAGGGTTAGGGTTAGGCTTAGGGTTAGGCATAGGGTACGGCTTAGGGTACGGGTTCGGGGAGGGCTTCGGGTACGGCGTAGGGTATGGGTTAGGGTTAGGGTTAGGGTTAGTGTTAGGGTTAGGACTCAGTTTAGGGTACGGGTTAGGATTAGGGTACGTGTTAGGGTTAGGGTAGGGGTTAGGGTTATGGTACGCGTTAGGGTTAGGGTAGTTATTAAACCTATCCCACTCTCTAGTTACCCCTTAGCACGTAAAGGAATATTATTTGGGGGCCAGCCATGGAGAAGAGTTTAGACACTAGGATAAGATAAGGAACACACCCATTATAAAGAAATCACATTAGGATTCTCTTTTTAAGCTGTTCCTTAAAACACTAGTGCTTAGGAAATCTATTGGAGGCAGAAGCAGTCAAGGGTAGCCTAGGGTTAGGGTTAGGCTCAGGGTTAGGCTTAGGGTACAGCTTAGGGTACGGGTTCGGGGAGGGCTTCGGGTACGGCATAGGGTATGGGTTAGGGTTAGTGTTAGGGTTAGTGTTAGGGTTAGGGCTCGGTTTAGGGTACGGTTTAGGATTAGGGTACGTGTTAGGGTTAGGGTAGGGGTTAGGGTTAGGGTACACGTTAGGGTTAGGGTAGTGATTAAACCTATCCCACTCTCTAGATACCCCTTAGCACGTAAAGGAATATTATTTGGGGGTCCAGCCATGGAGAAGAGTTTAGACACTAAGATAATATAAGGAACACACACATTATAAAGAAATCACATTAGGATTCTCTTTTTAAGCTGTTCCTTAAAACACTAGTGCTTGGGAAATCTATTGGAGGCAGAAGCAGTCAAGGGTAGCCTAGGGTTAGGGTTAGGCTTAGGGTTAGGCTTAGGGTACGGCTTAGTGTACGGGTTCGGGGAGGGCTTCGGGTACGGCGTAGGGTATGGGTTAGGGTTAGGGTTAGGGTTAGTGTTAGGGTTAGGGCTCGGTTTAGGGTACGGGTTAGGATTAGGGAACGTGTTAGGGTTAGGGTAGGGGTTAGCGTTAGGGTACGCGTTAGGGTTAACGTAGTTATTAAATCTATCTCACTCTCTAGTTACCCCTTAGCACGTAAAGGAATATTATTTGGGGGTCCAGCCATGGAGAAGAGTTTAGACACTAGGATAAGATAAGGAACACACCCATTATAAAGAAATCACATTAGGATTCTCTTTTTAAGCTGTTCCTTAAAACACTAGTGCTTAGGAAATCTATTGGAGGCAGAAGCAGTCAAGGGTAGCCTAGGGTTAGGGTTAGGCTTAGGGTTAGGCTTAGGGTACGGATTAGGGTACGGGTTCGGGGAGGGCTTCGGGTACGGCGTAGGGTATGGGTTAGGGTTAGGGTTAGGGTTAGTGTTAGGGTTAGGGCTCGGTTTAGGGTACGGGTTAGGATTAGGGTACGTGTTAGGGTTAGGGTAGGGGTTAGGGTTAGGGTACACGTTAGGGTTAGGGTAGTGATTAAACCTATCCCACTCTCTAGATACCCCTTAGCACATAAAGGAATATTATTTGGGGGTCCAGCCATGGAGAAGAGTTTAGACACTAGGATTAGATAAGGAACACACCCATTATAAAGAAATCACATTAGGATAATCTTTTTAAGCTGTTCCTTAAAACACTAGTGCTTAGGAAATCTATTGGAGGCAGAAGCAGTCAAGGGTAGCCTAGGGTTAGGGTCAGGCTTAGGGTTAGGCTTAGGGTACTGAGTAGGGTACGGGTTCGTGGAGGGCTTCGGGTATGGCGTAGGGTATGGGTTAGGGTTAGGGTTAGGGTTAGTGTTAGGGTTAGGGCTCGGTTTAGGGTACGCGTTAGGGTTAGGTTAGTTATTAAACCTATCCCACTCTGTAGACACCCCTTAGCACGTAAAGGAATATTATTTTGGGGTCCAGCCATGGAGAAGAGTTTAGACACTAGGATAAGATAAGGAACACACCCATTATAAAGAAATCACATTAGGATTCTCTTTTTAAGCTGTTCCTTAAAACACTAGTGCTTAGGAAATCTATTGGAGGCAGAAGCAGTCAAGGGTAGACTAGGGTTAGGGTTAGGCTTAGGGTTAGGCTTAGGGTACGGCTTAGGGTACGGGTTCGGGGAGGGCTTCGGGTACGGCGTAGGGTATGGGTTAGGGTTAGTGTTAGGGTTAGTGTTAGGGTTAGGGCTCGGTTTAGGGTACGTGTTAGGATTAGGGTACGTGTTAGGGTTAGGGTAGGGGTTAGGGTTAGGGTACGTGTTACGGTTAGGGTAGTGATTAAACCTATCCCACTCTCTAGATACCCCTTAGCACATAAAGGAATATTATTTGGGGGTCCAGCCATGGAGAAGAGTTTAGACACTAGGATTAGATAAGGAACACACCCATTATAAAGAAATCACATTAGGATTCTCTTTTTAAGCTGTTCCTTAAAACACTAGTGCTTAGGAAATCTATTGGAGGCAGAAGCAGTCAAGGGTAGCCTAGGGTTAGGGTTAGGCTTAGGGTTAGGCTTAGGGTACGGCTTAGGGTACGGGTTTGGGGAGGGCTTCGGGTACGGCGTAGGGTATGGGTTAGGGTTAGGGTTAGGGTTAGTGTTAGGGTTAGGGCTCGGTTTAGGGTACGGGTTAGGATTAGGGTACGTGTTAGGGTTAGGGTAGGGGTTAGGGTTAGGATACGCGTTACGGTTAGGGTAGTTATTAAACCTATCCCACTCTGTAGATACCCCTTAGCACGTAAAGGAATATTATTTGGGGGTCCAGCCATGGAGAAGAGTTTAGACACTAAGATAATATAAGGAACACACACATTATAAAGAAATCACATTAGGATTCTCTTTTTAAGCTGTTCCTTAAAACACTAGTGCTTAGGAAATCTATTGGAGGCAGAAGCAGTCAAGGGTAGCCTAGGGTTAGGGTTAGGCTTAGGGTTAGGCTTAGGGTACGGCGTAGGGTACGGGTTCGGGGAGGGCTTCGGGTACGGCGTAGGGTATGGGTTAGGGTTAGGGTTAGAGTTAGTGTTAGGGTTAGGGCTCGGTTTAGGGTACGGGTTAGGATTAGGGTACGTGTTAGGGTTAGGGTAGGGGTTAGCGTTAGGGTACGCGTTAGGGTTAGGGTAGTTATTAAACCTATCCCACTCTCTAGTTACCCCTTAGCACGTAAAGGAATATTATTTGGGGGTCCAGCCATGGAGAAGAGTTTAGACACTAGGATAAGATAAGGAACACACCCATTATAAAGAAATCACATTAGGATTCTCTTTTTAAGCTGTTCCTTAAAACACTAGTGCTTATGAAATCTATTGGAGGCAGAAGCAGTCAACGGTAGCCTAGGGTTAGGGTTAGGCTTAGGGTTAGGCTTAGGGTACGGCTTAGGGTACGGGTTCGGGGAGGGCTTCGAGTACGGCGTAGGGTATGGGTTAGGGTTAGGCTTAGGGTTAGTGTTAGGTTTAGGGCTCGGTTTAGGGTACGGGTTAGGATTAGGGTACGTGTTACGGTTAGGGTAGGGGTTAGGGTTAGGGTACACGTTACGGTTAGGGTAGTGATTAAACCTATCCCACTCTCTAGATACCCCTTAGCACATAAAGGAATATTATTTGGGGGTCCAGCCATGGAGAAGAGTTTAGACACTAGGATTAGATATGGAACACACCCATTATAAAGAAATCACATTAGGATTCTCTTTTTAAGCTGTTCCTTAAAACACTAGTGCTTAGGAAATCTATTGGAGGCAGAAGCAGTCAAGCGTAGCCCAGGGTTAGGGTTAGGCTTAGGGTACGGCTTAGGGTACGGGTTCGGGGAGGGCTTCGGGTACGGCGTAGGGTATGGGTTAGGGTTAGGGTTAGGGTTAGTGTTAGGGTTAGGGCTCGGTTTAGGGTACGGGTTAGGATTAGGGTACGTGTTAGGGTTAGGGTAGGGGTTAGGGTTAGGGTACACGTTAGGGTTAGGGTAGTTATTAAACCTATCCCACTCTCTAGATACCCCTTAGCACGTAAAGGAATATTATTTGGGGGTCCAGCCATGGAGAAGAGTTTAGACACTAAGATACTATAAGGAACACACACATTATAAAGAAATCACATTAGGATTCTCTTTTTAAGCTGTTCCTTAAAACACTAGTGCTTGGGAAATCTATTGGAGGCAGAAGCAGTCAAGGGTAGACTAGGGTTAGGGTTAGGCTTAGGGTTAGGCTTAGGGTACGGCTTAGGGTACGGGTTCGGGGAGGGCTTCGGGTACGGCGTAGGGTATGGGTTAGGGTTAGGGTTAGGGTTAGTGTTAGGGTTAGGGCTCGGTTTAGGGTACGAGTTAGGATTAGGGTACGTGTTAGGGTTAGGGTAGGGGTTAGCGTTAGGGTACGCGTTAGGGTTAACGTAGTTATTAAATCTATCTCACTCTCTAGTTACCCCTTAGCACGTAAAGGAATATTATTTGGGGGTCCCGCCATGGAGAAGAGTTTAGACACTAGGATAAGATAAGGAACACACCCATTATAAAGAAATCACATTAGGATTCTCTTTTTAAGCTGTTCCTTAAAACACTAGTGCTTAGGAAATCTATTGGAGGCAGAAGCAGTCAAGGGTAGCCTAGGGTTAGGGTTAGGCTTAGGGTTAGGCTTAGGGTACTGAGTAGGGTACGGGTTCGTGGAGGGCTTCGGGTATGGCGTAGGGTATGGGTTAGGGTTAGGGTTAGGGTTAGTGTTAGGGTTAGGGCTCGGTTTAGGGTACGCGTTAGGGTTAGGTTAGTTATTAAACCTATCCCACTCTGTAGACACCCCTTAGCACGTAAAGGAATATTATTTTGGGGTCCAGCCATGGAGAAGAGTTTAGACACTAGGATAAGATAAGGAACACACCCATTATAAAGAAATCACATTAGGATTCTCTTTTTAAGCTGTTCCTTAAAATACTAGTGCTTAGGAAATCTATTGGAGGCAGAAGCAGTCAAGGGTAGACTAGGGTTAGGGTTAGGCTTAGGGTTAGGCTTAGGGTACGGCTTAGGGTACGGGTTCGGGGAGGGCTTCGGGTACGGCGTAGGGTATGGGTTAGGGTTAGTGTTAGGGTTAGTGTTAGGGTTAGGGCTCGGTTTAGGGTACGTGTTAGGATTAGGGTACGTGTTAGGGTTAGGGTAGGGGTTAGGGTTAGGGTACGTGTTACGGTTAGGGTAGTGATTAAACCTATCCCACTCTCTAGATACCCCTTAGCACATAAAGGAATATTATTTGGGGGTCCAGCCATGGAGAAGAGTTTAGACACTAGGATTAGATAAGGAACACACCCATTATAAAGAAATCACATTAGGATTCTCTTTTTAAGCTGTTCCTTAAAACACTAGTGCTTAGGAAATCTATTGGAGGCAGAAGCAGTCAAGGGTAGCCTAGGGTTAGGGTTAGGCTTAGGGTTAGGCTTAGGGTACGGCTTAGGGTACGGGTTTGGGGAGGGCTTCGGGTACGGCGTAGGGTATGGGTTAGGGTTAGGGTTAGAGTTAGTGTTAGGGTTAGGGCTCGGTTTAGGGTACGGGTTAGGATTAGGGTACGTGTTAGGGTTAGGGTAGGGGTTAGCGTTAGGGTACGCGTTAGGGTTAGGGTAGTTATTAAACCTATCCCACTCTCTAGTTACCCCTTAGCACGTAAAGGAATATTATTTGGGGGTCCAGCCATGGAGAAGAGTTTAGACACTAAGATAATATAAGGAACACACACATTATAAAGAAATCACATTAGGATTCTCTTTTTAAGCTGTTCCTTAAAACACTAGTGCTTAGGAAATCTATTGGAGGCAGAAGCAGTCAAGGGTAGCCTAGGGTTAGGGTTAGGCTTAGGGTTAGGCTTAGGGTACGGCGTAGGGTACGGGTTCGGGGAGGGCTTCGGGTACGGCGTAGGGTATGGGTTAGGGTTAGGGTTAGAGTTAGTGTTAGGGTTAGGGCTCGGTTTAGGGTACGGGTTAGGATTAGGGTACGTGTTAGGGTTAGGGTAGGGGTTAGCGTTAGGGTACGCGTTAGGGTTAGGGTAGTTATTAAACCTATCCCACTCTCTAGTTACCCCTTAGCACGTAAAGGAATATTATTTGGGGGTCCAGCCATGGAGAAGAGTTTAGACACTAGGATAAGATAAGGAACACACCCATTATAAAGAAATCACATTAGGATTCTCTTTTTAAGCTGTTCCTTAAAACACTAGTGCTTATGAAATCTATTGGAGGCAGAAGCAGTCAACGGTAGCCTAGGGTTAGGGTTAGGCTTAGGGTTAGGCTTAGGGTACGGCTTAGGGTACGGGTTCGGGGAGGGCTTCGAGTACGGCGTAGGGTATGGGTTAGGGTTAGGCTTAGGGTTAGTGTTAGGGTTAGGGCTCGGTTTAGGGTACGGGTTAGGATTAGGGTACGTGTTACGGTTAGGGTAGGGGTTAGGGTTAGGGTACACGTTACGGTTAGGTTAGTGATTAAACCTATCCCACTCTCTAGATACCCCTTAGCACATAAAGGAATATTATTTGGGGGTCCAGCCATGGAGAAGAGTTTAGACACTAGGATTAGATATGGAACACACCCATTATAAAGAAATCACATTAGGATTCTCTTTTTAAGCTGTTCCTTAAAACACTAGTGCTTAGGAAATCTATTGGAGGCAGAAGCAGTCAAGCGTAGCCCAGGGTTAGGGTTAGGCTTAGGGTACGGCTTAGGGTACGGGTTCGGGGAGGGCTTCGGGTACGGCGTAGGGTATGGGTTAGGGTTAGGGTTAGGGTTAGTGTTAGGGTTAGGGCTCGGTTTAGGGTACGGGTTAGGATTAGGGTACGTGTTAGGGTTAGGGTAGGGGTTAGGGTTAGGGTACACGTTAGGGTTAGGGTAGTTATTAAACCTATCCCACTCTCTAGATACCCCTTAGCACGTAAAGGAATATTATTTGGGGGTCCAGCCATGGAGAAGAGTTTAGACACTAAGATACTATAAGGAACACACACATTATAAAGAAATCACATTAGGATTCTCTTTTTAAGCTGTTCCTTAAAACACTAGTGCTTGGGAAATCTATTGGAGGCAGAAGCAGTCAAGGGTAGACTAGGGTTAGGGTTAGGCTTAGGGTTAGGCTTAGGGTACGGCTTAGGGTACGGGTTCGGGGAGGGCTTCGGGTACGGCGTAGGGTATGGGTTAGGGTTAGGGTTAGGGTTAGTGTTAGGGTTAGGGCTCGGTTTAGGGTACGAGTTAGGATTAGGGTACGTGTTAGGATTAGGGTAGGGGTTAGCGTTAGGGTACGCGTTAGGGTTAACGTAGTTATTAAATCTATCTCACTCTCTAGTTACCCCTTAGCACGTAAAGGAATATTATTTTGGGGTCCCGCCATGGAGAAGAGTTTAGACACTAGGATAAGATAAGGAACACACCCATTATAAAGAAATCACATTAGGATTCTCTTTTTAAGCTGTTCCTTAAAACACTAGTGCTTATGAAATCTATTGGAGGCAGAAGCAGTCAACGGTAGCCTAGGGTTAGGGTTAGGCTTAGGGTTAGGCTTAGGGTACGGCTTAGGGTACGGGTTCGGGGAGGGCTTCGGGTACGGCGTAGGGTATGGGTTAGGGTTAGGCTTAGGGTTAGTGTTAGGGTTAGGGCTCGGTTTAGGGTACGGGTTAGGATTAGGGTACGTGTTACGGTTAGGGTAGGGGTTAGAGTTAGGGTACACGTTACGGTTAGGGTAGTGATTAAACCTATCCCACTCTCTAGATACCCCTTAGCACATAAAGGAATATTATTTGGGGGTCCAGCCATGGAGAAGAGTTTAGACACTAGGATTAGATATGGAACACACCCATTATAAAGAAATCACATTAGGATTCTCTTTTTAAGCTGTTCCTTAAAACACTAGTGCTTAGGAAATCTATTGGAGGCAGAAGCAGTCAAGGGTAGCCCAGGGTTAGGGTTAGGCTTAGGGTACGGCTTAGGGTACGGGTTCAGGGAGGGCTTCGGGTACGGCGTAGGGTATGGGTTAGGGTTAGGGTTAGGGTTAGTGTTAGGGTAAGGGCTCGGTTTAGGGTACGGGTTAGGATTAGGGTACGTGTTAGGGTTAGGGTAGGGGTTAGGGTTAGGGTACACGTTAGGGTTAGGGTAGTTATTAAACCTATCCCACTCTCTAGATACCCCTTAGCACGTAAAGGAATATTATTTGGGGGTCCAGCCATGGAGAAGAGTTTAGACACTAAGATACTATAAGGAACACACACATTATAAAGAAATCACATTAGGATTCTCTTTTTAAGCTGTTCCTTAAAACACTAGTGCTTGGGAAATCTATTGGAGGCAGAAGCAGTCAAGGGTAGCCTAGGGTTAGGGTTAGGCTTAGGGTTAGGCTTAGGGTACGGCTTAGGGTACGGGTTCGGGGAGGGCTTCGGGTACGGCGTAGGGTATGGGTTAGGGTTAGGGTTAGGGTTAGTGTTAGGGTTAGGGCTCGGTTTAGGGTACGGGTTAGGATTAGGGTACGTGTTAGGGTTAGGGTAGGGGTTAGCGTTAGGGTACGCGTTAGGGTTAACGTAGTTATTAAATCTATCTCACTCTCTAGTTACCCCTTAGCACGTAAAGTAATATTATTTGGGGGTCCCGCCATGGAGAAGAGTTTAGACACTAGGATAAGATAAGGAACACACCCATTATAAAGAAATCACATTAGGATTCTCTTTTTAAGCTGTTCCTTAAAACACTAGTGCTTAGGAAATCTATTGGAGGCAGAAGCAGTCAAGGGTAGCCTAGGGTTAGGGTTAGGCTTAGGGTTAGGCTTAGGGTACGGCTTAGGGTACGGGTTCGGGGAGGGCTTCGGGTACGGCGTAGGGTATGGGTTAGGGTTAGGGTTAGGGTTAGTGTTAGGGTTAGGGCTCGGTTTAGGGTACGGGTTAGGATTAGGGTACGTGTTAGGGTTAGGGTAGGGGTTAGGGTTAGGGTACACGTTAGGGTTAGGGTAGTGATTAAACCTATCCCACTCTCTAGATACCCCTTAGCACATAAAGGAATATTATTTGGGGGTCCAGCCATGGAGAAGAGTTTAGACACTAGGATTAGATAAGGAACACACCCATTATAAAGAAATCACATTAGGATAATCTTTTTAAGCTGTTCCTTAAAACACTAGTGCTTAGGAAATCTATTGGAGGCAGAAGCAGTCAAGGGTAGCCTAGGGTTAGGGTTAGGCTTAGGGTTAGGCTTAGGGTACTGCCTAGGGTACGGGTTCGTGCAGGGCTTCGGGTACGGCGTAGGGTATGGGTTAGGGTTAGGGTTAGGGTTAGTGTTAGGGTTAGGGCTCGGTTTAGGGTACGGGTTAGGATTAGGGTACGTGTTAGGGTTAGGGTAGGGGTTAGCGTTAGGGTACGCGTTAGGGTTAGGGTAGTTATTAAACCTATCTCACTCTGTAGACACCCCTTAGCACGTAAAGGAATATTATTTGGGGGTCCAGCCATGGAGAAGTGTTTAGACACTAGGATAAGATAAGGAACACACCCATTATAAAGAAATCACATTAGGATTCTCTTTTTAAGCTGTTCCTTAAAACACTAGTGCTTAGGAAATCTATTGGAGGCAGAAGCAGTCAAGGGTAGACTAGGGTTAGGGTTAGGCTTAGGGTTAGGCTTAGGGTACGGCTTAGGGTACGGGTTCGGGGAGGGCTTCGGGTACGGCGTAGGGTATGGGTTAGGGTTAGGGTTAGGGTTAGTGTTAGGGTTAGGGCTCGGTTTAGGGTACGGGTTAGGATTAGGGTACGTGTTAGGGTTAGGGTAGGGGTTAGGGTTAGGGTACGTGTTACGGTTAGGGTAGTTATTAAACCTGTCCCACTCTCTAGATACCCCTTAGCACGGAAAGGAATATTATTTGGGGGTCCAGCCATGGAGAAGAGTTTAGACACTAGGATAAGATAAGGAACACACCCATTATAAAGAAATCACATTAGGATAATCTTTTTAAGCTGTTCCTTAAAACACTAGTGCTTAGGAAATCTATTGGAGGCAGAAGCAGTCAAGGGTAGCCTAGGGTTAGGTTTAGGCTTAGGGTTAGGCTTAGGGTACAGCTTAGGGTACGGGTTCGGGGAGGGCTTCGGGTACGGCGTAGGGTATGGGTTAGGGTTAGGGTTAGGGTTAGTGTTAGGGTTAGGGCTCGGTTTAGGGTACGGGTTAGGATTAGGGTACGTGTTAGGGTTAGGGTAGGGGTTAGGGTTAGGGTACGCGTTACGGTTAGGGTAGTGATTAAACCTATCCCACTCTCTAGATACCCCTTAGCACGTAAAGGAATATTATTTTGGGGTCCAGCCATGGAGAAGAGTTTAGACACTAAGATAATATAAGGAACACACACATTATAAAGAAATCACATTAGGATTCTCTTTTTAAGCTGTTCCTTAAAACACTACTGCTTAGGAAATCTATTGGAGGCAGAAGCAGTCAAGGGTAGCCTAGGGTTAGGGTTAGGCTTAGGGTTAGGCTTAGGGTACGGCGTAGGTTACGGGTTCGTGGAGGGCTTCGGGTACGGCGTAGGGTATGGGTTAGGGTTAGGGTTAGGGTTAGTGTTAGAGTTAGGGCTCGGTTTAGGGTACGGGTTAGGATTAGGGTACGTGTTAGGGTTAGGGTAGGGGTTAGGGTTAGGGTACGCGTTAGGGTTAGGGTAGTTATTAAACCTATCCCACTCTGTAGATACCCCTTAGCACGTAAAGGAATATTATTTGGGGGTCCAGCCATGGAGAAGAGTTTAGACACTAAGATAATATAAGGAACACACACATTATAAAGAAATCACATTAGGATTCTCTTTTTAAGCTGTTCCTTAAAACACTAGTGCTTGGGAAATCTATTGGAGGCAGAAGCAGTCAAGGGTAGCCTAGGGTTAGGGTTAGGCTTAGGGTTAGGCTTAGGGTACGGCTTAGGGTACGGGTTCGGGGAGGGCTTCGGGTACGGCGTAGGGTATGGGTTAGGGTTAGGGTTAGGGTTAGTGTTAGGGTTATTGCTCGGTTTAGGGTACGGGTTAGGATTAGGGTACGTGTTAGGGTTAGGGTAGGGGTTAGCGTTAGGGTACGCGTTAGGGTTAACGTAGTTATTAAATCTATCTCACTCTCTAGTTACCCCTTAGCACGTAAAGGAATATTATTTGGGGGTCCAGCCATGGAGAAGAGTTTAGAAACTAGGATAAGATAAGGAACACACCCATTATAAAGAAATCACATTAGGATTCTCTTTTTAAGCTGTTCCTTAAAACACTAGTGCTTAGGAAATCTATTGGAGGCAGAAGCAGTCAAGGGTAGACTAGGGTTAGGGTTAGGCTTAGGGTTAGGCTTAGGGTACGGCTTAGGGTACGGGTTCGGGGAGGGCTTCGGGTACAGCGTAGGGTATGGGTTAGGGTTAGGGTTAGGGTTAGTGTTAGGGTTAGGGCTCGGTTTAGGGTACGGGTTAGGATTAGGGTACGTGTTAGGGTTAGGGTAGGGGTTAGGGTTAGGGTACACGTTAGGGTTAGGGTAGTGATTAAACCTATCCCACTCTCTAGATACCCCTTAGCACATAAAGGAATATTATTTGGGGGTCCAGCCATGGAGAAGAGTTTAGACACTAGGATTAGATAAGGAACACACCCATTATAAAGAAATCACATTAGGATAATCTTTTTAAGCTGTTCCTCAAAACACTAGTGCTTAGGAAATCTATTGGAGGCAGAAGCAGTCAAGGGTAGCCTAGGGTTAGGGTTAGGCTTAGGGTTAGGCTTAGGGTACTGCGTAGGGTACGGGTTCGTGCAGGGCTTCGGGTACGGCGTAGGGTATGGGTTAGGGTTAGGGTTAGGGTTAGTGTTAGGGTTAGGGCTCGGTTTAGGGTACGCGTTAGGTTTAGGTTAGTTATTAAACCTATCCCACTCTGTAGACACCCCTTAGCACGTAAAGGAATATTATTTTGGGGTCCAGCCATGGAGAAGAGTTTAGACACTAGGATAAGATAAGGAACACACCCATTATAAAGAAATCACATTAGGATTCTCATTTTAAGCTGTTCCTTAAAACACTAGTGCTTAGGAAATCTATTGGAGGCAGAAGCAGTCAAGGGTAGACTAGGGTTAGGGTTAGGCTTAGGGTTAGGCTTAGGGTACGGCTTAGGGTACGGGTTCGGGGAGGGCTTCGGGTACGGCGTAGGGTATGGGTTAGGGTTAGGGTTAGGGTTAGTGTTAGGGTTAGGGCTCGGTTTAGGGTACGGGTTAGGATTAGGGTACGTGTTAGGGTTAGGGTAGGGGTTAGGGTTAGGGTACGTGTTACGGTTAGGGTAGTTATTAAACCTGTCCCACTCTCTAGATACCCCTTAGCACGGAAAGGAATATTATTTGGGGGTCCAGCCATGGAGAAGAGTTTAGACACTAGGATAAATAAGGAACACACCCATTATAAAGAAATCACATTAGGATAATCTTTTTAAGCTGTTTATTAAAACACTAGTGCTTAGGAAATCTATTGGAGGCAGAAGCAGTCAAGGGTAGCCTAGGGTTAGGTTTAGGCTTAGGGTTAGGCTTAGGGTACGGCTTAGGGTACGGGTTCGGGGAGGGCTTCGGGTACGGCGTAGGGTATGGGTTAGGGTTAGGGTTAGGGTTAGTGTTAGGGTTAGGGCTCGGTTTAGGGTACGGGTTAGGATTAGGGTACGTGTTAGGGTTAGGGTAGGGGTTAGGGTTAGGGTACACGTTAGGGTTAGGGTAGTTATTAAACCTATCCCACTCTGTAGATACCCCTTAGCACGTAAAGGAATATTATTTGGGGGTCCAGCCATGGAGAAGAGTTTAGACACTAAGATAATATAAGGAACACACACATTATAAAGAAATCACATTAGGATTCTCTTTTTAAGCTGTTCCTTAAAACACTAGTGCTTAGGAAATCTATTGGAGGCAGAAGCAGTCAAGGGTAGCCTAGTGTTAGGGTTAGGCTTAGGGTTAGGCTTAGGGTACGGCTTAGTGTACGGGTTCGGGGAGGGCTTCGGGTACGGCGTAGGGTATGGGTTAGGGTTAGGGTTAGGGTTAGTGTTAGGGTTAGGACTCGGTTTAGGGTACGGGTTAGGATTAGGGTACGTGTTAGGGTTAGGGTAGCGGTTAGGGTTATGGTACGCGTTAGGGTTAGGGTAGTTATTAAACCTATCCCAGTCTCTAGTTACCCCTTAGCACGTAAAGGAATATTATTTGGGGGTCCAGCCATGGAGAAGAGTTTAGACACTAGGATAAGATAAGGAACACACCCATTATAAAGAAATCACATTAGGATTCTCTTTTTAAGCTGTTCCTTAAAACACTAGTGCTTAGGAAGTCTATTGGAGGCAGAAGCAGTCAAGGGTAGCCTAGGGTTAGGGTTAGGCTCAGGGTTAGGCTTAGGGTACAGCTTAGGGTACGGGTTCGGGGAGGGCTTCGGGTACGGCATAGGGTATGGGTTAGGGTTAGGGTTAGGGTTAGTGTTAGGGTTAGGGCTCGGTTTAGGGTACGGGTTAGGATTAGGGTACGTGTTAGGGTTAGGGTAGGGGTTAGGGTTAGGGTACACGTTAGGGTTAGGGTAGTGATTAAACCTATCCCACTCTCTAGATAACCCTTAGCACGTAAAGGAATATTATTTGGGGGTCCAGCCCTGGAGAAGAGTTTAGACACTAAGATAATATAAGGAACACACACATTATAAAGAAATCACATTAGGATTCTCTTTTTAAGCTGTTCCTTAAAACACTAGTGCTTGGGAAATCTATTGGAGGCAGAAGCAGTCAAGGGTAGCCTAGGGTTAGGGTTAGGCTTAGGGTTAGGCTTAGGGTACGGCTTAGGGTACGGGTTCGGGGAGGGCTTCGGGTACGGCGTAGGGTATGGGTTAGGGTTAGGGTTAGGGTTAGTGTTAGGGTTATTGCTCGGTTTAGGGTACGGGTCAGGATTAGGGTACGTGTTAGGGTTAGGGTAGGGGTTAGCGTTAGGGTACGCGTTAGGGTTAACGTAGTTATTAAATCTATCTCACTCTCTAGTTACCCCTTAGCACGTAAAGGAATATTATTTGGGGGTTCAGCCATGGAGAAGAGTTTAGACACTAGGATAAGATAAGGAACACACCCATTATAAAGAAATCACATTAGGATTCTCTTTTTAAGCTGTTCCTTAAAACACTAGTGGTTAGGAAATCTATTGGAGGCAGAAGCAGTCAAGGGTAGCCTAGGGTTAGGGTTAGGCTTAGGGTTAGGCTTAGGGTACGGATTAGGGTACGGGTTCGGGGAGGGCTTCGGGTACGGCGTAGGGTATGGGTTAGGGTTAGGGTTAGGTTTAGTGTTAGGGTTAGGGCTCGGTTTAGGGTACGGGTTAGGATTAGGGTACGTGTTAGGGTTAGGGTAGGGGTTAGGGTTAGGGTACACGTTAGGGTTAGGGTAGTGATTAAACCTATCCCACTCTCTAGATACCCCTTAGCACATAAAGGAATATTATTTGGGGGTCCAGCCATGGAGAAGAGTTTAGACACTAGGATTAGATAAGGAACACACCCATTATAAAGAAATCACATTAGGATAATCTTTTTAAGCTGTTCCTCAAAACACTAGTGCTTAGGAAATCTATTGGAGGCAGAAGCAGTCAAGGGTAGCCTAGGGTTAGGGTTAGGCTTAGGGTTATGCTTAGGGTACTGCGTAGGGTACGGGTTCGTGCAGGGCTTCGGGTACGGCGTAGGGTATGGGTTAGGGTTAGGGTTAGGGTTAGTGTTAGGGTTAGGGCTCGGTTTAGGGTACGCGTTAGGGTTAGGTTAGTTATTAAACCTATCCCACTCTGTAGACACCCCTTAGCACGTAAAGGAATATTATTTTGGGGTCCAGCCATGGAGAAGAGTTTAGACACTAGGATAAGATAAGGAACACACCCATTATAAAGAAATCACATTAGGATTCTCATTTTAAGCTGTTCCTTAAAACACTAGTGCTTAGGAAATCTATTGGAGGCAGAAGCAGTCAAGGGTAGACTAGGGTTAGGGTTAGGCTTAGGGTTAGGCTTAGGGTACGGCTTAGGGTACGGGTTCGGGGAGGGCTTCGGGTACGGCGTAGGGTATGGGTTAGGGTTAGGGTTAGGGTTAGTGTTAGGGTTAGGGCTCGGTTTAGGGTACGGGTTAGGATTAGGGTACGTGTTAGGGTTAGGGTAGGGGTTAGGGTTAGGGTACGTGTTACGGTTAGGGTAGTTATTAAACCTGTCCCACTCTCTAGATACCCCTTAGCACGGAAAGGAATATTATTTGGGGGTCCAGCCATGGAGAAGAGTTTAGACACTAGGATAAATAAGGAACACACCCATTATAAAGAAATCACATTAGGATAATCTTTTTAAGCTGTTTATTAAAACACTAGTGCTTAGGAAATCTATTGGAGGCAGAAGCAGTCAAGGGTAGCCTAGGGTTAGGTTTAGGCTTAGGGTTAGGCTTAGGGTACGGCTTAGGGTACGGGTTCGGGGAGGGCTTCGGGTACGGCGTAGGGTATGGGTTAGGGTTAGGGTTAGGGTTAGTGTTAGGGTTAGGGCTCGGTTTAGGGTACGGGTTAGGATTAGGGTACGTGTTAGGGTTAGGGTAGGGGTTAGGGTTAGGGTACGCGTTACGGTTAGGGTAGTGATTAAACCTATCCCACTCTCTAGATACCCCTTAGCACGTAAAGGAATATTATTTTGGGGTCCAGCCATGGAGAAGAGTTTAGACACTAAGATAATATAAGGAACACACACATTATAAAGAAATCACATTAGGATTCTCTTTTTAAGCTGTTCCTTAAAACACTAGTGCTTAGGAAATCTATTGGAGGCAGAAGCAGTCAAGGGTAGCCTAGGGTTAGGGTTAGGCTTAGGGTTAGGCATAGGGTACGGCTTAGGGTACGGGTTCGGGGAGGGCTTCGGGTACGGCGTAGGGTATGGGTTAGGGTTAGGGTTAGGGTTAGTGTTAGGGTTAGGACTCGGTTTAGGGTACGGGTTAGGATTAGGGTACGTGTTAGGGTTAGGGTAGGGGTTAGGGTTATGGTACGCGTTAGGGTTAGGGTAGTTATTAAACCTATCCCACTCTCTAGTTACCCCTTAGCACGTAAAGGAATATTATTTGGGTGTCCAGCCATGGAGAAGAGTTTAGACACTAGGATAAGATAAGGAACACACCCATTATAAAGAAATCACATTAGGATTCTCTTTTTAAGCTGTTCCTTAAAACACTAGTGCTTAGGAAATCTATTGGAGGCAGAAGCAGTCAAGGGTAGCCTAGGGTTAGGGTTAGGCTCAGGGTTAGGCTTAGGGTACAGCTTAGGGTACGGGTTCGGGGAGGGCTTCGGGTACGGCGTAGGGTATGGGTTAGCGTTAGGGTTAGGGTTAGTGTTAGGGTTAGGGCTCGGTTTAGGGTACGGGTTAGGATTAGGGTACGTGTTAGGTTTAGGGTAGGGGTTAGGGTTAGGGTACGCGTTACGGTTAGGGTAGGGATTAAACCTATCCCACTCTCTAGATACCCCTTAGCACGTAAAGGAATATTATTTTGGGGTCCAGCCATGGAGAAGAGTTTAGACACTAAGATAATATAAGGAACACACACATTATAAAGAAATCACATTAGGATTCTCTTTTTAAGCTGTTCCTTAAAACACTAGTGCTTAGGAAATCTATTGGAGGCAGAAGCAGTCAAGGGTAGCCTAGGGTTAGGGTTAGGCTTAGGGTTAGGCATAGGGTACGGCTTAGGGTACGGGTTCGGGGAGGGCTTCGGGTACGGCGTAGGGTATGGGTTAGGGTTAGGGTTAGGGTTAGTGTTAGGGTTAGGACTCGGTTTAGGGTACGGGTTAGGATTAGGGTACGTGTTAGGGTTAGGGTAGGGGTTAGGGTTATGGTACGCGTTAGGGTTAGGGTAGTTATTAAACCTATCCCACTCTCTAGTTACCCCTTAGCACGTAAAGGAATATTATTTGGGGGTCCAGCCATGGAGAAGAGTTTAGACACTAGGATAAGATAAGGAACACACCCATTATAAAGAAATCACATTAGGATTCTCTTTTTAAGCTGTTCCTTAAAACACTAGTGCTTAGGAAATCTATTGGAGGCAGAAGCAGTCAAGGGTAGCCTAGGGTTAGGGTTAGGCTTAGGGTACGGCTAAGGGTACGTATTCGGGGAGGGCTTCGGGTATTGCGTAGGGTATGGGTTAGGGTTAGGGTTAGGGTTAGTGTTAGGGTTAGGGCTCGGTTTAGGGTACGGGTTAGGATTAGGGTACGTGTTAGGGTTAGGGTAGGGGTTAGGGTTAGGGAACGCGTTACGGTTAGGGTAGTTATTAAACCTATCCCACTCTCTAGATACCCCTTAGCACGTAAAGGAATATTATTTGGGGGTCCAGCCATGGAGAAGAGTTTAGACACTAAGATAATATAAGGAACACACACATTATAAAGAAATCACATTAGGATTCTCTTTTTAAGCTGTTCCTTAAAACACTAGTGCTTAGAAAATCTATTGGAGGCAGAAGCAGTCAAGGGTAGCCTAGGGTTAGGGTTAGGCTTAGGGTTAGGCTTAGGGTACGGCTTAGGGTACGGGTTCGGGGAGGGCTTCGGGTACGGCGTAGGGTATGGGTTAGGGTTAGGGTTAGGGTTAGTGTTAGGGTTAGGGCTCGGTTTAGGGTACGGGTTAGGATTAGGGTACGTGTTAGGGTTAGGGTAGGGGTTAGCGTTAGGGTACGCGTTAGGGTTAGGGTAGTTATTAAACCTATCCCACTCTCTAGTTACCCCTTAGCACGTAAAGGAATATTATTTGGGGGTCCAGCCATGGAGAAGAGTTTAGACACTAGGATAAGATAAGGAACACACCCATTATAAAGAAATCACATTAGGAATCTCTTTTTAAGCTGTTCCTTAAAACACTAGTGCTTAGGAAATCTATTGGAGGCAGAAGCAGTCAAGGGTAGCCTAGGGTTAGGGTTAGGCTTAGGGTTAGGCTTAGGGTACGGCTTAGGGTACGGGTTCGGGGAGGGCTTCGGGTACGGCGTAGGGTATGGGTTAGGGTTAGGCTTAGGGTTAGTGTTAGGGTTAGGGCTCGGTTTAGGGTACGGGTTAGGATTAGGGTACGTGTTAGGGTTAGGGTAGGGGTTAGGGTTAGGGTACACGTTAGGGTTAGGGTAGTGATTAAACCTATCCCACTCCCTAGATACCCCTTAGCACATAAAGGAATATTATTTGGGGGTCCAGCCATGGAGAAGAGTTTAGACACTAGGATTAGATATGGAACACACCCATTATAAAGAAATCACATTAGGATTCTCTTTTTAAGCTGTTCCTTAAAACACTAGTACTTAGGACATCTATTGGAGGCAGAAGCAGTCAAGGGTAGCCTAGGGTTAGGGTTAGGCTTAGGGTTAGGCTTAGGGTACTGCTTAGGGTACGGGTTCGGGGAGGGCTTCGGGTACGGCGTAGGGTATGGGTTAGGGTTAGGGTTAGGGTTAGTGATAGGGTTAGGGCTCGGTTTAGGGTACGGGTTAGGATTAGGGTACGTGTTAGGGTTAGGGTAGGGGTTAGCGTTAGGGTACGCGTTAGGGTTAGGGTAGTTATTAAACCTATCCCAGTCTCTAGTTACCCCTTAGCACGTAAAGGAATATTATTTGGGGGTCCAGCCATGGAGAAGAGTTTAGACACTAGGATAAGATAAGGAACACACCCATTATAAATAAATCACATTAGGATTCTCTTTTTAAGCTGTTCCTTAAAACACTAGTGCTTAGGAAATCTATTGGAGGCAGAAGCAGTCAAGGGTAGCCTAGGGTTAGGGTTAGGCTTAGGGTTAGGCTTAGGGTACGGCTTAGGGTACGGGTTCGGGGAGGGCTTCGGGTACGGCGTAGGGTATGGGTTAGGGTTAGGCTTAGGGTTAGTGTTAGGGTTAGGGCTCGGTTTAGGGTACGGGTTAGGATTAGGGTACGTGTTAGGGTTACGGTAGGGGTTAGGGTTAGGGTACACGTTAGGGTTAGTGTAGTGATTAAACCTATCCCACTCTCTAGATACCCCTTAGCACATAAAGGAATATTATTTGTGGGTCCAGCCATGGAGAAGAGTTTAGACACTAGGATTAGATATGGAACACACCCATTATAAAGAAATCACATTAGGATTCTCTTTTTAAGCTGTTCCTTAAAACACTAGTGCTTAGGAAATCTATTGGAGGCAGAAGCAGTCAAGGGTAGCCTAGGGTTAGGGTTAGGCTTAGGGTTAGGCTTAGGGTACTGCTTAGGGTACGGGTTCGGGGAGGGCTTCGGGTACGGCGTAGGGTATGGGTTAGGGTTAGGTTTAGGGTTAGTGTTAGAGTTAGGGCTCGGTTTAGGGTACGGGTTAGGATTAGGGTACGTGTTAGGGTTAGGGTAGGGGTTAGGGTTAGGGTACGCGTTACGTTTAGGGTAGTGATTAAACCTATCCCACTCTCTAGATACCCCTTAGCACGTAAAGGAATATTATTTTGGGGTCCAGCCATGGATAAGAGTTTAGACACTAACATAATATAAGGAACACACACATTATAAAGAAATCACATTAGGATTCTCTTTTTAAGCTGTTCCTTAAAACACTAGTGCTTAGGAAATCTATTGGAGTCAGAAGCAGTCAAGGGTAGCCTAGGGTTAGGGTTAGGGTTAGGGTTAGGCTTAGGGTACGGCGTAGGGTACGGGTTCGTGGAGGGCTTCGGGTACGGCGTAGGGTATGGGTTAGGGTTAGGGTTAGGGTTAGTGTTAGGGTTAGGGCTCGGTTTAGGGTACGGGTTAGGATTAGGGTACGTGTTAGGGTTAGGGTAGGGGTTAGGGTTAGGGTACGCGTTAGGGTTAGGGTAGTTATTAAACCTATCCCACTCTGTAGATACCCCTTAGCACGTAAAGGAATATTATTTGGGGGTCCAGCCATGGAGAAGAGTTTAGACACTAAGATAATATAAGGAACACACACATTATAAAGAAATCACATTAGGATTCTCTTTTTAAGCTGTTCCTTAAAAAACTCGTGCTTAGGAAATCTATTGGAGGCAGAAGCAGTCAAGGGTAGCCCAGGTTTAGGGTTAGGCTTAGGGTTAGGCTTAGGGTACGGCTTAGGGTACGGGTTCGGGGAGGGCTTCGGGTACGGCGTAGGGTATGGGTTAGGGTTAGGGTTAGGGTTAGTGTTAGGGTTAGGGCTCGGTTTAGGGTACGGGTTAGGATTAGGTTACGTGTTAGGGTTAGGGTAGGGGTTAGCGTTAGGGTACGCGTTAGGGTTAGGGTAGTTATTAAACCTATCCCACTCTCTAGTTACCCCTTAGCACGTAAAGGAATATTATTTGGGGGTCCAGCCATGGAGAAGAGTTTAGACACTAGGATAAGATAAGGAACACACCCATTATAAAGAAATCACATTAGGATTCTCTTTTTAAGCTGTTCCTTAAAACACTAGTGCTTAGGAAATCTATTGGAGGCAGAAGCAGTCAAGGGTAGACTAGGGTTAGGGTTAGGCTTAGGGTTAGGCTTAGGGTACGGCTTAGGGTACGGGTTCGGGGAGGTCTTCGGGTACGGCGTAGGGTATGGGTTAGTGTTAGGGTTAGCGTTAGTGTTAGGGTTAGGGCTCGGTTTAGGGTATGGGTTAGGATTAGGGTACGTGTTAGGGTTAGGGTAGGGGTTAGGGTTAGGGTACGCGTTAGGGTTAGGGTAGTTATTAAACCTATCCCACTCTCTAGATACCCCTTAGCACGTAAAGGAATATTATTTGGGGGTCCAGCCATGGAGAAGAGTTTAGACACTAGGATAAGATAAGGAACACACCCATTATAAAGAAATCACATTAGGATTCTCTTTTTAAGCTGTTCCTTAAAACACTAGTGCTTAGGAAATCTATTGGAGGCAGAAGCAGTCAAGGGTAGCCTAGGGTTAGGGTTAGGCTTAGGGTTAGGCTTAGGGTACGGCTTAGGGTACGGGTTCGGGGAGGGCTTCGGGTACGGCGTAGGGTATGGGTTAGGGTTAGGGTTAGGGTTAGTGTTAGGGTTAGGGCTCGGTTTAGGGTACGGGTTAGGATTAGGGTACGTGTTAGGGTTAGGGTAGGGGTTAGGGTTAGGGTACACGTTAGGGTTAGGGTAGTGATTAACCCTATCCCACTCTCTAGATACCCCTTAGCACATAAAGGAATATTATTTGGGGGTCCAGCCATGGAGAAGAGTTTAGACACTAGGATTAGATAAGGAACACACCCATTATAAAGAAATCACATTAGGATTCTCTTTTTAAGCTGTTCCTTAAAACACTAGTGCTTAGGAAATCTATTGGAGGCAGAAGCAGTCAAGGGTAACCTAGGGTTAGGCTTAGGATTAGGCTTAGGGTACGGTTTAGGGTACGGGTTCGGGGAGGGCTTCGGGTACGGCGTAGGGTATGGGTTAGGGTTAGGGTTAGGGTTAGTGTTAGGGTTAGGGCTCGGTTTAGGGTACGGGTTAGGATTAGGGTACGTGTTAGGGTTAGGGTAGGGGTTAGGGTTAGGGTACGCGTTACGGTTAGGGTAGTTATTAAACCTATCCCACTCTCTAGATACCCCTTAGCACGTAAAGGAATATTATTTGGGGGTCCAGCCATGGAGAAGAGTTTAGACACTAAGATAATATAAGGAACACACACATTATAAAGAAATCACATTAGGATTCTCTTTTTAAGCTGTTCCTTAAAACACTAGTGCTTAGGAAATCTATTGGAGGCAGAAGCAGTCAAGGGTAGCCTAGGGTTAGGGTTAGGCTTAGGGTTAGGCTTAGGGTACGGCTTAGGGTACGGGTTCGGGGAGGGCTTCGGGTACGGCATAGGGGATGGGTTATGGTTAGGGTTAGGGTTAGTGTTAGGGTTAGGGCTCGGTTTAGGGTACCGGTTAGGATTAGGGTACGTGTTAGGGTTAGGGCAGGGGTTTGGGTTAGGGTACCCGTTAGGGTTAGGGTAGTTATTAAACCTATCCCACTCTCTAGATACCCCTTAGCACGTAAAGGAATATTATTTGGGGGTCCAGCCATGGAGAAGAGTTTAGACACTAAGATAATATAAGGAACACACACATTATAAAGAAATCACATTAGGATTCTCTTTTTAAGCTGTTCCTTAAAACACTAGTGCTTAGGAAATCTATTGGAGGCAGAAGCAGTCAAGGGTAGCCTAGGGTTAGGGTTAGGCTTAGGGTTAGGCTTAGTGTACGGCTTAGGGTACAGGTTCGGGGAGGGCTTCGGGTACGGCGTAGGGTATGGGTTAGGGTTAGGGTTAGGGTTAGTGTTAGGGTTAGGGCTCGGTTTAGGGTACGGGTTAGGATTAGGGTACGTGTTAGGGTTAGGGTAGGGGTTAGCGTTAGGGTACGCGTTAGGGTTAACGTAGTTATTAAATCTATCTCACTCTCTAGTTACCCCTTAGCACGTAAAGGAATATTATTTGGGGGTCCCGCCATGGAGAAGAGTTTAGACACTAGGATAAGATAAGGAACACACCCATTATAAAGAAATCACATTAGGACTCTCTTTTTAAGCTGTTCCTTAAAACACTAGTGCTTAGGAAATCTATTGGAGGCAGAAGCAGTCAAGGGTAGCCTAGGGTTAGGGTTAGGCTTAGGGTTAGGCTTAGGGTACGGATTAGGGTACGGGTTCGGGGAGGGCTTCGGGTACGGCGTAGGGTATGGGTTAGGGTTAGGGTTAGGGTTAGTGTTAGGGTTAGGGCTCGGTTTAGGGTACGGGTTAGGATTAGGGTACGTGTTAGGGTTAGGGAAGGGGTTAGGGGTAGGGTACACGTTAGGGTTAGGGTAGTGATTAAACCTATCCCACTCTCTAGATACCCCTTAGCACATAAAGGAATATTATTTGGGGGTCCAGCCATGGAGAAGAGTTTAGACACTAGGATTAGATAAGGAACACACCCATTATAAAGAAATCACATTAGGATAATCTTTTTAAGCTGTTCCTTAAAACACTAGTGCTTAGGAAATCTATTGGAGGCAGAAGCAGTCAAGGGTAGCCTAGGGTTAGGTTTAGGCTTAGGGTTAGGCTTAGGGTACGGCTTAGGGTACGGGTTTGGGGAGGGCTTCGGGTACGGCGTAGGGTATGGGTTAGGGTTAGGGTTAGGGTTAGTGTTAGGGTTAGGGCTCGGTTTAGGGTACGGGTTAGGATTAGGGTACGTGTTAGGGTTAGGGTAGGGGTTAGGGTTAGGGTACGCGTTACGGTTAGGGTAGTGATTAAACCTATCCCACTCTCTAGATACCCCTTAGCACGTAAAGGAATATTATTTGGGGGTCCAGCCATGGAGAAGAGTTTAGACACTAGGATAAGATAAGGAACACACCCATTATAAAGAAATCACATTAGGATTCTCTTTTTAAGCTGTTCCTTAAAACACTAGTGCTTGGGAAATCTATTGGAGGCAGAAGCAGTCAAGGGTAGCCTAGGGTTAGGGTTAGGCTTAGGGTTAGGCTTAGGGTACGGCTTAGGGTACGGGTTCGGGGAGGGCTTCGGGTACGGCGTAGGGTATGGGTTAGGGTTAGGGTTAGGGTTAGTGTTAGGGTTATTGCTCGGTTTAGGGTACGGGTTAGGATTAGGGTACGTGTTAGGGTTAGGGTAGGGGTTAGCGTTAGGGTACGCGTTAGGGTTAACGTAGTTATTAAATCTATCTCACTCTCTAGTTACCCCTTAGCACGTAAAGGAATATTATTTGGGGGTCCAGCCATGGAGAAGAGTTTAGACACTAGGATAAGATAAGGAACACACCCATTATAAAGAAATCACATTATGATTCTCTTTTTAAGCTGTTCCTTAAAACACTAGTGCTTAGGAAATCTATTGGAGGCAGAAGCAGTCAAGGGTAGCCTAGGGTTAGGGTTAGGCTTAGGGTTAGGCTTAGGGTACGGATTAGGGTACGGGTTCGGGGAGGGCTTCGGGTACGGCGTAGGGTATGGGTTAGGGTTAGGGTTAGGGTTAGTGTTAGGGTTAGGGCTCGGTTTAGGGTACGCGTTAGGGTTAGGTTAGTTATTAAAC
Source organism: Balaenoptera physalus (assembly GCF_965194825.1). Classification (NCBI taxonomy): domain Eukaryota; kingdom Metazoa; phylum Chordata; class Mammalia; order Artiodactyla; family Balaenopteridae; genus Balaenoptera; species Balaenoptera physalus. The sequence continues at coordinate 530,291 of NW_028126315.1, read as the reverse complement.
CTATCCCACTCTGTAGACACCCCTTAGCACGTAAAGGAATATTATTTTGGGGTCCAGCCATGGAGAAGAGTTTAGACACTAGGATAAGATAAGGAACACACCCATTATAAAGAAATCACATTAGGATTCTCTTTTTAAGCTGTTCCTTAAAACACTAGTGCTTAGGAAATCTATTGGAGGCAGAAGCAGTCAAGGGTAGACTAGGGTTAGGGTTAGGCTTAGGGTTAGGCTTAGGGCACGGCTTAGGGTACGGGTTCGGGGAGGGCTTCGGGTACAGAGTAGGGTATGGGTTAGGGTTAGGGTTAGGGTTAGTGTTAGGGTTAGGGCTCGGTTTAGGATACGGGTTAGGATTAGGGTACGTGTTAGGGTTAGGGTAGGGGTTAGGGTTAGGGTACGTGTTACGGTTAGGGTAGTTATTAAACCTGTCCCACTCTCTAGATACCCATTAGCACGGAAAGGAATATTATTTGGGGGTCCAGCCATGGAGAAGAGTTTAGACACTAGGATAAGATAAGGAACACACCCATTATAAAGAAATCACATTAGGATAATCTTTTTAAGCTGTTCATTAAAAGACTAGTGCTTAGGAAATCTATTGGAGGCAGAAGCAGTCAAGGGTAGCCTAGGGTTAGGTTTAGGCTTAGGGTTAGGCTTAGGGTACGGCTTAGGGTACGGGTTCGTGGAGGGCTTCGGGTACGGCGTAGGGTATGGGTTAGGGTTAGGGTTAGGGTTAGTGTTAGGGTTAGGGCTCGGTTTAGGGTACGCGCTAGGGTTAGGTTAGTTATTAAACCTATCCCACTCTGTAGACACCCCTTAGCACGTAAAGGAATATTATTTTGGGGTCCAGCCATGGAGAAGAGTTTAGACACTAGGATAAGATAAGGAACACACCCATTATAAAGAAATCACATTAGGATTCTCTTTTTAAGCTGTTCCTTAAAACACTAGTGCTTAGGAAATCTATTGGATGCAGAAGCAGTCAAGGGTAGCCTAGGGTTAGGGTTAGGCTCAGGGTTAGGCTTAGGGAACGGCTTAGGGTACGGGTTCGGGGAGGGCTTCGGGTACGGCGTAGGGTATGGGTTAGGGTTAGGGTTAGGGTTAGTGTTAGGGTTAGGGCTCGGTTTAGGGTACGGGTTAGGATTAGGGTACGTGTTAGGGTTAGGGTAGGGGTTAGGGTTAGGGTACACGTTAGGGTTAGGGTAGTGATTAAACCTATCCCACTCCCTAGATACCCCTTAGCACATAAAGGAATATTATTTGGGGGTCCAGCCATGGAGAAGAGTTTAGACACTAGGATTAGATATGGAACACACCCATTATAAAGAAATCACATTAGGATTCTCTTTTTAAGCTGTTCCTTAAAACACTAGTGCTTAGGAAATCTATTGGAGGCAGAAGCAGTCAAGGGTAGCCTAGGGTTAGGGTTAGGCTTAGGGTTAGGCTTAGGGTACTGCTTAGGGTACGGGTTCGGGGAGGGCTTCGGGTACGGCGTAGGGTATGGGTTAGGGTTAGGGTTAGGGTTAGTGATAGGGTTAGGGCTCGGTTTAGGGTACGGGTTAGGATTAGGGTACGTGTTAGGGTTAGGGGAGGGGTTAGCGTTAGGGTACGCGTTAGCGTTAGGGTAGTTATTAAACATATCCCACTCTCTAGATACCCCTTAGCACGTAAAGGAATATTATTTGGGGGTCCAGCCATGGAGAAGAGTTTAGACATTAGGATCAGATAAGGAACACACCCATTATAAAGAAATCACATTAGGATTCTCTTTTTAAGCTGTTCCTTAAAACTCTAGTGCTTAGGAAATCTATTGGAGGCAGAAGCAGTCAAGGGTAGCCTAGGGTTAGTGTTAGGGTTAGGCTTATGGTTAGGCTTAGGGTACGGCTTAGGGTACGGGTTCGGGGAGGGTTTCTGGTACGGCGTAGGGTATGGGTTAGGGTTAGGGTTAGGGTTAGTGTTAGGGTTAGGGCTCGGTTTAGGGTACGGGTTAGGATTAGGGTACGTGTTAGGGTTATGGTAGGGGTTAGGGTTAGGGTACGCGTTAGGGTTAGGGTAGTTATTAAACCTATCCCACTCTCTAGATACGCCTTAGCACGTAAAGGAATATTATTTGGGGGTCCAGCCATGGAGAAGAGTTTAGACACTAAGATAATATAAGGAACACACACATTATAAAGAAATCACATTAGGATTCTCTTTTTAAGCTGTTCCTTAAAACACTAGTGCTTAGGAAATCTATTGGAGGCAGAAGCAGTCAAGGGTAGCCTAGGGTTAGGGTTAGGCTTAGGGTTAGGCTTAGGGTACAGCTTAGGGTACGGGTTCGGTAAGGGCTTCGGGTACGGCGTAGGGTATGGGTTAGGGTTAGGGTTAGGGTTAGTGTTAGGGTTAGGGCTCGGTTTAGGTTACGGGTTAGGATTAGGGTACGTGTTAGGGTTAGGGTAGGGGTTAGCGTTAGGGTACGCGTTAGGGTTAGGGTAGTTATTAAACCTATCCCACTCTCTAGTTACCCCTTAGCACGTAAAGGAATATTATTTGGGGGTCCAGCCATGGAGAAGAGTTTAGACACTAAGATAATATAAGGAACACACACATTATAAAGAAATCACATTAGGATTCACTTTTTAAGCTGTTCCTTAAAACACTAGTGCTTAGGAAATGTATTGGAGGCAGAAGCAGTCAAGGGTAGCCTAGGGTTAGGGATAGGCTTAGGGTTAGGCTTAGGGTACGGCTTAGGGTACGGGTTCGGGGAGGGCTTCGGGTACGGCGTAGGGTATGGGTTAGGGTTAGGGTTAGGGTTAGGGTTAGGGTTAGGGTTAGTGTTAGTGTTAGGGCTCGGTTTAGGGTACGGGTTAGGATTAGGGTACGTGTTAGGGTTAGGGTAGGGGTTAGGGTTAGAGTACGAGTTAGGGTTAGGGTAGTTATTAAACCTATCCCACTCTCTAGATACCCCTTAGCACGTAAAGGAATATTATTTGGTGGTCCAGCCATGGAGAAGAGTTTAGACACTAGGATCAGATAAGGAACACACCCATTATAAAGAAATCACATTAGGATTCTCTTTTTAAGCTGTTCCTTAAAACACTAGTGCTTAGGAAATCTATTGGAGGCAGAAGCAGTCAAGGGTAGCCTAGGGTTAGGGCTAGGCTTAGGGTTAGGCTTAGGGTACGGCTTAGGGTACGGGTTCGGGGAGGGCTTCGGGTACGGCGTAGGGTATGGGTTAGGGTTAGGGTTAGGGTTAGTGTTAGGGTTAGGGCTCGGTATAGGGTACGGGTTAGGATACGGTACGTGTTAGGTTTAGGGTAGCGGTTAGCGTTAGGGTACGCGTTAGGGTTAGGGTAGTTATTAAACCTATCCCACTCTCTAGTTACCCCTTAGCACGTAAAGGAATATTATTTGGTGGTCCAGCCATGGAGAAGAGTTTAGACACTAGGATAAGATAAGGAACACACCCATTATAAAGAAATCACATTAGGATTCTCTTTTTAAGCTCTTCCTTAAAACACTAGTGCTTAGGAAATCTGTTGGAGGCAGAAGCAGTCAAGGGTAGCCTAGGGTTAGGGTTAGGCTTAGGGTTAGCCTTAGGGTATGGCTTAGGGTACGGGTTCGGGGAGGGCTTCGGGTACGGCGTAGGGTATGGGTTAGGGTTAGGGTTAGGGTTAGTGTTAGGGTTAGGGCTCGGTTTAGGGTACGGGTTAGGATTAGGGTACGTGTTAGGGTTAGGGTAGGGGTTAGGGTTAGGGTACGCGTTAGCGTTAGGGTAGTTATTAAACATATCCCACTCTCTAGATACCCCTTAGCACGTAAAGGAATATTATTAGGGGGTCCAGCCATGGAGAAGAGTTTAGACACTAAGATAATATAAGGAACACACACATTATAAAGAAATCACATTAGGATTCTCTTTTTAAGCTGTTCCTTAAAACACTAGTGCTTAGGAAATCTATTGGAGGCAGAAGCAGTCAAGGGTAGCCTAGGGTTAGGGTTAGGCTTAGGGTTAGGCTTAGGGTACAGCTTAGGGTACGGGTTCGGGAAGGGCTTCGGGTACGGCGTAGGTTATGGGTTAGGGTTAGGGTTAGGGTTAGTGTTAGGGTTAGGGCTCGGTTTAGGTTACGGGTTAGGATTAGGGTACGTGTTAGGGTTAGGGTAGGGGTTAGCGTTAGGGTACGCGTTAGGGTTAGGGTAGTTATTAAACCTATCCCACTCTCTAGTTACCCCTTAGCACGTAAAGGAATATTATTTGGGGGTCCAGCCATGGAGAAGTGTTTAGACACTAGGATAAGATAAGGAACACACCCATTATAAAGAAATCACATTAGGATTCTCTTTTTAAGCTGTTCCTTAAAACACTAGTGCTTAGGAAATCTATTGGAGGCAGAAGCAGTCAAGGGTAGCCTAGGGTTAGGGTTAGGCTTAGGGTTAGGCTTAGGGTACGGCTTAGGGTACGGGTTCGGAGAGGGCTTCGGGTACGGCGTAGGGTATGGGTTAGGGTTAGGGTTAGGGTTAGTGTTAGGGTTAGGGCTCGGTTTAGGGTACTGGTTAGGATTAGGTTACGTGTTAGGGTTAGGGTAGCGGTTAGCGTTAGGGTACGCGTTAGGGTTAGGGTAGTTATTAAACCTATCCCACTCTCTAGTTACCCCTTAGCACGTAAAGGAATATTATTTGGGGTTCCAGCCATGGAGAAGAGTTTAGACACTAGGATAAGATAAGGAACACACCCATTATAAAGAAATCACTTTAGGATTCTCTTTTTAAGCTGTTCCTTAAAACACTAGTGCTTAGGAAATATATTGGAGGCAGAAGCAGTCAAGGGTAGCCTAGGGTTAGGGTTAGGCTTAGGGTTAGGCTTAGGGTACGGCTTAGGGTACGGGTTCGGGGAGGGTTTCGGGTATGGCGTAGGGTATGGGTTAGGGTTAGTGTTAGGGTTAGTGTTAGGGTTAGGGCTCGGTTTAGGGTACGGGTTAGGATTAGGGTACGTGTTAGGGTTAGGGTAGGGGTTAGGGTTAGGGTACGCGTTAAGGTTAGGGTAGTTATTAAACCTATCCCACTCTCTAGATACCCCTTAGAACGTAAAGGAATATTATTTGGGGGTCCAGCCATGGAGAAGAGTTTAGACACTAAGATAATATAAGGAACACACACATTATAAAGAAATCACATTAGGATTCACTTTTTAAGCTGTTCCTTAAAACACTAGTGCTTAGGAAATGTATTGGAGGCAGAAGCAGTCAAGGGTAGCCTAGGGTTAGGGATAGGCTTAGGGTTAGGCTTAGGGTACGGCTTAGGGTACGGGTTCGGGGAGGGCTTCGGGTACGGCGTAGGGTATGGGTTAGGGTTAGGGTTAGGGTTAGGGTTAGGGTTAGGGTTAGTGTTAGTGTTAGGGCTCGGTTTAGGGTACGGATTAGGATTAGGGTACGTGTTAGGGTTAGGGTAGGGGTTAGGGTTAGAGTACGCGTTAGGGTTAGGGTAGTTATTAAACCTATCCCACTCTCTAGATACCCCTTAGCACGTAAAGGAATATTATTAGGGGGTCCAGCCATGGAGAAGAATTTAGACACTAAGATAATATAAGAAACACACACATTATAAAGAAATCACATTAGGATTCTCTTTTTAAGCTCTTCCTTAAAACACTAGTGCTTAGGAAATCTATTGGAGGCAGAAGCAGTCAAGGGTGGCCTAGGGTTAGGGTTAGGCTTAGGGTTAGGCTTAGGGTACGGCTTAGGGTACGGGTTCGGGGAGGGCTTCGGGTACGGCGTAGGGTATGGGTTAGGGTTAGGGTTAGGGTTAGTGTTAGGGTTAGGGCTCGGTATAGGGTACGGGGTAGGATTACGGTACGTGTTAGGTTTAGGGTAGCGGTTAGCGTTAGGGTACGCGTTAGGGTTAGGGTAGTTATTAAACCTATCCCACTCTCTAGTTACCCCTTAGCACGTAAAGGAATATTATTTGGTGGTCCAGCCATGGAGAAGAGTTTAGACACTAGGATAAGATAAGGAACACACCCATTATAAATAAATCACTTTAGGATTCTCTTTTTAAGCTGTTCCTTAAAACACTAGTGCTTAGGAAATATATTGGAGGCAGAAGCAGTCAAGGGTAGCCTAGGGTTAGGGTTAGGCTTAGGGTTAGGCTTAGGGTACGGCTTAGGGTACAGGTTCGGGGAGGGCTTCGGGTACGGCGTAGGGTATGGGTTAGGGTTAGGGTTAGGGTTAGTGTTAGGGTTAGGGCTCGGTTTAGGGTACGGGTTAGAATTAGGGTACGTGTTAGGGTTAGGGTAGGGGTTAGGGTTAGGGTACGCGTTAGGGTTAGGGTAGTTATTAAACCTATCCCACTCTCTAGATACCCCTTAGCACGTAAAGGAATATTATTAGGGGGTCCAGCCATGGAGAAGAGTTTAGACACTAGGATCAGATAAGGAACACACCCATTATAAAGAAATCACATTAGGATTCTCTTTTTAAGCTGTTCCTTAAAACTCTAGTGCTTAGGAAATATATTGGAGGCAGAAGCAGTCAAGGGTAGCCTAGGGTTAGGGTTAGGCTTAGGTTTAGGCTTAGGGTACGGCTTAGGGTACGGGTTCGGGGAGGGTTTCTGGTACGGCGTAGGGTATGGGTTAGGGTTAGGGTTAGGGTTAGTGTTAGTGTTAGGGCTCGGTTTAGGGTACGGGTTAGGATTAGGGTACGTGTTAGGGTTAGGGTAGGGGTTAGCGTTAGAGTACGCGTTAGGGTTAGGGTAGTGATTAAACCTATCCCACTCTCTAGATACCCCTTAGCACATAAAGGAATATTATTTGGGAGTCCAGCCATGGAGAAGAGTTTAGACACTAAGATAATATAAGGAACACACCCATTATAAAGAAATCACATTAGGATTCTCTTTTTAAGCTGTTCCTTAAAACACTAGTGCTTAGGAAATCTATTGGAGGCAGAAGCAGTCAAGGGTAGCCTAGGGTTAGGGCTAGGCTTAGGGTTAGGCTTAGGGTACGGCTTAGGGTACGGGTTCGGGGAGGTCTTCGGGTACGACGTAGGGTATGGGTTAGGGTTAGGGTTAGCGTTAGTGTTAGGGTTAGGGCTCGGTTTAGGGTATGGGTTAGGATTAGGGTACGTGTTAGGGTTAGGGTAGGGGTTAGGGTTAGGGTACGCGTTAGGGTTAGGGTAGTTATTAAACCTATCCCACTCTCTAGATACCCCTTAGCACGTAAAGGAATATTATTTGGGGGTCCAGCCATGGAGAAGAGTTTAGACACTAGGATAAGATAAGGAACACACCCATTATAAAGAAATCACATTAGGATTCTCTTTTTAAGCTGTTCCTTAAAACACTAGTGCTTAGGAAATCTATTGGAGGCAGAAGCAGTCAAGGGTAGCCTAGGGTTAGGGTTAGGCTTAGGGTTAGGCTTAGGGTACGGCTTAGGGTACGGGTTCGGGGAGGGCTTCGGGTACGGCGTAGGGTATGGGTTAGGGTTAGGGTTAGGGTTAGTGTTAGGGTTAGGGCTCGGTTTAGGGTACGGGTTAGGATTAGGGTACGTGTTAGGGTTAGGGTAGGGGTTAGGGTTAGGGTACACGTTAGGGTTAGGGTAGTGATTAACCCTATCCCACTCTCTAGATACCCCTTAGCACATAAAGGAATATTATTTGGGGGTCCAGCCATGGAGAAGAGTTTAGACACTAGGATTAGATAAGGAACACACCCATTATAAAGAAATCACATTAGGATTCTCTTTTTAAGCTGTTCCTTAAAACAGTAGTGCTTAGGAAATCTATTGGAGGCAGAAGCAGTCAAGGGTAACCTAGGGTTAGGCTTAGGATTAGGCTTAGGGTACGGCTTAGGGTACGGGTTCGGGGAGGGCTTCGGGTACGGCGTAGGGTATGGGTTAGGGTTAGGGTTAGGGTTAGTGTTAGGGTTAGGGCTCGGTTTAGGGTACGGGTTAGGATTAGGGTACGTGTTAGGGTTAGGGTAGGGGTTAGGGTTAGGGTACGCGTTACGGTTAGGGTAGTTATTAAACCTATCCCACTCTCTAGATACCCCTTAGCACGTAAAGGAATATTATTTGGGGGTCCAGCCATGGAGAAGAGTTTAGACACTAAGATAATATAAGGAACACACACATTATAAAGAAATCACATTAGGATTCTCTTTTTAAGCTGTTCCTTAAAACACTAGTGCTTAGGAAATCTATTGGAGGCAGAAGCAGTCAAGGGTAGCCTAGGGTTAGGGTTAGGCTTAGGGTTAGGCTTAGGGTACGGCTTAGGGTACGGGTTCGGGGAGGGCTTCGGGTACGGCATAGGGGATGGGTTATGGTTAGGGTTAGGGTTAGTGTTAGGGTTAGGGCTCGGTTTAGGGTACCGGTTAGGATTAGGGTACGTGTTAGGGTTAGGGCAGGGGTTAGGGTTAGGGTACCCGTTAGGGTTAGGGTAGTTATTAAACCTATCCCACTCTCTAGATACCCCTTAGCACGTAAAGGAATATTATTTGGGGGTCCAGCCATGGAGAAGAGTTTAGACACTAAGATAATATAAGGAACACACACATTATAAAGAAATCACATTAGGATTCTCTTTTTAAGCTGTTCCTTAAAACACTAGTGCTTAGGAAATCTATTGGAGGCAGAAGCAGTCAAGGGTAGCCTAGGGTTAGGGTTAGGCTTAGGGTTAGGCTTAGGGTACGGCTTAGGGTACGGGTTCGGGGAGGGCTTCGGGTACGGCGTAGGGTATGGGTTAGGGTTAGGGTTAGGGTTAGTGTTAGGGTTAGGGCTCGGTTTAGGGTACAGGTTAGGATTAGGGTACGTGTTAGGGTTAGGGTAGGGGTTAGCGTTAGGGTACGCGTTAGGGTTAACGTAGTTATTAAATCTATCTCACTCTCTAGTTACCCCTTAGCACGTAAAGGAACATTATTTGGGGGTCCCGCCATGGAGAAGAGTTTAGACACTAGGATAAGATAAGGAACACACCCATTATAAAGAAATCACATTAGGACTCTCTTTTTAAGCTGTTCCTTAAAACACTAGTGCTTAGGAAATCTATTGGAGGCAGAAGCAGTCAAGGGTAGCCTAGGGTTAGGGTTAGGCTTAGGGTTAGGCTTAGGGTACGGATTAGGGTACGGGTTCGGGGAGGGCTTCGGGTACGGCGTAGGGTATGGGTTAGGGTTAGGGTTAGGGTTAGTGTTAGGGTTAGGGCTCGGTTTAGGGTACGGGTTAGGATTAGGGTACGTGTTAGGGTTAGGGAAGGGGTTAGGGGTAGGGTACACGTTAGGGTTAGGGTAGTGATTAAACCTATCCCACTCTCTAGATACCCCTTAGCACATAAAGGAATATTATTTGGGGGTCCAGCCATGGAGAAGAGTTTAGACACTAGGATTAGATAAGGAACACACCCATTATAAAGAAATCACATTAGGATAATCTTTTTAAGCTGTTCCTTAAAACACTAGTGCTTAGGAAATCTATTGGAGGCAGAAGCAGTCAAGGGTAGCCTAGGGTTAGGTTTAGGCTTAGGGTTAGGCTTAGGGTACGGCTTAGGGTACGGGTTTGGGGAGGGCTTCGGGTACGGCGTAGGGTATGGGTTAGGGTTAGGGTTAGGGTTAGTGTTAGGGTTAGGGCTCGGTTTAGGGTACGGGTTAGGATTAGGGTACGTGTTAGGGTTAGGGTAGGGGTTAGGGTTAGGGTACGCGTTACGGTTAGGGTAGTGATTAAACCTATCCCACTCTCTAGATAACCCTTAGCACGTAAAGGAATATTATTTGGGGGTCCAGCCATGGAGAAGAGTTTAGACACTAGGATAAGATAAGGAACACACCCATTGTAAAGAAATCACATTAGGATTCTCTTTTTAAGCTGTTCCTTAAAACACTAGTGCTTGGGAAATCTATTGGAGGCAGAAGCAGTCAAGGGTAGCCTAGGGTTAGGGTTAGGCTTAGGGTTAGGCTTAGGGTACGGCTTAGGGTACGGGTTCGGGGAGGGCTTCGGGTACGGCGTAGGGTATGGGTTAGGGTTAGGGTTAGGGTTAGTGTTAGGGTTATTGCTCGGTTTAGGGTACGGGTTAGGATTAGGGTACGTGTTAGGGTTAGGGTAGGGGTTAGCGTTAGGGTACGCGTTAGGGTTAACGTAGTTATTAAATCTATCTCACTCTCTAGTTACCCCTTAGCACGTAAAGGAATATTATTTGGGGGTCCAGCCATGGAGAAGAGTTTAGACACTAGGATAAGATAAGGAACACACCCATTATAAAGAAATCACATTATGATTCTCTTTTTAAGCTGTTCCTTAAAACACTAGTGCTTAGGAAATCTATTGGAGGCAGAAGCAGTCAAGGGTAGCCTAGGGTTAGGGTTAGGCTTAGGGTTAGGCTTAGGGTACGGATTAGGGTACGGGTTCGGGGAGGGCTTCGGGTACGGCGTAGGGTATGGGTTAGGGTTAGGGTTATGGTTAGTGTTAGGGTTAGGGCTCGGTTTAGGGTACGCGTTAGGGTTAGGTTAGTTATTAAACCTATCCCACTCTGTAGACACCCCTTAGCACGTAAAGGAATATTATTTTGGGGTCCAGCCATGGAGAAGAGTTTAGACACTAGGATAAGATAAGGAACACACCCATTATAAAGAAATCACATTAGGATTCTCTTTTTAAGCTGTTCCTTAAAACACTAGTGCTTAGGAAATCTATTGGAGGCAGAAGCAGTCAAGGGTAGACTAGGGTTAGGGTTAGGCTTAGGGTTAGGCTTAGGGTACGGCTTAGGGTACGGGTTCGGGGAGGGCTTCGGGTACAGCGTAGGGTATGGGTTAGGGTTAGGGTTAGGGTTAGTGTTAGGGTTAGGGCTCGGTTTAGGATACGGGTTAGGATTAGGGTACGTGTTAGGGTTAGGGTAGGGGTTAGGGTTAGGGTACGTGTTACGGTTAGGGTAGTTATTAAACCTGTCCCACTCTCTAGATACCCCTTAGCACGGAAAGGAATATTATTTGGGGGTCCAGCCATGGAGAAGAGTTTAGACACTAGGATAAGATAAGGAACACACCCATTATAAAGAAATCACATTAGGATAATCTTTTTAAGCTGTTCATTAAAAGACTAGTGCTTAGGAAATCTATTGGAGGCAGAAGCAGTCAAGGGTAGCCTAGGGTTAGGTTTAGGCTTAGGGTTAGGCTTAGGGTACGGCTTAGGGTACGGGTTCGTGGAGGGCTTCGGGTACGGCGTAGGGTATGGGTTAGGGTTAGGGTTAGGGTTAGTGTTAGGGTTAGGGCTCGGTTTAGGGTACGCGTTAGGGTTAGGTTAGTTATTAAACCTATCCCACTCTGTAGACACCCCTTAGCACGTAAAGGAATATTATTTTGGGGTCCAGCCATGGAGAAGAGTTTAGACACTAGGATAAGATAAGGAACACACCCATTATAAAGAAATCACATTAGGATTCTCTTTTTAAGCTGTTCCTTAAAACACTAGTGCTTAGGAAATCTATTGGATGCAGAAGCAGTCAAGGGTAGCCTAGGGTTAGGGTTAGGCTCAGGGTTAGGCTTAGGGTACGGCTTAGGGTACGGGTTCGGGGAGGGCTTCGGGTACGGCGTAGGGTATGGGTTAGGGTTAGGGTTAGGGTTAGTGTTAGGGTTAGGGCTCGGTTTAGGGTACGGGTTAGGATTAGGGTACGTGTTAGGGTTAGGGTAGGGGTTAGGGTTATGGTACGCGTTAGGGTTAGATTAGTTATTAAACCTATCCCACTCTCTAGTTACCCCTTAGCACGTAAAGGAATATTATATGGGGGTCCAGCCATGGAGAAGAGTTTAGACACTAGGATAAGATAAGGAACACACCCATTATAAAGAAATCACATTAGGATTCTCTTTTTAAGCTGTTCCTTAAAACACTAGTGCTTAGGAAATCTATTGGAGGCAGAAGCAGTCAAGGGTAGCCTAGGGTTAGGGTTAGGCTCAGGGTTAGGCTTAGGGTACAGCTTAGGGTACGGGTTCGGGGAGGGCTTCGGGTACGGCATAGGGTATGGGTTAGGGTTAGGGTTAGGGTTAGTGTTAGGGTTAGGGCTCGGTTTAGGGTACGGGTTAGGATTAGGGTACGTGTTAGGGTTAGGGTAGGGGTTAGGGTTAGGGTACACGTTAGGGTTAGGGTAGTTATTAAACCTATCCCACTCTGTAGATACCCCTTAGCACGTAAAGGAATATTATTTGGGGGTCCAGCCATGGAGAAGAGTTTAGACACTAAGATAATATAAGGAACACACACATTATAAAGAAATCACATTAGGATTCTCTTTTTAAGCTGTTCCTTAAAACACTAGTGCTTAGGAAATCTATTGGAGGCAGAAGCAGTCAAGGGTAGCCTAGGGTTAGGGTTAGGCTTAGGGTTAGGCATAGGGTACGGCTTAGGGTACGGGTTCGGGGAGGGCTTCGGATACGGCGTAGGGTATGGGTTAGGGTTAGGGTTAGGGTTAGTGTTAGGGTTAGGGCTCGGTTTAGGGTACGCGTTAGGGTTAGGTTAGTTATTAAACCTATCCCACTCTGTAGACACCCCTTAGCACGTAAAGGAATATTATTTTGGGGTCCAGCCATGGAGAAGAGTTTAGACACTAGGATAAGATAAGGAACACACCCATTATAAAGAAATCACATTAGGATTCTCTTTTTAAGCTGTTCCTTAAAACACTAGTGCTTAGGAAATCTATTGGAGGCAGAAGCAGTCAAGGGTAGACTAGGGTTAGGGTTAGGCTTAGGGTTAGGCTTAGGGTACGGCTTAGGGTACGGGTTCGGGGAGGGCTTCGGGTACGGCGTAGGGTATGGGTTAGGGTTAGGGTTAGGGTTAGTGTTAGGGTTAGGGCTCGGTTTAGGGTACGGGTTAGGATTAGGGTACGTGTTAGGGTTAGGGTAGGGGTTAGGGTTAGGGTACGTGTTACGGTTAGGGTAGTTATTAAACCTGTCCCACTCTCTAGATACCCCTTAGCACCGAAAGGAATATTATTTGGGGGTCCAGCCATGGAGAAGAGTTTAGACACTAGGATAAGATAAGGAACACACCCATTATAAAGAAATCACATTAGGATAATCTTTTTAAGCTGTTCCTTAAAACACTAGTGCTTAGGAAATCTATTGGAGGCAGAAGCAGTCAAGGGTAGCCTAGGGTTAGGGTTAGGCTCAGGGTTAGGCTTAGGGTACAGCTTAGGGTACGGGTTCGGGGAGGGCTTCGGGTACGGCGTAGGGTATGGGTTAGGGTTAGGGTTAGGGTTAGTGTTAGGGTTAGGGCTCGGTTTAGGGTACGGGTTAGGATTAGGGTACGTGTTAGGTTTAGGGTAGGGGTTAGGGTTAGGGTACGCGTTACGGTTAGGGTAGGGATTAAACCTATCCCACTCTCTAGATACCCCTTAGCACGTAAAGGAATATTATTTGGGGGTCCAGCCATGGAGAAGAGTTTAGACACTAAGATAATATAAGGAACACACACATTATAAAGAAATCACATTAGGATTCTCTTTTTAAGCTGTTCCTTAAAACACTAGTGCTTAGGAAATCTATTGGAGGCAGAAGCAGTCAAGGGTAGCCTAGGGTTAGGGTTAGGCTTAGGGTTAGGCTTAGGGTACGGCTTAGGGTACGGGTTCGGGGAGGGCTTCGGGTACGGCGTAGGGTATGGGTTAGGGTTAGGGTTAGGGTTAGTGTTAGGGTTAGGGCTCGGTTTAGGGTACGGGTTAGGTTTAGGGTACGTGTTAGGGTTAGGGTAGGGGTTAGCGTTAGGGTACGCGTTAGGGTTAGGGTAGTTATTAAACCTATCCCACTCTCTAGTTACCCCTTAGCACGTAAAGGAATATTATTTGGGGGTCCAGCCATGGAGAAGAGTTTAGACACTAGGATAAGATAAGGAACACACCCATTATAAAGAAATCACATTAGGATTCTCTTTTTAAGCTGTTCCTTAAAACACTAGTGCTTAGGAAATCTATTGGAGGCAGAAGCAGTCAAGGGTAGCCTAGGGTTAGGGTTAGGCTTAGGGTTAGGCTTAGGGTACGGCTTAGGGTACGGGTTCGGGGAGGGCTTCGGGTACGGCGTAGGGTATGGGTTAGGGTTAGGCTTAGGGTTAGTGTTAGGGTTAGGGCTCGGTTTAGGGTACGGGTTAGGATTAGGGTATGTGTTAGGGTTAGGGTAGGGGTTAGGGTTAGGGTACACGTTAGGGTTAGGGTAGTGATTAAACCTATCCCACTCTCTAGATACCCCTTAGCACATAAAGGAATATTATTTGGGGGTCCAGCCTTGGAGAAGAGTTTAGACACTAGGATTAGATATGGAACACACCCATTATAAAGAAATCACATCAGGATTCTCTTTTTAAGCTGTTCCTTAAAACACTAGTGCTTAGGAAATCTATTGGAGGCAGAAGCAGTCAAGGGTAGCCTAGGGTTAGGGTTAGGCTTAGGGTTAGGCTTAGGGTACGGCTTAGGGTACGGGTTCAGGGAGGGCTTCGGGTACGGCGTAGGGTATGGGTTAGGGTTAGGCTTAGGGTTAGTGTTAGGGTTAGGGCTCGGTTTAGGGTACGGGTTAGGATTAGGGTACGTGTTAGGGTTAGGGTAGGGGTTAGCGTTAGGGTACGCGTTAGGGTTAGGGTAGTTATTAAACCTATCCCACTCTCTAGTTACCCCTTAGCACGTAAAGGAATATTATTTGGGGGTCCAGCCATGGAGAAGAGTTTAGACACTAGGATAAGATAAGGAACACACCCATTATGAAGAAATCACATTAGGATTCTCTTTTTAAGCTGTTCCTTAAAACACTAGTGCTTAGGAAATCTATTGGAGGCAGAAGCAGTCAAGGGTAGCCTAGGGTTAGGGTTAGGCTTAGGGTTAGGCTTAGGGTACGGCTTAGGGTACGGGTTCGGAGAGGGTTTCGGATACGGCGTAGGGTATGGGTTAGGGTTAGGTTTAGGGTTAGTGTTAGGGTTAGGGCTCGGTTTAGGGTACGGTTTAGGATTAGGGTACGTGTTAGGGTTAGGGTAGGGGTTAGGGTTAGGGTACGCGTTACGGTTAGGGTAGTTATTAAACCTGTCCCACTCTCTAGATACCCCTTAGCACGGAAAGGAATATTATTTGGGGGTCCAGCCATGGAGAAGAGTTTAGACACTAGGATAAGATAAGGAACACACCCATTATAAAGAAATCACATTAGGATAATCTTTTTAAGCTCTTCCTTAAAACACTAGTGCTTAGGAAATCTATTGGAGGCAGAAGCAGTCAAGGGTAGCCTAGGGATAGGTTTAGGCTTAGGGTTAGGCTTAGGGTACGGCTTAGGGTACGGGTTCGGGGAGGGCTTCGGGTACGGCGTAGGGTATGGGTTAGGGTTAGGGTTAGGGTTAGTGTTAGAGTTAGGGCTCGGTTTAGGGTACGGGTTAGGATTAGGGTACGTGTTAGGGTTAGGGTAGGGGTTAGGGTTAGGGTACGCGTTACGGTTAGGGTAGTGATTAAACCTATCCCACTCTCTAGATACCCCTTAGCACGTAAAGGAATATTATTTGGGGGTCCAGCCATGGAGAAGAGTTTAGACACTAAGATAATATAAGGAACACACACATTATAAAGAAATCACATTAGGATTCTCTTTTTAAGCTGTTCCTTAAAACACTAGTGCTTAGGAAATCTATTGGAGTCAGAAGCAGTCAAGGGTAGCCTAGGGTTAGGGTTAGGGTTAGGGTTAGGCTTAGGGTACGGCGTAGGGTACGGGTTCGTGGAGGGCTTCGGGTACGGCGTAGGGTATGGGTTAGGGTTAGGGTTAGGGTTAGTGTTAGGGTTAGGGCTCGGTTTAGGGTACGGGTTAGGATTAGGGTACGTGTTAGGGTTAGGGTAGGGGTTAGGGTTAGGGTACGCGTTAGGGTTAGGGTAGTTATTAAACCTATCCCACTCTGTAGATACCCCTTAGCACGTAAAGGAATATTATTTGGGGGTCCAGCCATGGAGAAGAGTTTAGACACTAAGATAATATAAGGAACACACACATTATAAAGAAATCACATTAGGATTCTCTTTTTAAGCTGTTCCTTAAAACACTAGTGCTTAGGAAATCTATTGGAGGCAGAAGCAGTCAAGGGTAGCCCAGGTTTAGGGTTAGGCTTAGGGTTAGGCTTAGGGTACGGCTTAGGGTACGGGTTCGGGGAGGGCTTCGGGTACGGCGTAGGGTATGGGTTAGGGTTAGGGTTAGGGTTAGTGTTAGGGTTAGGGCTCGGTTTAGGGTACGGGTTAGGATTAGGGTACGTGTTAGGGTTAGGGTAGGGGTTAGCGTTAGGGTACGCGTTAGGGTTAGGGTAGTTATTAAACCTATCCCACTCTCTAGATACCCCTTAGCACGTAAAGGAATATTATTTGGGGGTCCAGCCATGGAGAAGAGTTTAGACACTAGGATAAGATAAGGAACACACCCATTATAAAGAAATCACATTAGGATTCTCTTTTTAAGCTGTTCCTTAAAACACTAGTGTTTAGGAAATCTATTGGAGGCAGAAGCAGTCAAGGGTAGCCTAGGGTTAGGGTTAGGCTTAGGGTTAGGCTTAGGGTACGCCTTAGGGTACGGGTTAGGGTTAGGGTTAGGGTTAGGGTTAGGGTTAGGGCTCGGTTTAGGGTACGGGTTAGGATTAGGGTACGTGTTAGGGCTAGGGTAGGGGTTAGGGTTAGGGTACGCGTTAGGGTTAGGGTAGTGATTAAACCTATCCCACTCTCTAGATACCACTTAGCACATAAAGGAATATTATTTGGGGGTCCAGCCATGGAGAAGAGTTTAGACACTAAGATAATATAAGGAACACACACATTATAAAGAAATCACATTAGGATTCTCTTTTTAAGCTGTTCCTTAAAACACTAGTGCTTAGGAAATCTATTGGAGTCAGAAGCAGTCAAGGGTAGCCTAGGGTTAGGGTTAGGGTTAGGGTTAGGCTTAGGGTACGGCGTAGGGTACGGGTTCGTGGAGGGCTTCGGGTACGGCGTAGGGTATGGGTTAGGGTTAGGGTTAGGGTTAGTGTTAGGGTTAGAGCTCGGTTTAGGGTACGGGTTAGGATTAGGGTACGTGTTAGGGTTAGGGTAGGGGTTAGGGTTAGGGTACGCGTTAGGGTTAGGGTAGTTATTAAACCTATCCCACTCTGTAGATACCCCTTAGCACGTAAAGGAATATTATTTGGGGGTCCAGCCATGGAGAAGAGTTTAGACACTAAGATAATATAAGGAACACACACATTATAAAGAAATCACATTAGGATTCTCTTTTTAAGCTGTTCCTTAAAACACTAGTGCTTAGGAAATCTATTGGAGGCAGAAGCAGTCAAGGGTAGCCCAGGTTTAGGGTTAGGCTTAGGGTTAGGCTTAGGGTACGGCTTAGGGTACGGGTTCGGGGAGGGCTTCGGGTACGGCGTAGGGTATGGGTTAGGGTTAGGGTTAGGGTTAGTGTTAGGGTTAGGGCTCGGTTTAGGGTACGGGTTAGGATTAGGGTACGTGTTAGGGTTAGGGTAGGGGTTAGCGTTAGGGTACGCGTTAGGGTTAGGGTAGTTATTAAACCTATCCCACTCTCTAGATACCCCTTAGCACGTAAAGGAATATTATTTGGGGGTCCAGCCATGGAGAAGAGTTTAGACACTAGGATAAGATAAGGAACATACCCATTATAAAGAAATCACATTAGGATTCTCTTTTTAAGCTGTTCCTTAAAACACTAGTGCTTAGGAAATCTATTGGAGGCAGAAGCAGTCAAGGGTAGCCTAGGGTTAGGGTTAGGCTTAGGGTTAGGCTTAGGGTACGGCTTAGGGTACAGGTTCGGGGAGGGCTTCGGGTACGGCGTATGGTATGGGTTAGGGTTAGGGTTAGGGTTAGTGTTAGGGTTAGGGCTCGGTTTAGGGTACGGGTTAGGATTAGGGTACGTGTTAGGGTTAGGGTAGGGGTTAGGGTTAGGGTACACGTTAGGGTTAGGGTAGTGATTAACCCTATCCCACTCTCTAGATACCCCTTAGCACATAAAGGAATATTATTTGGGGGTCCAGCCATGGAGAAGAGTTTAGACACTAGGATTAGATATGGAACACACCCATTATAAAGAAATCACATTAGGATTCTCTTTTTAAGCTGTTCCTTAAAACACTAGTGCTTAGGAAATCTATTGGAGGCAGAAGCAGTCAAGGGTAACCTAGGGTTAGGCTTAGGATTAGGCTTAGGGTACGGCTTAGGGTACGGGTTCGGGGAGGGCTTCGGGTACGGCGTAGGGTATGGGTTAGGGTTAGGGTTAGGGTTAGTGTTAGGGTTAGGGCTCGGTTTAGGGTACGGGTTAGGATTAGGGTACGTGTTAGGGTTAGGGTAGGGGTTAGCGTTAGGGTACGCGTTAGGGTTAGGGTAGTTATTAAACCTATCCCACTCTCTAGTTACCCCTTAGCACGTAAAGGAATATTATTTGGGGGTCCAGCCATGGAGAAGAGTTTAGACACTAGGATAAGATAAGGAACACACCCATTATAAAGAAATCACATTAGGATTCTCTTTTTAAGCTGTTCCTTAAAACACTAGTGCTTAGGAAATCTATTGGAGGCAGAAGCAGTCAAGGGTAGCCTAGGGTTAGGGTTAGGCTTAGGGTTAGGCTTAGGGTACGGCTTAGGGTACGGGTTCGGGGAGGGCTTCGGGTACGGCATAGGGTATGGGTTAGGGTTAGGCTTAGGGTTAGTGTTAGGGTTAGGGCTCGGTTTAGGGTACGGGTTAGGATTAGGGTACGTGTTAGGGTTAGGGTAGGGGTTAGGGTTAGGGTACACGTTAGGGTTAGGGTAGTGATTAAACCTATCCCACTCTCTAGATACCCCTTAGCACATAAAGGAATATTATTTGGGGGTCCAGCCATGGAGAAGAGTTTAGACACTAGGATTAGATATGGAACACACCCATTATAAAGAAATCACATTAGGATTCTCTTTTTAAGCTGTTCCTTAAAACACTAGTGCTTAGGAAATCTATTGGAGGCAGAAGCAGTCAAGGGTAGCCTAGGGTTAGGGTTAGGCTTAGGGTTAGGCTTAGGGTACGGCTTAGGGTACGGGTTCGGGGAGGGCTTCGGGTACGGCGTAGGGTATGGGTTAGGGTTAGGGTTAGGGTTAGTGTTAGGGTTAGGGCTCGGTTTAGGGTACGGGTTAGGATTAGGGTACGTGTTAGGGTTAGGGTAGGGGTTAGCGTTAGGGTACGCGTTAGGGTTAGGGTAGTTATTAAACCTATCCCACTCTCTAGTTACCCCTTAGCACGTAAAGGAATATTATTTGGGGGTCCAGCCATGGAGAAGAGTTTAGACACTAGGATAAGATAAGGAACACACCCATTATGAAGAAATCACATTAGGATTCTCTTTTTAAGCTGTTCCTTAAAACACTAGTGCTTAGGAAATCTATTGGAGGCAGAAGCAGTCAAGGGTAGCCTAGGGTTAGGGTTAGGCTTAGGGTTAGGCTTAGGGTACGGCTTAGGGTACGGGTTCGGAGAGGGTTTCGGATACGGCGTAGGGTATGAGTTAGGGTTAGGGTTAGGGTTAGTGTTAGGGTTAGGGCTCGGTTTAGGGTACGGGTTAGGATTAGGGTACGTGTTAGGGTTAGGGTAGGGGTTAGGGTTAGGGTACGCGTTACGGTTAGGGTAGTTATTAAACCTGTCCCACTCTCTAGATACCCCTTAGCACGGAAAGGAATATTATTTGGGGGTCCAGCCATGGAGAAGAGTTTAGACACTAGGATAAGATAAGGAACACACCCATTATAAAGAAATCACATTAGGATAATCTTTTTAAGCTCTTCCTTAAAACACTAGTGCTTAGGAAATCTATTGGAGGCAGAAGCAGTCAAGGGTAGCCTAGGGTTAGGTTTAGGCTTAGGGTTAGGCTTAGGGTACGGCTTAGGGTACGGGTTCGGGGAGGGCTTCGGGTACGGCGTAGGGTATGGGTTAGGGTTGGGGTTAGGGTTAGTGTTAGAGTTAGGGCTCGGTTTAGGGTACGGGTTAGGATTAGGGTACGTGTTAGGGTTAGGGTAGGGGTTAGGGTTAGGGTACGCGTTACGGTTAGGGTAGTGATTAAACCTATCCCACTCTCTAGATACCCCTTAGCACGTAAAGGAATATTATTTGGGGGTCCAGCCATGGAGAAGAGTTTAGACACTAAGATAATATAAGGAACACACACATTATAAAGAAATCACATTAGGATTCTCTTTTTAAGCTGTTCCTTAAAACACTAGTGCTTAGGAAATCTATTGGAGTCAGAAGCAGTCAAGGGTAGCCTAGGGTTAGGGTTAGGGTTAGGGTTAGGCTTAGGGTACGGCGTAGGGTACGGGTTCGTGGAGGGCTTCGGGTACGGCGTAGGGTATGGGTTAGGGTTAGGGTTAGGGTTAGTGTTAGGGTTAGGGCTCGGTTTAGGGTACGGGTTAGGATTAGGGTACGTGTTAGGGTTAGGGTAGGGGTTAGGGTTAGGGTACGCGTTAGGGTTAGGGTAGTTATTAAACCTATCCCACTCTGTAGATACCCCTTAGCACGTAAAGGAATATTATTTGGGGGTCCAGCCATGGAGAAGAGTTTAGACACTAAGATAATATAAGGAACACACACATTATAAAGAAATCACATTAGGATTCTCTTTTTAAGCTGTTCCTTAAAACACTAGTGCTTAGGAAATCTATTGGAGGCAGAAGCAGTCAAGGGTAGCCCAGGTTTAGGGTTAGGCTTAGGGTTAGGCTTAGGGTACGGCTTAGGGTACGGGTTCGGGGAGGGCTTCGGGTACGGCGTAGGGTATGGGTTAGGGTTAGGGTTAGGGTTAGTGTTAGGGTTAGGGCTCGGTTTAGGGTACGGGTTAGGATTAGGGTACGTGTTAGGGTTAGGGTAGGGGTTAGCGTTAGGGTACGCGTTAGGGTTAGGGTAGTTATTAAACCTATCCCACTCTCTAGATACCCCTTAGCACGTAAAGGAATATTATTTGGGGGTCCAGCCATGGAGAAGAGTTTAGACACTAGGATAAGATAAGGAACACACCCATTATAAAGAAATCACATTAGGATTCTCTTTTTAAGCTGTTCCTTAAAACACTAGTGCTTAGGAAATCTATTGGAGGCAGAAGCAGTCAAGGGTAGCCTAGGGTTAGGGTTAGGCTTAGGGTTAGGCTTAGGGTACGGCTTAGGGTACGGGTTCGGGGAGGGCTTCGGGTACGGCGTAGGGTATGGGTTAGGGTTAGGGTTAGGGTTAGTGTTAGGGTTAGGGCTCGGTTTAGGGTACGGGTTAGGATTAGGGTACGTGTTAGGGTTAGGGTAGGGGTTAGGGTTAGGGTACACGTTAGGGTTAGGGTAGTGATTAACCCTATCCCACTCTCTAGATACCCCTTAGCACATAAAGGAATATTATTTGGGGGTCCAGCCATGGAGAAGAGTTTAGACACTAGGATTAGATATGGAACACACCCATTATAAAGAAATCACATTAGGATTCTCTTTTTAAGCTGTTCCTTAAAACACTAGTGCTTAGGAAATCTATTGGAGGCAGAAGCAGTCAAGGGTAACCTAGGGTTAGGCTTAGGATTAGGCTTAGGGTACGGCTTAGGGTACGGGTTCGGGGAGGGCTTCGGGTACGGCGTAGGGTATGGGTTAGGGTTAGGGTTAGTGTTAGGGTTAGGGCTCGGTTTAGGGTACGGGTTAGAATTAGGGTACGTGTTAGGGTTAGGGTAGGGGTTAGGGTTAGGGTACGCGTTACGGTTAGGGTAGTTATTAAACCTATCCCACTCTCTAGATACCCCTTAGCACGTAAAGGAATATTATTTGGGGGTCCAGCCATGGAGAAGAGTTTAGACACTAAGATAATATAAGGAACACACACATTATAAAGAAATCACATTAGGATTCTCTTTTTAAGCTGTTCCTTAAAACACTAGTGCTTAGGAAATCTATTGGAGGCAGAAGCAGTCAAGGGTAGCCTAGGGTTAGGGTTAGGCTTAGGGTTAGGGTTAGGGTACGGCTTAGGGTACGGGTTCGGGGAGGGCTTCGGGTACGGCGTAGGGTATGGGTTAGGGTTAGGGTTAGGGTTAGTGTTAGGGTTAGGGCTCGGTTTAGGGTACGGGTTAGGATTAGGGTACGTGTTAGGGTTAGGGTAGGGGTTAGCGTTAGGGTACGCGTTAGGGTTAACGTAGTTATTAAATCTATCTCACTCTCTAGTTACCCCTTAGCACGTAAAGGAATATTATTTGGGGGTCCCGCCATGGAGAAGAGTTTAGACACTAGGATAAGATAAGGAACACACCCATTATAAAGAAATCACATTAGGACTCTCTTTTTAAGCTGTTCCTTAAAACACTAGTGCTTAGGAAATCTATTGGAGGCAGAAGCAGTCAAGGGTAGCCTAGGGTTAGGGTTAGGCTTAGGGTTAGGCTTAGGGTACGGATTAGGGTACGGGTTCGGGGAGGGCTTCGGGTACGGCGTAGGGTATGGGTTAGGGTTAGGGTTAGGGTTAGTGTTAGGGTTAGGGCTCGGTTTAGGGTACGGGTTAGGATTAGGGTACGTGTTAGGGTTAGGGAAGGGGTTAGGGGTAGGGTACACGTTAGGGTTAGGGTAGTGATTAAACCTATCCCACTCTCTAGATACCCCTTAGCACATAAAGGAATATTATTTGGGGGTCCAGCCATGGAGAAGAGTTTAGACACTAGGATTAGATAAGGAACACACCCATTATAAAGAAATCACATTAGGATAATCTTTTTAAGCTGTTCCTTAAAACACTAGTGCTTAGGAAATCTATTGGAGGCAGAAGCAGTCAAGGGTAGCCTAGGGTTAGGTTTAGGCTTAGGGTTAGGCTTAGGGTACGGCTTAGGGTACGGGTTTGGGGAGGGCTTCGGGTACGGCGTAGGGTATGGGTTAGGGTTAGGGTTAGGGTTAGTGTTAGGGTTAGGGCTCGGTTTAGGGTACGGGTTAGGATTAGGGTACGTGTTAGGGTTAGGGTAGGGGTTAGGGTTAGGGTACGCGTTACGGTTAGGGTAGTGATTAAACCTATCCCACTCTCTAGATACCCCTTAGCACGTAAAGGAATATTATTTTGGGGTCCAGCCATGGAGAAGAGTTTAGACACTAGGATAAGATAAGGAACACACCCATTATAAAGAAATCACATTAGGATTCTCTTTTTAAGCTGTTCCTTAAAACACTAGTGCTTAGGAAATCTATTGGAGGCAGAAGCAGTGAAGGGTAGACTAGGGTTAGGGTTAGGCTTAGGGATAGGCTTAGGGTACGGCTTAGGGTACGGGTTCGGGGAGGGCTTCGGGTACGGCGTAGGGTATGGGTTAGGGTTAGGGTTAGGGTTAGTGTTAGGGTTAGGGCTCGGTTTAGGGTACGGGTTAGGATTAGGGTACGTGTTAGGGTTAGGGTAGGGGTTAGCGTTAGGGTACGCGTTAGGGTTAGGGTAGTTATTAAACCTATCCCACTCTCTAGTTACCCCTTAGCACGTAAAGGAATATTATTTGGGGGTCCAGCCATGGAGAAGAGTTTAGACACTAGGATAAGATAAGGAACACACCCATTATGAAGAAATCACATTAGGATTCTCTTTTTAAGCTGTTCCTTAAAACACTAGTGCTTAGGAAATCTATTGGAGGCAGAAGCAGTCAAGGGTAGCCTAGGGTTAGGGTTAGGCTTAGGGTTAGGCTTAGGGTACGGCTTAGGGTACGGGTTCGGAGAGGGTTTCGGATACGGCGTAGGGTATGGGTTAGGGTTAGGGTTAGGGTTAGTGTTAGGGTTAGGGCTCGGTTTAGGGTACGGGTTAGGATTAGGGTACGTGTTAGGGTTAGGGTAGGGGTTAGGGTTAGGGTACGCGTTACGGTTAGGGTAGTTATTAAATCTGTCCCACTCTCTAGATACCCCTTAGCACGGAAAGGAATATTATTTGGGGGTCCAGCCATGGAGAAGAGTTTAGACACTAGGATAAGATAAGGAACACACCCATTATAAAGAAATCACATTAGGATAATCTTTTTAAGCTCTTCCTTAAAACACTAGTGCTTAGGAAATCTATTGGAGGCAGAAGCAGTCAAGGGTAGCCTAGGGTTAGGTTTAGGCTTAGGGTTAGGCTTAGGATACGGCTTAGGGTACGGGTTCGGGGAGGGCTTCGGGTACGGCGTAGGGTATGGGTTAGGGTTAGGGTTAGGGTTAGTGTTAGAGTTAGGGCTCGGTTTAGGGTACGGGTTAGGATTAGGGTACGTGTTAGGGTTAGGGTAGGGGTTAGGGTTAGGGTACGCGTTACGGTTAGGGTAGTGATTAAACCTATCCCACTCTCTAGATACCCCTTAGCACGTAAAGGAATATTATTTTGGGGTCCAGCCATGGAGAAGAGTTTAGACACTAAGATAATATAAGGAACACACACATTATAAAGAAATCACATTAGGATTCTCTTTTTAAGCTGTTCCTTAAAACACTAGTGCTTAGGAAATCTATTGGAGTCAGAAGCAGTCAAGGGTAGCCTAGGGTTAGGGTTAGGGTTAGGGTTAGGCTTAGGGTACGGCGTAGGGTACGGGTTCGTGGAGGGCTTCGGGTACGGCGTAGGGTATGGGTTAGGGTTAGGGTTAGGGTTAGTGTTAGGGTTAGGGCTCGGTTTAGGGTACGGGTTAGGATTAGGGTACGTGTTAGGGTTAGGGTAGGGGTTAGGGTTAGGGTACGCGTTAGGGTTAGGGTAGTTATTAAACCTATCCCACTCTGTAGATACCCCTTAGCACGTAAAGGAATATTATTTGGGGGTCCAGCCATGGAGAAGAGTTTAGACACTAAGATAATATAAGGAACACACACATTATAAAGAAATCACATTAGGATTCTCTTTTTAAGCTGTTCCTTAAAACACTAGTGCTTAGGAAATCTATTGGAGGCAGAAGCAGTCAAGGGTAGCCCAGGTTTAGGGTTAGGCTTAGGGTTAGGCTTAGGGTACGGCTTAGGGTACGGGTTCGGGGAGGGCTTCGGGTACGGCGTAGGGTATGGGTTAGGGTTAGGGTTAGGGTTAGTGTTAGGGTTAGGGCTCGGTTTAGGGTACGGGTTAGGATTAGGGTACGTGTTAGGGTTAGGGTAGGGGTTAGCGTTAGGGTACGCGTTAGGGTTAGGGTAGTTATTAAACCTATCCCACTCTCTAGTTACCCCTTAGCACGTAAAGGAATATTATTTGGGGGTCCAGCCATGGAGAAGAGTTTAGACACTAGGATAAGATAAGGAACACACCCATTATAAAGAAATCACATTAGGATTCTCTTTTTAAGCTGTTCCTTAAAACACTAGTGCTTAGGAAATCTATTGGAGGCAGAAGCAGTCAAGGGTAACCTAGGGTTAGGCTTAGGATTAGGCTTAGGGTACGGCTTAGGGTACGGGTTCGGGGAGGGCTTCGGGTACGGCGTAGGGTATGGGTTAGGGTTAGGGTTAGGGTTAGTGTTAGGGTTAGGGCTCGGTTTAGGGTACGGGTTAGGATTAGGGTACGTGTTAGGGTTAGGGTAGGGGTTAGGGTTAGGGTACGCGTTACGGTTAGGGTAGTTATTAAACCTATCCCACTCTCTAGATACCCCTTAGCAAGTAAAGGAATATTATTTGGGGGTCCAGCCATGGAGAAGAGTTTAGACACTAAGATAATATAAGGAACACACACATTATAAAGAAATCACATTAGGATTCTCTTTTTAAGCTGTTCCTTAAAACACTAGTGCTTAGGAAATCTATTGGAGGCAGAAGCAGTCAAGGGTAGCCTAGGGTTAGGGTTAGGCTTAGGGTTAGGCTTAGGGTACGGCTTAGGGTACGGGTTCGGGGAGGGCTTCGGGTACGGCATAGGGTATGGGTTATGGTTAGGGTTAGGGTTAGTGTTAGGGTTAGGGCTCGGTTTAGGGTACCGGTTAGGATTAGGGTACGTGTTAGGGTTAGGGTAGGGGTTAGCATTAGGGTACGCGTTAGGGTTAACGTAGTTATTAAATCTATCTCACTCTCTAGTTACCCCTTAGCACGTAAAGGAATATTATTTGGGGGTCCCGCCATGGAGAAGAGTTTAGACACTAGGATAAGATAAGGAACACACCCATTATAAAGAAATCACATTAGGACTCTCTTTTTAAGCTGTTCCTTAAAACAC
This sequence comes from Balaenoptera physalus, assembly GCF_965194825.1. Taxonomy (NCBI): domain Eukaryota; kingdom Metazoa; phylum Chordata; class Mammalia; order Artiodactyla; family Balaenopteridae; genus Balaenoptera; species Balaenoptera physalus. The sequence goes on along the minus strand of NW_028126315.1, from coordinate 504,213 downwards.
TAGTGCTTAGGAAATCTATTGGAGGCAGAAGCAGTCAAGGGTAGCCTAGGGTTAGGGTTAGGCTTAGGGTTAGGCTTAGGGTACGGATTAGGGTACGGGTTCGGGGAGGGCTTCGGGTACGGCGTAGGGTATGGGTTAGGGTTAGGGTTAGGGTTAGTGTTAGGGTTAGGGCTCGGTTTAGCGTACGGGTTAGGATTAGGGTACGTGTTAGGGTTAGGGTAGGGGTTAGGGTTAGGATACGCGTTACGGTTAGGGTAGTTATTAAACCTGTCCCACTCTCTAGATACCCCTTAGCACGGAAAGGAATATTATTTGGGGGTCCAGCCATGGAGAAGAGTTTAGACACTAGGATAAGATAAGGAACACACCCATTATAAATAAATCACATTAGGATAATATTTTTAAGCTCTTCCTTAAAACACTAGTGCTTAGGAAATCTATTGGAGGCAGAAGCAGTCAAGGGTAGCCTAGGGTTAGGTTTAGGCTTAGGGTTAGGCTTAGGGTACGGCTTAGGGTACGGGTTCGGGGAGGGCTTCGGGTACGGCGTAGGGTATGGGTTAGGGTTAGGGTTAGGGTTAGTGTTAGAGTTAGGGCTCGGTTTAGGGTACGGGTTAGGATTAGGGTACGTGTTAGGGTTAGGGTAGGGGTTAGGGTTAGGGTACGCGTTACGGTTAGGGTAGTGATTAAACCTATCCCACTCTCTAGATACCCCTTAGCACGTAAAGGAATATTATTTTGGGGTCCAGCCATGGAGAAGAGTTTAGACACTAAGATAATATAAGGAACACACACATTATAAAGAAATCACATTAGGATTCTCTTTTTAAGCTGTTCCTTAAAACACTAGTGCTTAGGAAATCTATTGGAGTCAGAAGCAGTCAAGGGTAGCCTAGGGTTAGGGTTAGGGTTAGGGTTAGGCTTAGGGTACGGCGTAGGGTACGGGTTCGTGGAGGGCTTCGGGTACGGCGTAGGGTATGGGTTAGGGTTAGGGTTAGGGTTAGTGTTAGGGTTAGGGCTCGGTTTAGGGTACGGGTTAGGATTAGGGTACGTGTTAGGGTTAGGGTAGGGGTTAGGGTTAGCGTACGCGTTAGGGTTAGGGTAGTTATTAAACCTATCCCACTCTCTAGTTACCCCTTAGCACGTAAAGGAATATTATTTGGGGGTCCAGCCATGGAGAAGAGTTTAGACACTAGGATAAGATAAGGAACACACCCATTATAAAGAAATCACATTAGGATTCTCTTTTTAAGCTGTTCCTTAAAACACTAGTGCTTAGGAAATCTATTGGAGGCAGAAGCAGTCAAGGGTAGCCTAGGGTTAGGTTTAGGCTTAGGGTTAGGCTTAGGGTACGGCTTAGGGTACGGGTTTGGGGAGGGCTTCGGGTACGGCGTAGGGTATGGGTTAGGGTTAGGGTTAGGGTTAGTGTTAGGGTTAGGGCTCGGTTTAGGGTACGGGTTAGGATTAGGGTACGTGTTAGGGTTAGGGTAGGGGTTAGGGTTAGGGTACGCGTTACGGTTAGGGTAGTGATTAAACCTATCCCACTCTCTAGATACCCCTTAGCACGTAAAGGAATATTATTTTGGGGTCCAGCCATGGAGAAGAGTTTAGACACTAGGATAAGATAAGGAACACACCCATTATAAAGAAATCACATTAGGATTCTCTTTTTAAGCTGTTCCTTAAAACACTAGTGCTTAGGAAATCTATTGGAGGCAGAAGCAGTGAAGGGTAGACTAGGGTTAGGGTTAGGCTTAGGGATAGGCTTAGGGTACGGCTTAGGGTACGGGTTCGGGGAGGGCTTCGGGTACGGCGTAGGGTATGGGTTAGGGTTAGGGTTAGGGTTAGTGTTAGGGTTAGGGCTCGGTTTAGGGTACGGGTTAGGATTAGGGTACGTGTTAGGGTTAGGGTAGGGGTTAGCGTTAGGGTACGCGTTAGGGTTAGGGTAGTTATTAAACCTATCCCACTCTCTAGTTACCCCTTAGCACGTAAAGGAATATTATTTGGGGGTCCAGCCATGGAGAAGAGTTTAGACACTAGGATAAGATAAGGAACACACCCATTATGAAGAAATCACATTAGGATTCTCTTTTTAAGCTGTTCCTTAAAACACTAGTGCTTAGGAAATCTATTGGAGGCAGAAGCAGTCAAGGGTAGCCTAGGGTTAGGGTTAGGCTTAGGGTTAGGCTTAGGGTACGGCTTAGGGTACGGGTTCGGAGAGGGTTTCGGATACGGCGTAGGGTATGGGTTAGGGTTAGGGTTAGGGTTAGTGTTAGGGTTAGGGCTCGGTTTAGGGTACGGGTTAGGATTAGGGTACGTGTTAGGGTTAGGGTAGGGGTTAGGGTTAGGGTACGCGTTACGGTTAGGGTAGTTATTAAATCTGTCCCACTCTCTAGATACCCCTTAGCACGGAAAGGAATATTATTTGGGGGTCCAGCCATGGAGAAGAGTTTAGACACTAGGATAAGATAAGGAACACACCCATTATAAAGAAATCACATTAGGATAATCTTTTTAAGCTCTTCCTTAAAACACTAGTGCTTAGGAAATCTATTGGAGGCAGAAGCAGTCAAGGGTAGCCTAGGGTTAGGTTTAGGCTTAGGGTTAGGCTTAGGATACGGCTTAGGGTACGGGTTCGGGGAGGGCTTCGGGTACGGCGTAGGGTATGGGTTAGGGTTAGGGTTAGGGTTAGTGTTAGAGTTAGGGCTCGGTTTAGGGTACGGGTTAGGATTAGGGTACGTGTTAGGGTTAGGGTAGGGGTTAGGGTTAGGGTACGCGTTACGGTTAGGGTAGTGATTAAACCTATCCCACTCTCTAGATACCCCTTAGCACGTAAAGGAATATTATTTTGGGGTCCAGCCATGGAGAAGAGTTTAGACACTAAGATAATATAAGGAACACACACATTATAAAGAAATCACATTAGGATTCTCTTTTTAAGCTGTTCCTTAAAACACTAGTGCTTAGGAAATCTATTGGAGTCAGAAGCAGTCAAGGGTAGCCTAGGGTTAGGGTTAGGGTTAGGGTTAGGCTTAGGGTACGGCGTAGGGTACGGGTTCGTGGAGGGCTTCGGGTACGGCGTAGGGTATGGGTTAGGGTTAGGGTTAGGGTTAGTGTTAGGGTTAGGGCTCGGTTTAGGGTACGGGTTAGGATTAGGGTACGTGTTAGGGTTAGGGTAGGGGTTAGGGTTAGGGTACGCGTTAGGGTTAGGGTAGTTATTAAACCTATCCCACTCTGTAGATACCCCTTAGCACGTAAAGGAATATTATTTGGGGGTCCAGCCATGGAGAAGAGTTTAGACACTAAGATAATATAAGGAACACACACATTATAAAGAAATCACATTAGGATTCTCTTTTTAAGCTGTTCCTTAAAACACTAGTGCTTAGGAAATCTATTGGAGGCAGAAGCAGTCAAGGGTAGCCCAGGTTTAGGGTTAGGCTTAGGGTTAGGCTTAGGGTACGGCTTAGGGTACGGGTTCGGGGAGGGCTTCGGGTACGGCGTAGGGTATGGGTTAGGGTTAGGGTTAGGGTTAGTGTTAGGGTTAGGGCTCGGTTTAGGGTACGGGTTAGGATTAGGGTACGTGTTAGGGTTAGGGTAGGGGTTAGCGTTAGGGTACGCGTTAGGGTTAGGGTAGTTATTAAACCTATCCCACTCTCTAGTTACCCCTTAGCACGTAAAGGAATATTATTTGGGGGTCCAGCCATGGAGAAGAGTTTAGACACTAGGATAAGATAAGGAACACACCCATTATAAAGAAATCACATTAGGATTCTCTTTTTAAGCTGTTCCTTAAAACACTAGTGCTTAGGAAATCTATTGGAGGCAGAAGCAGTCAAGGGTAACCTAGGGTTAGGCTTAGGATTAGGCTTAGGGTACGGCTTAGGGTACGGGTTCGGGGAGGGCTTCGGGTACGGCGTAGGGTATGGGTTAGGGTTAGGGTTAGGGTTAGTGTTAGGGTTAGGGCTCGGTTTAGGGTACGGGTTAGGATTAGGGTACGTGTTAGGGTTAGGGTAGGGGTTAGGGTTAGGGTACGCGTTACGGTTAGGGTAGTTATTAAACCTATCCCACTCTCTAGATACCCCTTAGCAAGTAAAGGAATATTATTTGGGGGTCCAGCCATGGAGAAGAGTTTAGACACTAAGATAATATAAGGAACACACACATTATAAAGAAATCACATTAGGATTCTCTTTTTAAGCTGTTCCTTAAAACACTAGTGCTTAGGAAATCTATTGGAGGCAGAAGCAGTCAAGGGTAGCCTAGGGTTAGGGTTAGGCTTAGGGTTAGGCTTAGGGTACGGCTTAGGGTACGGGTTCGGGGAGGGCTTCGGGTACGGCATAGGGTATGGGTTATGGTTAGGGTTAGGGTTAGTGTTAGGGTTAGGGCTCGGTTTAGGGTACCGGTTAGGATTAGGGTACGTGTTAGGGTTAGGGTAGGGGTTAGCATTAGGGTACGCGTTAGGGTTAACGTAGTTATTAAATCTATCTCACTCTCTAGTTACCCCTTAGCACGTAAAGGAATATTATTTGGGGGTCCCGCCATGGAGAAGAGTTTAGACACTAGGATAAGATAAGGAACACACCCATTATAAAGAAATCACATTAGGACTCTCTTTTTAAGCTGTTCCTTAAAACACTAGTGCTTAGGAAATCTATTGGAGGCAGAAGCAGTCAAGGGTAGCCTAGGGTTAGGGTTAGGCTTAGGGTTAGGCTTAGGGTACGGATTAGGGTACGGGTTCGGGGAGGGCTTCGGGTACGGCGTAGGGTATGGGTTAGGGTTAGGGTTAGGGTTAGTGTTAGGGTTAGGGCTCGGTTTAGCGTACGGGTTAGGATTAGGGTACGTGTTAGGGTTAGGGTAGGGGTTAGGGTTAGGATACGCGTTACGGTTAGGGTAGTTATTAAACCTGTCCCACTCTCTAGATACCCCTTAGCACGGAAAGGAATATTATTTGGGGGTCCAGCCATGGAGAAGAGTTTAGACACTAGGATAAGATAAGGAACACACCCATTATAAATAAATCACATTAGGATAATATTTTTAAGCTCTTCCTTAAAACACTAGTGCTTAGGAAATCTATTGGAGGCAGAAGCAGTCAAGGGTAGCCTAGGGTTAGGTTTAGGCTTAGGGTTAGGCTTAGGGTACGGCTTAGGGTACGGGTTCGGGGAGGGCTTCGGGTACGGCGTAGGGTATGGGTTAGGGTTAGGGTTAGGGTTAGTGTTAGAGTTAGGGCTCGGTTTAGGGTACGGGTTAGGATTAGGGTACGTGTTAGGGTTAGGGTAGGGGTTAGGGTTAGGGTACGCGTTACGGTTAGGGTAGTGATTAAACCTATCCCACTCTCTAGATACCCCTTAGCACGTAAAGGAATATTATTTTGGGGTCCAGCCATGGAGAAGAGTTTAGACACTAAGATAATATAAGGAACACACACATTATAAAGAAATCACATTAGGATTCTCTTTTTAAGCTGTTCCTTAAAACACTAGTGCTTAGGAAATCTATTGGAGTCAGAAGCAGTCAAGGGTAGCCTAGGGTTAGGGTTAGGGTTAGGGTTAGGCTTAGGGTACGGCGTAGGGTACGGGTTCGTGGAGGGCTTCGGGTACGGCGTAGGGTATGGGTTAGGGTTAGGGTTAGGGTTAGTGTTAGGGTTAGGGCTCGGTTTAGGGTACGGGTTAGGATTAGGGTACGTGTTAGGGTTAGGGTAGGGGTTAGGGTTAGCGTACGCGTTAGGGTTAGGGTAGTTATTAAACCTATCCCACTCTCTAGTTACCCCTTAGCACGTAAAGGAATATTATTTGGGGGTCCAGCCATGGAGAAGAGTTTAGACACTAGGATAAGATAAGGAACACACCCATTATAAAGAAATCACATTAGGATTCTCTTTTTAAGCTGTTCCTTAAAACACTAGTGCTTAGGAAATCTATTGGAGGCAGAAGCAGTCAAGGGTAGACTAGGGTTAGGGTTAGGCTTAGGGTTAGGCTTAGGGTACGGCTTAGGGTACGGGTTCGGGGAGGGCTTCGGGTACGGCGTAGGGTATGGGTTAGGGTTAGGGTTAGCGTTAGTGTTAGGGTTAGGGCTCGGTTTAGGGTATGGGTTAGGATTAGGGTACGTGTTAGGGTTAGAGTAGGGGTTAGGGTTAGGGTACGCGTTAGGGTTAGGGTAGTTATTAAACCTATCCCACTCTCTAGATACCCCTTAGCACGTAAAGGAATATTATTTGGGGGTCCAGCCATGGAGAAGAGTTTAGACACTAGGATAAGATAAGGAACACACCCATTATAAAGAAATCACATTAGGATTCTCTTTTTAAGCTGTTCCTTAAAACACTAGTGCTTAGGAAATCTATTGGAGGCAGAAGCAGTCAAGGGTAGCCTAGGGTTAGGGTTAGGCTTAGGGTTAGGCTTAGGGTACGGCTTAGGGTACGGGTTCGGGGAGGGCTTCGGGTACGGCGTAGGGTATGGGTTAGGGTTAGGGTTAGGGTTAGTGTTAGGGTTAGGGCTCGGTTTAGGGTACGGGTTAGGATTAGGGTACGTGTTAGGGTTAGGGTAGGGGTTAGCGTTAGGGTACGCGTTAGGGTTAACGTAGTTATTAAATCTATCTCACTCTCTAGTTACCCTTAGCACGTAAAGGAATATTATTTGGGGGTCCCGCCATGGAGAAGAGTTTAGACACTAGGATAAGATAAGGAACACACCCATTATAAAGAAATCACATTAGGACTCTCTTTTTAAGCTGTTCCTTAAAACACTAGTGCTTAGGAAATCTATTGGAGGCAGAAGCAGTCAAGGGTAGCCTAGGGTTAGGGTTAGGCTTAGGGTTAGGCTTAGGGTACGGATTAGGGTACGGGTTCGGGGAGGGCTTCGGGTACGGCGTAGGGTATGGGTTAGGGTTAGGGTTAGGGTTAGTGTTAGGGTTAGGGCTCGGTTTAGGGTACGGGTTAGGATTAGGGTACGTGTTAGGGTTAGGGAAGGGGTTAGGGGTAGGGTACACGTTAGGGTTAGGGTAGTGATTAAACCTATCCCACTCTCTAGATACCCCTTAGCACATAAAGGAATATTATTTGGGGGTCCAGCCATGGAGAAGAGTTTAGACACTAGGATTAGATAAGGAACACACCCATTATAAAGAAATCACATTAGGATAATCTTTTTAAGCTGTTCCTTAAAACACTAGTGCTTAGGAAATCTATTGGAGGCAGAAGCAGTCAAGGGTAGCCTAGGGTTAGGTTTAGGCTTAGGGTTAGGCTTAGGGTACGGCTTAGGGTACGGGTTTGGGGAGGGCTTCGGGTACGGCGTAGGGTATGGGTTAGGGTTAGGGTTAGGGTTAGTGTTAGGGTTAGGGCTAGGTTTAGGGTACGGGTTAGGATTAGGGTACGTGTTAGGGTTAGGGTAGGGGTTAGCGTTAGGGTACGCGTTAGGGTTAACGTAGTTATTAAATCTATCTCACTCTCTAGTTACCCCTTAGCACGTAAAGGAATATTATTTGGGGGTCCCGCCATGGAGAAGAGTTTAGACACTAGGATAAGATAAGGAACACACCCATTATAAAGAAATCACATTAGGACTCTCTTTTTAAGCTGTTCCTTAAAACACTAGTGCTTAGGAAATCTATTGGAGGCAGAAGCAGTCAAGGGTAGCCTAGGGTTAGGGTTAGGCTTAGGGTTAGGCTTAGGGTACGGATTAGGGTACGGGTTCGGGGAGGGCTTCGGGTACGGCGTAGGGTATGGGTTAGGGTTAGGGTTAGGGTTAGTGTTAGGGTTAGGGCTCGGTTTAGGGTACGGGTTAGGATTAGGGTACGTGTTAGGGTTAGGGAAGGGGTTAGGGGTAGGGTACACGTTAGGGTTAGGGTAGTGATTAAACCTATCCCACTCTCTAGATACCCCTTAGCACATAAAGGAATATTATTTGGGCGTCCAGCCATGGAGAAGAGTTTAGACACTAGGATTAGATAAGGAACACACCCATTATAAAGAAATCACATTAGGATAATCTTTTTAAGCTGTTCCTTAAAACACTAGTGCTTAGGAAATCTATTGGAGGCAGAAGCAGTCAAGGGTAGCCTAGGGTTAGGTTTAGGCTTAGGGTTAGGCTTAGGGTACGGCTTAGGGTACGGGTTTGGGGAGGGCTTCGGGTACGGCGTATGGTATGGGTTAGGGTTAGGGTTAGGGTTAGTGTTAGGGTTAGGGCTCGGTTTAGGGTACGGGTTAGGATTAGGGTACGTGTTAGGGTTAGGGTAGGGGTTAGGGTTAGGGTACGCGTTACGGTTAGGGTAGTGATTAAACCTATCCCACTCTCTAGATACCCCTTAGCACGTAAAGGAATATTATTTTGGGGTCCAGCCATGGAGAAGAGTTTAGACACTAGGATAAGATAAGGAACACACCCATTATAAAGAAATCACATTAGGATTCTCTTTTTAAGCTGTTCCTTAAAACACTAGTGCTTAGGAAATCTATTGGAGGCAGAAGCAGTGAAGGGTAGACTAGGGTTAGGGTTAGGCTTAGGGTTAGGCTTAGGGTACGGCTTAGGGTACAGGTTCGGGGAGGGCTTCGGGTACGGCGTAGGGTATGGGTTAGGGTTAGGGTTAGTGTTAGGGTTAGGGCTCGGTTTAGGGTACGGGTTAGGATTAGGGTACGTGTTAGGGTTAGGGTAGGGGTTAGGTTTAGGGTACGCGTTTGGGTTAGGGTAGTTATTAAACCTATCCCACTCTCTAGATACCCCTTAGCACGTAAAGGAATATTATTTGGGGGTCCAGCCATGGAGAAGAGTTTAGACACTAGGATTAGATATGGAACACACCCATTATAAAGAAATCACATTAGGATTCTCTTTTTAAGCTGTTCCTTAAAACACTAGTGCTTAGGAAATCTATTGGAGGCAGAAGCAGTCAAGGGTAGCCCAGGTTTAGGGTTAGGCTTAGGGTTAGGCTTAGGGTACGGCTTAGGGTACGGGTTCGGGGAGGGCTTCGGGTACGGCGTACGGTATGGGTTAGGGTTAGGGTTAGGGTTAGTGTTAGGGTTAGGGCTCGGTTTAGGGTACGGGTTAGGATTAGGGTACGTGTTAGGGTTAGGGTAGGGGTTAGCGTTAGGGTACGCGTTAGGGTTAGGGTAGTTATTAAACCTATCCCACTCTCTAGTTACCCCTTAGCACGTAAAGGAATATTATTTGGGGGTCCAGCCATGGAGAAGAGTTTAGACACTAGGATAAGATAAGGAACACACCCATTATAAAGAAATCACATTAGGATTCTCTTTTTAAGCTGTTCCTTAAAACACTAGTGCTTAGGAAATCTATTGGAGGCAGAAGCAGTCAAGGGTAGACTAGGGTTAGGGTTAGGCTTAGGGTTAGGCTTAGGGTACGGCTTAGGGTACGGGTTCGGGGAGGGCTTCGGGTACGGCGTAGGGTATGGGTTAGGGTTAGGGTTAGCGTTAGTGTTAGGGTTAGGGCTCGGTTTAGGGTATGGGTTAGGATTAGGGTACGTGTTAGGGTTAGGGTAGGGGTTAGGGTTAGGGTACGCGTTAGGGTTAGGGTAGTTATTAAACCTATCCCACTCTCTAGATACCCCTTAGCACGTAAAGGAATATTATTTGGGGGTCCAGCCATGGAGAAGAGTTTAGACACTAGGATAAGATAAGGAACACACCCATTATAAAGAAATCACATTAGGATTCTCTTTTTAAGCTGTTCCTTAAAACACTAGTGCTTAGGAAATCTATTGGAGGCAGAAGCAGTCAAGGGTAGCCTAGGGTTAGGGTTAGGCTTAGGGTTAGGCTTAGGGTACGGCTTAGGGTACGGGTTCGGGGAGGGCTTCGGGTACGGCGTAGGGTATGGGTTAGGGTTAGGGTTAGGGTTAGTGTTAGGGTTAGGGCTCGGTTTAGGGTACGGGTTAGGATTAGGGTACGTGTTAGGGTTAGGGTAGGGGTTAGGGTTAGGGTACACGTTAGGGTTAGGGTAGTGATTAACCCTATCCCACTCTCTAGATACCCCTTAGCACATAAAGGAATATTATTTGGGGGTCCAGCCATGGAGAAGAGTTTAGACACTAGGATTAGATATGGAACACACCCATTATAAAGAAATCACATTAGGATTCTCTTTTTAAGCTGTTCCTTAAAACACTAGTGTTTAGGAAATCTATTGGAGGCAGAAGCAGTCAAGGGTAGCCTAGGGTTAGGGTTAGGCTTAGGGTTAGGCTTAGGGTACGGCTTAGGGTACGGGTTCGGGGAGGGCTTCGGGTACGGCGTAGGGTATGGGTTAGGGTTAGGGTTAGGGTTAGTGTTAGGGTTAGGGCTCGGTTTAGGGTACGGGTTAGGATTAGGGTACGTGTTAGGGTTAGGGTAGGGGTTAGCGTTAGGGTACGCGTTAGGGTTAGGGTAGTTATTAAACCTATCTCACTCTCTAGTTACCCCTTAGCACGTAAAGGAATATTATTTGGGGGTCCAACCATGGAGAAGAGTTTAGACACTAGGATAAGATAAGGAACACACCCATTATAAAGAAATCATATTAGGATTCTCTTTTTAAGCTGTTCCTTAAAACACTAATGCTTAGGAAATCTATTGGAGGCAGAAGCAGTCAAGGGTAGCCTAGGGTTAGGGTTAGGCTTAGGGTTAGGCTTAGGGTACGGCTTAGGGTACGGGTTCGGGGAGGGCTTCGGGTACGGTGTAGGGTATGGGTTAGGGTTAGGGTTAGGGTTAGTGTTAGGGTTAGGGCTCGTTTTAGGTTACGGGTTAGGATTAGGGTACGTGTTAGGGTTAGGGTAGGGGTTAGCGTTAGGGTACGCGTTAGGGTTAGTGTAGTTATTAAACCTATCTCACTCTCTAGTTACCCCTTAGCACGTAAAGGAATATTTTTTGGGGGTCCCGCCATGGAGAAGAGTTTAGACACTAGGATAAGATAAGGAACACACCCATTATAAAGAAATCACATTAGGATTCTCTTTTTAAGCTGTTCCTTAAAACACTAGTGCTTAGGAAATCTATTGGAGGCAGAAGCAGTCAAGGGTAACCTAGGGTTAGGCTTAGGATTAGGCTTATGCTACGGCTTAGGATACGGGTTCGGGGAGGGCTTCGGGTACGGCGTAGGGTATGGGTTAGGGTTAGGGTTAAGGTTAGTGTTAGGGTTAGGGCTCGGTTTAGGGTACGTGTTAGGGTTAGGGTACGTGTTAGGGTTACGGTAGGGGTTAGGGTTAGGGTACGCGTTACGGTTAGGGTAGTTATTAAACCTATCCCACTCTCTAGATACCCCTTAGCACGTAAAGGAATATTATTTGGGGGTCCAGCCATGGAGAAGAGTTTAGACACTAAGATAATATAAGGAACACACACATTATAAAGAAATCACATTAGGATAATCTTTTTAAGCTCTTCCTTAAAACACTAGTGCTTAGTAAATCTATTGGAGGCAGAAGCAGTCAAGGGTAGCCTAGGGTTAGGGTTAGGCTTAGGGTTAGGCTTAGGGTACGGCTTAGGGTACGGGTTCGGGGAGGGCTTCGGGTACGGCGTAGGGTATGGGTTAGGGTTAGGGTTAGGGTTAGTGTTAGGGTTAGGGCTCGGTTTAGGGTACGGGTTAGGATTAGGGTACGTGTTAGGGTTAGGTTAGGGTTTAGGGTTAGGGTACACGTTAGGGTTAGGGTAGTGATTAAACCTATCCCACTCTCTAGATACCCCTTAGCACATAAAGGAATATTATTTGGGGGTCCAGCCATGGAGAAGAGTTTAGACACTACGATTAGATATGGAACACACCCATTATAAAAAAATCACATTAGGATTCTCTTTTTAAGCTGTTCCTTAAAACACTAGTGCTTAGGAAATCTATTGGAGGCAGAAGCAGTCAAGGGTAGCCTAGGGTTAGGGTTAGGCTTAGGGTTAGGCTTAGGGTACGGCTTAGGGTACGGGTTCGGGGAGGGCTTCGGGTACGGCGTAGGGTATGGGTTAGGGTTAGGGTTAGGGTTAGTGTTAGGGTTAGGGCTCGGTTTAGGGTACGGGTTAGGATTAGGGTACGTGTTAGGGTTAGGGTAGGGGTTAGCGTTAGGGTACGCGTTAGGGTTAGGGTAGTTATTAAACCTATCCCACTCTCTAGTTACCCCTTAGCACGTAAAGGAATATTATTTGGGGGTCCAGCCATGGAGAAGAGTTTAGACACTAGGATAAGATAAGGAACACACCCATTATAAAGAAATCACATTAGGATTCTCTTTTTAAGCTGTTCCTTAAAACACTAGTGCTTAGGAAATCTATTGGAGGCAGAAGCAGTCAAGGGTAGCCTAGGGTTAGGGTTAGGCTTAGGGTTAGGCTTATGGTACGGCTTAGGGTACGGGTTCGGAGAGGGTTTCGGGTACGGCGAAGGGTATGGGTTAGCGTTAGGGTTAAGGTTAGTGTTAGGGTTAGGGCTCGGTTTAGGGTACGGGTTAGGATTAGGGTACGTGTTAGGGTTAGGGTAGGGGTTAGGGTTAGGGTACGCGTTACGGTTAGGGTAGTTATTAAACCTGTCCCACTCTCTAGATACCCCTTAGCAAGTAAAGGAATATTATTTGGGGGTCCAGCCATGGAGAAAGTTTAGACACTAGGATAAGATAAGGAACACACCCATTATAAAGAAATCACATTAGGATAATCTTTTTAAGCTGTTCCTTAAAACACTAGTGCTTAGGAAATCTATTGGAGGCAGAAGCAGTCAAGGGTAGCCTAGGGTTAGGGTTAGGCTTAGGGTTAGGCTTAGGGTACGGCTTAGGGTACGGGTTCGGGGAGGGCTTCGGGTACGGCGTAGGGTATGGGTTAGGGTTAGGGTTAGGGTTAGTGTTAGGGTTAGGGCTCGGTTTAGGGTACGGGTTAGGATTAGGGTACGTGTTAGGGTTAGGGTAGGGGTTAGGGTTAGGGTATGCGTTACGGTTAGGGTAGTGATTAAACCTATCCCACTCTCTAGATACCCCATAGCACGTAAAGGAATATTATTTGGGGGTCCAGCCATGGAGAAGAGTTTAGCCACTAAGATAATATAAGGAACACACACATTATAAAGAAATCACATTAGGATTCTCTTTTTAAGCTGTTCCTTAAAACACTAGTGCTTAGGAAATCTATTGGAGGCAGAAGCAGTCAAGGGTAGCCTAGGGTTAGGGTTAGGCTTAGGGTTAGGCTTAGGGTACGGCTTAGGGTACGGGTTCGGGAAGGGTTTCGGATACGGCGTAGGGTATGGGTTAGGGTTAGGGTTAGGGTTAGTGTTAGGGTTAGGGCTCGGTTTAGGGTACGGGTTAGGATTAGGGTACGTGTTAGGGTTAGGGTACGCGTTACGGTTAGGGTAGTTATTAAACCTGTCCCACTCTCTAGATACCCCTTAGCACGGAAAGGAATATTATTTGGGGGTCCAGCCATGGATAAGAGTTTAGACACTAGGATAAGATAAGGAACACACCCATTATAAAGAAATCACATTAGGATAATCTTTTTAAGCACTTCCTTAAAACACTAGTGCTTAGGAAATCTATTGGAGGCAGAAGCAGTCAAGGGTAGCCTAGGGTTAGGTTTAGGCTTAGGGTTAGGCTTAGGGTACGGCTTAGGGTACGGGTTCGGGGAGGGCTTCGGGTACGGCGTAGGGTATGGGTTAGGGTTAGGGTTAGGGTTAGTGTTAGGGTTAGGGCTCGGTTTAGGGTACGGGTTAGGATTAGGGTACGTGTTAGGGTTAGGGTAGGGGTTAGCGTTAGGGTACGCGTTAGGGTTAGGGTAGTTATTAAACCTATCCCACTCTCTAGATACCCCTTAGCACGTAAAGGAATATTATTTGGGGGTCCAGCCATGGAGAAGAGTTTAGACACTAGGATAAGATAAGGAACACACCCATTATAAAGAAATCACATTAGGATTCTCTTTTTAAGCTGTTCCTTAAAACACTAGTGCTTAGGAAATCTATTGGAGGCAGAAGCAGTCAAGGGTAGCCTAGGGTTAGGGTTAGGCTTAGGGTTAGGCTTAGGGTACGGCTTAGGGTACGGGTTCGGGGAGGGCTTCGGGTACGGCGTAGGGTATGGGTTAGGGTTAGGGTTAGGGTTAGTGTTAGGGTTAGGGCTCGGTTTAGGGTACGGGTTAGGATTAGGGTACGTGTTAGGGTTAGGGTAGGGGTTAGGGTTAGGGTACACGTTAGGGTTAGGGTAGTGATTAACCCTATCCCACTCTCTAGATACCCCTTAGCACATAAAGGAATATTATTTGGGGGTCCAGCCATGGAGAAGAGTTTAGACACTAGGATTAGATATGGAACACACCCATTATAAAGAAATCACATTAGGATTCTCTTTTTAAGCTGTTCCTTAAAACACTAGTGTTTAGGAAATCTATTGGAGGCAGAAGCAGTCAAGGGTAGCCTAGGGTTAGGGTTAGGCTTAGGGTTAGGCTTAGGGTACGGCTTAGGGTACGGGTTCGGGGAGGGCTTCGGGTACGGCGTAGGGTATGGGTTAGGGTTAGGGTTAGGGTTAGTGTTAGGGTTAGGGCTCGGTTTAGGGTACGGGTTAGGATTAGGGTACGTGTTAGGGTTAGGGTAGGGGTTAGCGTTAGGGTACGCGTTAGGGTTAGGGTAGTTATTAAACCTATCTCACTCTCTAGTTACCCCTTAGCACGTAAAGGAATATTATTTGGGGGTCCAACCATGGAGAAGAGTTTAGACACTAGGATAAGATAAGGAACACACCCATTATAAAGAAATCATATTAGGATTCTCTTTTTAAGCTGTTCCTTAAAACACTAATGCTTAGGAAATCTATTGGAGGCAGAAGCAGTCAAGGGTAGCCTAGGGTTAGGGTTAGGCTTAGGGTTAGGCTTAGGGTACGGCTTAGGGTACGGGTTCGGGGAGGGCTTCGGGTACGGTGTAGGGTATGGGTTAGGGTTAGGGTTAGGGTTAGTGTTAGGGTTAGGGCTCGTTTTAGGTTACGGGTTAGGATTAGGGTACGTGTTAGGGTTAGGGTAGGGGTTAGCGTTAGGGTACGCGTTAGGGTTAGTGTAGTTATTAAACCTATCTCACTCTCTAGTTACCCCTTAGCACGTAAAGGAATATTTTTTGGGGGTCCCGCCATGGAGAAGAGTTTAGACACTAGGATAAGATAAGGAACACACCCATTATAAAGAAATCACATTAGGATTCTCTTTTTAAGCTGTTCCTTAAAACACTAGTGCTTAGGAAATCTATTGGAGGCAGAAGCAGTCAAGGGTAACCTAGGGTTAGGCTTAGGATTAGGCTTATGCTACGGCTTAGGATACGGGTTCGGGGAGGGCTTCGGGTACGGCGTAGGGTATGGGTTAGGGTTAGGGTTAAGGTTAGTGTTAGGGTTAGGGCTCGGTTTAGGGTACGTGTTAGGGTTAGGGTACGTGTTAGGGTTACGGTAGGGGTTAGGGTTAGGGTACGCGTTACGGTTAGGGTAGTTATTAAACCTATCCCACTCTCTAGATACCCCTTAGCACGTAAAGGAATATTATTTGGGGGTCCAGCCATGGAGAAGAGTTTAGACACTAAGATAATATAAGGAACACACACATTATAAAGAAATCACATTAGGATAATCTTTTTAAGCTCTTCCTTAAAACACTAGTGCTTAGTAAATCTATTGGAGGCAGAAGCAGTCAAGGGTAGCCTAGGGTTAGGGTTAGGCTTAGGGTTAGGCTTAGGGTACGGCTTAGGGTACGGGTTCGGGGAGGGCTTCGGGTACGGCGTAGGGTATGGGTTAGGGTTAGGGTTAGGGTTAGTGTTAGGGTTAGGGCTCGGTTTAGGGTACGGGTTAGGATTAGGGTACGTGTTAGGGTTAGGTTAGGGTTTAGGGTTAGGGTACACGTTAGGGTTAGGGTAGTGATTAAACCTATCCCACTCTCTAGATACCCCTTAGCACATAAAGGAATATTATTTGGGGGTCCAGCCATGGAGAAGAGTTTAGACACTACGATTAGATATGGAACACACCCATTATAAAAAAATCACATTAGGATTCTCTTTTTAAGCTGTTCCTTAAAACACTAGTGCTTAGGAAATCTATTGGAGGCAGAAGCAGTCAAGGGTAGCCTAGGGTTAGGGTTAGGCTTAGGGTTAGGCTTAGGGTACGGCTTAGGGTACGGGTTCGGGGAGGGCTTCGGGTACGGCGTAGGGTATGGGTTAGGGTTAGGGTTAGGGTTAGTGTTATGGTTAGGGCTCGGTTTAGGGTACGGGTTAGGATTAGGGTACGTGTTAGGGTTAGGGTAGGGGTTAGCGTTAGGGTACGCGTTAGGGTTAGGGTAGTTATTAAACCTATCCCACTCTCTAGTTACCCCTTAGCACGTAAAGGAATATTATTTGGGGGTCCAGCCATGGAGAAGAGTTTAGACACTAGGATAAGATAAGGAACACACCCATTATAAAGAAATCACATTAGGATTCTCTTTTTAAGCTGTTCCTTAAAACACTAGTGCTTAGGAAATCTATTGGAGGCAGAAGCAGTCAAGGGTAGCCTAGGGTTAGGGTTAGGCTTAGGGTTAGGCTTATGGTACGGCTTAGGGTACGGGTTCGGAGAGGGTTTCGGGTACGGCGAAGGGTATGGGTTAGCGTTAGGGTTAAGGTTAGTGTTAGGGTTAGGGCTCGGTTTAGGGTACGGGTTAGGATTAGGGTACGTGTTAGGGTTAGGGTAGGGGTTAGGGTTAGGGTACGCGTTACGGTTAGGGTAGTTATTAAACCTGTCCCACTCTCTAGATACCCCTTAGCAAGTAAAGGAATATTATTTGGGGGTCCAGCCATGGAGAAAGTTTAGACACTAGGATAAGATAAGGAACACACCCATTATAAAGAAATCACATTAGGATAATCTTTTTAAGCTGTTCCTTAAAACACTAGTGCTTAGGAAATCTATTGGAGGCAGAAGCAGTCAAGGGTAGCCTAGGGTTAGGGTTAGGCTTAGGGTTAGGCTTAGGGTACGGCTTAGGGTACGGGTTCGGGGAGGGCTTCGGGTACGGCGTAGGGTATGGGTTAGGGTTAGGGTTAGGGTTAGTGTTAGGGTTAGGGCTCGGTTTAGGGTACGGGTTAGGATTAGGGTACGTGTTAGGGTTAGGGTAGGGGTTAGGGTTAGGGTATGCGTTACGGTTAGGGTAGTGATTAAACCTATCCCACTCTCTAGATACCCCATAGCACGTAAAGGAATATTATTTGGGGGTCCAGCCATGGAGAAGAGTTTAGCCACTAAGATAATATAAGGAACACACACATTATAAAGAAATCACATTAGGATTCTCTTTTTAAGCTGTTCCTTAAAACACTAGTGCTTAGGAAATCTATTGGAGGCAGAAGCAGTCAAGGGTAGCCTAGGGTTAGGGTTAGGCTTAGGGTTAGGCTTAGGGTACGGCTTAGGGTACGGGTTCGGGAAGGGTTTCGGATACGGCGTAGGGTATGGGTTAGGGTTAGGGTTAGGGTTAGTGTTAGGGTTAGTGCTCGGTTTAGGGTACGGGTTAGGATTAGGGTACGTGTTAGGGTTAGGGTATGCGTTACGGTTAGGGTAGTTATTAAACCTGTCCCACTCTCTAGATACCCCTTAGCACGGAAAGGAATATTATTTGGGGGTCCAGCCATGGATAAGAGTTTAGACACTAGGATAAGATAAGGAACACACCCATTATAAAGAAATCACATTAGGATAATCTTTTTAAGCACTTCCTTAAAACACTAGTGCTTAGGAAATCTATTGGAGGCAGAAGCAGTCAAGGGTAGCCTAGGGTTAGGTTTAGGCTTAGGGTTAGGCTTAGGGTACGGCTTAGGGTACGGGTTCGGGGAGGGCTTCGGGTACGACGTAGGGTATGGGTTAGGGTTAGGGTTAGGGTTAGTGTTAGAGTTAGGGCTCGGTTTAGGGTACGGGTTAGGATTAGGGTACGTGTTAGGGTTAGGGTAGGGGTTAGGGTTAGGGTACGCGTTACGGTTAGGGTAGTGATTAAACCTATCCCACTCTCTAGATACCCCTTAGCACGTAAAGGAATATTATTTTGGGGTCCAGCCATGGAGAAGAGTTTAGACACTAAGATAATATAAGGAACACACACATTATAAAGAAATCACATTAGGATTCTCTTTTTAAGCTGTTCCTTAAAACACTAGTGCTTAGGAAATCTATTGGAGTCAGAAGCAGTCAAGGGTAGCCTAGGGTTAGGGTTAGGCTTAGGGTTAGGCTTAGGGTACGGCGTAGGGTACGGGTTCGTGGAGGGCTTCGGGTACGGCGTAGGGTATGGGTTAGGGTTAGGGTTAGGGTTAGTGTTAGGGTTAGGGCTCGGTTTAGGGTACGGGTTAGGATTAGGGTACGTGTTAGGGTTAGGGTAGGGGTTAGGGTTAGGGTACGCGTTAGGGTTAGGGTAGTTATTAAACCTATCCCACTCTGTAGATACCCCTTAGCACGTAAAGGAATATTATTTGGGGGTCCAGCCATGGAGAAGAGTTTAGACACTAAGATAATATAAGGAACACACACATTATAAAGAAATCACATTAGGATTCTCTTTTTAAGCTGTTCCTTAAAACACTAGTGCTTAGGAAATCTATTGGAGGCAGAAGCAGTCAAGGGTAGCCCAGGGTTAGGGTTAGGCTTAGGGTTAGGCTTAGGGTACGGCTTAGGGTACGGGTTCGGGGAGGGCTTCGGGTACGGCGTAGGGTATGGGTTAGGGTTAGGGTTAGGGTTAGTGTTAGGGTTAGGGCTCGGTTTAGGGTACGGGTTAGGATTAGGGTACGTGTTAGGGTTAGGGTAGGGGTTAGCGTTAGGGTACGCGTTAGGGTTAGGGTAGTTATTAAACCTATCCCACTCTGTAGACACCCCTTAGCACGTAAAGGAATATTATTTGGGGGTCCAGCCATGGAGAAGAGTTTAGACACTAAGATAATATAAGGAACACACACATTATAAAGAAATCACATTAGGATTCTCTTTTTAAGCTGTTCCTTAAAACACTAGTGCTTAGGAAATCTATTGGAGGCAGAAGCAGTCAAGGGTAGCCTAGGGTTAGGGTTAGGCTTAGGGTACGGCTTAGGGTACGGGTTCGGGGAGGGCTTCGGGTACGGCGTAGGGTATGGGTTAGAGTTAGGGTTAGGGTTAGTGTTAGGGTTAGGGCTCGGTTTAGGGTACGGGTTAGGATTAGGGTACGTGTTAGGGTTAGGGTAGGGGTTAGCGTTAGGGTACGCGTTAGGGTTAACGTAGTTATTAAATCTATCTCACTCTCTAGTTACCCCTTAGCACGTAAAGGAATATTATTTGGGGGTCCCGCCATGGAGAAGAGTTTAGACACTAGGATAAGATAAGGAACACACCCATTATAAAGAAATCACATTAGGACTCTCTTTTTAAGCTGTTCCTTAAAACACTAGTGCTTAGGAAATCTATTGGAGGCAGAAGCAGTCAAGGGTAGCCTAGGGTTAGGGTTAGGCTTAGGGTTAGGCTTAGGGTACGGATTAGGGTACGGGTTCGGGGAGGGCTTCGGGTACGGCGTAGGGTATGGGTTAGGGTTAGGGTTAGGGTTAGTGTTAGGGTTAGGGCTCGGTTTAGGGTACGGGTTAGGATTAGGGTACGTGTTAGGGTTAGGGAAGGGGTTAGGGGTAGGGTACACGTTAGGGTTAGGGTAGTGATTAAACCTATCCCACTCTCTAGATACCCCTTAGCACATAAAGGAATATTATTTGGGGGTCCAGCCATGGAGAAGAGTTTAGACACTAGGATTAGATAAGGAACACACCCATTATAAAGAAATCACATTAGGATAATCTTTTTAAGCTGTTCCTTAAAACACTAGTGCTTAGGAAATCTATTGGAGGCAGAAGCAGTCAAGGGTAGCCTACGGTTAGGGTTAGGCTTAGGGTTAGGCTTAGGGTACGGCTTAGGGTACGGGTTCGGGGAGGGCTTCGGGTACGGCGTAGGGTATGGGTTAGGGTTAGGGTTAGGGTTAGTGTTAGGGTTAGGGCTCGGTTTAGGGTACGGGTTAGGATTAGGGTACGTGTTAGGGTTAGGGTAGGGGTTAGGGTTAGGGTACACGTTAGGGTTAGGGTAGTGATTAACCCTATCCCACTCTCTAGATACCCCTTAGCACATAAAGGAATATTATTTGGGGGTCCAGCCATGGAGAAGAGTTTAGACACTAGGATTAGATATGGAACACACCCATTATAAAGAAATCACATTAGGATTCTCTTTTTAAGCTGTTCCTTAAAACACTAGTGTTTAGGAAATCTATTGGAGGCAGAAGCAGTCAAGGGTAGCCTAGGGTTAGGGTTAGGCTTAGGGTTAGGCTTAGGGTACGGCTTAGGGTACGGGTTCGGGGAGGGCTTCGGGTACGGCGTAGGGTATGGGTTAGGGTTAGGGTTAGGGTTAGTGTTAGGGTTAGGGCTCGGTTTAGGGTACGGGTTAGGATTAGGGTACGTGTTAGGGTTAGGGTAGGGGTTAGCGTTAGGGTACGCGTTAGGGTTAGGGTAGTTATTAAACCTATCTCACTCTCTAGTTACCCCTTAGCACGTAAAGGAATATTATTTGGGGGTCCAACCATGGAGAAGAGTTTAGACACTAGGATAAGATAAGGAACACACCCATTATAAAGAAATCATATTAGGATTCTCTTTTTAAGCTGTTCCTTAAAACACTAATGCTTAGGAAATCTATTGGAGGCAGAAGCAGTCAAGGGTAGCCTAGGGTTAGGGTTAGGCTTAGGGTTAGGCTTAGGGTACGGCTTAGGGTACGGGTTCGGGGAGGGCTTCGGGTACGGTGTAGGGTATGGGTTAGGGTTAGGGTTAGGGTTAGTGTTAGGGTTAGGGCTCGTTTTAGGTTACGGGTTAGGATTAGGGTACGTGTTAGGGTTAGGGTAGGGGTTAGCGTTAGGGTACGCGTTAGGGTTAGTGTAGTTATTAAACCTATCTCACTCTCTAGTTACCCCTTAGCACGTAAAGGAATATTTTTTGGGGGTCCCGCCATGGAGAAGAGTTTAGACACTAGGATAAGATAAGGAACACACCCATTATAAAGAAATCACATTAGGATTCTCTTTTTAAGCTGTTCCTTAAAACACTAGTGCTTAGGAAATCTATTGGAGGCAGAAGCAGTCAAGGGTAACCTAGGGTTAGGCTTAGGATTAGGCTTATGCTACGGCTTAGGATACGGGTTCGGGGAGGGCTTCGGGTACGGCGTAGGGTATGGGTTAGGGTTAGGGTTAAGGTTAGTGTTAGGGTTAGGGCTCGGTTTAGGGTACGTGTTAGGGTTAGGGTACGTGTTAGGGTTACGGTAGGGGTTAGGGTTAGGGTACGCGTTACGGTTAGGGTAGTTATTAAACCTATCCCACTCTCTAGATACCCCTTAGCACGTAAAGGAATATTATTTGGGGGTCCAGCCATGGAGAAGAGTTTAGACACTAAGATAATATAAGGAACACACACATTATAAAGAAATCACATTAGGATAATCTTTTTAAGCTCTTCCTTAAAACACTAGTGCTTAGTAAATCTATTGGAGGCAGAAGCAGTCAAGGGTAGCCTAGGGTTAGGGTTAGGCTTAGGGTTAGGCTTAGGGTACGGCTTAGGGTACGGGTTCGGGGAGGGCTTCGGGTACGGCGTAGGGTATGGGTTAGGGTTAGGGTTAGGGTTAGTGTTAGGGTTAGGGCTCGGTTTAGGGTACGGGTTAGGATTAGGGTACGTGTTAGGGTTAGGTTAGGGTTTAGGGTTAGGGTACACGTTAGGGTTAGGGTAGTGATTAAACCTATCCCACTCTCTAGATACCCCTTAGCACATAAAGGAATATTATTTGGGGGTCCAGCCATGGAGAAGAGTTTAGACACTACGATTAGATATGGAACACACCCATTATAAAAAAATCACATTAGGATTCTCTTTTTAAGCTGTTCCTTAAAACACTAGTGCTTAGGAAATCTATTGGAGGCAGAAGCAGTCAAGGGTAGCCTAGGGTTAGGGTTAGGCTTAGGGTTAGGCTTAGGGTACGGCTTAGGGTACGGGTTCGGGGAGGGCTTCGGGTACGGCGTAGGGTATGGGTTAGGGTTAGGGTTAGGGTTAGTGTTATGGTTAGGGCTCGGTTTAGGGTACGGGTTAGGATTAGGGTACGTGTTAGGGTTAGGGTAGGGGTTAGCGTTAGGGTACGCGTTAGGGTTAGGGTAGTTATTAAACCTATCCCACTCTCTAGTTACCCCTTAGCACGTAAAGGAATATTATTTGGGGGTCCAGCCATGGAGAAGAGTTTAGACACTAGGATAAGATAAGGAACACACCCATTATAAAGAAATCACATTAGGATTCTCTTTTTAAGCTGTTCCTTAAAACACTAGTGCTTAGGAAATCTATTGGAGGCAGAAGCAGTCAAGGGTAGCCTAGGGTTAGGGTTAGGCTTAGGGTTAGGCTTATGGTACGGCTTAGGGTACGGGTTCGGAGAGGGTTTCGGGTACGGCGAAGGGTATGGGTTAGCGTTAGGGTTAAGGTTAGTGTTAGGGTTAGGGCTCGGTTTAGGGTACGGGTTAGGATTAGGGTACGTGTTAGGGTTAGGGTAGGGGTTAGGGTTAGGGTACGCGTTACGGTTAGGGTAGTTATTAAACCTGTCCCACTCTCTAGATACCCCTTAGCAAGTAAAGGAATATTATTTGGGGGTCCAGCCATGGAGAAAGTTTAGACACTAGGATAAGATAAGGAACACACCCATTATAAAGAAATCACATTAGGATAATCTTTTTAAGCTGTTCCTTAAAACACTAGTGCTTAGGAAATCTATTGGAGGCAGAAGCAGTCAAGGGTAGCCTAGGGTTAGGGTTAGGCTTAGGGTTAGGCTTAGGGTACGGCTTAGGGTACGGGTTCGGGGAGGGCTTCGGGTACGGCGTAGGGTATGGGTTAGGGTTAGGGTTAGGGTTAGTGTTAGGGTTAGGGCTCGGTTTAGGGTACGGGTTAGGATTAGGGTACGTGTTAGGGTTAGGGTAGGGGTTAGGGTTAGGGTATGCGTTACGGTTAGGGTAGTGATTAAACCTATCCCACTCTCTAGATACCCCATAGCACGTAAAGGAATATTATTTGGGGGTCCAGCCATGGAGAAGAGTTTAGCCACTAAGATAATATAAGGAACACACACATTATAAAGAAATCACATTAGGATTCTCTTTTTAAGCTGTTCCTTAAAACACTAGTGCTTAGGAAATCTATTGGAGGCAGAAGCAGTCAAGGGTAGCCTAGGGTTAGGGTTAGGCTTAGGGTTAGGCTTAGGGTACGGCTTAGGGTACGGGTTCGGGAAGGGTTTCGGATACGGCGTAGGGTATGGGTTAGGGTTAGGGTTAGGGTTAGTGTTAGGGTTAGGGCTCGGTTTAGGGTACGGGTTAGGATTAGGGTACGTGTTAGGGTTAGGGTACGCGTTACGGTTAGGGTAGTTATTAAACCTGTCCCACTCTCTAGATACCCCTTAGCACGGAAAGGAATATTATTTGGGGGTCCAGCCATGGATAAGAGTTTAGACACTAGGATAAGATAAGGAACACACCCATTATAAAGAAATCACATTAGGATAATCTTTTTAAGCACTTCCTTAAAACACTAGTGCTTAGGAAATCTATTGGAGGCAGAAGCAGTCAAGGGTAGCCTAGGGTTAGGTTTAGGCTTAGGGTTAGGCTTAGGGTACGGCTTAGGGTACGGGTTCGGGGAGGGCTTCGGGTACGACGTAGGGTATGGGTTAGGGTTAGGGTTAGGGTTAGTGTTAGAGTTAGGGCTCGGTTTAGGGTACGGGTTAGGATTAGGGTACGTGTTAGGGTTAGGGTAGGGGTTAGGGTTAGGGTACGCGTTACGGTTAGGGTAGTGATTAAACCTATCCCACTCTCTAGATACCCCTTAGCACGTAAAGGAATATTATTTTGGGGTCCAGCCATGGAGAAGAGTTTAGACACTAAGATAATATAAGGAACACACACATTATAAAGAAATCACATTAGGATTCTCTTTTTAAGCTGTTCCTTAAAACACTAGTGCTTAGGAAATCTATTGGAGTCAGAAGCAGTCAAGGGTAGCCTAGGGTTAGGGTTAGGCTTAGGGTTAGGCTTAGGGTACGGCGTAGGGTACGGGTTCGTGGAGGGCTTCGGGTACGGCGTAGGGTATGGGTTAGGGTTAGGGTTAGGGTTAGTGTTAGGGTTAGGGCTCGGTTTAGGGTACGGGTTAGGATTAGGGTACGTGTTAGGGTTAGGGTAGGGGTTAGGGTTAGGGTACGCGTTAGGGTTAGGGTAGTTATTAAACCTATCCCACTCTGTAGATACCCCTTAGCACGTAAAGGAATATTATTTGGGGGTCCAGCCATGGAGAAGAGTTTAGACACTAAGATAATATAAGGAACACACACATTATAAAGAAATCACATTAGGATTCTCTTTTTAAGCTGTTCCTTAAAACACTAGTGCTTAGGAAATCTATTGGAGGCAGAAGCAGTCAAGGGTAGCCCAGGGTTAGGGTTAGGCTTAGGGTTAGGCTTAGGGTACGGCTTAGGGTACGGGTTCGGGGAGGGCTTCGGGTACGGCGTAGGGTATGGGTTAGGGTTAGGGTTAGGGTTAGTGTTAGGGTTAGGGCTCGGTTTAGGGTACGGGTTAGGATTAGGGTACGTGTTAGGGTTAGGGTAGGGGTTAGCGTTAGGGTACGCGTTAGGGTTAGGGTAGTTATTAAACCTATCCCACTCTGTAGACACCCCTTAGCACGTAAAGGAATATTATTTGGGGGTCCAGCCATGGAGAAGAGTTTAGACACTAAGATAATATAAGGAACACACACATTATAAAGAAATCACATTAGGATTCTCTTTTTAAGCTGTTCCTTAAAACACTAGTGCTTAGGAAATCTATTGGAGGCAGAAGCAGTCAAGGGTAGCCTAGGGTTAGGGTTAGGCTTAGGGTACGGCTTAGGGTACGGGTTCGGGGAGGGCTTCGGGTACGGCGTAGGGTATGGGTTAGAGTTAGGGTTAGGGTTAGTGTTAGGGTTAGGGCTCGGTTTAGGGTACGGGTTAGGATTAGGGTACGTGTTAGGGTTAGGGTAGGGGTTAGCGTTAGGGTACGCGTTAGGGTTAACGTAGTTATTAAATCTATCTCACTCTCTAGTTACCCCTTAGCACGTAAAGGAATATTATTTGGGGGTCCCGCCATGGAGAAGAGTTTAGACACTAGGATAAGATAAGGAACACACCCATTATAAAGAAATCACATTAGGACTCTCTTTTTAAGCTGTTCCTTAAAACACTAGTGCTTAGGAAATCTATTGGAGGCAGAAGCAGTCAAGGGTAGCCTAGGGTTAGGGATAGGCTTAGGGTTAGGCTTAGGGTACGGATTAGGGTACGGGTTCGGGGAGGGCTTCGGGTACGGCGTAGGGTATGGGTTAGGGTTAGGGTTAGGGTTAGTGTTAGGGTTAGGGCTCGGTTTAGGGTACGGGTTAGGATTAGGGTACGTGTTAGGGTTAGGGAAGGGGTTAGGGGTAGGGTACACGTTAGGGTTAGGGTAGTGATTAAACCTATCCCACTCTCTAGATACCCCTTAGCACATAAAGGAATATTATTTGGGGGTCCAGCCATGGAGAAGAGTTTAGACACTAGGATTAGATAAGGAACACACCCATTATAAAGAAATCACATTAGGATAATCTTTTTAAGCTGTTCCTTAAAACACTAGTGCTTAGGAAATCTATTGGAGGCAGAAGCAGTCAAGGGTAGCCTAGGGTTAGGTTTAGGCTTAGGGTTAGGCTTAGGGTACGGCTTAGGGTACGGGTTTGGGGAGGGCTTCGGGTACGGCGTAGGGTATGGGTTAGGGTTAGGGTTAGGTTTAGTGTTAGGGTTAGGGCTCGGTTTAGGGTACGGGTTAGGATTAGGGTACGTGTTAGGGTTAGGGTAGGGGTTAGGGTTAGGGTACGCGTTACGGTTAGGGTAGTGATTAAACCTATCCCACTCTCTAGATACCCCTTAGCACGTAAAGGAATATTATTTTGGGGTCCAGCCATGGAGAAGAGTTTAGACACTAGGATAAGATAAGGAACACACCCATTATAAAGAAATCACATTAGGATTCTCTTTTTAAGCTGTTCCTTAAAACACTAGTGCTTAGGAAATCTATTGGAGGCAGAAGCAGTGAAGGGTAGACTAGGGTTAGGGTTAGGCTTAGGGTTAGGCTTAGGGTACGGCTTAGGGTACGGGTTCGGGGAGGGCTTCGGGTACGGCGTAGGGTATGGGTTAGGGTTAGGGTTAGGGTTAGTGTTAGGGTTAGGGCTTGGTTTAGGGTACGGGTTAGGATTAGGGTACGTGTTAGGGTTAGGGTAGGGGTTAGGTTTAGGGTACGCGTTTGGGTTAGGGTAGTTATTAAACCTATCCCACTCTCTAGATACCCCTTAGCACGTAAAGGAATATTATTTGGGGGTCCAGCCATGGAGAAGAGTTTAGACACTAGGATTAGATATGGAACACACCCATTATAAAGAAATCACATTAGGATTCTCTTTTTAAGCTGTTCCTTAAAACACTAGTGCTTAGGAAATCTATTGGAGGCAGAAGCAGTCAAGGGTAGCCCAGGTTTAGGGTTAGGCTTAGGGTTAGGCTTAGGGTACGGCTTAGGGTACGGGTTCGGGGAGGGCTTCGGGTACGGCGTAGGGTATGGGTTAGGGTTAGGGTTAGGGTTAGTGTTAGGGTTAGGGCTCGGTTTAGGGTACGGGTTAGGATTAGGGTACGTGTTAGGGTTAGGGTAGGGGTTAGCGTTAGGGTACGCGTTAGGGTTAGGGTAGTTATTAAACCTATCCCACTCTCTAGTTACCCCTTAGCACGTAAAGGAATATTATTTGGGGGTCCAGCCATGGAGAAGAGTTTAGACACTAGGATAAGATAAGGAACACACCCATTATAAAGAAATCACATTAGGATTCTCTTTTTAAGCTGTTCCTTAAAACACTAGTGCTTAGGAAATCTATTGGAGGCAGAAGCAGTCAAGGGTAACCTAGGTTTAGGCTTAGGATTAGGCTTATGGTACGGCTTAGGATACGGGTTCGGGGAGGGCTTCGGGTACGGCGTAGGGTATGGGTTAGGGTTAGGGTTAAGGTTAGTGTTAGGGTTAGGGCTCGGTTTAGGGTACGTGTTAGGGTTAGGGTACGTGTTAGGGTTACGGTAGGGGTTAGGGTTAGGGTACGCGTTACGGTTAGGGTAGTTATTAAACCTATCCCACTCTCTAGATACCCCTTAGCACGTAAAGGAATATTATTTGGGGGTCCAGCCATGGAGAAGAGTTTAGACACTAAGATAATATAAGGAACACACACATTATAAAGAAATCACATTAGGATTCTCTTTTTAAGCTGTTCCTTAAAACACTAGTGCTTAGTAAATCTATTGGAGGCAGAAGCAGTCAAGGGTAGCCTAGGGTTAGGGTTAGGCTTAGGGTTAGGCTTAGGGTACGGCTTAGGGTACGGGTTCGGGGAGGGCTTCGGGTACGGCGTAGGGTATGGGTTAGGGTTAGGGTTAGGGTTAGTGTTAGGGTTAGGGCTCGGTTTAGGTTACGGGTTAGGATTAGGGTACGTGTTAGGGTTAGGTTAGGGTTTAGGGTTAGGGTACACGTTAGGGTTAGGGTAGTTATTAAACCTATCCCACTCTGTAGATACCCCTTAGCACATAAAGGAATATTATTTGGGGGTCCAGCCATGGAGAAGAGTTTAGACACTAAGATAATATAAGGAACACACACATTATAAAGAAATCACATTAGGATTCTCTTTTTAAGCTGTTCCTTAAAACACTAGTGCTTAGGAAATCTATTGGAGGCAGAAGCAGTCAAGGGTAGCCTAGGGTTAGGGTTAGGCTTAGGGTTAGGCTTAGGGTACGGCTTAGGGTACGGGTTCGGGGAGGGCTTCGGGTACGGCGTAGGGTATGGGTTAGAGTTAGGGTTAGGGTTAGTGTTAGGGTTAGGGCTCGGTTTAGGGTACGGGTTAGGATTAGGGTACGTGTTAGGGTTAGGGTAGGGGTTAGCGTTAGGGTACGCGTTAGGGTTAACGTAGTTATTAAATCTATCTCACTCTCTAGTTACCCCTTAGCACGTAAAGGAATATTATTTGGGGGTCCCGCCATGGAGAAGAGTTTAGACACTAGGATAAGATAAGGAACACACCCATTATAAAGAAATCACATTAGGACTCTCTTTTTAAGCTGTTCCTTAAAACACTAGTGCTTAGGAAATCTATTGGAGGCAGAAGCAGTCAAGGGTAGCCTAGGGTTAGGGTTAGGCTTAGGGTTAGGCTTAGGGTACGGATTAGGGTACGGGTTCGGGGAGGGCTTCGGGTACGGCGTAGGGTATGGGTTAGGGTTAGGGTTAGGGTTAGTGTTAGGGTTAGGGCTCGGTTTAGGGTACGGGTTAGGATTAGGGTACGTGTTAGGGTTAGGGAAGGGGTTAGGGGTAGGGTACACGTTAGGGTTAGGGTAGTGATTAAACCTATCCCACTCTCTAGATACCCCTTAGCACATAAAGGAATATTATTTGGGGGTCCAGCCATGGAGAAGAGTTTAGACACTAGGATTAGATAAGGAACACACCCATTATAAAGAAATCACATTAGGATAATCTTTTTAAGCTGTTCCTTAAAACACTAGTGCTTAGGAAATCTATTGGAGGCAGAAGCAGTCAAGGGTAGCCTAGGGTTAGGTTTAGGCTTAGGGTTAGGCTTAGGGTACGGCTTAGGGTACGGGTTTGGGGAGGGCTTCGGGTACGGCGTAGGGTATGGGTTAGGGTTAGGGTTAGGTTTAGTGTTAGGGTTAGGGCTCGGTTTAGGGTACGGGTTAGGATTAGGGTACGTGTTAGGGTTAGGGTAGGGGTTAGGGTTAGGGTACGCGTTACGGTTAGGGTAGTGATTAAACCTATCCCACTCTCTAGATACCCCTTAGCACGTAAAGGAATATTATTTTGGGGTCCAGCCATGGAGAAGAGTTTAGACACTAGGATAAGATAAGGAACACACCCATTATAAAGAAATCACATTAGGATTCTCTTTTTAAGCTGTTCCTTAAAACACTAGTGCTTAGGAAATCTATTGGAGGCAGAAGCAGTGAAGGGTAGACTAGGGTTAGGGTTAGGCTTAGGGTTAGGCTTAGGGTACGGCTTAGGGTACGGGTTCGGGGAGGGCTTCGGGTACGGCGTAGGGTATGGGTTAGGGTTAGGGTTAGGGTTAGTGTTAGGGTTAGGGCTCGGTTTAGGGTACGGGTTAGGATTAGGGTACGTGTTAGGGTTAGGGTAGGGGTTAGGTTTAGGGTACGCGTTTGGGTTAGGGTAGTTATTAAACCTATCCCACTCTCTAGATACCCCTTAGCACGTAAAGGAATATTATTTGGGGGTCCAGCCATGGAGAAGAGTTTAGACACTAGGATTAGATATGGAACACACCCATTATAAAGAAATCACATTAGGATTCTCTTTTTAAGCTGTTCCTTAAAACACTAGTGCTTAGGAAATCTATTGGAGGCAGAAGCAGTCAAGGGTAGCCCAGGTTTAGGGTTAGGCTTAGGGTTAGGCTTAGGGTACGGCTTAGGGTACGGGTTCGGGGAGGGCTTCGGGTACGGCGTAGGGTATGGGTTAGGGTTAGGGTTAGGGTTAGTGTTAGGGTTAGGGCTCGGTTTAGGGTACGGGTTAGGATTAGGGTACGTGTTAGGGTTAGGGTAGGGGTTAGCGTTAGGGTACGCGTTAGGGTTAGGGTAGTTATTAAACCTATCCCACTCTCTAGTTACCCCTTAGCACGTAAAGGAATATTATTTGGGGGTCCAGCCATGGAGAAGAGTTTAGACACTAGGATAAGATAAGGAACACACCCATTATAAAGAAATCACATTAGGATTCTCTTTTTAAGCTGTTCCTTAAAACACTAGTGCTTAGGAAATCTATTGGAGGCAGAAGCAGTCAAGGGTAGACTAGGGTTAGGGTTAGGCTTAGGGTTAGGCTTAGGGTACGGCTTAGGGTACGGGTTCGGGGAGGGCTTCGGGTACGGCGTAGGGTATGGGTTAGGGTTAGGGTTAGCGTTAGTGTTAGGGTTAGGGCTCGGTTTAGGGTATGGGTTAGGATTAGGGTACGTGTTAGGGTTAGGGTAGGGGTTAGGGTTAGGGTACGCGTTAGGGTTAGGGTAGTTATTAAACCTATCCCACTCTCTAGATACCCCTTAGCACGTAAAGGAATATTATTTGGGGGTCCAGCCATGGAGAAGAGTTTAGACACTAGGATAAGATAAGGAACACACCCATTATAAAGAAATCACATTAGGATTCTCTTTTTAAGCTGTTCCTTAAAACACTAGTGCTTAGGAAATCTATTGGAGGCAGAAGCAGTCAAGGGTAGCCTAGGGTTAGGGTTAGGCTTAGGGTTAGGCTTAGGGTACGGCTTAGGGTACGGGTTCGGGGAGGGCTTCGGGTACGGCGTAGGGTATGGGTTAGGGTTAGGGTTAGGGTTAGTGTTAGGGTTAGGGCTCGGTTTAGGGTACGGGTTAGGATTAGGGTACGTGTTAGGGTTAGGGTAGGGGTTAGGGTTAGGGTACACGTTAGGGTTAGGGTAGTGATTAACCCTATCCCACTCTCTAGATACCCCTTAGCACATAAAGGAATATTATTTGGGGGTCCAGCCATGGAGAAGAGTTTAGACACTAGGATTAGATATGGAACACACCCATTATAAAGAAATCACATTAGGATTCTCTTTTTAAGCTGTTCCTTAAAACACTAGTGTTTAGGAAATCTATTGGAAGCAGAAGCAGTCAAGGGTAGCCTAGGGTTAGGGTTAGGCTTAGGGTTAGGCTTAGGGTACGGCTTAGGGTACGGGTTCGGGGAGGGCTTCGGGTACCGCGTAGGGTATGGGTTAGGGTTAGGGTTAGGGTTAGTGTTAGGGTTAGGGCTCGGTTTAGGGTACGGGTTAGGATTAGGGTACGTGTTAGGGTTAGGGTAGGGGTTAGCGTTAGGGTACGCGTTAGGGTTAGGGTAGTTATTAAACCTATCTCACTCTCTAGTTACCCCTTAGCACGTAAAGGAATATTATTTGGGGGTCCAACCATGGAGAAGAGTTTAGACACTAGGATAAGATAAGGAACACACCCATTATAAAGAAATCATATTAGGATTCTCTTTTTAAGCTGTTCCTTAAAACACTAATGCTTAGGAAATCTATTGGAGGCAGAAGCAGTCAAGGGTAGCCTAGGGTTAGGGTTAGGCTTAGGGTTAGGCTTAGGGTACGGCTTAGGGTACGGGTTCGGGGAGGGCTTCGGGTACGGTGTAGGGTATGGGTTAGGGTTAGGGTTAGGGTTAGTGTTAGGGTTAGGGCTCGTTTTAGGTTACGGGTTAGGATTAGGGTACGTGTTAGGGTTAGGGTAGGGGTTAGCGTTAGGGTACGCGTTAGGGTTAGTGTAGTTATTAAACCTATCTCACTCTCTAGTTACCCCTTAGCACGTAAAGGAATATTTTTTGGGGGTCCCGCCATGGAGAAGAGTTTAGACACTAGGATAAGATAAGGAACACACCCATTATAAAGAAATCACATTAGGATTCTCTTTTTAAGCTGTTCCTTAAAACACTAGTGCTTAGGAAATCTATTGGAGGCAGAAGCAGTCAAGGGTAACCTAGGGTTAGGCTTAGGATTAGGCTTATGGTACGGCTTAGGATACGGGTTCGGGGAGGGCTTCGGGTACGGCGTAGGGTATGGGTTAGGGTTAGGGTTAAGGTTAGTGTTAGGGTTAGGGCTCGGTTTAGGGTACGTGTTAGGGTTAGGGTACGTGTTAGGGTTACGGTAGGGGTTAGGGTTAGGGTACGCGTTACGGTTAGGGTAGTTATTAAACCTATCCCACTCTCTAGATACCCCTTAGCACGTAAAGGAATATTATTTGGGGGTCCAGCCATGGAGAAGAGTTTAGACACTAAGATAATATAAGGAACACACACATTATAAAGAAATCACATTAGGATTCTCTTTTTAAGCTGTTCCTTAAAACACTAGTGCTTAGTAAATCTATTGGAGGCAGAAGCAGTCAAGGGTAGCCTAGGGTTAGGGTTAGGCTTAGGGTTAGGCTTAGGGTACGGCTTAGGGTACGGGTTCGGGGAGGGCTTCGGGTACGGCGTAGGGTATGGGTTAGGGTTAGGGTTAGGGTTAGTGTTAGGGTTAGGGCTCGGTTTAGGGTACGGGTTAGGATTAGGGTACGTGTTAGGGTTAGGTTAGGGTTTAGGGTTAGGGTACACGTTAGGGTTAGGGTAGTGATTAAACCTATCCCACTCTCTAGATACCCCTTAGCACATAAAGGAATATTATTTGGGGGTCCAGCCATGGAGAAGAGTTTAGACACTACGATTAGATATGGAACACACCCATTATAAAAAAATCACATTAGGATTCTCTTTTTAAGCTGTTCCTTAAAACACTAGTGCTTAGGAAATCTATTGGAGGCAGAAGCAGTCAAGGGTAGCCTAGGGTTAGGGTTAGGCTTAGGGTTAGGCTTAGGGTACGGCTTAGGGTACGGGTTCGGGGAGGGCTTCGGGTACGGCGTAGGGTATGGGTTAGGGTTAGGGTTAGGGTTAGTGTTATGGTTAGGGCTCGGTTTAGGGTACGGGTTAGGATTAGGGTACGTGTTAGGGTTAGGGTAGGGGTTAGCGTTAGGGTACGCGTTAGGGTTAGGGTAGTTATTAAACCTATCCCACTCTCTAGTTACCCCTTAGCACGTAAAGGAATATTATTTGGGGGTCCAGCCATGGAGAAGAGTTTAGACACTAGGATAAGATAAGGAACACACCCATTATAAAGAAATCACATTAGGATTCTCTTTTTAAGCTGTTCCTTAAAACACTAGTGCTTAGGAAATCTATTGGAGGCAGAAGCAGTCAAGGGTAGCCTAGGGTTAGGGTTAGGCTTAGGGTTAGGCTTATGGTACGGCTTAGGGTACGGGTTCGGAGAGGGTTTCGGGTACGGCGAAGGGTATGGGTTAGCGTTAGGGTTAGGGTTAGTGTTAGGGTTAGGGCTCGGTTTAGGGTACGGGTTAGGATTAGGGTACGTGTTAGGGTTAGGGTAGGGGTTAGGGTTAGGGTACGCGTTACGGTTAGGGTAGTTATTAAACCTGTCGCACTCTCTAGATACCCCTTAGCAAGTAAAGGAATATTATTTGGGGGTCCAGCCATGGAGAAAGTTTAGACACTAGGATAAGATAAGGAACACACCCATTATAAAGAAATCACATTAGGATAATCTTTTTAAGCTGTTCCTTAAAACACTAGTGCTTAGGAAATCTATTGGAGGCAGAAGCAGTCAAGGGTAGCCTAGGGTTAGGGTTAGGCTTAGGGTTAGGCTTAGGGTACGGCTTAGGGTACGGGTTCGGGGAGGGCTTCGGGTACGGCGTAGGGTATGGGTTAGGGTTAGGGTTAGGGTTAGTGTTAGGGTTAGGGCTCGGTTTAGGGTACGGGTTAGGATTAGGGTACGTGTTAGGGTTAGGGTAGGGGTTAGGGTTAGGGTACGCGTTACGGTTAGGGTAGTGATTAAACCTATCCCACTCTCTAGATACCCCATAGCACGTAAAGGAATATTATTTGGGGGTCCAGCCATGGAGAAGAGTTTAGCCACTAAGATAATATAAGGAACACACACATTATAAAGAAATCACATTAGGATTCTCTTTTTAAGCTGTTCCTTAAAACACTAGTGCTTAGGAAATCTATTGGAGGCAGAAGCAGTCAAGGGTAGCCTAGGGTTAGGGTTAGGCTTAGGGTTAGGCTTAGGGTACGGCTTAGGGTACGGGTTCGGGAAGGGTTTCGGATACGGCGTAGGGTATGGGTTAGGGTTAGGGTTAGGGTTAGTGTTAGGGTTAGGGCTCGGTTTAGGGTACGGGTTAGGATTAGGGTACGTGTTAGGGTTAGGGTACGCGTTACGGTTAGGGTAGTTATTAAACCTGTCCCACTCTCTAGATACCCCTTAGCACGGAAAGGAATATTATTTGGGGGTCCAGCCATGGATAAGAGTTTAGACACTAGGATAAGATAAGGAACACACCCATTATAAAGAAATCACATTAGGATAATCTTTTTAAGCACTTCCTTAAAACACTAGTGCTTAGGAAATCTATTGGAGGCAGAAGCAGTCAAGGGTAGCCTAGGGTTAGGTTTAGGCTTAGGGTTAGGCTTAGGGTACGGCTTAGGGTACGGGTTCGGGGAGGGCTTCGGGTACGACGTAGGGTATGGGTTAGGGTTAGGGTTAGGGTTAGTGTTAGAGTTAGGGCTCGGTTTAGGGTATGGGTTAGGATTAGGGTACGTGTTAGGGTTAGGGTAGGGGTTAGGGTTAGGGTACGCGTTACGGTTAGGGTAGTGATTAAACCTATCCCACTCTCTAGATACCCCTTAGCACGTAAAGGAATATTATTTTGGGGTCCAGCCATGGAGAAGAGTTTAGACACTAAGATAATATAAGGAACACACACATTATAAAGAAATCACATTAGGATTCTCTTTTTAAGCTGTTCCTTAAAACACTAGTGCTTAGGAAATCTATTGGAGTCAGAAGCAGTCAAGGGTAGCCTAGGGTTAGGGTTAGGCTTAGGGTTAGGCTTAGGGTACGGCGTAGGGTACGGGTTCGTGGAGGGCTTCGGGTACGGCGTAGGGTATGGGTTAGGGTTAGGGTTAGGGTTAGTGTTAGGGTTAGGGCTCGGTTTAGGGTACGGGTTACGATTAGGGTACGTGTTAGGGTTAGGGTAGGGGTTAGGGTTAGGGTACGCGTTAGGGTTAGGGTAGTTATTAAACCTATCCCACTCTGTAGATACCCCTTAGCACGTAAAGGAATATTATTTGGGGGTCCAGCCATGGAGAAGAGTTTAGACACTAAGATAATATAAGGAACACACACATTATAAAGAAATCACATTAGGATTCTCTTTTTAAGCTGTTCCTTAAAACACTAGTGCTTAGGAAATCTATTGGAGGCAGAAGCAGTCAAGGGTAGCCCAGGGTTAGGGTTAGGCTTAGGGTTAGGCTTAGGGTACGGCTTAGGGTACGGGTTCGGGGAGGGCTTCGGGTACGGCGTAGGGTATGGGTTAGGGTTAGGGTTAGGGTTAGTGTTAGGGTTAGGGCTCGGTTTAGGGTACGGGTTAGGATTAGGGTACGTGTTAGGGTTAGGGTAGGGGTTAGCGTTAGGGTACGCGTTAGGGTTAGGGTAGTTATTAAACCTATCCCACTCTGTAGACACCCCTTAGCACGTAAAGGAATATTATTTGGGGGTCCAGCCATGGAGAAGAGTTTAGACACTAAGATAATATAAGGAACACACACATTATAAAGAAATCACATTAGGATTCTCTTTTTAAGCTGTTCCTTAAAACACTAGTGCTTAGGAAATCTATTGGAGGCAGAAGCAGTCAAGGGTAGCCTAGGGTTAGGGTTAGGCTTAGCGTTAGGCTTAGGGTACGGCTTAGGGTACGGGTTCGGGGAGGGCTTCGGGTACGGCGTAGGGTATGGGTTAGAGTTAGGGTTAGGGTTAGTGTTAGGGTTAGGGCTCGGTTTAGGGTACGGGTTAGGATTAGGGTACGTGTTAGGGTTAGGGTAGGGGTTAGCGTTAGGGTACGCGTTAGGGTTAACGTAGTTATTAAATCTATCTCACTCTCTAGTTACCCCTTAGCACGTAAAGGAATATTATTTGGGGGTCCCGCCATGGAGAACAGTTTAGACAATAGGATAAGATAAGGAACACACCCATTATAAAGAAATCACATTAGGATTCTCTTTTTAAGCTGTTCCTTAAAACACTAGTGCTTAGGAAATCTATTGGAGGCAGAAGCAGTCAAGGGTAGCCTAGGGTTAGGGTTAGGCTTAGGGTTAGGCTTAGGGTACGGATTAGGGTACGGGTTCGGGGAGGGCTTCGGGTACGGCGTAGGGTATGGTTAGGGTTAGGGTTAGGGTTAGTGTTAGGGTTAGGGCTCGGTTTAGGGTATGGGTTAGGATTAGGGTACGTGTTAGGGTTAGGGAAGGGGTTAGGGGTAGGGTACACGTTAGGGTTAGGGTAGTGATTAAACCTATCCCACTCTCTAGATACCCCTTAGCACATAAAGGAATATTATTTGGGGGTCCAGCCATGGAGAAGAGTTTAGACACTAGGATTAGATAAGGAACACACCCATTATAAAGAAATCACATTAGGATAATCTTTTTAAGCTGTTCCTTAAAACACTAGTGCTTAGGAAATCTATTGGAGGCAGAAGCAGTCAAGGGTAGCCTAGGGTTAGGTTTAGGCTTAGGGTTAGGCTTAGGGTACGGCTTAGGGTACGGGTTTGGGGAGGGCTTCGGGTACGGCGTAGGGTATGGGTTAGGGTTAGGGTTAGGGTTAGTGTTAGGGTTAGGGCTCGGTTTAGGGTACGGGTTAGGATTAGGGTACGTGTTAGGGTTAGGGTAGGGGTTAGGGTTAGGGTACGCGTTACGGTTAGGGTAGTGATTAAACCTATCCCACTCTCTAGATACCCCTTAGCACGTAAAGGAATATTATTTTGGGGTCCAGCCATGGAGAAGAGTTTAGACACTAGGATAAGATAAGGAACACACCCATTATAAAGAAATCACATTAGGATTCTCTTTTTAAGCTGTTCCTTAAAACACTAGTGCTTAGGAAATGTATTGGAGGCAGAAGCAGTCAAGGGTAGACTAGGGTTAGGGTTAGGCTTAGGGTTAGGCTTAGGGTACGGCTTAGGGTACGGGTTCGGGGAGGGCTTCGGGTACGGCATAGGGTATGGGTTATGGTTAGGGTTAGGGTTAGTGTTAGGGTTAGGGCTCGGTTTAGGGTACGGGTTAGGATTAGGGTACGTGTTAGGGTTAGGGCAGGGGTTAGGGTTAGGGTACCCGTTAGGGTTAGGGTAGTTATTAAACCTATCCCACTCTCTAGATACCCCTTAGCACGTAAAGGAATATTATTTGGGGGTCCAGCAATGGAGAAGAGTTTAGACACTAAGATAATATAAGGAACACACACATTATAAAGAAATCACATTAGGATTCTCTTTTTAAGCTGTTCCTTAAAACACTAGTGCTTAGGAAATCTATTGGAGGCAGAAGCAGTCAAGGGTAGCCTAGGGTTAGGGTTAGGCTTAGGGTTAGGCTTAGGGTACGGCTTAGGGTACGGGTTCGGGGAGGGCTTCGAGTACGGCGTAGGGTATGGGTTAGGGTTAGGGTTAGGGTTAGTGTTAGGGTTAGGGCTCGGTTTAGGGTACGGGTTAGGATTAGGGTACGTGTTAGGGTTAGGGTAGGGGTTAGCGTTAGGGTACGCGTTAGGGTTAACGTAGTTATTAAATCTATCTCACTCTCTAGTTACCCCTTAGCACGTAAAGGAATATTATTTGGGGGTCCCGCCATGGAGAAGAGTTTAGACACTAGGATAAGATAAGGAACACACCCATTATAAAGAAATCACATTAGGATTCTCTTTTTAAGCTGTTCCTTAAAACACTAGTGCTTAGGAAATCTATTGGAGGCAGAAGCAGTCAAGGGTAGCCTAGGGTTAGGGTTAGGCTTAGGGTTAGGCTTAGGGTACGGGTTCGGGGAGGGCTTCGGGTACGGCGTAGGGTATGGGTTAGGGTTAGGGTTAGGGTTAGTGTTAGGGTTAGGGCTCGGTTTAGGGTACGGGTTAGGATTAGGGTACGTGTTAGGGTTAGGGAAGGGGTTAGGGGTAGGGTACACGTTAGGGTTAGGGTAGTGATTAAACCTATCCCACTCTCTAGATACCCCTTAGCACATAAAGGAATATTATTTGGGGGTCCAGCCATGGAGAAGAGTTTAGACACTAGGATTAGATAAGGAACACACCCATTATAAAGAAATCGCATTAGGATAATCTTTTTAAGCTGTTCCTTAAAACACTAGTGCTTAGGAAATCTATTGGAGGCAGAAGCAGTCAAGGGTAGCCTAGGGTTAGGTTTAGGCTTAGGGTTAGGCTTAGGGTACGGCTTAGGGTACGGGTTTGGGGAGGGCTTCGGGTACGGCGTAGGGTATGGGTTAGGGTTAGGGTTAGGGTTAGTGTTAGGGTTAGGGCTCGGTTTAGGGTACGGGTTAGGATTAGGGTACGTGTTAGGGTTAGGGTAGGGGTTAGGGTTAGGGTACGCGTTACGGTTAGGGTAGTGATTAAACCTATCCCACTCTCTAGATACCCCTTAGCACGTAAAGGAATATTATTTTGGGGTCCAGCCATGGAGAAGAGTTTAGACACTAGGATAAGATAAGGAACACACCCATTATAAAGAAATCACATTAGGATTCTCTTTTTAAGCTGTTCCTTAAAACACTAGTGCTTAGGAAATCTATTGGAGGCAGAAGCAGTCAAGGGTAGACTAGGGTTAGGGTTAGGCTTAGGGTTAGGCTTAGGGTACGGCTTAGGGTACGGGTTCGGGGAGGGCTTCGGGTACAGCATAGGGTATGGGTTATGGTTAGGGTTAGGGTTAGTGTTAGGGTTAGGGCTCGGTTTACGGTACGGGTTAGGATTAGGGTACGTGTTAGGGTTAGGGCAGGGGTTAGGGTTAGGGTACCCGTTAGGGTTAGGGTAGTTATTAAACCTATCCCACTCTCTAGATACCCCTTAGCACGTAAAGGAATATTATTTGGGGGTCCAGCCATGGAGAAGAGTTTAGACACTAAGATAATATAAGGAACACACACATTATAAAGAAATCACATTAGGATTCTCTTTTTAAGCTGTTCCTTAAAACACTAGTGCTTAGGAAATCTATTGGAGGCAGAAGCAGTCAAGGGTAGCCTAGGGTTAGGGTTAGGCTTAGGGTTAGGCTTAGGGTACGGCTTAGGGTACGGGTTCGGGGAGGGCTTCGAGTACGGCGTAGGGTATGGGTTAGGGTTAGGGTTAGGGTTAGTGTTAGGGTTAGGGCTCTGTTTAGGGTACGGGTTAGGATTAGGGTACGTGTTAGGGTTAGGGAAGGGGTTAGGGGTAGGGTACACGTTAGGGTTAGGGTAGTGATTAAACCTATCCCACTCTCTAGATACCCCTTAGCACATAAAGGAATATTATTTGGGGGTCCAGCCATGGAGAAGAGTTTAGACACTAGGATTAGATAAGGAACACACCCATTATAAAGAAATCACATTAGGATAATCTTTTTAAGCTGTTCCTTAAAACACTGGTGCTTAGGAAATCTATTGGAGGCAGAAGCAGTCAAGGGTAGCCTAGGGTTAGGTTTAGGCTTAGGGTTAGGCTTAGGGTACGGCTTAGGGTACGGGTTCGTGCAGGGCTTCGGGTACGGCGTAGGGTATGGGTTAGGGTTAGGGTTAGGGTTAGTGTTAGGGTTAGGGCTCGGTTTAGGGTACGGGTTAGGATTAGGGTACGTGTTAGGGTTAGGGTAGGGGTTAGGGTTAGGGTACGCGTTAGGGTTAGGGTAGTTATTAAACCTATCCCACTCTCTAGATACCCCTTAGCACGTAAAGGAATATTATTTGGGGGTCCAGCCATGGAGAAGAGTTTAGACACTAAGATAATATAAGGAACACACACATTATAAAGAAATCACATTAGGATTCTCTTTTTAAGCTGTTCCTTAAAACACTAGTGCTTAGGAAATCTATTGGAGGCAGAAGCAGTCAAGGGTAGCCCAGGGTTAGGGTTAGGCTTAGGGTTAGGCTTAGGGTACGGCTTAGGGTACGGGTTCGGGGAGGGCTTCGTGTACGGCGTAGGGTATGGGTTAGGGTTAGGGTTAGGGTTAGTGTTAGTGTTAGGACTCGGTTTAGGGTACGGGTTAGGATTAGGGTACGTGTTAGGGTTAGTGTAGGGGTTAGTGTTAGGGTACGCGTTAGGGTTAGGGTAGTTATTAAACCTATCCCACTCTCTAGTTACCCCTTAGCACGTAAAGGAATATTATTTGGGGTTCCAGCCATGGAGAAGAGTTTAGACACTAGGATAAGATAAGGAACACACCCATTATAAAGAAATCACATTAGGATTCTCTTTTTAAGCTGTTCCTTAAAACACTAGTGCTTAGGAAATCTATTGGAGGCAGAAGCAGTCAAGGGTAGCCTAGGGTTAGGGTTAGGCTCAGGGTTAGGCTTAGGGTACAGCTTAGGGTACGGGTTCGGGGAGGGCTTCGGGTACGGCGTAGGGTATGGGTTAGGGTTAGGGTTAGGGTTAGTGTTAGGGTTAGGGCTCGGTTTAGGGTACCGGTTAGGATTAGGGTACGTGTTAGGGTTAGGGTAGGGGTTAGGGTTAGGGTACACGTTAGGGTTAGGGTAGTGATTAAACCTATCCCACTCTCTAGATACCCCTTAGCACATAAAGGAATATTATTTGGGGGTCCAGCCATGGAGAAGAGTTTAGACACTAGGATTAGATAAGGAACACACCCATTATAAAGAAATCACATTAGGATTCTCTTTTTAAGCTGTTGCTTAAAACGCTAGTGCTTAGGAAATCTATTGGAGGCAGAAGCAGTCAAGGGTAGCCTAGGGTTAGGGTTAGGCTTAGGGTTAGGCTTAGGGTACGGCTTAGGGTACGTGTTCAGGGAGGGCTTCGGGTATTGCGTAGGGTATGGGTTAGGGTTAGGGTTAGGGTTAGTGTTAGGGTTAGGGCTCGGTTTAGGGTATGGGTTAGGATTAGGGTACGTGTTAGGGTTAGGGTAGGGGTTAGGGTTAGGGTACGCGTTAGGGTTAGGGTAGTGATTAAACCTATCCCACTCTCTAGATACCCCTTAGCACGTAAAGGAATATTATTTTGGGGTCCAGCCATGGAGAAGAGTTTAGACACTAGGATAAGATAAGGAACACACCCATTATAAAGAAATCACATTAGGATTCTCTTTTTAAGCTGTTCCTTAAAACACTAGTGCTTAGGAAATCTATTGGAGGCAGAAGCAGTCAAGGGTAGACTAGGGTTAGGGTTAGGCTTAGGGTTAGGCTTAGGGTACGGCTTAGGGTATGGGTTCGGGGAGGGCTTCGGGTACAGCATAGGGTATGGGTTATGGTTAGGGTTAGGGTTAGTGTTAGGGTTAGGGCTCGGTTTACGGTACGGGTTAGGATTAGGGTACGTGTTAGGGTTAGGGCAGGGGTTAGGGTTAGGGTACCCGTTAGGGTTAGGGTAGTTATTAAACCTATCCCACTCTCTAGATACCCCTTAGCACGTAAAGGAATATTATTTGGGGGTCCAGCCATGGAGAAGAGTTTAGACACTAAGATAATATAAGGAACACACACATTATAAAGAAATCACATTAGGATTCTCTTTTTAAGCTGTTCCTTAAAACACTAGTGCTTAGGAAATCTA
Source organism: Balaenoptera physalus (assembly GCF_965194825.1). Taxonomy (NCBI): domain Eukaryota; kingdom Metazoa; phylum Chordata; class Mammalia; order Artiodactyla; family Balaenopteridae; genus Balaenoptera; species Balaenoptera physalus. Next base: position 462,995 of record NW_028126315.1, on the reverse strand, counting down.
TTGGAGGCAGAAGCAGTCAAGGGTAGCCTAGGGTTAGGGTTAGGCTTAGGGTTAGGCTTAGGGTACGACTTAGGGTACGGGTTCGGGGAGGGCTTCGAGTACGGCGTAGGGTATGGGTTAGGGTTAGGGTTAGGGTTAGTGTTAGGGTTAGGGCTCTGTTTAGGGTACGGGTTAGGATTAGGGTACGTGTTAGGGTTAGGGAAGGGGTTAGGGGTAGGGTACACGTTAGGGTTAGGGTAGTGATTAAACCTATCCCACTCTCTAGATACCCCTTAGCACATAAAGGAATATTATTTGGGGGTCCAGCCATGGAGAAGAGTTTAGACACTAGGATTAGATAAGGAACACACCCATTATAAAGAAATCACATTAGGATAATCTTTTTAAGCTGTTCCTTAAAACACTGGTGCTTAGGAAATCTATTGGAGGCAGAAGCAGTCAAGGGTAGCCTAGGGTTAGGTTTAGGCTTAGGGTTAGGCTTAGGGTACGGCTTAGGGTACGGGTTCGTGCAGGGCTTCGGGTACGGCGTAGGGTATGGGTTAGGGTTAGGGTTAGGGTTAGTGTTAGGGTTAGGGCTCGGTTTAGGGTACGGGTTAGGATTAGGGTACGTGTTAGGGTTAGGGTAGGGGTTAGGGTTAGGGTACGCGTTAGGGTTAGGGTAGTTATTAAACCTATCCCACTCTCTAGATACCCCTTAGCACGTAAAGGAATATTATTTGGGGGTCCAGCCATGGAGAAGAGTTTAGACACTAAGATAATATAAGGAACACACACATTATAAAGAAATCACATTAGGATTCTCTTTTTAAGCTGTTCCTTAAAACACTAGTGCTTAGGAAATCTATTGGAGGCAGAAGCAGTCAAGGGTAGCCCAGGGTTAGGGTTAGGCTTAGGGTTAGGCTTAGGGTACGGCTTAGGGTACGGGTTCGGGGAGGGCTTCGTGTACGGCGTAGGGTATGGGTTAGGGTTAGGGTTAGGGTTAGTGTTAGTGTTAGGACTCGGTTTAGGGTACGGGTTAGGATTAGGGTACGTGTTAGGGTTAGTGTAGGGGTTAGTGTTAGGGTACGCGTTAGGGTTAGGGTAGTTATTAAACCTATCCCACTCTCTAGTTACCCCTTAGCACGTAAAGGAATATTATTTGGGGTTCCAGCCATGGAGAAGAGTTTAGACACTAGGATAAGATAAGGAACACACCCATTATAAAGAAATCACATTAGGATTCTCTTTTTAAGCTGTTCCTTAAAACACTAGTGCTTAGGAAATCTATTGGAGGCAGAAGCAGTCAAGGGTAGCCTAGGGTTAGGGTTAGGCTCAGGGTTAGGCTTAGGGTACAGCTTAGGGTACGGGTTCGGGGAGGGCTTCGGGTACGGCGTAGGGTATGGGTTAGGGTTAGGGTTAGGGTTAGTGTTAGGGTTAGGGCTCGGTTTAGGGTACCGGTTAGGATTAGGGTACGTGTTAGGGTTAGGGTAGGGGTTAGGGTTAGGGTACACGTTAGGGTTAGGGTAGTGATTAAACCTATCCCACTCTCTAGATACCCCTTAGCACATAAAGGAATATTATTTGGGGGTCCAGCCATGGAGAAGAGTTTAGACACTAGGATTAGATAAGGAACACACCCATTATAAAGAAATCACATTAGGATTCTCTTTTTAAGCTGTTGCTTAAAACGCTAGTGCTTAGGAAATCTATTGGAGGCAGAAGCAGTCAAGGGTAGCCTAGGGTTAGGGTTAGGCTTAGGGTTAGGCTTAGGGTACGGCTTAGGGTACGTGTTCAGGGAGGGCTTCGGGTATTGCGTAGGGTATGGGTTAGGGTTAGGGTTAGGGTTAGTGTTAGGGTTAGGGCTCGGTTTAGGGTATGGGTTAGGATTAGGGTACGTGTTAGGGTTAGGGTAGGGGTTAGGGTTAGGGTACGCGTTACGGTTAGGGTAGTTATTAAACCTATCCCACTCTCTAGATACCCCTTAGCACGTAAAGGAATATTATTTGGGGGTCCAGCCATGGAGAAGAGTTTAGACACTAAGATAATATAAGGAACACACACATTATAAAGAAATCACATTAGGATTCTCTTTTTAAGCTGTTCCTTAAAACACTAGTGCTTAGGAAATCTATTGGAGTCAGAAGCAGTCAAGGGTAGCCTAGGGTTAGGGTTAGGGTTAGGGTTAGGCTTAGGGTACGGCGTAGGGTACGGGTTCGTGGAGGGCTTCGGGTACGGCGTAGGGTATGGGTTAGGGTTAGGGTTAGGGTTAGTGTTAGGGTTAGGGCTCGGTTTAGAGTACGGGTTAGGATTAGGGTACGTGTTAGGGTTAGGGTAGGGGTTAGGGTTAGGGTACGCGTTAGGGTTAGGGTAGTTATTAAACCTATCCCACTCTGTAGATACCCCTTAGCACGTAAAGGAATATTATTTGGGGGTCCAGCCATGGAGAAGAGTTTAGACACTAAGATAATATAAGGAACACACACATTATAAAGAAATCACATTAGGATTCTCTTTTTAAGCTGTTCCTTAAAACACTAGTGCTTAGGAAATCTATTGGAGGCAGAAGCAGTCAAGGGTAGCCCAGGTTTAGGGTTAGGCTTAGGGTTAGGCTTAGGGTACGGCTTAGGGTACGGGTTCGGGGAGGGCTTCGGGTACGGCGTAGGGTATGGGTTAGGGTTAGGGTTAGGGTTAGTGTTAGGGTTAGGGCTCGGTTTAGGGTACGGGTTAGGATTAGGGTACGTGTTAGGGTTAGGGTAGGGGTTAGCGTTAGGGTACGCGTTAGGGTTAGGGTAGTTATTAAACCTATCCCACTCTCTAGTTACCCCTTAGCACGTAAAGGAATATTATTTGGGGGTCCAGCCATGGAGAAGAGTTTAGACACTAGGATAAGATAAGGAACACACCCATTATAAAGAAATCACATTAGGATTCTCTTTTTAAGCTGTTCCTTAAAACACTAGTGCTTAGGAAATCTATTGGAGGCAGAAGCAGTCAAGGGTAGACTAGGGTTAGGGTTAGGCTTAGGGTTAGGCTTAGGGTACGGCTTAGGGTACGGGTTCGGGGAGGGCTTCTGGTACGGCTTAGGGTATGGGTTAGGGTTAGGGTTAGCGTTAGTGTTAGGGTTAGGGCTCGGTTTAGGGTATGGGTTAGGATTAGGGTACGTGTTAGGGTTAGGGTAGGGGTTAGGGTTAGGGTACGCGTTAGGGTTAGGGTAGTTATTAAACCTATCCCACTCTCTAGATACCCCTTAGCACGTAAAGGAATATTATTTGGGGGTCCAGCCATGGAGAAGAGTTTAGACACTAGGATAAGATAAGGAACACACCCATTATAAAGAAATCACATTAGGATTCTCTTTTTAAGCTGTTCCTTAAAACACTAGTGCTTAGGAAATCTATTGGAGGCAGAAGCAGTCAAGGGTAGCCTAGGGTTAGGGTTAGGCTTAGGGTTAGGCTTAGGGTACGGCTTAGGGTACGGGTTCGGGGAGGGCTTCGGGTACGGCGTAGGGTATGGGTTAGGGTTAGGGTTAGGGTTAGTGTTAGGGTTAGGGCTCGGTTTAGGGTACGGGTTAGGATTAGGGTACGTGTTAGGGTTAGGGTAGGGGTTAGGGTTAGGGTACATGTTAGGGTTAGGGTAGTGATTAACCCTATCCCACTCTCTAGATACCCCTTAGCACATAAAGGAATATTATTTGGGGGTCCAGCCATGGAGAAGAGTTTAGACACTAGGATTAGATATGGAACACACCCATTATAAAGAAATCACATTAGGATTCTCTTTTTAAGCTGTTCCTTAAAACACTAGTGTTTAGGAAATCTATTGGAGGCAGAAGCAGTCAAGGGTAGCCTAGGGTTAGGTTTAGGCTTAGGGTTAGGCTTAGGGTACGGCTTAGGGTACGGGTTCCGGGAGGGCTTCGGGTACGGCGTAGGGTATGGGTTAGGGTTAGGGTTAGGGTTAGTGTTAGGGTTAGGGCTCGGTTTAGGGTACGGGTTAGGATTAGGGTACGTGTTAGGGTTAGGGTAGGGGTTAGCGTTAGGGTACGCGTTAGGGTTAGGGTAGTTATTAAACCTATCCCACTCTCTAGTTACCCCTTAGCACGTAAAGGAATATTATTTGGGGGTCCCGCCATGGAGAAGAGTTTAGACACTAGGATAAGATAAGGAACACACCCATTATAAAGAAATCACATTAGGATTCTCTTTTTAAGCTGTTCCTTAAAACACTAGTGCTTAGGAAATCTATTGGAGGCAGAAGCAGTCAAGGGTAACCTAGGGTTAGGCTTAGGATTAGGCTTAGGGTACGGCTTAGGGTACGGGTTCGGGGAGGGCTTCGGGTACGGCGTAGGGTATGGGTTAGGGTTAGGGTTAGGGTTAGTGTTAGGGTTAGGGCTCGGTTTAGGGTACGGGTTAGGATTAGGGTACGTGTTAGGGTTAGGGTAGGGGTTAGGGTTAGGGTACGCGTTAGGGTTAGGGTAGTGATTAAACCTATCCCACCCTCTAGATACCCCTTAGCACATAAAGGAATATTATTTGGGGGTCCAGCCATGGAGAAGAGTTTAGACACTAGGATTAGATAAGGAACACACCCATTATAAAGAAATCACATTAGGATTCTCTTTTTAAGCTGTTGCTTAAAACGCTAGTGCTTAGGAAATCTATTGGAGGCAGAAGCAGTCAAGGGTAGCCTAGGGTTAGGGTTAGGCTTAGGGTTAGGCTTAGGGTACGGCTTAGGGTACGTGTTCAGGGTGGGCTTCGGGTATTGCGTAGGGTATGGGTTAGGGTTAGGGTTAGGGTTAGTGTTAGGGTTAGGGCTCGGTTTAGGGTATGGGTTAGGATTAGGGTACGTGTTAGGGTTAGGGTAGGGGTTAGGGTTAGGGTATGCGTTACGGTTAGGGTAGTTATTAAACCTATCCCACTCTCTAGATACCCCTTAGCACGTAAAGGAATATTATTTGGGGGTCCAGCCATGGAGAAGAGTTTAGACACTAAGATAATATAAGGAACACACACATTATAAAGAAATCACATTAGGATTCTCTTTTTAAGCTGTTCCTTAAAACACTAGTGCTTAGGAAATCTATTGGAGTCAGAAGCAGTCAAGGGTAGCCTAGGGTTAGGGTTAGGGTTAGGGTTAGGCTTAGGGTACGGCGTAGGGTACGGGTTCGTGGAGGGCTTCGGGTACGGCGTAGGGTATGGGTTAGGGTTAGGGTTAGGGTTAGTGTTAGGGTTAGGGCTCGGTTTAGGGTACGGGTTAGGATTAGGGTACGTGTTAGGGTTAGGGTAGGGGTTAGGGTTAGGGTACGCGTTAGGGTTAGGGTAGTTATTAAACCTATCCCACTCTGTAGATACCCCTTAGCACGTAAAGGAATATTATTTGGGGGTCCAGCCATGGAGAAGAGTTTAGACACTAAGATAATATAAGGAACACACACATTATAAAGAAATCACATTAGGATTCTCTTTTTAAGCTGTTCCTTAAAACACTAGTGCTTAGGAAATCTATTGGAGGCAGAAGCAGTCAAGGGTTGCCCAGGTTTAGGGTTAGGCTTAGGGTTAGGCTTAGGGTACGGCTTAGGGTACGGGTTCGGGGAGGGCTTCGGGTACGGCGTAGGGTATGGGTTAGGGTTAGGGTTAGGGTTAGTGTTAGGGTTAGGGCTCGGTTTAGGGTACGGGTTAGGATTAGGGTACGTGTTAGGGTTAGGGTAGGGGTTAGCGTTAGGGTACGCGTTAGGGTTAGGGTAGTTATTAAACCTATCCCACTCTCTAGTTACCCCTTAGCACGTAAAGGAATATTATTTGGGGGTCCAGCCATGGAGAAGAGTTTAGACACTAGGATAAGATAAGGAACACACCCATTATAAAGAAATCACATTAGGATTCTCTTTTTAAGCTGTTCCTTAAAACACTAGTGCTTAGGAAATCTATTGGAGGCAGAAGCAGTCAAGGGTAGACTAGGGTTAGGGTTAGGCTTAGGGTTAGGCTTAGGGTACGGCTTAGGGTACGGGTTCGGGGAGGGCTTCGGGTACGGCGTAGGGTATGGGTTAGGGTTAGGGTTAGCGTTAGTGTTAGGGTTAGGGCTCGGTTTAGGGTATGGGTTAGGATTAGGGTACGTGTTAGGGTTAGGGTAGGGGTTAGGGTTAGGGTACGCGTTAGGGTTAGGGTAGTTATTAAACCTATCCCACTCTCTAGATACCCCTTAGCACGTAAAGGAATATTATTTGGGGGTCCAGCCATGGAGAAGAGTTTAGACACTAGGATAAGATAAGGAACACACCCATTATAAAGAAATCACATTAGGATTCTCTTTTTAAGCTGTTCCTTAAAACACTAGTGCTTAGGAAATCTATTGGAGGCAGAAGCAGTCAAGGGTAGCCTAGGGTTAGGGTTAGGCTTAGGGTTAGGCTTAGGGTACGGCTTAGGGTACGGGTTCGGGGAGGGCTTCGGGTACGGCGTAGGGTATGGGTTAGGGTTAGGGTTAGGGTTAGTGTTAGGGTTAGGGCTCGGTTTAGGGTACGGGTTAGGATTAGGGTACGTGTTAGGGTTAGGGTAGGGGTTAGGGTTAGGGTACACGTTAGGGTTAGGGTAGTGATTAACCCTATCCCACTCTCTAGATACCCCTTAGCACATAAAGGAATATTATTTGGGGGTCCAGCCATGGAGAAGAGTTTAGACACTAGGATTAGATATGGAACACACCCATTATAAAGAAATCACATTAGGATTCTCTTTTTAAGCTGTTCCTTAAAACACTAGTGTTTAGGAAATCTATTGGAGGCAGAAGGAGTCAAGGGTAGCCTAGGGTTAGGTTTAGGCTTAGGGTTAGGCTTAGGGTACGGCTTAGGGTACGGGTTCCGGGAGGGCTTCGGGTACGGCGTAGGGTATGGGTTAGGGTTAGGGTTAGGGTTAGTGTTAGGGTTAGGGCTCGGTTTAGGGTACGGGTTAGGATTAGGGTACGTGTTAGGGTTAGGGTAGGGGTTAGCGTTAGGGTACGCGTTAGGGTTAGGGTAGTTATTAAACCTATCCCACTCTCTAGTTACCCCTTAGCACGTAAAGGAATATTATTTGGGGGTCCCGCCATGGAGAAGAGTTTAGACACTAGGATAAGATAAGGAACACACCCATTATAAAGAAATCACATTAGGATTCTCTTTTTAAGCTGTTCCTTAAAACACTAGTGCTTAGGAAATCTATTGGAGGCAGAAGCAGTCAAGGGTAACCTAGGGTTAGGCTTAGGATTAGGCTTAGGGTACGGCTTAGGGTACGGGTTCGGGGAGGGCTTCGGGTACGGCGTAGGGTATGGGTTAGGGTTAGGGTTAGGGTTAGTGTTAGGGTTAGGGCTCGGTTTAGGGTACGGGTTAGGATTAGGGTACGTGTTAGGGTTAGGGTAGGGGTTAGGGTTAGGGTACGCGTTACGGTTAGGGTAGTTATTAAACCTATCCCACTCTCTAGATACCCCTTAGCACGTAAAGGAATATTATTTGGGGGTCCAGCCATGGAGAAGAGTTTAGACACTAAGATAATATAAGGAACACACACATTATAAAGAAATCACATTAGGATTCTCTTTTTAAGCTGTTCCTTAAAACACTAGTGCTTAGGAAATCTATTGGAGGCAGAAGCAGTCAAGGGTAGCCTAGGGTTAGGGTTAGGCTTAGGGTTAGGCTTAGGGTACGGCTTAGGGTACGGGTTCGGGGAGGGCTTCGGGTACGGCGTAGGGTATGGGTTAGGGTTAGGGTTAGGGTTAGTGTTAGGGTTAGGGCTCGGTTTAGGGTACGGGTTAGGATTAGCGTACGTGTTAGGGTTAGGGAAGGGGTTAGGGGTAGGGTACACGTTACGGTTAGGGTAGTGATTAAACCTATCCCACTCTCTAGATACCCCTTAGCACATAAAGGAATATTATTTGGGGGTCCAGCCATGGAGAAGAGTTTAGACACTAGGATTAGATAAGGAACACACCCATTATAAAGAAATCACATTAGGATAATCTTTTTAAGCTGTTCCTTAAAACACTAGTGCTTAGGAAATCTATTGGAGGCAGAAGCAGTCAAGGGTAGCCTAGGGTTAGGTTTAGGCTTAGGGTTAGGCTTAGGGTACGGCTTAGGGTACGGGTTTGGGGAGGGCTTCGGGTACGGCGTAGGGTATGGGTTAGGGTTAGGGTTAGGGTTAGTGTTAGGGTTAGGGCTCGGTTTAGGGTACGGGTTAGGATTAGGGTACGTGTTAGGGTTAGGGTAGGGGTTAGGGTTAGGGTACGCGTTACGGTTAGGGTAGTGATTAAACCTATCCCACTCTCTAGATACCCCTTAGCACGTAAAGGAATATTATTTTGGGGTCCAGCCATGGAGAAGAGTTTAGACACTAGGATAAGATAAGGAACACACCCATTATAAAGAAATCACATTAGGATTCTCTTTTTAAGCTGTTCCTTAAAACACTAGTGCTTAGGAAATCTATTGGAGGCAGAAGCAGTGAAGGGTAGACTAGGGTTAGGGTTAGGCTTAGGGTTAGGCTTAGGGTACGGCTTAGGGTACGGGTTCGGGGAGGGCTTCGGGTACGGCGTAGGGTATGGGTTAGGGTTAGGGTTAGGGTTTGTGTTAGGGTTAGGGCTCGGTTTAGGGTACGGGTTAGGATTAGGGTACGTGTTAGGGTTAGGGTAGGGGTTAGGTTTAGGGTACGCGTTTGGGTTAGGGTAGTTATTAATCCTATCCCACTCTCTAGATACCCCTTAGCACGTAAAGGAATATTATTTGGGGGTCCAGCCATGGAGAAGAGTTTAGACACTAAGATAATATAAGGAACACACACATTATAAAGAAATCACATTAGGATTCTCTTTTTAAGCTGTTCCTTAAAACACTAGTGCTTAGGAAATCTATTGGAGGCAGAAGCAGTCAAGGGTAGCCCAGGGTTAGGGTTAGGCTTAGGGTTAGGCTTAGGTTACGGCTTAGGGTACGGGTTCGGGGAGGGCTTCGGGTACGGCGTAGGGTATGGGTTAGGGTTAGGGTTAGGGTTAGTGTTAGGGTTAGGGCTCGGTTTAGGGTACGGGTTAGGATTAGGGTACGTGTTAGGGTTAGGGTAGGGGTTAGGGTTAGTGTACACGTTAGGGTTAGGGTAGTGATTAAACCTATCCCACTCTCTAGATACCCCTTAGCACATAAAGGAATATTATTTGGGGATCCAGCCATGGAGAAGAGTTTAGACACTAGGATTAGATATGGAACACACCCATTATAAAGAAATCACATTAGGATTCTCTTTTTAAGCTGTTCCTTAAAACACTAGTGCTTAGGAAATCTATTGGAGGCAGAAGCAGTCAAGGGTAGCCCAGGTTTAGGGTTAGGCTTAGGGTTAGGCTTAGGGTACGGCTTAGGGTACGGGTTCGGGGAGGGCTTCGGGTATGGCGTAGGGTATGGGTTAGGGTTGGGTTAGGGTTAGTGTTAGGGTTAGGGCTCGGTTTAGGGTACGGGTTAGGATTAGGGTACGTGTTAGGGTTAGGGTAGGGGTTAGCGTTAGGGTACGCGTTAGGGTTAGGGTAGTTATTAAACCTATCCCACTCTCTAGTTACCCCTTAGCACGTAAAGGAATATTATTTGGGGGTCCAGCCATGGAGAAGAGTTTAGACACTAGGATAAGATAAGGAACACACCCATTATAAAGAAATCACATTAGGATTCTCTTTTTAAGCTGTTCCTTAAAACACTAGTGCTTAGGAAATCTATTGGAGGCAGAAGCAGTCAAGGGTAGACTAGGGTTAGGGTTAGGCTTAGGGTTAGGCTTAGGGTACGGCTTAGGGTACGGGTTCAGGGAGGGCTTCGGGTACGGCGAAGGGTATGGGTTAGGGTTAGGGTTAGCGTTAGGGTTAGGGCTCGGTTTAGGGTATGGGTTAGGATTAGGGTACGTGTTAGGGTTAGGGTAGGGGTTAGGGTTAGGGTACGCGTTAGGGTTAGGGTAGTTATTAAACCTATCCCACTCTCTAGATACCCCTTAGCACGTAAAGGAATATTATTTTGGGGTCCAGCCATGGAGAAGAGTTTAGACACTAGGATTAGATAAGGAACACACCCATTATAAAGAAATCACATTAGGATTCTCTTTTTAAGCTGTTGCTTAAAACGCTAGTGCTTAGGAAATCTATTGGAGGCAGAAGCAGTCAAGGGTACCCTAGGGTTAGGGTTAGGCTTAGGGTTAGGCTTAGGGTACGGCTTAGGGTACGTGTTCAGGGAGGGCTTCGGGTATTGCGTAGGGTATGGGTTAGGGTTAGGGTTAGGGTTAGTGTTAGGGTTAGGGCTCGGTTTAGGGTATGGGTTAGGATTAGGGTACGTGATAGGGTTAGGGTAGGGGTTAGGGTTAGGGTACGCGTTACGGTTAGGGTAGTTATTAAACCTATCCCACTCTCTAGATACCCCTTAGCACGTATAGGAATATTATTTGGGGGTCCAGCCATGGAGAAGAGTTTAGACACTAAGATAATATAAGGAACACACACATTATAAAGAAATCACATTAGGATTCTCTTTTTAAGCTGTTCCTTAAAACACTAGTGCTTAGGAAATCTATTGGAGGCAGAAGCAGTCAAGGGTAGCCCAGGTTTAGGGTTAGGCTTAGGGTTAGGCTTAGGGTACGGCTTAGGGTACGGGTTCGGGGAGGGCTTCGGGTACGGCGTAGGGTATGGGTTAGGGTTAGGGTTAGGGTTAGTGTTAGGGTTAGGGCTCGGTTTAGGGTACGGGTTAGGATTAGGGTACGTGTTAGGGTTAGGGTAGGGGTTAGCGTTAGGGTACGCGTTAAGGTTAGGGTAGTTATTAAACCTATCCCACTCTCTAGTTACCCCTTAGCACGTAAAGGAATATTATTTGGGGGTCCAGCCATGGAGAAGAGTTTAGACACTAGGATAAGATAAGGAACACACCCATTATAAAGAAATCACATTAGGATTCTCTTTTTAAGCTGTTCCTTAAAACACTAGTGCTTAGGAAATCTATTGGAGGCAGAAGCAGTCAAGGGTAGACTAGGGTTAGGGTTAGGCTTAGGGTTAGGCTTAGGGTACGGCTTAGGGTACGGGTTCGGGGAGGGCTTCGGGTACGGCGTAGGGTATGGGTTAGGGTTAGGGTTAGCGTTAGTGTTAGGGTTAGGGTTCGGTTTAGGGTATGGGTTAGGATTAGGGTACGTGTTAGGGTTAGGGTAGGGGTTAGGGTTAGGGTACGCGTTAGGGTTAGGGTAGTTATTAAACCTATCCCACTCTCTAGATACCCCTTAGCACGTAAAGGAATATTATTTGGGGGTCCAGCCATGGAGAAGAGTTTAGACACTAGGATAAGATAAGGAACACACCCATTATAAAGAAATCACATTAGGATTCTCTTTTTAAGCTGTTCCTTAAAACACTAGTGCTTAGGAAATCTATTGGAGGCAGAAGCAGTCAAGGGTAGCCTAGGGTTAGGGTTAGGCTTAGGATTAGGCTTAGGGTACGGCTTAGGGTACGGGTTCGGGGAGGGCTTCTGGTACGGCGTAGGGTATGGGTTAGGGTTAGGGTTAGGGTTAGTGTTAGGGTTAGGGCTCGGTTTAGGGTACGGGTTAGGATTAGGGTACGTGTTAGGGTTAGGGTAGGGGTTAGGGTTAGGGTACACGTTAGGGTTAGGGTAGTGATTAACCCTATCCCACTCTCTAGATACCCCTTAGCACATAAAGGAATATTATTTGGGGGTCCAGCCATGGAGAAGAGTTTAGACACTAGGATTAGATATGGAACACACCCATTATAAAGAAATCACATTAGGATTCTCTTTTTAAGCTGTTCCTTAAAACACTAGTGTTTAGGAAATCTATTGGAGGCAGAAGCAGTCAAGGGTAGCCTAGGGTTAGGTTTAGGCTTAGGGTTAGGCTTAGGGTACGGCTTAGGGTACGGGTTCCGGGAGGGCTTCGGGTACGGCGTAGGGTATGGGTTAGGGTTAGGGTTAGGGTTAGTGTTAGGGTTAGGGCTCGGTTTAGGGTACGGGTTAGGATTAGGGTACGTGTTAGGGTTAGGGTAGGGGTTAGCGTTAGGGTACGCGTTAGGGTTAGGGTAGTTATTAAACCTATCCCACTCTCTAGTTACCCCTTAGCACGTAAAGGAATATTATTTGGGGGTCCCGCCATGGAGAAGAGTTTAGACACTAGGATAAGATAAGGAACACACCCATTATAAAGAAATCACATTAGGATTCTCTTTTTAAGCTGTTCCTTAAAACACTAGTGCTTAGGAAATCTATTGGAGGCAGAAGCAGTCAAGGGTAACCTAGGGTTAGGCTTAGGATTAGGCTTAGGGTACGGCTTAGGGTACGGGTTCGGGGAGGGCTTCGGGTACGGCGTAGGGTATGGGTTAGGGTTAGGGTTAGGGTTAGTGTTAGGGTTAGGGCTCGGTTTAGGGTACGGGTTAGGATTAGGGTACGTGTTAGGGTTAGGGTAGGGGTTAGGGTTAGGGTACGTGTTACGGTTAGGGTAGTTATTAAACCTATCCCACTCTCTAGATACCCCTTAGCACGTAAAGGAATATTATTTGGGGGTCCAGCCATGGAGAAGAGTTTAGACACTAAGATAATATAAGGAACACACACATTATAAAGAAATCACATTAGGATTCTCTTTTTAAGCTGTTCCTTAAAACACTAGTGCTTAGGAAATCTATTGGAGGCAGAAGCAGTCAAGGGTAGCCTAGGGTTAGGGTTAGGCTTAGGGTTAGGCTTAGGGTACGGCTTAGGGTACGGGTTCGGGGAGGGCTTCGGGTACGGCGTAGGGTATGGGTTAGGGTTAGGGTTAGGGTTAGTGTTAGGGTTAGGGCTCGGTTTAGGGTACGGGTTAGGATTAGGGTACGTGTTAGGGTTAGGGTAGGGGTTAGCGTTAGGGTACGCGTTAGGGTTAACGTAGTTATTAAATCTATCTCACTCTCTAGTTACCCCTTAGCACGTAAAGGAATATTATTTGGGGGTCCCGCCATGGAGAAGAGTTTAGACACTAGGATAAGATAAGGAACACACCCATTATAAAGAAATCACATTAGGACTCTCTTTTTAAGCTGTTCCTTAAAACACTAGTGCTTAGGAAATCTATTGGAGGCAGAAGCAGTCAAGGGTAGCCTAGGGTTAGGGTTAGGCTTAGGGTTAGGCTTAGGGTACGGATTAGGGTACGGGTTCGGGGAGGGCTTCGGGTACGGCGTAGGGTATGGGTTAGGGTTAGGGTTAGGGTTAGTGTTAGGGTTAGGGCTCGGTTTAGGGTACGGGTTAGGATTAGGGTACGTGTTAGGGTTAGGGAAGGGGTTAGGGGTAGGGTACACGTTAGGGTTAGGGTAGTGATTAAACCTATCCCACTCTCTAGATACCCCTTAGCACATAAAGGAATATTATTTGGGGGTCCAGCCATGGAGAAGAGTTTAGACACTAGGATTAGATAAGGAACACACCCATTATAAAGAAATCACATTAGGATAATCTTTTTAAGCTGTTCCTTAAAACACTAGTGCTTAGGAAATCTATTGGAGGCAGAAGCAGTCAAGGGTAGCCTAGGGTTAGGTTTAGGCTTAGGCTTAGGCTTAGGGTACGGCTTAGGGTACGGGTTTGGGGAGGGCTTCGGGTACGGCGTAGGGTATGGGTTAGGGTTAGGGTTAGGGTTAGTGTTAGGGTTAGGGCTCGGTTTAGGGTACGGGTTAGGATTAGGGTACGTGTTAGGGTTAGGGTAGGGGTTAGGGTTAGGGTACGCGTTACGGTTAGGGTAGTGATTAAACCTATCCCACTCTCTAGATACCCCTTAGCACGTAAAGGAATATTATTTTGGGGTCCAGCCATGGCGAAGAGTTTAGACACTAGGATAAGATAAGGAACACACCCATTATAAAGAAATCACATTAGGATTCTCTTTTTAAGCTGTTCCTTAAAACACTAGTGCTTAGGAAATCTATTGGAGGCAGAAGCAGTGAAGGGTAGACTAGGGTTAGGGTTAGGCTTAGGGTTAGGCTTAGGGTACGGCTTAGGGTACGGGTTCGGGGAGGGCTTCGGGTACGGCGTAGGGTATGGGTTAGGGTTAGGGTTAGGGTTAGTGTTAGGGTTAGGGCTCGGTTTAGGGTACGGGTTAGGATTAGGGTACGTGTTAGGGTTAGGGTAGGGGTTAGGTTTAGGGTACGCGTTTGGGTTAGGGTAGTTATTAATCCTATCCCACTCTCTAGATACCCCTTAGCACGTAAAGGAATATTATTTGGGGGTCCAGCCATGGAGAAGAGTTTAGACACTAGGATTAGATATGGAACACACCCATTATAAAGAAATCACATTAGGATTCTCTTTTTAAGCTGTTCCTTAAAACACTAGTGCTTAGGAAATCTATTGGAGGCAGAAGCAGTCAAGGGTAGCCCAGGGTTAGGGTTAGGCTTAGGGTTAGGCTTAGGGTACGGCTTAGGGTACGGGTTCGGGGAGGGCTTCGGGTACGGCGTAGGGTATGGGTTAGGGTTAGGGTTAGGGTTAGTGTTAGGGTTAGGGCTCGGTTTAGGGTACGGGTTAGGATTAGGGTACGTGTTAGGGTTAGGGTAGGGGTTAGGGTTAGGGTACACGTTAGGGTTAGGGTAGTGATTAAACCTATCCCACTCTCTAGATACCCCTTAGCACATAAAGGAATATTATTTGGGGGTCCAGCCATGGAGAAGAGTTTAGACACTAGGATTAGATATGGAACACACCCATTATAAAGAAATCACATTAGGATTCTCTTTTTAAGCTGTTCCTTAAAACACTAGTGCTTAGGAAATCTATTGGAGGCAGAAGCAGTCAAGGGTAGCCCAGGTTTAGGGTTAGGCTTAGGGTTAGGCTTAGGGTACGGCTTAGGGTACGGGTTCGGGGAGGGCTTCGGGTACGGCGTAGGGTATGGGTTAGGGTTAGGGTTAGGGTTAGTGTTAGGGTTAGGGCTCGGTTTAGGTTACGGGTTAGGATTAGGGTACGTGTTAGGGTTAGGGTAGGGGTTAGCGTTAGGGTACGCGTTAGGGTTAGGGTAGTTATTAAACCTATCCCACTCTCTAGTTACCCCTTAGCACGTAAAGGAATATTATTTGGGGGTCCAGCCATGGAGAAGAGTTTAGACACTAGGATAAGATAAGGAACACACCCATTATAAAGAAATCACATTAGGATTCTCTTTTTAAGCTGTTCCTTAAAACACTAGTGCTTAGGAAATCTATTGGAGGCAGAAGCAGTCAAGGGTAGACTAGGGTTAGGGTTAGGCTTAGGGTTAGGCTTAGGGTACGGCTTAGGGTACGGGTTCGGGGAGGGCTTCGGGTACGGCGTAGGGTATGGGTTAGGGTTAGGGTTAGCGTTAGTGTTAGGGTTAGGGCTCGGTTTAGGGTATGGGTTAGGATTAGGGTACGTGTTAGGGTTAGGGTAGGGGTTAGGGTTAGGGTACGCGTTAGGGTTAGGGTAGTTATTAAACCTATCCCACTCTCTAGATACCCCTTAGCACGTAGAGGAATATTATTTGGGGGTCCAGCCATGGAGAAGAGTTTAGACACTAGGATAAGATAAGGAACACAACCATTATAAAGAAATCACATTAGGATTCTCTTTTTAAGCTGTTCCTTAAAACACTAGTGCTTAGGAAATCTATTGGAGGCAGAAGCAGTCAAGGGTAGCCTAGGGTTAGGGTTAGGCTTAGGGTTAGGCTTAGGGTACGGCTTAGGGTACGGGTTCGGGGAGGGCTTCTGGTACGGCGTAGGGTATGGGTTAGGTTTAGGGTTAGGGTTAGTGTTAGGGTTAGGGCTCGGTTTAGGGTACGGGTTAGGTTTAGGGTACGTGTTAGGGTTAGGGTAGGGGTTAGGGTTAGGGTACACGTTAGGGTTAGGGTAGTGATTAACCCTATCCCACTCTCTAGATACCCCTTAGCACATAAAGGAATATTATTTGGGGGTCCAGCCATGGAGAAGAGTTTAGACACTAGGATTAGATATGGAACACACCCATTATAAAGAAATCACATTAGGATTCTCTTTTTAAGCTGTTCCTTAAAACACTAGTGTTTAGGAAATCTATTGGAGGCAGAAGCAGTCAAGGGTAGCCTAGGGTTAGGTTTAGGCTTAGGGTTAGGCTTAGGGTACGGCTTAGGGTACGGGTTCCGGGAGGGCTTCGGGTACGGCGTAGGGTATGGGTTAGGGTTAGGGTTAGGGTTAGTGTTAGGGTTAGGGCTCGGTTTAGGGTACGGGTTAGGATTAGGGTACGTGTTAGGGTTAGGGTAGGGGTTAGCGTTAGGGTACGCGTTAGGGTTAGGGTAGTGATTAAATCTATCTCACTCTCTAGTTACCCCTTAGCACGTAAAGGAATATTATTTGGGGGTCCAACCATGGAGAAGAGTTTAGACACTAGGATAAGATAAGGAACACACCCATTATAAAGAAATCACATTAGGATTCTCTTTTTAAGCTGTTCCTTAAAACACTAGTGCTTAGGAAATCTATTGGAGGCAGAAGCAGTCAAGGGTAGCCTAGGGTTAGGCTTAGGATTAGGCTTATGGTACGGCTTAGGGTACGGGTTCGGGGAGGGCTTCGGGTACGGCGTAGGGTATGGGTTAGGGTTAGGGTTAAGGTTAGTGTTAGGGTTAGGGCTCGGTTTAGGGTACGTGTTAGGGTTAGGGTACGTGTTAGGGTTACGGTAGGGGTTAGGGTTAGGGTACGGGTTACGGTTAGGGTAGTTATTAAACCTATCCCACTCTCTAGATACCCCTTAGCACGTAAAGGAATATTATTTGGGGGTCCAGCCATGGAGAAGAGTTTAGACACTACGATTAGATATGGAACACACCCATTATAAAGAAATCACATTAGGATTCTCTTTTTAAGCTGTTCCTTAAAACACTAGTGCTTAGGAAATCTATTGGAGGCAGAAGCAGTCAAGGGTAGCCCAGGGTTAGGGTTAGGCTTAGGGTTAGGCTTAGGGTACGGCTTAGGGTACGGGTTCGGGGAGGGCTTCGGGTACGGCGTAGGGTATGGGTTAGGGTTAGGGTTAGGGTTAGTGTTAGGGTTAGGGCTCGGTTTAGGGTACGGGTTAGGATTAGGGTACGTGTTAGGGTTAGGGTAGGGGTTAGGGTTAGGGTACACGTTAGGGTTAGGGTAGTGATTAAACCTATCCCACTCTCTAGATACCCCTTAGCACATAAAGGAATATTATTTGGGGGTCCAGCCATGGAGAAGAGTTTAGACACTAGGATTAGATATGGAACACACCCATTATAAAGAAATCACATTAGGATTCTCTTTTTAAGCTGTTCCTTAAAACACTAGTGCTTAGGAAATCTATTGGAGGCAGAAGCAGTCAAGGGTAGCCCAGGTTTAGGGTTAGGCTTAGGGTTAGGCTTAGGGTACGGCTTAGGGTACGGGTTCGGGGAGGGCTTCGGGTACGGCGTAGGGTATGGGTTAGGGTTAGGGTTAGGGTTAGTGTTAGGGTTAGGGCTCGGTTTAGGTTACGGGTTAGGATTAGGGTACGTGTTAGGGTTAGGGTAGGGGTTAGCGTTAGGGTACGCGTTAGGGTTAGGGTAGTTATTAAACCTATCCCACTCTCTAGTTACCCCTTAGCACGTAAAGGAATATTATTTGGGGGTCCAGCCATGGAGAAGAGTTTAGACACTAGGATAAGATAAGGAACACACCCATTATAAAGAAATCACATTAGGATTCTCTTTTTAAGCTGTTCCTTAAAACACTAGTGCTTAGGAAATCTATTGGAGGCAGAAGCAGTCAAGGGTAGACTAGGGTTAGGGTTAGGCTTAGGGTTAGGCTTAGGGTACGGCTTAGGGTACGGGTTCGGGGAGGGCTTCGGGTACGGCGTAGGGTATGGGTTAGGGTTAGGGTTAGCGTTAGTGTTAGGGTTAGGGCTCGGTTTAGGGTATGGGTTAGGATTAGGGTACGTGTTAGGGTTAGGGTAGGGGTTAGGGTTAGGGTACGCGTTAGGGTTAGGGTAGTTATTAAACCTATCCCACTCTCTAGATACCCCTTAGCACGTAGAGGAATATTATTTGGGGGTCCAGCCATGGAGAAGAGTTTAGACACTAGGATAAGATAAGGAACACAACCATTATAAAGAAATCACATTAGGATTCTCTTTTTAAGCTGTTCCTTAAAACACTAGTGCTTAGGAAATCTATTGGAGGCAGAAGCAGTCAAGGGTAGCCTAGGGTTAGGGTTAGGCTTAGGGTTAGGCTTAGGGTACGGCTTAGGGTACGGGTTCGGGGAGGGCTTCTGGTACGGCGTAGGGTATGGGTTAGGGTTAGGGTTAGGGTTAGTGTTAGGGTTAGGGCTCGGTTTAGGGTACGGGTTAGGTTTAGGGTACGTGTTAGGGTTAGGGTAGGGGTTAGGTTTAGGGTACGCGTTTGGGTTAGGGTAGTTATTAATCCTATCCCACTCTCTAGATACCCCTTAGCACGTAAAGGAATATTATTTGGGGGTCCAGCCATGGAGAAGAGTTTAGACACTAGGATTAGATATGGAACACACCCATTATAAAGAAATCACATTAGGATTCTCTTTTTAAGCTGTTCCTTAAAACACTAGTGCTTAGGAAATCTATTGGAGGCAGAAGCAGTCAAGGGTAGCCCAGGGTTAGGGTTAGGCTTAGGGTTAGGCTTAGGGTACGGCTTAGGGTACGGGTTCGGGGAGGGCTTCGGGTACGGCGTAGGGTATGGGTTAGGGTTAGGGTTAGGGTTAGTGTTAGGGTTAGGGCTCGGTTTAGGGTACGGGTTAGGATTAGGGTACGTGTTAGGGTTAGGGTAGGGGTAAGGGTTAGGGTACGCGTTACGGTTAGGGTAGTTATTAAACCTATCCCACTCTCTAGATACCCCTTAGCACGTAAAGGAATATTATTTGGGGGTCCAGCCATGGAGAAGAGTTTAGACACTAAGATAATATAAGGAACACACACATTATAAAGAAATCACATTAGGATTCTCTTTTTAAGCTGTTCCTTAAAACACTAGTGCTTAGGAAATCTATTGGAGGCAGAAGCAGTCAAGGGTAGCCTAGGGTTAGGGTTAGGCTTAGGGTTAGGCTTAGGGTACGGCTTAGGGTACGGGTTCGGGGAGGGCTTCGGGTACGGCGTAGGGTATGGGTTAGGGTTAGGGTTAGGGTTAGTGTTAGGGTTAGGGCTCGGTTTAGGGTACGGGTTAGGATTAGGGTACGTGTTAGGGTTAGGGTAGGGGTTAGGGTTAGGGTACGCGTTACGGTTAGGGTAGTGATTAAACCTATCCCACTCTCTAGATACCCCTTAGCACGTAAAGGAATATTATTTTGGGGTCCAGCCATGGAGAAGAGTTTAGACACTAGGATAAGATAAGGAACACACCCATTATAAAGAAATCACATTAGGATTCTCTTTTTAAGCTGTTCCTTAAAACACTAGTGCTTAGGAAATCTATTGGAGGCAGAAGCAGTGAAGGGTAGACTAGGGTTAGGGTTAGGCTTAGGGTTAGGCTTAGGGTACCACTTAGGGTACGGGTTCGGGGAGGGCTTCGGGTACGGCGTAGGGTATGGGTTAGGGTTAGGGTTAGGGTTAGTGTTAGGGTTAGGGCTCGGTTTAGGGTACGGGTTAGGATTAGGGTACGTGTTAGGGTTAGGGTAGGGGTTAGGTTTAGGGTACGCGTTTGGGTTAGGGTAGTTATTAAACCTATCCCACTCTCTAGATACCCCTTAGCACGTAAAGGAATATTATTTGGGGGTCCAGCCATGGAGAAGAGTTTAGACACTAAGATAATATAAGGAACACACACATTATAAAGAAATCACATTAGGATTCTCTTTTTAAGCTGTTCCTTAAAACACTAGTGCTTAGGAAATCTATTGGAGGCAGAAGCAGTCAAGGGTAGCCCAGGGTTAGGGTTAGGCTTAGGGTTAGGCTTAGGGTACGGCTTAGGGTACGGGTTCGGGGAGGGCTTCGGGTACGGCGTAGGGTATGGGTTAGGGTTAGGGTTAGGGTTAGTGTTAGGGTTAGGGCTCGGTTTAGGGTACGGGTTAGGATTAGGGTACGTGTTAGGGTTAGGGTAGGGGTTAGGGTTAGGGTACACGTTAGGGTTAGGGTAGTGATTAAACCTATCCCACTCTCTAGATACCCCTTAGCACATAAAGGAATATTATTTGGGGGTCCAGCCATGGAGAAGAGTTTAGACACTAGGATTAGATATGGAACACACCCATTATAAAGAAATCACATTAGGATTCTCTTTTTAAGCTGTTCCTTAAAACACTAGTGCTAAGGAAATCTATTGGAGGCAGAAGCAGTCAAGGGTAGCCCAGGTTTAGGGTTAGGCTTAGGGTTAGGCTTAGGGTACGGCTTAGGGTACGGGTTCGGGGAGGGCTTCGGGTACGGCGTAGGGTATGGGTTAGGGTTAGGGTTAGGGTTAGTGTTAGGGTTAGGGCTCGGTTTAGGGTACGGGTTAGGATTAGGGTACGTGTTAGGGTTAGGGTAGGGGTTAGGTTTAGGGTACGCGTTTGGGTTAGGGTAGTTATTAAACCTATCCCACTCTCTAGATACCCCTTAGCACGTAAAGGAATATTATTTGGGGGTCCAGCCATGGAGAAGAGTTTAGACACTAAGATAATATAAGGAACACACACATTATAAAGAAATCACATTAGGATTCTCTTTTTAAGCTGTTCCTTAAAACACTAGTGCTTAGGAAATCTATTGGAGGCAGAAGCAGTCAAGGGTAGCCCAGGGTTAGGGTTAGGCTTAGGGTTAGGCTTAGGGTACGGCTTAGGGTACGGGTTCGGGGAGGGCTTCGGGTACGGCGTAGGGTATGGGTTAGGGTTAGGGTTAGGGTTAGTGTTAGGGTTAGGGCTCGGTTTAGGGTACGGGTTAGGATTAGGGTACGTGTTAGGGTTAGGGTAGGGGTTAGCGTTAGGGTACGCGTTAGGGTTAGGGTAGTGATTAAATCTATCTCACTCTCTAGTTACCCCTTAGCACGTAAAGGAATATTATTTGGGGGTCCAACCATGGAGAAGAGTTTAGACACTAGGATAAGATAAGGAACACACCCATTATAAAGAAATCACATTAGGATTCTCTTTTTAAGCTGTTCCTTAAAACACTAGTGCTTAGGAAATCTATTGGAGGCAGAAGCAGTCAAGGGTAGCCTAGGGTTAGGGTTAGGCTTAGGGTTAGGCTTAGGGTACGGCTTAGGGTACGGGTTCGGGGAGGGCTTCGGGTACGGTGTAGGGTATGGGTTAGGGTTAGGGTTAGGGTTAGTGTTAGGGTTAGGGCTCGTTTTAGGTTACGGGTTAGGATTAGGGTACGTGTTAGGGTTAGGGTAGGGGTTAGCGTTAGGGTACGCGTTAGGGTTAGTGTAGTTATTAAACCTATCTCACTCTCTAGTTACCCCTCAGCACGTAAAGGAATATTTTTTGGGGGTCCCGCCATGGAGAAGAGTTTAGACACTAGGATAAGATAAGGAACACACCCATTATAAAGAAATCACATTAGGATTCTCTTTTTAAGCTGTTCCTTAAAACACTAGTGCTTAGGAAATCTATTGGAGGCAGAAGCAGTCAAGGGTAACCTAGGGTTAGGCTTAGGATTAGGCTTATGGTACGGCTTAGGGTACGGGTTCGGGGAGGGCTTCGGGTACGGCGTAGGGTATGGGTTAGGGTTAGGGTTAAGGTTAGTGTTAGGGTTAGGGCTCGGTTTAGGGTACGTGTTAGGGTTAGGGTACGTGTTAGGGTTACGGTAGGGGTTAGGGTTAGGGTACGGGTTACGGTTAGGGTAGTTATTAAACCTATCCCACTCTCTAGATACCCCTTAGCACGTAAAGGAATATTATTTGGGGGTCCAGCCATGGAGAAGAGTTTAGACACTACGATTAGATATGGAACACACCCATTATAAAGAAATCACATTAGGATTCTCTTTTTAAGCTGTTCCTTAAAACACTAGTGCTTAGGAAATCTATTGGAGACAGAAGCAGTCAAGGGTAGCCTAGGGTTAGGGTTAGGCTTAGGGTTAGGCTTAGGGTACGGCTTAGGGTACGGGTTCGGGGAGGGCTTCGGGTACGGCGTAGGGTATGGGTTAGGGTTAGGGTTAGGGTTAGTGTTAGGGTTAGGGCTCGGTTTAGGGTACGGGTTAGGATTAGGGTACGTGTTAGGGTTAGGGTAGGGGTTAGCGTTAGGGTACGCGTTAGGGTTAGGGTAGTTATTAAACCTATCCCACTCTCTAGTTACCCCTTAGCACGTAAAGGAATATTATTTGGGGGTCCAGCCATGGAGAAGAGTTTAGACACTAGGATAAGATAAGGAACACACCCATTATAAAGAAATCACATTAGGATTCTCTTTTTAAGCTGTTCCTTAAAACACTAGTGCTTAGGAAATCTATTGGAGGCAGAAGCAGTCAAGGGTAGACTAGGGTTAGGGTTAGGCTTAGGGTTAGGCTTAGGGTACGGCTTAGGGTACGGGTTCGGGGAGGGCTTCGGGTACGGCGTAGGGTATGGGTTAGGGTTAGGGTTAGGGTTAGTGTTAGGGTTAGGGCTCGGTTTAGGGTACGGGTTAGGATTAGGGTACGTGTTAGGGTTAGGGTAGGGGTTAGGGTTAGGGTACGCGTTACGGTTAGGGTAGTTATTAAACCTATCCCACTCTCTAGATACCCCTTAGCACGTAAAGGAATATTATTTGGGGGTCCAGCCATGGAGAAGAGTTTAGACACTAAGATAATATAAGGAACACACACATTATAAAGAAATCACATTAGGATTCTCTTTTTAAGCTGTTCCTTAAAACACTAGTGCTTAGGAAATCTATTGGAGGCAGAAGCAGTCAAGGGTAGCCTAGGGTTAGGGTTAGGCTTAGGGTTAGGCTTAGGGTACGGCTTAGGGTACGGGTTCGGGGAGGGCTTCGGGTACGGCGTAGGGTATGGGTTAGGGTTAGGGTTAGGGTTAGTGTTAGGGTTAGGGCTCGGTTTAGGGTACGGGTTAGGATTAGGGTACGTGTTAGGGTTAGGGTAGGGGTTAGCGTTAGGGTACGCGTTAGGGTTAACGTAGTTATTAAATCTATCTCACTCTCTAGTTACCCCTTAGCACGTAAAGGAATATTATTTGGGGGTCCCGCCATGGAGAAGAGTTTAGACACTAGGATAAGATAAGGAACACACCCATTATAAAGAAATCACATTAGGACTCTCTTTTTAAGCTGTTCCTTAAAACACTAGTGCTTAGGAAATCTATTGGAGGCAGAAGCAGTCAAGGGTAGCCTAGGGTTAGGGTTAGGCTTAGGGTTAGGCTTAGGGTACGGATTAGGGTACGGGTTCGGGGAGGGCTTCGGGTACGGCGTAGGGTATGGGTTAGGGTTAGGGTTAGGGTTAGTGTTAGGGTTAGGGCTCGGTTTAGGGTACGGGTTAGGATTAGGGTACGTGTTAGGGTTAGGGAAGGGGTTAGGGGTAGGGTACACGTTAGGGTTAGGGTAGTGATTAAACCTATCCCACTCTCTAGATACCCCTTAGCACATAAAGGAATATTATTTGGGGGTCCAGCCATGGAGAAGAGTTTAGACACTAGGATTAGATAAGGAACACACCCATTATAAAGAAATCACATTAGGATAATCTTTTTAAGCTGTTCCTTAAAACACTAGTGCTTAGGAAATCTATTGGAGGCAGAAGCAGTCAAGGGTAGCCTAGGGTTAGGTTTAGGCTTAGGCTTAGGCTTAGGGTACGGCTTAGGGTACGGGTTTGGGGAGGGCTTCGGGTACGGCGTAGGGTATGGGTTAGGGTTAGGGTTAGGGTTAGTGTTAGGGTTAGGGCTCGGTTTAGGGTACGGGTTAGGATTAGGGTACGTGTTAGGGTTAGGGTAGGGGTTAGGGTTAGGGTACGCGTTACGGTTAGGGTAGTGATTAAACCTATCCCACTCTCTAGATACCCCTTAGCACGTAAAGGAATATTATTTTGGGGTCCAGCCATGGCGAAGAGTTTAGACACTAGGATAAGATAAGGAACACACCCATTATAAAGAAATCACATTAGGATTCTCTTTTTAAGCTGTTCCTTAAAACACTAGTGCTTAGGAAATCTATTGGAGGCAGAAGCAGTGAAGGGTAGACTAGGGTTAGGGTTAGGCTTAGGGTTAGGCTTAGGGTACGGCTTAGGGTACGGGTTCGGGGAGGGCTTCGGGTACGGCGTAGGGTATGGGTTAGGGTTAGGGTTAGGGTTAGTGTTAGGGTTAGGGCTCGGTTTAGGGTACGGGTTAGGATTAGGGTACGTGTTAGGGTTAGGGTAGGGGTTAGGTTTAGGGTACGCGTTTGGGTTAGGGTAGTTATTAATCCTATCCCACTCTCTAGATACCCCTTAGCACGTAAAGGAATATTATTTGGGGGTCCAGCCATGGAGAAGAGTTTAGACACTAGGATTAGATATGGAACACACCCATTATAAAGAAATCACATTAGGATTCTCTTTTTAAGCTGTTCCTTAAAACACTAGTGCTTAGGAAATCTATTGGAGGCAGAAGCAGTCAAGGGTAGCCCAGGGTTAGGGTTAGGCTTAGGGTTAGGCTTAGGGTACGGCTTAGGGTACGGGTTCGGGGAGGGCTTCGGGTACGGCGTAGGGTATGGGTTAGGGTTAGGGTTAGGGTTAGTGTTAGGGTTAGGGCTCGGTTTAGGGTACGGGTTAGGATTAGGGTACGTGTTAGGGTTAGGGTAGGGGTTAGGGTTAGGGTACACGTTAGGGTTAGGGTAGTGATTAAACCTATCCCACTCTCTAGATACCCCTTAGCACATAAAGGAATATTATTTGGGGGTCCAGCCATGGAGAAGAGTTTAGACACTAGGATTAGATATGGAACACACCCATTATAAAGAAATCACATTAGGATTCTCTTTTTAAGCTGTTCCTTAAAACACTAGTGCTTAGGAAATCTATTGGAGGCAGAAGCAGTCAAGGGTAGCCCAGGTTTAGGGTTAGGCTTAGGGTTAGGCTTAGGGTACGGCTTAGGGTACGGGTTCGGGGAGGGCTTCGGGTACGGCGTAGGGTATGGGTTAGGGTTAGGGTTAGGGTTAGTGTTAGGGTTAGGGCTCGGTTTAGGTTACGGGTTAGGATTAGGGTACGTGTTAGGGTTAGGGTAGGGGTTAGCGTTAGGGTACGCGTTAGGGTTAGGGTAGTTATTAAACCTATCCCACTCTCTAGTTACCCCTTAGCACGTAAAGGAATATTATTTGGGGGTCCAGCCATGGAGAAGAGTTTAGACACTAGGATAAGATAAGGAACACACCCATTATAAAGAAATCACATTAGGATTCTCTTTTTAAGCTGTTCCTTAAAACACTAGTGCTTAGGAAATCTATTGGAGGCAGAAGCAGTCAAGGGTAGACTAGGGTTAGGGTTAGGCTTAGGGTTAGGCTTAGGGTACGGCTTAGGGTACGGGTTCGGGGAGGGCTTCGGGTACGGCGTAGGGTATGGGTTAGGGTTAGGGTTAGCGTTAGTGTTAGGGTTAGGGCTCGGTTTAGGGTATGGGTTAGGATTAGGGTACGTGTTAGGGTTAGGGTAGGGGTTAGGGTTAGGGTACGCGTTAGGGTTAGGGTAGTTATTAAACCTATCCCACTCTCTAGATACCCCTTAGCACGTAGAGGAATATTATTTGGGGGTCCAGCCATGGAGAAGAGTTTAGACACTAGGATAAGATAAGGAACACAACCATTATAAAGAAATCACATTAGGATTCTCTTTTTAAGCTGTTCCTTAAAACACTAGTGCTTAGGAAATCTATTGGAGGCAGAAGCAGTCAAGGGTAGCCTAGGGTTAGGGTTAGGCTTAGGGTTAGGCTTAGGGTACGGCTTAGGGTACGGGTTCGGGGAGGGCTTCTGGTACGGCGTAGGGTATGGGTTAGGGTTAGGGTTAGGGTTAGTGTTAGGGTTAGGGCTCGGTTTAGGGTACGGGTTAGGTTTAGGGTACGTGTTAGGGTTAGGGTAGGGGTTAGGGTTAGGGTACACGTTAGGGTTAGGGTAGTGATTAACCCTATCCCACTCTCTAGATACCCCTTAGCACATAAAGGAATATTATTTGGGGGTCCAGCCATGGAGAAGAGTTTAGACACTAGGATTAGATATGGAACACACCCATTATAAAGAAATCACATTAGGATTCTCTTTTTAAGCTGTTCCTTAAAACACTAGTGTTTAGGAAATCTATTGGAGGCAGAAGCAGTCAAGGGTAGCCTAGGGTTAGGTTTAGGCTTAGGGTTAGGCTTAGGGTACGGCTTAGGGTACGGGTTCCGGGAGGGCTTCGGGTACGGCGTAGGGTATGGGTTAGGGTTAGGGTTAGGGTTAGTGTTAGGGTTAGGGCTCGGTTTAGGGTACGGGTTAGGATTAGGGTACGTGTTAGGGTTAGGGTAGGGGTTAGCGTTAGGGTACGCGTTAGGGTTAGGGTAGTGATTAAATCTATCTCACTCTCTAGTTACCCCTTAGCACGTAAAGGAATATTATTTGGGGGTCCAACCATGGAGAAGAGTTTAGACACTAGGATAAGATAAGGAACACACCCATTATAAAGAAATCACATTAGGATTCTCTTTTTAAGCTGTTCCTTAAAACACTAGTGCTTAGGAAATCTATTGGAGGCAGAAGCAGTCAAGGGTAGCCTAGGGTTAGGCTTAGGATTAGGCTTATGGTACGGCTTAGGGTACGGGTTCGGGGAGGGCTTCGGGTACGGCGTAGGGTATGGGTTAGGGTTAGGGTTAAGGTTAGTGTTAGGGTTAGGGCTCGGTTTAGGGTACGTGTTAGGGTTAGGGTACGTGTTAGGGTTACGGTAGGGGTTAGGGTTAGGGTACGGGTTACGGTTAGGGTAGTTATTAAACCTATCCCACTCTCTAGATACCCCTTAGCACGTAAAGGAATATTATTTGGGGGTCCAGCCATGGAGAAGAGTTTAGACACTACGATTAGATATGGAACACACCCATTATAAAGAAATCACATTAGGATTCTCTTTTTAAGCTGTTCCTTAAAACACTAGTGCTTAGGAAATCTATTGGAGACAGAAGCAGTCAAGGGTAGCCTAGGGTTAGGGTTAGGCTTAGGGTTAGGCTTAGGGTACGGCTTAGGGTACGGGTTCGGGGAGGGCTTCGGGTACGGCGTAGGGTATGGGTTAGGGTTAGGGTTAGGGTTAGTGTTAGGGTTAGGGCTCGGTTTAGGGTACGGGTTAGGATTAGGGTACGTGTTAGGGTTAGGGTAGGGGTTAGCGTTAGGGTACGCGTTAGGGTTAGGGTAGTTATTAAACCTATCCCACTCTCTAGTTACCCCTTAGCACGTAAAGGAATATTATTTGGGGGTCCAGCCATGGAGAAGAGTTTAGACACTAGGATAAGATAAGGAACACACCCATTATAAAGAAATCACATTAGGATTCTCTTTTTAAGCTGTTCCTTAAAACACTAGTGCTTAGGAAATCTATTGGAGGCAGAAGCAGTCAAGGGTAGACTAGGGTTAGGGTTAGGCTTAGGGTTAGGCTTAGGGTACGGCTTAGGGTACGGGTTCGGGGAGGGCTTCGGGTACGGCGTAGGGTATGGGTTAGGGTTAGGGTTAGCGTTAGTGTTAGGGTTAGGGTTCGGTTTAGGGTATGGGTTAGGATTAGGGTACGTGTTAGGGTTAGGGTAGGGGTTAGGGTTAGGGTACGCGTTAGGGTTAGGGTAGTTATTAAACCTATCCCACTCTCTAGATACCCCTTAGCACGTAAAGGAATATTATTTGGGGGTCCAGCCATGGAGAAGAGTTTAGACACTAGGATAAGATAAGGAACACACCCATTATAAAGAAATCACATTAGGATTCTCTTTTTAAGCTGTTCCTTAAAACACTAGTGCTTAGGAAATCTATTGGAGGCAGAAGCAGTCAAGGGTAGCCTAGGGTTAGGGTTAGGCTTAGGGTTAGGCTTAGGGTACGGCTTAGGGTACGGGTTCGGGGAGGGCTTCTGGTACGGCGTAGGGTATGGGTTAGGGTTAGGGTTAGGGTTAGTGTTAGGGTTAGGGCTCGGTTTAGGGTACGGGTTAGGTTTAGGGTACGTGTTAGGGTTAGGGTAAGGGTTAGGGTTAGGGTACACGTTAGGGTTAGGGTAGTGATTAACCCTATCCCACTCTCTAGATACCCCTTAGCACATAAAGGAATATTATTTGGGGGTCCAGCCATGGAGAAGAGTTTAGACACTAGGATTAGATATGGAACACACCCATTATAAAGAAATCACATTAGGATTCTCTTTTTAAGCTGTTCCTTAAAACACTAGTGTTTAGGAAATCTATTGGAGGCAGAAGCAGTCAAGGGTAGCCTAGGGTTAGGTTTAGGCTTAGGGTTAGGCTTAGGGTACGGCTTAGGGTACGGGTTCCGGGAGGGCTTCGGGTACGGCGTAGGGTATGGGTTAGGGTTAGGGTTAGGGTTAGTGTTAGGGTTAGGGCTCGGTTTAGGGTACGGGTTAGGATTAGGGTACGTGTTAGGGTTAGGGTAGGGGTTAGCGTTAGGGTACGCGTTAGGGTTAGGGTAGTTATTAAACCTATCCCACTCTCTAGTTACCCCTCAGCACGTAAAGGAATATTATTTGGGGGTCCCGCCATGGAGAAGAGTTTAGACACTAGGATAAGATAAGGAACACACCCATTATAAAGAAATCACATTAGGATTCTCTTTTTAAGCTGTTCCTTAAAACACTAGTGCTTAGGAAATCTATTGGAGGCAGAAGCAGTCAAGGGTAACCTAGGGTTAGGCTTAGGATTAGGCTTAGGGTACGGCTTAGGGTACGGGTTCGGGGAGGGCTTCGGGTACGGCGTAGGGTATGGGTTAGGGTTAGGGTTAGGGTTAGTGTTAGGGTTAGGGCTCGGTTTAGGGTACGGGTTAGGATTAGGGTACGTGTTAGGGTTAGGGTAGGGGTAAGGGTTAGGGTACGCGTTACGGTTAGGGTAGTTATTAAACCTATCCCACTCTCTAGATACCCCTTAGCACGTAAAGGAATATTATTTGGGGGTCCAGCCATGGAGAAGAGTTTAGACACTAAGATAATATAAGGAACACACACATTATAAAGAAATCACATTAGGATTCTCTTTTTAAGCTGTTCCTTAAAACACTAGTGCTTAGGAAATCTATTGGAGGCAGAAGCAGTCAAGGGTAGCCCAGGGTTAGGGTTAGGCTTAGGGTTAGGCTTAGGGTACGGCTTAGGGTACGGGTTCGGGGAGGGCTTCGGGTACGGCGTAGGGTATGGGTTAGGGTTAGGGTTAGGGTTAGTGTTAGGGTTAGGGCTCGGTTTAGGGTACGGGTTAGGATTAGGGTACGTGTTAGGGTTAGGGTAGGGGTTAGCGTTAGGGTACGCGTTAGGGTTAGGGTAGTGATTAAATCTATCTCACTCTCTAGTTACCCCTTAGCACGTAAAGGAATATTATTTGGGGGTCCAACCATGGAGAAGAGTTTAGACACTAGGATAAGATAAGGAACACACCCATTATAAAGAAATCACATTAGGATTCTCTTTTTAAGCTGTTCCTTAAAACACTAGTGCTTAGGAAATCTATTGGAGGCAGAAGCAGTCAAGGGTAGCCTAGGGTTAGGGTTAGGCTTAGGGTTAGGCTTAGGGTACGGCTTAGGGTACGGGTTCGGGGAGGGCTTCGGGTACGGTGTAGGGTATGGGTTAGGGTTAGGGTTAGGGTTAGTGTTAGGGTTAGGGCTCGTTTTAGGTTACGGGTTAGGATTAGGGTACGTGTTAGGGTTAGGGTAGGGGTTAGCGTTAGGGTACGCGTTAGGGTTAGTGTAGTTATTAAACCTATCTCACTCTCTAGTTACCCCTCAGCACGTAAAGGAATATTTTTTGGGGGTCCCGCCATGGAGAAGAGTTTAGACACTAGGATAAGATAAGGAACACACCCATTATAAAGAAATCACATTAGGATTCTCTTTTTAAGCTGTTCCTTAAAACACTAGTGCTTAGGAAATCTATTGGAGGCAGAAGCAGTCAAGGGTAACCTAGGGTTAGGCTTAGGATTAGGCTTATGGTACGGCTTAGGGTACGGGTTCGGGGAGGGCTTCGGGTACGGCGTAGGGTATGGGTTAGGGTTAGGGTTAAGGTTAGTGTTAGGGTTAGGGCTCGGTTTAGGGTACGTGTTAGGGTTAGGGTACGTGTTAGGGTTACGGTAGGGGTTAGGGTTAGGGTACGGGTTACGGTTAGGGTAGTTATTAAACCTATCCCACTCTCTAGATACCCCTTAGCACGTAAAGGAATATTATTTGGGGGTCCAGCCATGGAGAAGAGTTTAGACACTACGATTAGATATGGAACACACCCATTATAAAGAAATCACATTAGGATTCTCTTTTTAAGCTGTTCCTTAAAACACTAGTGCTTAGGAAATCTATTGGAGACAGAAGCAGTCAAGGGTAGCCTAGGGTTAGGGTTAGGCTTAGGGTTAGGCTTAGGGTACGGCTTAGGGTACGGGTTCGGGGAGGGCTTCGGGTACGGCGTAGGGTATGGGTTAGGGTTAGGGTTAGGGTTAGTGTTAGGGTTAGGGCTCGGTTTAGGGTACGGGTTAGGATTAGGGTACGTGTTAGGGTTAGGGTAGGGGTTAGCGTTAGGGTACGCGTTAGGGTTAGGGTAGTTATTAAACCTATCCCACTCTCTAGTTACCCCTTAGCACGTAAAGGAATATTATTTGGGGGTCCAGCCATGGAGAAGAGTTTAGACACTAGGATAAGATAAGGAACACACCCATTATAAAGAAATCACATTAGGATTCTCTTTTTAAGCTGTTCCTTAAAACACTAGTGCTTAGGAAATCTATTGGAGGCAGAAGCAGTCAAGGGTAGACTAGGGTTAGGGTTAGGCTTAGGGTTAGGCTTAGGGTACGGCTTAGGGTACGGGTTCGGGGAGGGCTTCGGGTACGGCGTAGGGTATGGGTTAGGGTTAGGGTTAGCGTTAGTGTTAGGGTTAGGGTTCGGTTTAGGGTATGGGTTAGGATTAGGGTACGTGTTAGGGTTAGGGTAGGGGTTAGGGTTAGGGTACGCGTTAGGGTTAGGGTAGTTATTAAACCTATCCCACTCTCTAGATACCCCTTAGCACGTAAAGGAATATTATTTGGGGGTCCAGCCATGGAGAAGAGTTTAGACACTAGGATAAGATAAGGAACACACCCATTATAAAGAAATCACATTAGGATTCTCTTTTTAAGCTGTTCCTTAAAACACTAGTGCTTAGGAAATCTATTGGAGGCAGAAGCAGTCAAGGGTAGCCTAGGGTTAGGGTTAGGCTTAGGGTTAGGCTTAGGGTACGGCTTAGGGTACGGGTTCGGGGAGGGCTTCTGGTACGGCGTAGGGTATGGGTTAGGGTTAGGGTTAGGGTTAGTGTTAGGGTTAGGGCTCGGTTTAGGGTACGGGTTAGGTTTAGGGTACGTGTTAGGGTTAGGGTAGGGGTTAGGGTTAGGGTACACGTTAGGGTTAGGGTAGTGATTAACCCTATCCCACTCTCTAGATACCCCTTAGCACATAAAGGAATATTATTTGGGGGTCCAGCCATGGAGAAGAGTTTAGACACTAGGATTAGATATGGAACACACCCATTATAAAGAAATCACATTAGGATTCTCTTTTTAAGCTGTTCCTTAAAACACTAGTGTTTAGGAAATCTATTGGAGGCAGAAGCAGTCAAGGGTAGCCTAGGGTTAGGTTTAGGCTTAGGGTTAGGCTTAGGGTACGGCTTAGGGTACGGGTTCCGGGAGGGCTTCGGGTACGGCGTAGGGTATGGGTTAGGGTTAGGGTTAGGGTTAGTGTTAGGGTTAGGGCTCGGTTTAGGGTACGGGTTAGGATTAGGGTACGTGTTAGGGTTAGGGTAGGGGTTAGCGTTAGGGTACGCGTTAGGGTTAGGGTAGTTATTAAACCTATCCCACTCTCTAGTTACCCCTCAGCACGTAAAGGAATATTATTTGGGGGTCCCGCCATGGAGAAGAGTTTAGACACTAGGATAAGATAAGGAACACACCCATTATAAAGAAATCACATTAGGATTCTCTTTTTAAGCTGTTCCTTAAAACACTAGTGCTTAGGAAATCTATTGGAGGCAGAAGCAGTCAAGGGTAACCTAGGGTTAGGCTTAGGATTAGGCTTAGGGTACGGCTTAGGGTACGGGTTCGGGGAGGGCTTCGGGTACGGCGTAGGGTATGGGTTAGGGTTAGGGTTAGGGTTAGTGTTAGGGTTAGGGCTCGGTTTAGGGTACGGGTTAGGATTAGGGTACGTGTTAGGGTTAGGGTAGGGGTAAGGGTTAGGGTACGCGTTACGGTTAGGGTAGTTATTAAACCTATCCCACTCTCTAGATACCCCTTAGCACGTAAAGGAATATTATTTGGGGGTCCAGCCATGGAGAAGAGTTTAGACACTAAGATAATATAAGGAACACACACATTATAAAGAAATCACATTAGGATTCTCTTTTTAAGCTGTTCCTTAAAACACTAGTGCTTAGGAAATCTATTGGAGGCAGAAGCAGTCAAGGGTAGCCTAGGGTTAGGGTTAGGCTTAGGGTTAGGCTTAGGGTACGGCTTAGGGTACGGGTTCGGGGAGGGCTTCGGGTACGGCGTAGGGTATGGGTTAGGGTTAGGGTTAGGGTTAGTGTTAGGGTTAGGGCTCGGTTTAGGGTACGGGTTAGGATTAGGGTACGTGTTAGGGTTAGGGTAGGGGTTAGGGTTAGGGTACGCGTTACGGTTAGGGTAGTGATTAAACCTATCCCACTCTCTAGATACCCCTTAGCACGTAAAGGAATATTATTTTGGGGTCCAGCCATGGAGAAGAGTTTAGACACTAGGATAAGATAAGGAACACACCCATTATAAAGAAATCACATTAGGATTCTCTTTTTAAGCTGTTCCTTAAAACACTAGTGCTTAGGAAATCTATTGGAGGCAGAAGCAGTGAAGGGTAGACTAGGGTTAGGGTTAGGCTTAGGGTTAGGCTTAGGGTACGGCTTAGGGTACGGGTTCGGGGAGGGCTTCGGGTACGGCGTAGGGTATGGGTTAGGGTTAGGGTTAGGGTTAGTGTTAGGGTTAGGGCTCGGTTTAGGGTACGGGTTAGGATTAGGGTACGTGTTAGGGTTAGGGTAGGGGTTAGGTTTAGGGTACGCGTTTGGGTTAGGGTAGTTATTAAACCTATCCCACTCTCTAGATACCCCTTAGCACGTAAAGGAATATTATTTGGGGGTCCAGCCATGGAGAAGAGTTTAGACACTAAGATAATATAAGGAACACACACATTATAAAGAAATCACATTAGGATTCTCTTTTTAAGCTGTTCCTTAAAACACTAGTGCTTAGGAAATCTATTGGAGGCAGAAGCAGTCAAGGGTAGCCCAGGGTTAGGGTTAGGCTTAGGGTTAGGCTTAGGGTACGGCTTAGGGTACGGGTTCGGGGAGGGCTTCGGGTACGGCGTAGGGTATGGGTTAGGGTTAGGGTTAGGGTTAGTGTTAGGGTTAGGGCTCGGTTTAGGGTACGGGTTAGGATTAGGGTACGTGTTAGGGTTAGGGTAGGGGTTAGGGTTAGGGTACACGTTAGGGTTAGGGTAGTGATTAAACCTATCCCACTCTCTAGATACCCCTTAGCACATAAAGGAATATTATTTGGGGGTCCAGCCATGGAGAAGAGTTTAGACACTAGGATTAGATATGGAACACACCCATTATAAAGAAATCACATTAGGATTCTCTTTTTAAGCTGTTCCTTAAAACACTAGTGCTTAGGAAATCTATTGGAGGCAGAAGCAGTCAAGGGTAGCCCAGGTTTAGGGTTAGGCTTAGGGTTAGGCTTAGGGTACGGCTTAGGGTACGGGTTCGGGGAGGGCTTCGGGTACGGCGTAGGGTATGGGTTAGGGTTAGGGTTAGGGTTAGTGTTAGGGTTAGGGCTCGGTTTAGGGTACGGGTTAGGATTAGGGTACGTGTTAGGGTTAGGGTAGGGGTTAGGTTTAGGGTACGCGTTTGGGTTAGGGTAGTTATTAAACCTATCCCACTCTCTAGATACCCCTTAGCACGTAAAGGAATATTATTTGGGGGTCCAGCCATGGAGAAGAGTTTAGACACTAAGATAATATAAGGAACACACACATTATAAAGAAATCACATTAGGATTCTCTTTTTAAGCTGTTCCTTAAAACACTAGTGCTTAGGAAATCTATTGGAGGCAGAAGCAGTCAAGGGTAGCCCAGGGTTAGGGTTAGGCTTAGGGTTAGGCTTAGGGTACGGCTTAGGGTACGGGTTCGGGGAGGGCTTCGGGTACGGCGTAGGGTATGGGTTAGGGTTAGGGTTAGGGTTAGTGTTAGGGTTAGGGCTCGGTTTAGGGTACGGGTTAGGATTAGGGTACGTGTTAGGGTTAGGGTAGGGGTTAGGGTTAGGGTACAGGTTAGGGTTAGGGTAGTGATTAAACCTATCCCACTCTCTAGATACCCCTTAGCACATAAAGGAATATTATTTGGGGGTCCAGCCATGGAGAAGAGTTTAGACACTAGGATTAGATATGGAACACACCCATTATAAAGAAATCACATTAGGATTCTCTTTTTAAGCTGTTCCTTAAAACACTAGTGCTTAGGAAATCTATTGGAGGCAGAAGCAGTCAAGGGTAGCCCAGGTTTAGGGTTAGGCTTAGGGTTAGGCTTAGGGTACGGCTTAGGGTACGGGTTCGGGGAGGGCTTCGGGTACGGCGTAGGGTATGGGTTAGGGTTAGGGTTAGGGTTAGTGTTAGGGTTAGGGCTCGGTTTAGGGTACGGGTTAGGATTAGGGTACGTGTTAGGGTTAGGGTAGGGGTTAGGTTTAGGGTACGCGTTTGGGTTAGGGTAGTTATTAAACCTATCCCACTCTCTAGATACCCCTTAGCACGTAAAGGAATATTATTTGGGGGTCCAGCCATGGAGAAGAGTTTAGACACTAAGATAATATAAGGAACACACACATTATAAAGAAATCACATTAGGATTCTCTTTTTAAGCTGTTCCTTAAAACACTAGTGCTTAGGAAATCTATTGGAGGCAGAAGCAGTCAAGGGTAGCCCAGGGTTAGGGTTAGGCTTAGGGTTAGGCTTAGGGTACGGCTTAGGGTACGGGTTCGGGGAGGGCTTCGGGTACGGCGTAGGGTATGGGTTAGGGTTAGGGTTAGGGTTAGTGTTAGGGTTAGGGCTCGGTTTAGGGTACGGGTTAGGATTAGGGTACGTGTTAGGGTTAGGGTAGGGGTTAGGGTTAGGGTACACGTTAGGGTTAGGGTAGTGATTAAACCTATCCCACTCTCTAGATACCCCTTAGCACATAAAGGAATATTATTTGGGGGTCCAGCCATGGAGAAGAGTTTAGACACTAGGATTAGATATGGAACACACCCATTATAAAGAAATCACATTAGGATTCTCTTTTTAAGCTGTTCCTTAAAACACTAGTGCTTAGGAAATCTATTGGAGGCAGAAGCAGTCAAGGGTAGCCCAGGTTTAGGGTTAGGCTTAGGGTTAGGCTTAGGGTACGGCTTAGGGTACGGGTTCGGGGAGGGCTTCGGGTACGGCGTAGGGTATGGGTTAGGGTTAGGGTTAGGGTTAGTGTTAGGGTTAGGGCTCGGTTTAGGGTACGGGTTAGGATTAGGGTACGTGTTAGGGTTAGGGTAGGGGTTAGCGTTCGGGTACGCGTTAGGATTAGGGTAGTTATTAAACCTATCCCACTCTCTAGTTACCCCTTAGCACGTAAAGGAATATTATTTGGGGGTCCAGCCATGGAGAAGAGTTTAGACACTAGGATAAGA
Organism: Balaenoptera physalus; assembly: GCF_965194825.1. Lineage (NCBI taxonomy): Eukaryota > Metazoa > Chordata > Mammalia > Artiodactyla > Balaenopteridae > Balaenoptera > Balaenoptera physalus. The sequence goes on along the minus strand of NW_028126315.1, from coordinate 427,270 downwards.
TAAGGAACACACCCATTATAAAGAAATCACATTAGGATTCTCTTTTTAAGCTGTTCCTTAAAACACTAGTGCTTAGGAAATCTATTGGAGGCAGAAGCAGTCAAGGGTAGACTAGGGTTAGGGTTAGGCTTAGGGTTAGGCTTAGGGTACGGCTTAGGGTACGGGTTCGGGGAGGGCTTCGGGTACGGCGTAGGGTATGGGTTAGGGTTAGGGTTAGCGTTAGTGTTAGGGTTAGGGCTCGGTTTAGGGTATGGGTTAGGATTAGGGTACGTGTTAGGGTTAGGGTAGGGGTTAGGGTTAGGGTACGCGTTTGGGTTAGGGTAGTTATTAAACCTATCCCACTCTCTAGATACCCCTTAGCACGTAAAGGAATATTATTTGGGGGTCCAGCCATGGAGAAGAGTTTAGACACTAAGATAATATAAGGAACACACACATTATAAAGAAATCACATTAGGATTCTCTTTTTAAGCTGTTCCTTAAAACACTAGTGCTTAGGAAATCTATTGGAGGCAGAAGCAGTCAAGGGTAGCCCAGGGTTAGGGTTAGGCTTAGGGTTAGGCTTAGGGTACGGCTTAGGGTACGGGTTCGGGGAGGGCTTCGGGTACGGCGTAGGGTATGGGTTAGGGTTAGGGTTAGGGTTAGTGTTAGGGTTAGGGCTCGGTTTAGGGTACGGGTTAGGATTAGGGTACGTGTTAGGGTTAGGGTAGGGGTTAGGGTTAGGGTACACGTTAGGGTTAGGGTAGTGATTAAACCTATCCCACTCTCTAGATACCCCTTAGCACATAAAGGAATATTATTTGGGGGTCCAGCCATGGAGAAGAGTTTAGACACTAGGATTAGATATGGAACACACCCATTATAAAGAAATCACATTAGGATTCTCTTTTTAAGCTGTTCCTTAAAACACTAGTGCTTAGGAAATCTATTGGAGGCAGAAGCAGTCAAGGGTAGCCCAGGTTTAGGGTTAGGCTTAGGGTTAGGCTTAGGGTACGGCTTAGGGTACGGGTTCGGGGAGGGCTTCGGGTACGGCGTAGGGTATGGGTTAGGGTTAGGGTTAGGGTTAGTGTTAGGGTTAGGGCTCGGTTTAGGGTACGGGTTAGGATTAGGGTACGTGTTAGGGTTAGGGTAGGGGTTAGGTTTAGGGTACGCGTTTGGGTTAGGGTAGTTATTAAACCTATCCCACTCTCTAGATACCCCTTAGCACGTAAAGGAATATTATTTGGGGGTCCAGCCATGGAGAAGAGTTTAGACACTAAGATAATATAAGGAACACACACATTATAAAGAAATCACATTAGGATTCTCTTTTTAAGCTGTTCCTTAAAACACTAGTGCTTAGGAAATCTATTGGAGGCAGAAGCAGTCAAGGGTAGCCCAGGGTTAGGGTTAGGCTTAGGGTTAGGCTTAGGGTACGGCTTAGGGTACGGGTTCGGGGAGGGCTTCGGGTACGGCGTAGGGTATGGGTTAGGGTTAGGGTTAGGGTTAGTGTTAGGGTTAGGGCTCGGTTTAGGGTACGGGTTAGGATTAGGGTACGTGTTAGGGTTAGGGTAGGGGTTAGGGTTAGGGTACACGTTAGGGTTAGGGTAGTGATTAAACCTATCCCACTCTCTAGATACCCCTTAGCACATAAAGGAATATTATTTGGGGGTCCAGCCATGGAGAAGAGTTTAGACACTAGGATTAGATATGGAACACACCCATTATAAAGAAATCACATTAGGATTCTCTTTTTAAGCTGTTCCTTAAAACACTAGTGCTTAGGAAATCTATTGGAGGCAGAAGCAGTCAAGGGTAGCCCAGGTTTAGGGTTAGGCTTAGGGTTAGGCTTAGGGTACGGCTTAGGGTACGGGTTCGGGGAGGGCTTCGGGTACGGCGTAGGGTATGGGTTAGGGTTAGGGTTAGGGTTAGTGTTAGGGTTAGGGCTCGGTTTAGGGTACGGGTTAGGATTAGGGTACGTGTTAGGGTTAGGGTAGGGGTTAGCGTTAGGGTACGCGTTAGGGTTAGGGTAGTTATTAAACCTATCCCACTCTCTAGTTACCCCTTAGCACGTAAAGGAATATTATTTGGGGGTCCAGCCATGGAGAAGAGGTTAGACACTAGGATAAGATAAGGAACACACCCATTATAAAGAAATCACATTAGGATTCTCTTTTTAAGCTGTTCCTTAAAACACTAGTGCTTAGGAAATCTATTGGAGGCAGAAGCAGTCAAGGGTAGACTAGGGTTAGGGTTAGGCTTAGGGTTAGGCTTAGGGTACGGCTTAGGGTACGGGTTCGGGGAGGGCTTCGGGTACGGCGTAGGGTATGGGTTAGGGTTAGGGTTAGGGTTAGTGTTAGGGTTAGGGCTCGGTTTAGGGTACGGGTTAGGATTAGGGTACGTGTTAGGGTTAGGGTAGGGGTTAGCGTTAGGGTACGCGTTAGGGTTAACGTAGTTATTAAATCTATCTCACTCTCTAGTTACCCCTTAGCACGTAAAGGAATATTATTTGGGGGTCCCGCCATGGAGAAGAGTTTAGACACTAGGATAAGATAAGGAACACACCCATTATAAAGAAATCACATTAGGACTCTCTTTTTAAGCTGTTCCTTAAAACACTAGTGCTTAGGAAATGTATTGGAGGCAGAAGCAGTCAAGGGTAGCCTAGGGTTAGGGTTAGGCTTAGGGTTAGGCTTAGGGTACGGATTAGGGTACGGGTTCGGGGAGGGCTTCGGGTACGGCGTAGGGTATGGGTTAGGGTTAGGGTTAGGGTTAGTGTTAGGGTTAGGGCTCGGTTTAGGGTACGGGTTAGGATTAGGGTACGTGTTAGGGTTAGGGAAGGGGTTAGGGGTAGGGTACACGTTAGGGTTAGGGTAGTGATTAAACCTATCCCACTCTCTAGATACCCCTTAGCACATAAAGGAATATTATTTGGGGGTCCAGCCATGGAGAAGAGTTTAGACACTAGGATTAGATAAGGAACACACCCATTATAAAGAAATCACATTAGGATAATCTTTTTAAGCTGTTCCTTAAAACACTAGTGCTTAGGAAATCTATTGGAGGCAGAAGCAGTCAAGGGTAGCCTAGGGTTAGGTTTAGGCTTAGGGTTAGGCTTAGGGTACGGCTTAGGGTACGGGTTTGGGGAGGGCTTCGGGTACGGCGTAGGGTATGGGTTAGGGTTAGGGTTAGGGTTAGTGTTAGGGTTAGGGCTCGGTTTAGGGTACGGGTTAGATTTAGGGTACGTGTTAGGGTTAGGGTAGGGGTTAGGGTTAGGGTACGCGTTACGGTTAGGGTAGTGATTAAACCTATCCCACTCTCTAGATACCCCTTAGCACGTAAAGGAATATTATTTTGGGGTCCAGCCATGGAGAAGAGTTTAGACACTAGGATAAGATAAGGAACACACCCATTATAAAGAAATCACATTAGGATTCTCTTTTTAAGCTGTTCCTTAAAACACTAGTGCTTAGGAAATCTATTGGAGGCAGAAGCAGTGAAGGGTAGACTAGGGTTAGGGTTAGGCTTAGGGTTAGGCTTAGGGTACGGCTTAGGGTACGGGTTCGGGGAGGGCTTCGGGTACGGCGTAGGGTATGGGTTAGGGTTAGGGTTAGGGTTAGTGTTAGGGTTAGGGCTCGGTTTAGGGTACGGGTTAGGATTAGGGTACGTGTTAGGGTTAGGGTAGGGGTTAGGTTTAGGGTACGCGTTTGGGTTAGGGTAGTTATTAAACCTATCCCACTCTCTAGATACCCCTTAGCACGTAAAGGAATATTATTTGGGGGTCCAGCCATGGAGAAGAGTTTAGACACTAAGATAATATAAGGAACACACACATTATAAAGAAATCACATTAGGATTCTCTTTTTAAGCTGTTCCTTAAAACACTAGTGCTTAGGAAATCTATTGGAGGCAGAAGCAGTCAAGGGTAGCCCAGGGTTAGGGTTAGGCTTAGGGTTAGGCTTAGGGTACGGCTTAGGGTACGGGTTCGTGCAGGGCTTCTGGTACGGCGTAGGGTATGGGTTAGGGTTAGGGTTAGGGTTAGTTTTAGGGTTAGGGCTCGGTTTAGGGTACGGGTTAGGATTAGGGTACGTGTTAGGGTAAGGGTAGGGGTTAGGGTTAGGGTACGCGTTAGGGTTAGGGTAGTTATTAAACCTATCCCACTCTCTAGATACCCCTTAGCACGTAAAGGAATATTATTTGGGGGTCCAGCCATGGAGAAGAGTTTAGACACTAAGATAATATAAGGAACACACACATTATAAAGAAATCACATTAGGATTCTCTTTTTAAGCTGTTCCTTAAAACACTAGTGCTTAGGAAATCTATTGGAGGCAGAAGCAGTCAAGGGTAGCCCAGGGTTAGGGTTAGGCTTAGGGTTAGGCTTAGGGTACGGCTTAGGGTACGGGTTCGGGGAGGGCTTCGGGTACGGCGTAGGGTATGGGTTAGGGTTAGGGTTAGGGTTAGTGTTAGGGTTAGGACTCGGTTTAGGGTACGGGTTAGGATTAGGGTACGTGTTAGGGTTAGTGTAGGAGTTAGCGTTAGGGTACGCGTTAGGGTTAGGGTAGTTATTAAACCTATCCCACTCTCTAGTTACCCCTTAGCACGTAAAGGAATATTATTTGGGGGTCCAGCCATGGAGAAGAGTTTAGACACTAGGATAAGATAAGGAACACACCCATTATAAAGAAATCACATTAGGATTCTCTTTTTAAGCTGTTCCTTAAAACACTAGTGCTTAGGAAATCTATTGGAGGCAGAAGCAGTCAAGGGTAGCCTAGGGTTAGGGTTAGGCTCAGGGTTAGGCTTAGGGTACAGCTTAGGGTACGGGTTCGGGGAGGGCTTCGGGTACGGCGTAGGGTATGGGTTAGGGTTAGGGTTAGGGTTAGTGTTAGGGTTAGGGCTCGGTTTAGGGTACGGGTTAGGATTAGGGTACGTGTTAGGGTTAGGGTAGGGGTTAGGGTTAGGGTACACGTTAGGGTTAGGGTAGTGATTAAACCTATCCCACTCTCTAGATACCCCTTAGCACATAAAGGAATATTATTTGGGGGTCCAGCCATGGAGAAGAGTTTAGACACTAGGATTAGATAAGGAACACACCCATTATAAAGAAATCACATTAGGATTCTCTTTTTAAGCTGTTGCTTAAAACGCTAGTGCTTAGGAAATCTATTGGAGGCAGAAGCAGTCAAGGGTAGCCTAGGGTTAGGGTTAGGCTTAGGGTTAGGCTTAGGGTACGGCTTAGGGTACGTGTTCAGGGAGGGCTTCGGGTATTGCGTAGGGTATGGGTTAGGGTTAGGGTTAGGGTTAGTGTTAGGGTTAGGGCTCGGTTTAGGGTACGGGTTAGGAATAGGGTACGTGTTAGGGTTAGGGTAGGGGTTAGGGTTAGGGTACACGTTAGGGTTAGGGTAGTGATTAAACCTATCCCACTCTCTAGATACCCCTTAGTACATAAAGGAATATTATTTGGGGTCCAGCCATGGAGAAGAGTTTAGACACTAGGATTAGATATGGAACACACCCATTATAAAGAAATCACATTAGGATTCTCTTTTTAAGCTGTTCCGTAAAACACTAGTGCTTAGGAAATCTATTGGAGGCAGAAGCAGTCAAGGGTAGCCTAGGGTTAGGGTTAGGCTTAGGGTTAGGCTTAGGGTACGGCTTAGGGTACGGGTTCGGGGAGGGCTTCGGGTAAGGCGTAGGGTATGGGTTAGGGTTAGGGTTAGGGTTAGTGTTAGGGTTAGGGCTCGGTTTAGGGTACGGGTTAGGATTAGGGTACGTGTTAGGGTTAGGGTAGGGGTTAGGGTTAGGGTACGCGTTACGGTTAGGGTAGTGATTAAACCTATCCCACTCTCTAGATACCCCTTAGCACGTAAAGGAATATTATTTGGGGGTCCAGCCATGGAGAAGAGTTTAGACACTAAGATAATATAAGGAACACACACATTATAAAGAAATCACATTAGGATTCTCTTTTTAAGCTGTTCCTTAAAACACTAGTGCTTAGGAAATCTATTGGAGGCAGAAGCAGTCAAGGGTAACCTAGGGTTAGGCTTAGGATTAGGCTTAGGGTACGGCTTAGGGTACGGGTTCGGGGAGGGCTTCGGGTACGGCGTAGGGTATGGGTTAGGGTTAGGGTTAGGGTTAGTGTTAGGGTTAGGGCTCGGTTTAGGGTACGTGTTAGGATTAGGGTACGTGTTAGGGTTAGGGTAGGGGTTAGGGTTAGGGTACGCGTTACGGTTAGGGTAGTTATTAAACCTATCCCACTCTCTAGATACCCCTTAGCACGTAAAGGAATATTATTTGGGGGTCCAGCCATGGAGAAGAGTTTAGACACTAAGATAATATAAGGAACACACACATTATAAAGAAATCACATTAGGATTCTCTTTTTAAGCTGTTCCTTAAAACACTAGTGCTTAGGAAATCTATTGGAGGCAGAAGCAGTCAAGGGTAGCCTAGGGTTAGGGTTAGGCTTAGGGTTAGGCTTAGGGTACGGATTAGGGTACGGGTTCGGGGAGGGCTTCGGGTACGGCATAGGGTATGGGTTAGGGTTAGGGTTAGGGTTAGTGTTAGGGTTAGGGCTCGGTTTAGGGTACGGGTTAGGATTAGGGTACGTGTTAGGGTTAGGGTAGGGGTTAGGGTTAGGGTACGCGTTACGGTTAGGGTAGTTATTAAACCTATCCCACTCTCTAGATACCCCTTAGCACGTAAAGGAATATTATTTGGGGGTCCAGCCATGGAGAAGAGTTTAGACACTAAGATAATATAAGGAACACACACATTATAAAGAAATCACATTAGGATTCTCTTTTTAAGCTGTTCCTTAAAACACTAGTGCTTAGGAAATCTATTGGAGGCAGAAGCAGTCAAGGGTAGCCTAGGGTTAGGGTTAGGCTTAGGGTTAGGCTTAGGGTACGGCTTAGGGTACGTGTTCAGGGAGGGCTTCGGGTATTGCGTAGGGTATGGGTTAGGGTTAGGGTTAGGGTTAGTGTTAGGGTTAGGGCTCGGTTTAGGGTACGGGTTAGGATTAGGGTACGTGTTAGGGTTAGGGTAGGGGTTAGGGTTAGGGTACGCGTTACGGTTAGGGTAGTTATTAAACCTATCCCACTCTCTAGATACCCCTTAGCACGTAAAGGAATATTATTTGGGGGTCCAGCCATGGAGAAGAGTTTAGACACTAAGATAATATAAGGAACACACACATTATAAAGAAATCACATTAGGATTCTCTTTTTAAGCTGTTCCTTAAAACACTAGTGCTTAGTAAATCTATTGGAGGCAGAAGCAGTCAAGGGTAGCCTAGGGTTAGGGTTAGGCTTAGGGTTAGGCTTAGGGTACGGCTTAGGGTACGGGTTCGGGGAGGGCTTCGGGTACGGCGTAGGGTATGGGTTAGGGTTAGGGTTAGGTTTAGTGTTAGGGTTAGGGCTCGGTTTAGGGTACGGGTTAGGATTAGGGTACGTGTTAGGGTTAGGGTAGGGGTTAGGGTTAGGATACACGTTAGGGTTAGGGTAGTGATTAAACCTATCCCAATCTCTAGATACCCCTTAGCACATAAAGGAATATTATTTGGGGTCCAGCCATGGAGAAGAGTTTAGACACTAGGATTAGATATGGAACACACCCATTATAAAGAAATCACATTAGGATTCTCTTTTTAAGCTGTTCCTTAAAACACTAGTGCTTAGGAAATCTATTGGAGGCAGAAGCAGTCAAGGGTAGCCTAGGGTTAGGGTTAGGCTTAGGGTTAGGCTTAGGGTACGGCTTAGGGTACGGGTTCGGGGAGGGCTTCAGGTACGGCGTAGGGTATGGGTTAGGGTTAGGGTTAGGGTTAGTGTTAGGGTTAGGGCTCGGTTTAGGGTACGGGTTAGGATTAGGGTACGTGTTAGGGTTAGGGTAGGGGTTAGCGTTAGGGTACGCGTTAGGGTTAGGGTAGTTATTAAACCTATCCCACTCTCTAGTAACCCCTTAGCACGTAAAGGAATATTATTTGGGGGTCCAGCCATGGAGAAGAGTTTAGACACTAGGATAAGATAAGGAACACACCCATTATAAAGAAATCACATTAGGATTCTCTTTTTAAGCTGTTCCTTAAAACACACTAGTGCTTAGGAAATCTATTGGAGGCAGAAGCAGTCAAGGGTAGCCCAGGGTTAGGGTTAGGCTTAGGGTTAGGCTTAGGGTACGGCGTAGGGTACGGGTTCGGGGAGGGCTTCGGGTACGGCGTAGGGTATGGGTTAGGGTTAGGTTTAGGGTTAGTGTTAGGGTTAGGGCTCGGTTTAGGGTACGGGTTAGGATTAGGGTACGTGTTAGGGTTAGGGTAGGGGTTAGGGTTAGGGTACGCGTTACGGTTAGGGTAGTGATTAAACCTATCCCACTCTCTAGATACCCCTTAGCACGTAAAGGAATATTATTTGGGGGTCCAGCCATGGAGAAGAGTTTAGACACTAAGATAATATAAGGAACACACACATTATAAAGAAATCACATTAGGATTCTCTTTTTAAGCTGTTCCTTAAAACACTAGTGCTTAGGAAATCTATTGGAGGCAGAAGCAGTCAAGGGTAGCCTAGGGTTAGGGTTAGGCTTAGGGTTAGGCTTAGGGTACGGCTTAGGGTACGGGTTCGGGGAGGGCTTCGGGTACGGCGTAGGGTATGGGTTAGGGTTAGGGTTAGGGTTAGTGTTAGGGTTAGGGCTCAGTTTAGGGTACGGGTTAGGATTAGGGTACGTGTTAGGGTTAGGGCAGGGGTTAGGGTTAGGGTACCCGTTAGGGTTAGGGTAGTTATTAAACCTATCCCACTCTCTAGATACCCCTTAGCACGTAAAGGAATATTATTTGGGGGTCCAGCCATGGAGAAGAGTTTAGACACTAAGATAATATAAGGAACACACACATTATAAAGAAATCACATTAGGATTCTCTTTTTAAGCTGTTCCTTAAAACACTAGTGCTTAGGAAATCTATTGGAGGCAGAAGCAGTCAAGGGTAGCCTACGGTTAGGGTTAGGCTTAGGGTTAGGCTTAGGGTACGGGTTCGGGGAGGGCTTCGGGTACGGCGTAGGGTATGGGTTAGGGTTAGGGTTAGGGTTAGTGTTAGGGTTAGGGCTCGGTTTAGGTTACGGGTTAGGATTAGGGTACGTGTTAGGGTTAGGGTAGGGGTTAGCGTTAGGGTACGCGTTAGGGTTAGTGTAGTTATTAAACCTATCTCACTCTCTAGTTACCCCTTAGCACGTAAAGGAATATTATTTGGGGGTCCCGCCATGGAGAAGAGTTTAGACACTAGGATAAGATAAGGAACACACCCATTATAAAGAAATCACATTAGGATTCTCTTTTTAAGCTGTTCCTTAAAACACTAGTGCTTAGGAAATCTATTGGAGGCAGAAGCAGTCAAGGGTAACCTAGGGTTAGGCTTAGGATTAGGCTTAGGGTACGGCTTAGGGTACGGGTTCGGGGAGGGCTTCGGGTACGGCGTAGGGTATGGGTTAGGGTTAGGGTTAGGGTTAGTGTTAGGGTTAGGGCTCGGTTTAGGGTACGTGTTAGGATTAGGGTACGTGTTAGGGTTAGGGTAGGGGTTAGCGTTAGGGTACGCGTTAGGGTTAGGGTAGTTATTAAACCTATCCCACTCTCTAGTTACCCCTTAGCACGTAAAGGAATATTATTTGGGGGTCCAGCCATGGAGAAGAGTTTAGACAATAGGATAAGATAAGGAACACACCCATTATAAAGAAATCACATTAGGATTCTCTTTTTAAGCTGTTCCTTAAAACACTAGTGCTTAGGAAATCTATTGGAGGCAGAAGCAGTCAAGGGTAGCCTAGGGTTAGGGTTAGGCTTAGGGTTAGGCTTATGGTACGGCTTAGGGTACGGGTTCGGAGAGGGTTTCGGGTACGGCGTAGGGTATGGGTTAGCGTTAGGGTTAGGGTTAGTGTTAGGGTTAGGGCTCGGTTTAGGGTACGGGTTAGGATTAGGGTACGTGTTAGGGTTAGGGTAATGGTTAGGGTTAGGGTACGCGTTACGGTTAGGGTAGTTATTAAACCTGTCCCACTCTCTAGATACCCCTTAGCACGTAAAGGAATATTATTTGGGGGTCCAGCCATGGAGAAGAGTTTAGACACTAAGATAATATAAGGAACACACACATTATAAAGAAATCACATTAGGATTCTCTTTTTAAGCTGTTCCTTAAAACACTAGTGCTTAGTAAATCTATTGGAGGCAGAAGCAGTCAAGGGTAGCCTAGGGTTAGGGTTAGGCTTAGGGTTAGGCTTAGGGTACGGCTTAGGGTACGGGTTCGGGGAGGGCTTCGGGTACGGCGTAGGGTATGGGTTAGGGTTAGGGTTAGGGTTAGTGTTAGGGTTAGGGCTCGGTTTAGGGTACGGGTTAGGATTAGGGTACGTGTTAGGGTTAGGGTAGGGGTTAGGGTTAGGGTACACGTTAGGGTTAGGGTAGTGATTAAACCTATCCCACTCTCTAGATACCCCTTAGCACATAAAGGAATATTATTTGGGGGTCCAGCCATGGAGAAGAGTTTAGACATTAGGATTAGATATGGAACACACCCATTATAAAGAAATCACATTAGGATTCTCTTTTTAAGCTGTTCCTTAAAACACTAGTGCTTAGGAAATCTATTGGAGGCAGAAGCAGTCAAGGGTAGCCTAGGGTTAGGGTTAGGCTTAGGGTTAGGCTTAGGGTATGGCTTAGGGTACGGGTTCGGGGAGGTCTTCGGGTACGGCGTAGGGTATGGGTTAGGGTTAGGGTTAGGGTTAGTGTTAGGGTTAGGGCTCGGTTTAGGGTACGGGTTAGGATTAGGGTACGTGTTAGGGTTAGGGTAGGGGTTAGCGTTAGGGTACGCGTTAGGGTTAGTGTAGTTATTAAACCTATCCCACTCTCTAGTTACCCCTTAGCACGTAAAGGAATATTATTTGGGGGTCCAGCCATGGAGAAGAGTTTAGACACTAGGATAAGATAAGGAACACACCCATTATAAAGAAATCACATTAGGATTCTCTTTTTAAGCTGTTCCTTAAAACACTAGTGCTTAGGAAATCTATTGGAGGCAGCAGCAGTCAAGGGTAGCCTAGGGTTAGGGTTAGGCTTAGGGTTAGGCTTATGATACGGCTTAGGGTACGGGTTCGGAGAGGGTTTCGGGTACGGCGTAGGGTATGGGTTAGCGTTAGGGTTAGGGTTAGTGTTAGGGTTAGGGCTCGGTTTAGGGTACGGGTTAGGATTAGGGTACGTGTTAGGGTTAGGGTAGGGGTTAGGGTTAGGGTACGCGTTACGGTTAGGGTAGTTATTAAACCTGTCCCACTCTCTAGATACCCCTTAGCACGTAAAGGAATATTATTTGGGGGTCCAGCCATGGAGAAGAGTTTAGACACTAGGATAAGATAAGGAACACACCCATTATAAAGAAATCACATTAGGATAATCTTTTTAAGCTGTTCCTTAAAACACTAGTGCTTAGGAAATCTATTGGAGGCAGAAGCAGTCAAGGGTAGCCTAGGGTTAGGGTTAGGCTTAGGGTTAGGCTTAGGGTACGGCGTAGGGTACGGGTTCGGGGAGGGCTTCGGGTACGGCGTAGGGTATGGGTTAGGGTTAGGGTTAGGGTTAGTGTTAGGGTTAGGGCTCGGTTTAGGGTACGGGTTAGGATTAGGGTACGTGTTAGGGTTAGGGTAGGGGTTAGGGTTAGGGTACGCGTTACGGTTAGGGTAGTGATTAAACCTATCCCACTCTCTAGATACCCCTTAGCACGTAAAGGAATATTATTTGGGGGTCCAGCCATGGAGAAGAGTTTAGACACTAAGATAATATAAGGAACACACACATTATAAAGAAATCACATTAGGATTCTCTTTTTAAGCTGTTCCTTAAAACACTAGTGCTTAGGAAATCTATTGGAGGCAGAAGCAGTCAAGGGTAGCCTAGGGTTAGGGTTAGGCTTAGGGTTAGGCTTAGGGTACGGCTTAGGGTACGGGTTCGGGGAGGGCTTCGGGTACGGCGTAGGGTATCGGTTAGGGTTAGGGTTAGGGTTAGTGTTAGGGTTAGGGCTCGGTTTAGGTTACGGGTTAGGATTAGGGTACGTGTTAGGGTTAGGGTAGGGGTTAGCGTTAGGGTACGCGTTAGGGTTAGTGTAGTTATTAAACCTATCTCACTCTCTAGTTACCCCTTAGCACGTAAAGGAATATTATTTGGGGGTCCCGCCATGGAGAAGAGTTTAGACACTAGGATAAGATAAGGAACACACCCATTATAAAGAAATCACATTAGGATTCTCTTTTTAAGCTGTTCCTTAAAACACTAGTGCTTAGGAAATCTATTGGAGGCAGAAGCAGTCAAGGGTAACCTAGGGTTAGGCTTAGGATTAGGCTTAGGGTACGGCGTAGGGTACGGGTTCGGGGAGGGCTTCGGGTACGGCGTAGGGTATGGGTTAGGGTTAGGGTTAGGGTTAGTGGTAGGGTTAGGGCTCGGTTTAGGGTACGGGTTAGGATTAGGGTACGTGTTAGGGTTAGGGTAGGGGTTAGGGTTAGGGTACGCGTTACGGTTAGGGTAGTGATTAAACCTATCCCACTCTCTAGATACCCCTTAGCACGTAAAGGAATATTATTTGGGGGTCCAGCCATGGAGAAGAGTTTAGACACTAAGATAATATAAGGAACACACACATTATAAAGAAATCACATTAGGATTCTCTTTTTAAGCTGTTCCTTAAAACACTAGTGCTTAGGAAATCTATTGGAGGCAGAAGCAGTCAAGGGTAGCCTACGGTTAGGGTTAGGCTTAGGGTTAGGCTTAGGGTACGGGTTCGGGGAGGGCTTCGGGTACGGCGTAGGGTATGGGTTAGGGTTAGGGTTAGGGTTAGTGTTAGGGTTAGGGCTCGGTTTAGGTTACGGGTTAGGATTAGGGTACGTGTTAGGGTTAGGGTAGGGGTTAGCGTTAGGGTACGCGTTAGGGTTAGTGTAGTTATTAAACCTATCTCACTCTCTAGTTACCCCTTAGCACGTAAAGGAATATTATTTGGGGGTCCCGCCATGGAGAAGAGTTTAGACACTAGGATAAGATAAGGAACACACCCATTATAAAGAAATCACATTAGGATTCTCTTTTTAAGCTGTTCCTTAAAACACTAGTGCTTAGGAAATCTATTGGAGGCAGAAGCAGTCAAGGGTAACCTAGGGTTAGGCTTAGGATTAGGCTTAGGGTACGGCTTAGGGTACGGGTTCGGGGAGGGCTTCGGGTACGGCGTAGGGTATGGGTTAGGGTTAGGGTTAGGGTTAGTGTTAGGGTTAGGGCTCGGTTTAGGGTACGTGTTAGGATTAGGGTACGTGTTAGGGTTAGGGTAGGGGTTAGCGTTAGGGTACGCGTTAGGGTTAGGGTAGTTATTAAACCTATCCCACTCTCTAGTTACCCCTTAGCACGTAAAGGAATATTATTTGGGGGTCCAGCCATGGAGAAGAGTTTAGACAATAGGATAAGATAAGGAACACACCCATTATAAAGAAATCACATTAGGATTCTCTTTTTAAGCTGTTCCTTAAAACACTAGTGCTTAGGAAATCTATTGGAGGCAGAAGCAGTCAAGGGTAGCCTAGGGTTAGGGTTAGGCTTAGGGTTAGGCTTATGGTACGGCTTAGGGTACGGGTTCGGAGAGGGTTTCGGGTACGGCGTAGGGTATGGGTTAGCGTTAGGGTTAGGGTTAGTGTTAGGGTTAGGGCTCGGTTTAGGGTACGGGTTAGGATTAGGGTACGTGTTAGGGTTAGGGTAATGGTTAGGGTTAGGGTACGCGTTACGGTTAGGGTAGTTATTAAACCTGTCCCACTCTCTAGATACCCCTTAGCACGTAAAGGAATATTATTTGGGGGTCCAGCCATGGAGAAGAGTTTAGACACTAAGATAATATAAGGAACACACACATTATAAAGAAATCACATTAGGATTCTCTTTTTAAGCTGTTCCTTAAAACACTAGTGCTTAGTAAATCTATTGGAGGCAGAAGCAGTCAAGGGTAGCCTAGGGTTAGGGTTAGGCTTAGGGTTAGGCTTAGGGTACGGCTTAGGGTACGGGTTCGGGGAGGGCTTCGGGTACGGCGTAGGGTATGGGTTAGGGTTAGGGTTAGGGTTAGTGTTAGGGTTAGGGCTCGGTTTAGGGTACGGGTTAGGATTAGGGTACGTGTTAGGGTTAGGGTAGGGGTTAGGGTTAGGGTACACGTTAGGGTTAGGGTAGTGATTAAACCTATCCCACTCTCTAGATACCCCTTAGCACATAAAGGAATATTATTTGGGGGTCCAGCCATGGAGAAGAGTTTAGACACTAGGATTAGATATGGAACACACCCATTATAAAGAAATCACATTAGGATTCTCTTTTTAAGCTGTTCCTTAAAACACTAGTGCTTAGGAAATCTATTGGAGGCAGAAGCAGTCAAGGGTAGCCTAGGGTTAGGGTTAGGCTTAGGGTTAGGCTTAGGGTACGGCTTAGGGTACGGGTTCGGGGAGGTCTTCGGGTACGGCGTAGGGTATGGGTTAGGGTTAGGGTTAGGGTTAGTGTTAGGGTTAGGGCTCGGTTTAGGGTACGGGTTAGGATTAGGGTACGTGTTAGGGTTAGGGTAGGGGTTAGCGTTAGGGTATGCGTTAGGGTTAGTGTAGTTATTAAACCTATCCCACTCTCTAGTTACCCCTTAGCACGTAAAGGAATATTATTTGGGGGTCCAGCCATGGAGAAGAGTTTAGACACTAGGATAAGATAAGGAACACACCCATTATAAAGAAATCACATTAGGATTCTCTTTTTAAGCTGTTCCTTAAAACACTAGTGCTTAGGAAATCTATTGGAGGCAGCAGCAGTCAAGGGTAGCCTAGGGTTAGGGTTAGGCTTAGGGTTAGGCTTATGATACGGCTTAGGGTACGGGTTCGGAGAGGGTTTCGGGTACGGCGTATGGTATGGGTTAGCGTTAGGGTTAGGGTTAGTGTTAGGCTTAGGGCTCGGTTTAGGGTACGGGTTAGGATTAGGGTACGTGTTAGGGTTAGGGTAGGGGTTAGGGTTAGGGTACGCGTTACGGTTAGGGTAGTTATTAAACCTGTCCCACTCTCTAGATACCCCTTAGCACGTAAAGGAATATTATTTGGGGGTCCAGCCATGGAGAAGAGTTTAGACACTAGGATAAGATAAGGAACACACCCATTATAAAGAAATCACATTAGGATAATCTTTTTAAGCTGTTCCTTAAAACACTAGTGCTTAGGAAATCTATTGGAGGCAGAAGCAGTCAAGGGTAGCCTAGGGTTAGGGTTAGGCTTAGGGTTAGGCTTAGGGTACGGCGTAGGGTACGGGTTCGGGGAGGGCTTCGGGTACGGCGTAGGGTATGGGTTAGGGTTAGGGTTAGGGTTAGTGTTAGGGTTAGGGCTCGGTTTAGGGTACGGGTTAGGATTAGGGTACGTGTTAGGGTTAGGGTAGGGGTTAGGGTTAGGGTACGCGTTACGGTTAGGGTAGTGATTAAACCTATCCCACTCTCTAGATACCCCTTAGCACGTAAAGGAATATTATTTGGGGGTCCAGCCATGGAGAAGAGTTTAGACACTAAGATAATATAAGGAACACACACATTATAAAGAAATCACATTAGGATTCTCTTTTTAAGCTGTTCCTTAAAACACTAGTGCTTAGGAAATCTATTGGAGGCAGAAGCAGTCAAGGGTAGCCTAGGGTTAGGGTTAGGCTTAGGGTTAGGCTTAGGGTACGGCTTAGGGTACGGGTTCGGGGAGGGCTTCGGGTACGGCGTAGGGTATCGGTTAGGGTTAGGGTTAGGGTTAGTGTTAGGGTTAGGGCTCGGTTTAGGTTACGGGTTAGGATTAGGGTACGTGTTAGGGTTAGGGTAGGGGTTAGCGTTAGGGTACGCGTTAGGGTTAGTGTAGTTATTAAACCTATCTCACTCTCTAGTTACCCCTTAGCACGTAAAGGAATATTATTTGGGGGTCCCGCCATGGAGAAGAGTTTAGACACTAGGATAAGATAAGGAACACACCCATTATAAAGAAATCACATTAGGATTCTCTTTTTAAGCTGTTCCTTAAAACACTAGTGCTTAGGAAATCTATTGGAGGCAGAAGCAGTCAAGGGTAACCTAGGGTTAGGCTTAGGATTAGGCTTAGGGTACGGCGTAGGGTACGGGTTCGGGGAGGGCTTCGGGTACGGCGTAGGGTATGGGTTAGGGTTAGGGTTAGGGTTAGTGGTAGGGTTAGGGCTCGGTTTAGGGTACGGGTTAGGATTAGGGTACGTGTTAGGGTTAGGGTAGGGGTTAGGGTTAGGGTACGCGTTACGGTTAGGGTAGTGATTAAACCTATCCCACTCTCTAGATACCCCTTAGCACGTAAAGGAATATTATTTGGGGGTCCAGCCATGGAGAAGAGTTTAGACACTAAGATAATATAAGGAACACACACATTATAAAGAAATCACATTAGGATTCTCTTTTTAAGCTGTTCCTTAAAACACTAGTGCTTAGGAAATCTATTGGAGGCAGAAGCAGTCAAGGGTAGCCTAGGGTTAGGGTTAGGCTTAGGGTTAGGCTTAGGGTACGGCTTAGGGTACGGGTTCGGGGAGGGCTTCGGGTACGGCGTAGGGTATGGGTTAGGGTTAGGGTTAGGGTTAGTGTTAGGGTTAGGGCTCGGTTTAGGTTACGGGTTAGGATTAGGGTACGTGTTAGGGTTAGGGTAGGGGTTAGCGTTAGGGTACGCGTTAGGGTTAGTGTAGTTATTAAACCTATCTCACTCTCTAGTTACCCCTTAGCACGTAAAGGAATATTATTTGGGGGTCCCGCCATGGAGAAGAGTTTAGACACTAGGATAAGATAAGGAACACACCCATTATAAAGAAATCACATTAGGATTCTCTTTTTAAGCTGTTCCTTAAAACACTAGTGCTTAGGAAATCTATTGGAGGCAGAAGCAGTCAAGGGTAACCTAGGGTTAGGCTTAGGATTAGGCTTAGGGTACGGCTTAGGGTACGGGTTCGGGGAGGGCTTCGGGTACGGCGTAGGGTATGGGTTAGGGTTAGGGTTAGGGTTAGTGTTAGGGTTAGGGCTCGGTTTAGGGTACGTGTTAGGATTAGGGTACGTGTTAGGGTTAGGGTAGGGGTTAGGGTTAGGGTACGCGTTATGGTTAGGGTAGTTATTAAACCTATCCCACTCTCTAGATACCCCTTAGCACGTAAAGGAATATTATTTGGGGGTCCAGCCATGGAGAAGAGTTTAGACACTAAGATAATATAAGGAACACACACATTATAAAGAAATCACATTAGGATTCTCTTTTTAAGCTGTTCCTTAAAACACTAATGCTGAGGAAATCTATTGGAGGCAGAAGCAGTCAAGGGTAGCCTAGGGTTAGGGTTAGGCTTAGGGTTAGGCTTAGGGTACGGATTAGGGTACGGGTTCGGGGAGGGCTTCGGGTACGGCATAGGGTATGGGTTAGGGTTAGGGTTAGGGTTAGTGTTAGGGTTAGGGCTCGGTTTAGGGTACGGGTTAGGATTAGGGTACGTGTTAGGGTTAGGGTAGGGGTTAGGGTTAGGGTACGCGTTACGGTTAGGGTAGTTATTAAACCTATCCCACTCTCTAGATACCCCTTAGCACGTAAAGGTATATTATTTGTGGGTCCAGCCATGGAGAAGAGTTTAGACACTAAGATAATATAAGGAACACACACATTATAAAGAAATCACATTAGGATTCTCTTTTTAAGCTGTTCCTTAAAACACTAGTGCTTAGTAAATCTATTGGAGGCAGAAGCAGTCAAGGGTAGCCTAGGGTTAGGGTTAGGCTTAGGGTTAGGCTTAGAGTACGGCTTAGGGTACGGGTTCGGGGAGGGCTTCGGGTACGGCGTAGGGTATGGGTTAGGGTTAGGGTTAGGGTTAGTGTTAGGGTTAGGGCTCGGTTTAGGGTACGGTTTAGGATTAGGGTACGTGTTAGGGTTAGGGTAGGGGTTAGGGTTAGGGTACACGTTAGGGTTAGGATAGTGATTAAACCTATCCCACTCTCTAGATACCCCTTAGCACATAAAGGAATATTATTTGGGGGTCCAGCCACGGAGAAGAGTTTAGACACTAGGATTAGATATGGAACACACCCATTATAAAGAAATCACATTAGGATTCTCTTTTTAAGCTGTTCCTTAAAACACTAGTGCTTAGGAAATCTATTGGAGGCAGAAGCAGTCAAGGGTAGCCTAGGGTTAGGGTTAGGCTTAGGGTTAGGCTTAGGGTACGGCTCAGGGTACGGGTTCAGGGAGGGCTTCGGGTACGGCGTAGGGTATGGGTTAGGGTTAGGGTTAGGTTTAGTGTTAGGGTTAGGGCTCGGTTTAGGGCACGGGTTAGGATTAGGGTACGTGTTAGGGTTAGGGTAGGGGTTAGCGTTAGGGTACGCGTTAGGGTTAGGGTAGTTATTAAACCTATCCCACTCTCTAGTTACCCCTTAGCACGTAAAGGAATATTATTTGGGGGTCCAGCCATGGAGAAGAGTTTAGACACTAGGATAAGATAAGGAACACACACATTATAAAGAAATCACATTAGGATTCTCTTTTTAAGCTGTTCCTTAAAACACTAGTGCTTAGGAAATCTATTGGAGGCAGAAGCAGTCAAGGGTAGCCCAGGGTTAGGGTTAGGCTTAGGGTTAGGCTTAGGGTACGGCTTAGGGTACGGGTTCGGGGAGGGATTCGGGTACGGCGTAGGGTATGGGTTAGGGTTAGGGTTAGGGTTAGTGTTAGGGTTAGGGCTCGGTTTAGGGTACGGGTTAGGATTAGGGTACGTGTTAGGGTTAGGGTAGGGGTTAGGGTTAGGGTACACGTTAGGGTTAGGGTAGTGATTAAACCTATCCCACTCTCTAGATACCCCTTAGCACATAAAGGAATATTATTTGGGGGTCCAGCCATGGAGAAGAGTTTAGACACTAGGATTAGATATGGAACACACCCATTATAAAGAAATCACATTAGGATTCTCTTTTTAAGCTGTTCCTTAAAACACTAGTGCTTAGGAAATCTATTGGAGGCAGAAGCAGTCAAGGGTAGCCCAGGTTTAGGGTTAGGCTTAGGGTTAGGCTTAGGGTACGGCTTAGGGTACGGGTTCGGGGAGGGCTTCGGGTACGGCGTAGGGTATGGGTTAGGGTTAGGGTTAGGGTTAGTGTTAGGGTTAGGGCTCGGTTTAGGGTACGGGTTAGGATTAGGGTACGTGTTAGGGTTAGGGTAGGGGTTAGGTTTAGGGTACGCGTTTGGGTTAGGGTAGTTATTAAACCTATCCCACTCTCTAGATACCCCTTAGCACGTAAAGGAATATTATTTGGGGGTCCAGCCATGGAGAAGAGTTTAGACACTAAGATAATATAAGGAACACACACATTATAAAGAAATCACATTAGGATTCTCTTTTTAAGCTGTTCCTTAAAACACTAGTGCTTAGGAAATCTATTGGAGGCAGAAGCAGTCAAGGGTAGCCCAGGGTTAGGGTTAGGCTTAGGGTTAGGCTTAGGGTACGGCTTAGGGTACGGGTTCGGGGAGGGCTTCGGGTACGGCGTAGGGTATGGGTTAGGGTTAGGGTTAGGGTTAGTGTTAGGGTTAGGGCTCGGTTTAGGGTACGGGTTAGGATTAGGGTACGTGTTAGGGTTAGGGTAGGGGTTAGGGTTAGGGTACAGGTTAGGGTTAGGGTAGTGATTAAACCTATCCCACTCTCTAGATACCCCTTAGCACATAAAGGAATATTATTTGGGGGTCCAGCCATGGAGAAGAGTTTAGACACTAGGATTAGATATGGAACACACCCATTATAAAGAAATCACATTAGGATTCTCTTTTTAAGCTGTTCCTTAAAACACTAGTGCTTAGGAAATCTATTGGAGGCAGAAGCAGTCAAGGGTAGCCCAGGTTTAGGGTTAGGCTTAGGGTTAGGCTTAGGGTACGGCTTAGGGTACGGGTTCGGGGAGGGCTTCGGGTACGGCGTAGGGTATGGGTTAGGGTTAGGGTTAGGGTTAGTGTTAGGGTTAGGGCTCGGTTTAGGGTACGGGTTAGGATTAGGGTACGTGTTAGGGTTAGGGTAGGGGTTAGGTTTAGGGTACGCGTTTGGGTTAGGGTAGTTATTAAACCTATCCCACTCTCTAGATACCCCTTAGCACGTAAAGGAATATTATTTGGGGGTCCAGCCATGGAGAAGAGTTTAGACACTAAGATAATATAAGGAACACACACATTATAAAGAAATCACATTAGGATTCTCTTTTTAAGCTGTTCCTTAAAACACTAGTGCTTAGGAAATCTATTGGAGGCAGAAGCAGTCAAGGGTAGCCCAGGGTTAGGGTTAGGCTTAGGGTTAGGCTTAGGGTACGGCTTAGGGTACGGGTTCGGGGAGGGCTTCGGGTACGGCGTAGGGTATGGGTTAGGGTTAGGGTTAGGGTTAGTGTTAGGGTTAGGGCTCGGTTTAGGGTACGGGTTAGGATTAGGGTACGTGTTAGGGTTAGGGTAGGGGTTAGGGTTAGGGTACACGTTAGGGTTAGGGTAGTGATTAAACCTATCCCACTCTCTAGATACCCCTTAGCACATAAAGGAATATTATTTGGGGGTCCAGCCATGGAGAAGAGTTTAGACACTAGGATTAGATATGGAACACACCCATTATAAAGAAATCACATTAGGATTCTCTTTTTAAGCTGTTCCTTAAAACACTAGTGCTTAGGAAATCTATTGGAGGCAGAAGCAGTCAAGGGTAGCCCAGGTTTAGGGTTAGGCTTAGGGTTAGGCTTAGGGTACGGCTTAGGGTACGGGTTCGGGGAGGGCTTCGGGTACGGCGTAGGGTATGGGTTAGGGTTAGGGTTAGGGTTAGTGTTAGGGTTAGGGCTCGGTTTAGGGTACGGGTTAGGATTAGGGTACGTGTTAGGGTTAGGGTAGGGGTTAGGTTTAGGGTACGCGTTTGGGTTAGGGTAGTTATTAAACCTATCCCACTCTCTAGATACCCCTTAGCACGTAAAGGAATATTATTTGGGGGTCCAGCCATGGAGAAGAGTTTAGACACTAAGATAATATAAGGAACACACACATTATAAAGAAATCACATTAGGATTCTCTTTTTAAGCTGTTCCTTAAAACACTAATGCTGAGGAAATCTATTGGAGGCAGAAGCAGTCAAGGGTAGCCTAGGGTTAGGGTTAGGCTTAGGGTTAGGCTTAGGGTACGGATTAGGGTACGGGTTCGGGGAGGGCTTCGGGTACGGCATAGGGTATGGGTTAGGGTTAGGGTTAGGGTTAGTGTTAGGGTTAGGGCTCGGTTTAGGGTACGGGTTAGGATTAGGGTACGTGTTAGGGTTAGGGTAGGGGTTAGGGTTAGGGTACGCGTTACGGTTAGGGTAGTTATTAAACCTATCCCACTCTCTAGATACCCCTTAGCACGTAAAGGTATATTATTTGTGGGTCCAGCCATGGAGAAGAGTTTAGACACTAAGATAATATAAGGAACACACACATTATAAAGAAATCACATTAGGATTCTCTTTTTAAGCTGTTCCTTAAAACACTAGTGCTTAGTAAATCTATTGGAGGCAGAAGCAGTCAAGGGTAGCCTAGGGTTAGGGTTAGGCTTAGGGTTAGGCTTAGAGTACGGCTTAGGGTACGGGTTCGGGGAGGGCTTCGGGTACGGCGTAGGGTATGGGTTAGGGTTAGGGTTAGGGTTAGTGTTAGGGTTAGGGCTCGGTTTAGGGTACGGTTTAGGATTAGGGTACGTGTTAGGGTTAGGGTAGGGGTTAGGGTTAGGGTACACGTTAGGGTTAGGATAGTGATTAAACCTATCCCACTCTCTAGATACCCCTTAGCACATAAAGGAATATTATTTGGGGGTCCAGCCACGGAGAAGAGTTTAGACACTAGGATTAGATATGGAACACACCCATTATAAAGAAATCACATTAGGATTCTCTTTTTAAGCTGTTCCTTAAAACACTAGTGCTTAGGAAATCTATTGGAGGCAGAAGCAGTCAAGGGTAGCCTAGGGTTAGGGTTAGGCTTAGGGTTAGGCTTAGGGTACGGCTCAGGGTACGGGTTCAGGGAGGGCTTCGGGTACGGCGTAGGGTATGGGTTAGGGTTAGGGTTAGGTTTAGTGTTAGGGTTAGGGCTCGGTTTAGGGCACGGGTTAGGATTAGGGTACGTGTTAGGGTTAGGGTAGGGGTTAGCGTTAGGGTACGCGTTAGGGTTAGGGTAGTTATTAAACCTATCCCACTCTCTAGTTACCCCTTAGCACGTAAAGGAATATTATTTGGGGGTCCAGCCATGGAGAAGAGTTTAGACACTAGGATAAGATAAGGAACACACACATTATAAAGAAATCACATTAGGATTCTCTTTTTAAGCTGTTCCTTAAAACACTAGTGCTTAGGAAATCTATTGGAGGCAGAAGCAGTCAAGGGTAGCCCAGGGTTAGGGTTAGGCTTAGGGTTAGGCTTAGGGTACGGCTTAGGGTACGGGTTCGGGGAGGGATTCGGGTACGGCGTAGGGTATGGGTTAGGGTTAGGGTTAGGGTTAGTGTTAGGGTTAGGGCTCGGTTTAGGGTACGGGTTAGGATTAGGGTACGTGTTAGGGTTAGGGTAGGGGTTAGGGTTAGGGTACACGTTAGGGTTAGGGTAGTGATTAAACCTATCCCACTCTCTAGATACCCCTTAGCACATAAAGGAATATTATTTGGGGGTCCAGCCATGGAGAAGAGTTTAGACACTAGGATTAGATATGGAACACACCCATTATAAAGAAATCACATTAGGATTCTCTTTTTAAGCTGTTCCTTAAAACACTAGTGCTTAGGAAATCTATTGGAGGCAGAAGCAGTCAAGGGTAGCCCAGGTTTAGGGTTAGGCTTAGGGTTAGGCTTAGGGTACGGCTTAGGGTACGGGTTCGGGGAGGGCTTCGGGTACGGCGTAGGGTATGGGTTAGGGTTAGGGTTAGGGTTAGTGTTAGGGTTAGGGCTCGGTTTAGGGTACGGGTTAGGATTAGGGTACGTGTTAGGGTTAGGGTAGGGGTTAGGTTTAGGGTACGCGTTTGGGTTAGGGTAGTTATTAAACCTATCCCACTCTCTAGATACCCCTTAGCACGTAAAGGAATATTATTTGGGGGTCCAGCCATGGAGAAGAGTTTAGACACTAAGATAATATAAGGAACACACACATTATAAAGAAATCACATTAGGATTCTCTTTTTAAGCTGTTCCTTAAAACACTAGTGCTTAGGAAATCTATTGGAGGCAGAAGCAGTCAAGGGTAGCCCAGGGTTAGGGTTAGGCTTAGGGTTAGGCTTAGGGTACGGCTTAGGGTACGGGTTCGGGGAGGGCTTCGGGTACGGCGTAGGGTATGGGTTAGGGTTAGGGTTAGGGTTAGTGTTAGGGTTAGGGCTCGGTTTAGGGTACGGGTTAGGATTAGGGTACGTGTTAGGGTTAGGGTAGGGGTTAGGGTTAGGGTACAGGTTAGGGTTAGGGTAGTGATTAAACCTATCCCACTCTCTAGATACCCCTTAGCACATAAAGGAATATTATTTGGGGGTCCAGCCATGGAGAAGAGTTTAGACACTAGGATTAGATATGGAACACACCCATTATAAAGAAATCACATTAGGATTCTCTTTTTAAGCTGTTCCTTAAAACACTAGTGCTTAGGAAATCTATTGGAGGCAGAAGCAGTCAAGGGTAGCCCAGGTTTAGGGTTAGGCTTAGGGTTAGGCTTAGGGTACGGCTTAGGGTACGGGTTCGGGGAGGGCTTCGGGTACGGCGTAGGGTATGGGTTAGGGTTAGGGTTAGGGTTAGTGTTAGGGTTAGGGCTCGGTTTAGGGTACGGGTTAGGATTAGGGTACGTGTTAGGGTTAGGGTAGGGGTTAGGTTTAGGGTACGCGTTTGGGTTAGGGTAGTTATTAAACCTATCCCACTCTCTAGATACCCCTTAGCACGTAAAGGAATATTATTTGGGGGTCCAGCCATGGAGAAGAGTTTAGACACTAAGATAATATAAGGAACACACACATTATAAAGAAATCACATTAGGATTCTCTTTTTAAGCTGTTCCTTAAAACACTAGTGCTTAGGAAATCTATTGGAGGCAGAAGCAGTCAAGGGTAGCCCAGGGTTAGGGTTAGGCTTAGGGTTAGGCTTAGGGTACGGCTTAGGGTACGGGTTCGGGGAGGGCTTCGGGTACGGCGTAGGGTATGGGTTAGGGTTAGGGTTAGGGTTAGTGTTAGGGTTAGGGCTCGGTTTAGGGTACGGGTTAGGATTAGGGTACGTGTTAGGGTTAGGGTAGGGGTTAGGGTTAGGGTACACGTTAGGGTTAGGGTAGTGATTAAACCTATCCCACTCTCTAGATACCCCTTAGCACATAAAGGAATATTATTTGGGGGTCCAGCCATGGAGAAGAGTTTAGACACTAGGATTAGATATGGAACACACCCATTATAAAGAAATCACATTAGGATTCTCTTTTTAAGCTGTTCCTTAAAACACTAGTGCTTAGGAAATCTATTGGAGGCAGAAGCAGTCAAGGGTAGCCCAGGTTTAGGGTTAGGCTTAGGGTTAGGCTTAGGGTACGGCTTAGGGTACGGGTTCGGGGAGGGCTTCGGGTACGGCGTAGGGTATGGGTTAGGGTTAGGGTTAGGGTTAGTGTTAGGGTTAGGGCTCGGTTTAGGGTACGGGTTAGGATTAGGGTACGTGTTAGGGTTAGGGTAGGGGTTAGCGTTCGGGTACGCGTTAGGATTAGGGTAGTTATTAAACCTATCCCACTCTCTAGTTACCCCTTAGCACGTAAAGGAATATTATTTGGGGGTCCAGCCATGGAGAAGAGTTTAGACACTAGGATAAGATAAGGAACACACCCATTATAAAGAAATCACATTAGGATTCTCTTTTTAAGCTGTTCCTTAAAACACTAGTGCTTAGGAAATCTATTGGAGGCAGAAGCAGTCAAGGGTAGACTAGGGTTAGGGTTAGGCTTAGGGTTAGGCTTAGGGTACGGCTTAGGGTACGGGTTCGGGGAGGGCTTCGGGTACGGCGTAGGGTATGGGTTAGGGTTAGGGTTAGCGTTAGTGTTAGGGTTAGGGCTCGGTTTAGGGTATGGGTTAGGATTAGGGTACGTGTTAGGGTTAGGGTAGGGGTTAGGGTTAGGGTACGCGTTTGGGTTAGGGTAGTTATTAAACCTATCCCACTCTCTAGATACCCCTTAGCACGTAAAGGAATATTATTTGGGGGTCCAGCCATGGAGAAGAGTTTAGACACTAAGATAATATAAGGAACACACACATTATAAAGAAATCACATTAGGATTCTCTTTTTAAGCTGTTCCTTAAAACACTAGTGCTTAGGAAATCTATTGGAGGCAGAAGCAGTCAAGGGTAGCCCAGGGTTAGGGTTAGGCTTAGGGTTAGGCTTAGGGTACGGCTTAGGGTACGGGTTCGGGGAGGGCTTCGGGTACGGCGTAGGGTATGGGTTAGGGTTAGGGTTAGGGTTAGTGTTAGGGTTAGGGCTCGGTTTAGGGTACGGGTTAGGATTAGGGTACGTGTTAGGGTTAGGGTAGGGGTTAGGGTTAGGGTACACGTTAGGGTTAGGGTAGTGATTAAACCTATCCCACTCTCTAGATACCCCTTAGCACATAAAGGAATATTATTTGGGGGTCCAGCCATGGAGAAGAGTTTAGACACTAGGATTAGATATGGAACACACCCATTATAAAGAAATCACATTAGGATTCTCTTTTTAAGCTGTTCCTTAAAACACTAGTGCTTAGGAAATCTATTGGAGGCAGAAGCAGTCAAGGGTAGCCCAGGTTTAGGGTTAGGCTTAGGGTTAGGCTTAGGGTACGGCTTAGGGTACGGGTTCGGGGAGGGCTTCGGGTACGGCGTAGGGTATGGGTTAGGGTTAGGGTTAGGGTTAGTGTTAGGGTTAGGGCTCGGTTTAGGGTACGGGTTAGGATTAGGGTACGTGTTAGGGTTAGGGTAGGGGTTAGGTTTAGGGTACGCGTTTGGGTTAGGGTAGTTATTAAACCTATCCCACTCTCTAGATACCCCTTAGCACGTAAAGGAATATTATTTGGGGGTCCAGCCATGGAGAAGAGTTTAGACACTAAGATAATATAAGGAACACACACATTATAAAGAAATCACATTAGGATTCTCTTTTTAAGCTGTTCCTTAAAACACTAGTGCTTAGGAAATCTATTGGAGGCAGAAGCAGTCAAGGGTAGCCCAGGGTTAGGGTTAGGCTTAGGGTTAGGCTTAGGGTACGGCTTAGGGTACGGGTTCGGGGAGGGCTTCGGGTACGGCGTAGGGTATGGGTTAGGGTTAGGGTTAGGGTTAGTGTTAGGGTTAGGGCTCGGTTTAGGGTACGGGTTAGGATTAGGGTACGTGTTAGGGTTAGGGTAGGGGTTAGGGTTAGGGTACACGTTAGGGTTAGGGTAGTGATTAAACCTATCCCACTCTCTAGATACCCCTTAGCACATAAAGGAATATAATTTGGGGGTCCAGCCATGGAGAAGAGTTTAGACACTAGGATTAGATATGGAACACACCCATTATAAAGAAATCACATTAGGATTCTCTTTTTAAGCTGTTCCTTAAAACACTAGTGCTTAGGAAATCTATTGGAGGCAGAAGCAGTCAAGGGTAGCCCAGGTTTAGGGTTAGGCTTAGGGTTAGGCTTAGGGTACGGCTTAGGGTACGGGTTCGGGGAGGGCTTCGGGTACGGCGTAGGGTATGGGTTAGGGTTAGGGTTAGGGTTAGTGTTAGGGTTAGGGCTCGGTTTAGGGTACGGGTTAGGATTAGGGTACGTGTTAGGGTTAGGGTAGGGGTTAGCGTTAGGGTACGCGTTAGGGTTAGGGTAGTTATTAAACCTATCCCACTCTCTAGTTACCCCTTAGCACGTAAAGGAATATTATTTGGGGGTCCAGCCATGGAGAAGAGTTTAGACACTAGGATAAGATAAGGAACACACCCATTATAAAGAAATCACATTAGGATTCTCTTTTTAAGCTGTTCCTTAAAACACTAGTGCTTAGGAAATCTATTGGAGGCAGAAGCAGTCAAGGGTAGACTAGGGTTAGGGTTAGGCTTAGGTTTAGGCTTAGGGTACGGCTTAGGGTACGGGTTCGGGGAGGGCTTCGGGTACGGCGTAGGGTATGGGTTAGGGTTAGGGTTAGGGTTAGTGTTAGGGTTAGGGCTCGGTTTAGGGTACGGGTTAGGATTAGGGTACGTGTTAGGGTTAGGGTAGGGGTTAGCGTTAGGGTACGCGTTAGGGTTAACGTAGTTATTAAATCTATCTCACTCTCTAGTTACCCCTTAGCACGTAAAGGAATATTATTTGGGGGTCCCGCCATGGAGAAGAGTTTAGACACTAGGATAAGATAAGGAACACACCCATTATAAAGAAATCACATTAGGACTCTCTTTTTAAGCTGTTCCTTAAAACACTAGTGCTTAGGAAATGTATTGGAGGCAGAAGCAGTCAAGGGTAGCCTAGGGTTAGGGTTAGGCTTAGGGTTAGGCTTAGGGTACGGATTAGGGTACGGGTTCGGGGAGGGCTTCGGGTACGGCGTAGGGTATGGGTTAGGGTTAGGGTTAGGGTTAGTGTTAGGGTTAGGGCTCGGTTTAGGGTACGGGTTAGGATTAGGGTACGTGTTAGGGTTAGGGAAGGGGTTAGGGGTAGGGTACACGTTAGGGTTAGGGTAGTGATTAAACCTATCCCACTCTCTAGATACCCCTTAGCACATAAAGGAATATTATTTGGGGGTCCAGCCATGGAGAAGAGTTTAGACACTAGGATTAGATAAGGAACACACCCATTATAAAGAAATCACATTAGGATAATCTTTTTAAGCTGTTCCTTAAAACACTAGTGCTTAGGAAATCTATTGGAGGCAGAAGCAGTCAAGGGTAGCCTAGGGTTAGGTTTAGGCTTAGGGTTAGGCTTAGGGTACGGCTTAGGGTACGGGTTTGGGGAGGGCTTCGGGTACGGCGTAGGGTATGGGTTAGGGTTAGGGTTAGGGTTAGTGTTAGGGTTAGGGCTCGGTTTAGGGTACGGGTTAGATTTAGGGTACGTGTTAGGGTTAGGGTAGGGGTTAGGGTTAGGGTACGCGTTACGGTTAGGGTAGTGATTAAACCTATCCCACTCTCTAGATACCCCTTAGCACGTAAAGGAATATTATTTTGGGGTCCAGCCATGGAGAAGAGTTTAGACACTAGGATAAGATAAGGAACACACCCATTATAAAGAAATCACATTAGGATTCTCTTTTTAAGCTGTTCCTTAAAACACTAGTGCTTAGGAAATCTATTGGAGGCAGAAGCAGTGAAGGGTAGACTAGGGTTAGGGTTAGGCTTAGGGTTAGGCTTAGGGTACGGCTTAGGGTACGGGTTCGGGGAGGGCTTCGGGTACGGCGTAGGGTATGGGTTAGGGTTAGGGTTAGGGTTAGTGTTAGGGTTAGGGCTCGGTTTAGGGTACGGGTTAGGATTAGGGTACGTGTTAGGGTTAGGGTAGGGGTTAGGTTTAGGGTACGCGTTTGGGTTAGGGTAGTTATTAAACCTATCCCACTCTCTAGATACCCCTTAGCACGTAAAGGAATATTATTTGGGGGTCCAGCCATGGAGAAGAGTTTAGACACTAAGATAATATAAGGAACACACACATTATAAAGAAATCACATTAGGATTCTCTTTTTAAGCTGTTCCTTAAAACACTAGTGCTTAGGAAATCTATTGGAGGCAGAAGCAGTCAAGGGTAGCCCAGGGTTAGGGTTAGGCTTAGGGTTAGGCTTAGGGTACGGCTTAGGGTACGGGTTCGTGCAGGGCTTCGGGTACGGCGTAGGGTATGGGTTAGGGTTAGGGTTAGGGTTAGTGTTAGGGTTAGGGCTCGGTTTAGGGTACGGGTTAGGATTAGGGTACGTGTTAGGGTAAGGGTAGGGGTTAGGGTTAGGGTACGCGTTAGGGTTAGGGTAGTTATTAAACCTATCCCACTCTCTAGATACCCCTTAGCACGTAAAGGAATATTATTTGGGGGTCCAGCCATGGAGAAGAGTTTAGACACTAAGATAATATAAGGAACACACACATTATAAAGAAATCACATTAGGATTCTCTTTTTAAGCTGTTCCTTAAAACACTAGTGCTTAGGAAATCTATTGGAGGCAGAAGCAGTCAAGGGTAGCCCAGGGTTAGGGTTAGGCTTAGGGTTAGGCTTAGGGTACGGCTTAGGGTACGGGTTCGGGGAGGGCTTCGGGTACGGCGTAGGGTATGGGTTAGGGTTAGGGTTAGGGTTAGTGTTAGGGTTAGGACTCGGTTTAGGGTACGGGTTAGGATTAGGGTACGTGTTAGGGTTAGTGTAGGAGTTAGCGTTAGGGTACGCGTTAGGGTTAGGGTAGTTATTAAACCTATCCCACTCTCTAGTTACCCCTTAGCACGTAAAGGAATATTATTTGGGGGTCCAGCCATGGAGAAGAGTTTAGACACTAGGATAAGATAAGGAACACACCCATTATAAAGAAATCACATTAGGATTCTCTTTTTAAGCTGTTCCTTAAAACACTAGTGCTTAGGAAATCTATTGGAGGCAGAAGCAGTCAAGGGTAGCCTAGGGTTAGGGTTAGGCTCAGGGTTAGGCTTAGGGTACAGCTTAGGGTACGGGTTCGGGGAGGGCTTCGGGTACGGCGTAGGGTATGGGTTAGGGTTAGGGTTAGGGTTAGTGTTAGGGTTAGGGCTCGGTTTAGGGTACGGGTTAGGATTAGGGTACGTGTTAGGGTTAGGGTAGGGGTTAGGGTTAGGGTACACGTTAGGGTTAGGGTAGTGATTAAACCTATCCCACTCTCTAGATACCCCTTAGCACATAAAGGAATATTATTTGGGGGTCCAGCCATGGAGAAGAGTTTAGACACTAGGATTAGATAAGGAACACACCCATTATAAAGAAATCACATTAGGATTCTCTTTTTAAGCTGTTGCTTAAAACGCTAGTGCTTAGGAAATCTATTGGAGGCAGAAGCAGTCAAGGGTAGCCTAGGGTTAGGGTTAGGCTTAGGGTTAGGCTTAGGGTACGGCTTAGGGTACGTGTTCAGGGAGGGCTTCGGGTATTGCGTAGGGTATGGGTTAGGGTTAGGGTTAGGGTTAGTGTTAGGGTTAGGGCTCGGTTTAGGGTACGGGTTAGGATTAGGGTACGTGTTAGGGTTAGGGTAGGGGTTAGGGTTAGGGTACACGTTAGGGTTAGGGTAGTGATTAAACCTATCCCACTCTCTAGATACCCCTTAGTACATAAAGGAATATTATTTGGGGTCCAGCCATGGAGAAGAGTTTAGACACTAGGATTAGATATGGAACACACCCATTATAAAGAAATCACATTAGGATTCTCTTTTTAAGCTGTTCCGTAAAACACTAGTGCTTAGGAAATCTATTGGAGGCAGAAGCAGTCAAGGGTAGCCTAGGGTTAGGGTTAGGCTTAGGGTTAGGCTTAGGGTACGGCTTAGGGTACGGGTTCGGGGAGGGCTTCGGGTAAGGCGTAGGGTATGGGTTAGGGTTAGGGTTAGGGTTAGTGTTAGGGTTAGGGCTCGGTTTAGGGTACGGGTTAGGATTAGGGTACGTGTTAGGGTTAGGGTAGGGGTTAGGGTTAGGGTACGCGTTACGGTTAGGGTAGTGATTAAACCTATCCCACTCTCTAGATACCCCTTAGCACGTAAAGGAATATTATTTGGGGGTCCAGCCATGGAGAAGAGTTTAGACACTAAGATAATATAAGGAACACACACATTATAAAGAAATCACATTAGGATTCTCTTTTTAAGCTGTTCCTTAAAACACTAGTGCTTAGGAAATCTATTGGAGGCAGAAGCAGTCAAGGGTAGCCTAGGGTTAGGGTTAGGCTTAGGGTTAGGCTTAGGGTACGGCTTAGGGTACGGGTTCGGGGAGGGCTTCGGGTACGGCGTAGGGTATGGGTTAGGGTTAGGGTTAGGGTTAGTGTTAGGGTTAGGGCTCAGTTTAGGGTACGGGTTAGGATTAGGGTACGTGTTAGGGTTAGGGCAGGGGTTAGGGTTAGGGTACCCGTTAGGGTTAGGGTAGTTATTAAACCTATCCCACTCTCTAGATACCCCTTAGCACGTAAAGGAATATTATTTGGGGGTCCAGCCATGGAGAAGAGTTTAGACACTAAGATAATATAAGGAACACACACATTATAAAGAAATCACATTAGGATTCTCTTTTTAAGCTGTTCCTTAAAACACTAGTGCTTAGGAAATCTATTGGAGGCAGAAGCAGTCAAGGGTAGCCTACGGTTAGGGTTAGGCTTAGGGTTAGGCTTAGGGTACGGGTTCGGGGAGGGCTTCGGGTACGGCGTAGGGTATGGGTTAGGGTTAGGGTTAGGGTTAGTGTTAGGGTTAGGGCTCGGTTTAGGTTACGGGTTAGGATTAGGGTACGTGTTAGGGTTAGGGTAGGGGTTAGCGTTAGGGTACGCGTTAGGGTTAGTGTAGTTATTAAACCTATCTCACTCTCTAGTTACCCCTTAGCACGTAAAGGAATATTATTTGGGGGTCCCGCCATGGAGAAGAGTTTAGACACTAGGATAAGATAAGGAACACACCCATTATAAAGAAATCACATTAGGATTCTCTTTTTAAGCTGTTCCTTAAAACACTAGTGCTTAGGAAATCTATTGGAGGCAGAAGCAGTCAAGGGTAACCTAGGGTTAGGCTTAGGATTAGGCTTAGGGTACGGCTTAGGGTACGGGTTCGGGGAGGGCTTCGGGTACGGCGTAGGGTATGGGTTAGGGTTAGGGTTAGGGTTAGTGTTAGGGTTAGGGCTCGGTTTAGGGTACGTGTTAGGATTAGGGTACGTGTTAGGGTTAGGGTAGGGGTTAGCGTTAGGGTACGCGTTAGGGTTAGGGTAGTTATTAAACCTATCCCACTCTCTAGTTACCCCTTAGCACGTAAAGGAATATTATTTGGGGGTCCAGCCATGGAGAAGAGTTTAGACAATAGGATAAGATAAGGAACACACCCATTATAAAGAAATCACATTAGGATTCTCTTTTTAAGCTGTTCCTTAAAACACTAGTGCTTAGGAAATCTATTGGAGGCAGAAGCAGTCAAGGGTAGCCTAGGGTTAGGGTTAGGCTTAGGGTTAGGCTTATGGTACGGCTTAGGGTACGGGTTCGGAGAGGGTTTCGGGTACGGCGTAGGGTATGGGTTAGCGTTAGGGTTAGGGTTAGTGTTAGGGTTAGGGCTCGGTTTAGGGTACGGGTTAGGATTAGGGTACGTGTTAGGGTTAGGGTAATGGTTAGGGTTAGGGTACGCGTTACGGTTAGGGTAGTTATTAAACCTGTCCCACTCTCTAGATACCCCTTAGCACGTAAAGGAATATTATTTGGGGGTCCAGCCATGGAGAAGAGTTTAGACACTAAGATAATATAAGGAACACACACATTATAAAGAAATCACATTAGGATTCTCTTTTTAAGCTGTTCCTTAAAACACTAGTGCTTAGTAAATCTATTGGAGGCAGAAGCAGTCAAGGGTAGCCTAGGGTTAGGGTTAGGCTTAGGGTTAGGCTTAGGGTACGGCTTAGGGTACGGGTTCGGGGAGGGCTTCGGGTACGGCGTAGGGTATGGGTTAGGGTTAGGGTTAGGGTTAGTGTTAGGGTTAGGGCTCGGTTTAGGGTACGGGTTAGGATTAGGGTACGTGTTAGGGTTAGGGTAGGGGTTAGGGTTAGGGTACACGTTAGGGTTAGGGTAGTGATTAAACCTATCCCACTCTCTAGATACCCCTTAGCACATAAAGGAATATTATTTGGGGGTCCAGCCATGGAGAAGAGTTTAGACACTAGGATTAGATATGGAACACACCCATTATAAAGAAATCACATTAGGATTCTCTTTTTAAGCTGTTCCTTAAAACACTAGTGCTTAGGAAATCTATTGGAGGCAGAAGCAGTCAAGGGTAGCCTAGGGTTAGGGTTAGGCTTAGGGTTAGGCTTAGGGTACGGCTTAGGGTACGGGTTCGGGGAGGTCTTCGGGTACGGCGTAGGGTATGGGTTAGGGTTAGGGTTAGGGTTAGTGTTAGGGTTAGGGCTCGGTTTAGGGTACGGGTTAGGATTAGGGTACGTGTTAGGGTTAGGGTAGGGGTTAGCGTTAGGGTACGCGTTAGGGTTAGTGTAGTTATTAAACCTATCCCACTCTCTAGTTACCCCTTAGCACGTAAAGGAATATTATTTGGGGGTCCAGCCATGGAGAAGAGTTTAGACACTAGGATAAGATAAGGAACACACCCATTATAAAGAAATCACATTAGGATTCTCTTTTTAAGCTGTTCCTTAAAACACTAGTGCTTAGGAAATCTATTGGAGGCAGCAGCAGTCAAGGGTAGCCTAGGGTTAGGGTTAGGCTTAGGGTTAGGCTTATGATACGGCTTAGGGTACGGGTTCGGAGAGGGTTTCGGGTACGGCGTAGGGTATGGGTTAGCGTTAGGGTTAGGGTTAGTGTTAGGGTTAGGGCTCGGTTTAGGGTACGGGTTAGGATTAGGGTACGTGTTAGGGTTAGGGTAGGGGTTAGGGTTAGGGTACGCGTTACGGTTAGGGTAGTTATTAAACCTGTCCCACTCTCTAGATACCCCTTAGCACGTAAAGGAATATTATTTGGGGGTCCAGCCATGGAGAAGAGTTTAGACACTAGGATAAGATAAGGAACACACCCATTATAAAGAAATCACATTAGGATAATCTTTTTAAGCTGTTCCTTAAAACACTAGTGCTTAGGAAATCTATTGGAGGCAGAAGCAGTCAAGGGTAGCCTAGGGTTAGGGTTAGGCTTAGGGTTAGGCTTAGGGTACGGCGTAGGGTACGGGTTCGGGGAGGGCTTCGGGTACGGCGTAGGGTATGGGTTAGGGTTAGGGTTAGGGTTAGTGTTAGGGTTAGGGCTCGGTTTAGGGTACGGGTTAGGATTAGGGTACGTGTTAGGGTTAGGGTAGGGGTTAGGGTTAGGGTACGCGTTACGGTTAGGGTAGTGATTAAACCTATCCCACTCTCTAGATACCCCTTAGCACGTAAAGGAATATTATTTGGGGGTCCAGCCATGGAGAAGAGTTTAGACACTAAGATAATATAAGGAACACACACATTATAAAGAAATCACATTAGGATTCTCTTTTTAAGCTGTTCCTTAAAACACTAGTGCTTAGGAAATCTATTGGAGGCAGAAGCAGTCAAGGGTAGCCTACGGTTAGGGTTAGGCTTAGGGTTAGGCTTAGGGTACGGGTTCGGGGAGGGCTTCGGGTACGGCGTAGGGTATGGGTTAGGGTTAGGGTTAGGGTTAGTGTTAGGGTTAGGGCTCGGTTTAGGTTACGGGTTAGGATTAGGGTACGTGTTAGGGTTAGGGTAGGGGTTAGCGTTAGGGTACGCGTTAGGGTTAGTGTAGTTATTAAACCTATCTCACTCTCTAGTTACCCCTTAGCACGTAAAGGAATATTATTTGGGGGTCCCGCCATGGAGAAGAGTTTAGACACTAGGATAAGATAAGGAACACACCCATTATAAAGAAATCACATTAGGATTCTCTTTTTAAGCTGTTCCTTAAAACACTAGTGCTTAGGAAATCTATTGGAGGCAGAAGCAGTCAAGGGTAACCTAGGGTTAGGCTTAGGATTAGGCTTAGGGTACGGCTTAGGGTACGGGTTCGGGGAGGGCTTCGGGTACGGCGTAGGGTATGGGTTAGGGTTAGGGTTAGGGTTAGTGTTAGGGTTAGGGCTCGGTTTAGGGTACGTGTTAGGATTAGGGTACGTGTTAGGGTTAGGGTAGGGGTTAGGGTTAGGGTACGCGTTAGGGTTAGGGTAGTTATTAAACCTATCCCACTCTCTAGTTACCCCTTAGCACGTAAAGGAATATTATTTGGGGGTCCAGCCATGGAGAAGAGTTTAGACAATAGGATAAGATAAGGAACACACCCATTATAAAGAAATCACATTAGGATTCTCTTTTTAAGCTGTTCCTTAAAACACTAGTGCTTAGGAAATCTATTGGAGGCAGAAGCAGTCAAGGGTAGCCTAGGGTTAGGGTTAGGCTTAGGGTTAGGCTTATGGTACGGCTTAGG
Source organism: Balaenoptera physalus (assembly GCF_965194825.1). Lineage (NCBI taxonomy): Eukaryota > Metazoa > Chordata > Mammalia > Artiodactyla > Balaenopteridae > Balaenoptera > Balaenoptera physalus. The sequence goes on along the minus strand of NW_028126315.1, from coordinate 392,183 downwards.
GTACGGGTTCGGAGAGGGTTTCGGGTACGGCGTAGGGTATGGGTTAGCGTTAGGGTTAGGGTTAGTGTTAGGGTTAGGGCTCGGTTTAGGGTACGGGTTAGGATTAGGGTACGTGTTAGGGTTAGGGTAATGGTTAGGGTTAGGGTACGCGTTACGGTTAGGGTAGTTATTAAACCTGTCCCACTCTCTAGATACCCCTTAGCACGTAAAGGAATATTATTTGGGGGTCCAGCCATGGAGAAGAGTTTAGACACTAAGATAATATAAGGAACACACACATTATAAAGAAATCACATTAGGATTCTCTTTTTAAGCTGTTCCTTAAAACACTAGTGCTTAGTAAATCTATTGGAGGCAGAAGCAGTCAAGGGTAGCCTAGGGTTAGGGTTAGGCTTAGGGTTAGGCTTAGGGTACGGCTTAGGGTACGGGTTCGGGGAGGGCTTCGGGTACGGCGTAGGGTATGGGTTAGGGTTAGGGTTAGGGTTAGTGTTAGGGTTAGGGCTCGGTTTAGGGTACGGGTTAGGATTAGGGTACGTGTTAGGGTTAGGGTAGGGGTTAGGGTTAGGGTACACGTTAGGGTTAGGGTAGTGATTAAACCTATCCCACTCTCTAGATACCCCTTAGCACATAAAGGAATATTATTTGGGGGTCCAGCCATGGAGAAGAGTTTAGACACTAGGATTAGATATGGAACACACCCATTATAAAGAAATCACATTAGGATTCTCTTTTTAAGCTGTTCCTTAAAACACTAGTGCTTAGGAAATCTATTGGAGGCAGAAGCAGTCAAGGGTAGCCTAGGGTTAGGGTTAGGCTTAGGGTTAGGCTTAGGGTACGGCTTAGGGTACGGGTTCGGGGAGGTCTTCGGGTACGGCGTAGGGTATGGGTTAGGGTTAGGGTTAGGGTTAGTGTTAGGGTTAGGGCTCGGTTTAGGGTACGGGTTAGGATTAGGGTACGTGTTAGGGTTAGGGTAGGGGTTAGCGTTAGGGTACGCGTTAGGGTTAGTGTAGTTATTAAACCTATCCCACTCTCTAGTTACCCCTTAGCACGTAAAGGAATATTATTTGGGGGTCCAGCCATGGAGAAGAGTTTAGACACTAGGATAAGATAAGGAACACACCCATTATAAAGAAATCACATTAGGATTCTCTTTTTAAGCTGTTCCTTAAAACACTAGTGCTTAGGAAATCTATTGGAGGCAGCAGCAGTCAAGGGTAGCCTAGGGTTAGGGTTAGGCTTAGGGTTAGGCTTATGATACGGCTTAGGGTACGGGTTCGGAGAGGGTTTCGGGTACGGCGTATGGTATGGGTTAGCGTTAGGGTTAGGGTTAGTGTTAGGGTTAGGGCTCGGTTTAGGGTACGGGTTAGGATTAGGGTACGTGTTAGGGTTAGGGTAGGGGTTAGGGTTAGGGTACGCGTTACGGTTAGGGTAGTTATTAAACCTGTCCCACTCTCTAGATACCCCTTAGCACGTAAAGGAATATTATTTGGGGGTCCAGCCATGGAGAAGAGTTTAGACACTAGGATAAGATAAGGAACACACCCATTATAAAGAAATCACATTAGGATAATCTTTTTAAGCTGTTCCTTAAAACACTAGTGCTTAGGAAATCTATTGGAGGCAGAAGCAGTCAAGGGTAGCCTAGGGTTAGGGTTAGGCTTAGGGTTAGGCTTAGGGTACGGCGTAGGGTACGGGTTCGGGGAGGGCTTCGGGTACGGCGTAGGGTATGGGTTAGGGTTAGGGTTAGGGTTAGTGTTAGGGTTAGGGCTCGGTTTAGGGTACGGGTTAGGATTAGGGTACGTGTTAGGGTTAGGGTAGGGGTTAGGGTTAGGGTACGCGTTACGGTTAGGGTAGTGATTAAACCTATCCCACTCTCTAGATACCCCTTAGCACGTAAAGGAATATTATTTGGGGGTCCAGCCATGGAGAAGAGTTTAGACACTAAGATAATATAAGGAACACACACATTATAAAGAAATCACATTAGGATTCTCTTTTTAAGCTGTTCCTTAAAACACTAGTGCTTAGGAAATCTATTGGAGGCAGAAGCAGTCAAGGGTAGCCTAGGGTTAGGGTTAGGCTTAGGGTTAGGCTTAGGGTACGGCTTAGGGTACGGGTTCGGGGAGGGCTTCGGGTACGGCGTAGGGTATCGGTTAGGGTTAGGGTTAGGGTTAGTGTTAGGGTTAGGGCTCGGTTTAGGTTACGGGTTAGGATTAGGGTACGTGTTAGGGTTAGGGTAGGGGTTAGCGTTAGGGTACGCGTTAGGGTTAGTGTAGTTATTAAACCTATCTCACTCTCTAGTTACCCCTTAGCACGTAAAGGAATATTATTTGGGGGTCCCGCCATGGAGAAGAGTTTAGACACTAGGATAAGATAAGGAACACACCCATTATAAAGAAATCACATTAGGATTCTCTTTTTAAGCTGTTCCTTAAAACACTAGTGCTTAGGAAATCTATTGGAGGCAGAAGCAGTCAAGGGTAACCTAGGGTTAGGCTTAGGATTAGGCTTAGGGTACGGCGTAGGGTACGGGTTCGGGGAGGGCTTCGGGTACGGCGTAGGGTATGGGTTAGGGTTAGGGTTAGGGTTAGTGGTAGGGTTAGGGCTCGGTTTAGGGTACGGGTTAGGATTAGGGTACGTGTTAGGGTTAGGGTAGGGGTTAGGGTTAGGGTACGCGTTACGGTTAGGGTAGTGATTAAACCTATCCCACTCTCTAGATACCCCTTAGCACGTAAAGGAATATTATTTGGGGGTCCAGCCATGGAGAAGAGTTTAGACACTAAGATAATATAAGGAACACACACATTATAAAGAAATCACATTAGGATTCTCTTTTTAAGCTGTTCCTTAAAACACTAGTGCTTAGGAAATCTATTGGAGGCAGAAGCAGTCAAGGGTAGCCTAGGGTTAGGGTTAGGCTTAGGGTTAGGCTTAGGGTACGGCTTAGGGTACGGGTTCGGGGAGGGCTTCGGGTACGGCGTAGGGTATGGGTTAGGGTTAGGGTTAGGGTTAGTGTTAGGGTTAGGGCTCGGTTTAGGTTACGGGTTAGGATTAGGGTACGTGTTAGGGTTAGGGTAGGGGTTAGCGTTAGGGTACGCGTTAGGGTTAGTGTAGTTATTAAACCTATCTCACTCTCTAGTTACCCCTTAGCACGTAAAGGAATATTATTTGGGGGTCCCGCCATGGAGAAGAGTTTAGACACTAGGATAAGATAAGGAACACACCCATTATAAAGAAATCACATTAGGATTCTCTTTTTAAGCTGTTCCTTAAAACACTAGTGCTTAGGAAATCTATTGGAGGCAGAAGCAGTCAAGGGTAACCTAGGGTTAGGCTTAGGATTAGGCTTAGGGTACGGCTTAGGGTACGGGTTCGGGGAGGGCTTCGGGTACGGCGTAGGGTATGGGTTAGGGTTAGGGTTAGGGTTAGTGTTAGGGTTAGGGCTCGGTTTAGGGTACGTGTTAGGATTAGGGTACGTGTTAGGGTTAGGGTAGGGGTTAGGGTTAGGGTACGCGTTATGGTTAGGGTAGTTATTAAACCTATCCCACTCTCTAGATACCCCTTAGCACGTAAAGGAATATTATTTGGGGGTCCAGCCATGGAGAAGAGTTTAGACACTAAGATAATATAAGGAACACACACATTATAAAGAAATCACATTAGGATTCTCTTTTTAAGCTGTTCCTTAAAACACTAATGCTGAGGAAATCTATTGGAGGCAGAAGCAGTCAAGGGTAGCCTAGGGTTAGGGTTAGGCTTAGGGTTAGGCTTAGGGTACGGATTAGGGTACGGGTTCGGGGAGGGCTTCGGGTACGGCATAGGGTATGGGTTAGGGTTAGGGTTAGGGTTAGTGTTAGGGTTAGGGCTCGGTTTAGGGTACGGGTTAGGATTAGGGTACGTGTTAGGGTTAGGGTAGGGGTTAGGGTTAGGGTACGCGTTACGGTTAGGGTAGTTATTAAACCTATCCCACTCTCTAGATACCCCTTAGCACGTAAAGGTATATTATTTGTGGGTCCAGCCATGGAGAAGAGTTTAGACACTAAGATAATATAAGGAACACACACATTATAAAGAAATCACATTAGGATTCTCTTTTTAAGCTGTTCCTTAAAACACTAGTGCTTAGTAAATCTATTGGAGGCAGAAGCAGTCAAGGGTAGCCTAGGGTTAGGGTTAGGCTTAGGGATAGGCTTAGAGTACGGCTTAGGGTACGGGTTCGGGGAGGGCTTCGGGTACGGCGTAGGGTATGGGTTAGGGTTAGGGTTAGGGTTAGTGTTAGGGTTAGGGCTCGGTTTAGGGTACGGTTTAGGATTAGGGTACGTGTTAGGGTTAGGGTAGGGGTTAGGGTTAGGGTACACGTTAGGGTTAGGATAGTGATTAAACCTATCCCACTCTCTAGATACCCCTTAGCACATAAAGGAATATTATTTGGGGGTCCAGCCACGGAGAAGAGTTTAGACACTAGGATTAGATATGGAACACACCCATTATAAAGAAATCACATTAGGATTCTCTTTTTAAGCTGTTCCTTAAAACACTAGTGCTTAGGAAATCTATTGGAGGCAGAAGCAGTCAAGGGTAGCCTAGGGTTAGGGTTAGGCTTAGGGTTAGGCTTAGGGTACGGCTCAGGGTACGGGTTCAGGGAGGGCTTCGGGTACGGCGTAGGGTATGGGTTAGGGTTAGGGTTAGGTTTAGTGTTAGGGTTAGGGCTCGGTTTAGGGCACGGGTTAGGATTAGGGTACGTGTTAGGGTTAGGGTAGGGGTTAGCGTTAGGGTACGCGTTAGGGTTAGGGTAGTTATTAAACCTATCCCACTCTCTAGTTACCCCTTAGCACGTAAAGGAATATTATTTGGGGGTCCAGCCATGGAGAAGAGTTTAGACACTAGGATAAGATAAGGAACACACCCATTATAAAGAAATCACATTAGGATTCTCTTTTTAAGCTGTTCCTTAAAACACTAGTGCTTAGGAAATCTATTGGAGGCAGCAGCAGTCAAGGGTAGCCTAGGGTTAGGGTTAGGCTTAGGGTAAGGCTTAGGGTACGGCGTAGGGTACGGGTTCGGGGAGGGCTTCGGGTACGGCGTAGGGTATGGGTTAGGGTTAGGGTTAGGGTTAGTGTTAGGGTTAGGGCTCGGTTTAGGGTACGGGTTAGGATTAGGGTACGTGTTAGGGTTAGGGTAGGGGTTAGGGTTAGGGTACGCGTTACGGTTAGGGTAGTGATTAAACCTATCCCACTCTCTAGATACCCCTTAGCACGTAAAGGAATATTATTTGGGGGTCCAGCCATGGAGAAGAGTTTAGACACTAAGATAATATAAGGAACACACACATTATAAAGAAATCACATTAGGATTCTCTTTTTAAGCTGTTCCTTAAAACACTAGTGCTTAGGAAATCTATTGGAGGCAGAAGCAGTCAAGGGTAGCCTAGGGTTAGGGTTAGGCTTAGGGTTAGGCTTAGGGTACGGCTTAGGGTACGGGTTCGGGGAGGGCTTCGGGTACGGCGTAGGGTATGGGTTAGGGTTAGGGTTAGGGTCAGTGTTAGGGTTAGGGCTCGGTTTAGGTTACGGGTTAGGATTAGGGTACGTGTTAGGGTTAGGGTAGGGGTTAGCGTTAGGGTACGCGTTAGGGTTAGTGTAGTTATTAAACCTATCTCACTCTCTAGTTACCCCTTAGCACGTAAAGGAATATTATTTGGGGGTCCCGCCATGGAGAAGAGTTTAGACACTAGGATAAGATAAGGAACACACCCATTATAAAGAAATCACATTAGGATTCTCTTTTTAAGCTGTTCCTTAAAACACTAGTGCTTAGGAAATCTCTTGGAGGCAGAAGCAGTCAAGGGTAACCTAGGGTTAGGCTTAGGATTAGGCTTAGGGTACGGCTTAGGGTACGGGTTCGGGGAGGGCTTCGGGTACGGCGTAGGGTATGGGTTAGGGTTAGGGTTAGGGTTAGTGTTAGGGTTAGGGCTCGGTTTAGGGTACGTGTTAGGATTAGGGTACGTGTTAGGGTTAGGGTAGGGGTTAGGGTTAGGGTACGCGTTACGGTTAGGGTAGTTATTAAACCTATCCCACTCTCTAGATACCCCTTAGCACGTAAAGGAATATTATTTGGGGGTCCAGCCATGGAGAAGAGTTTAGACACTAAGATAATATAAGGAACACACACATTATAAAGAAATCACATTAGGATTCTCTTTTTAAGCTGTTCCTTAAAACACTAATGCTTAGGAAATCTATTGGAGGCAGAAGCAGTCAAGGGTAGCCTAGGGTTAGGGTTAGGCTTAGGGTTAGGCTTAGGGTACGGATTAGGGTACGGGTTCGGGGAGGGCTTCGGGTACGGCATAGGGTATGGGTTAGGGTTAGGGTTAGGGTTAGTGTTAGGGTTAGGGCTCGGTTTAGGGTACGGGTTAGGATTAGGGTACGTGTTAGGGTTAGGGTAGGGGTTAGGGTTAGGGTACGCGTTACGGTTAGGGTAGTTATTAAACCTATCCCACTCTCTAGATACCCCTTAGCACCTAAAGGAATATTATTTGTGGGTCCAGCCATGGAGAAGAGTTTAGACACTAAGATAATATAAGGAACACACACATTATAAAGAAATCACATTAGGATTCTCTTTTTAAGCTGTTCCTTAAAACACTAGTGCTTAGTAAATCTATTGGAGGCAGAAGCAGTCAAGGGTAGCCTAGGGTTAGGGTTAGGCTTAGGGTTAGGCTTAGGGTACGGCTTAGGGTACGGGTTCGGGGAGGGCTTCGGGTACGGCGTAGGGTATGGGTTAGGGTTAGGGTTAGGGTTAGTGTTAGGGTTAGGGCTCGGTTTAGGGTACGGGTTAGGATTAGGGTACGTGTTAGGGTTAGGGTAGGGGTTAGGGTTAGGGTACACGTTAGGGTTAGGGTAGTGATTAAACCTATCCCACTCTCTAGATACCCCTTAGCACATAAAGGAATATTATTTGGGGGTCCAGCCATGGAGAAGAGTTTAGACACTAGGATTAGATATGGAACACACCCATTATAAAGAAATCACATTAGGATTCTCTTTTTAAGCTGTTCCTTAAAACACTAGTGCTTAGGAAATCTATTGGAGGCAGAAGCAGTCAAGGGTAGCCTAGGGTTAGGGTTAGGCTTAGGGTTAGGCTTAGGGTACGGCTTTGGGTACGGGTTCGGGGAGGGCTTCGGGTACGGCGTAGGGTATGGGTTAGGGTTAGGGTTAGGGTTAGTGTTAGGGTTAGGGCTCGGTTTAGGGTACGGGTTAGGATTAGGGTACGTGTTAGGGTTAGGGTAGGGGTTAGCGTTAGGGTACGCGTTACGGTTAGGGTAGTTATTAAACCTGTCCCACTCTCTAGATACCCCTTAGCACGTAAAGGAATATTATTTGGGGGTCCAGCCATGGAGAAGAGTTTAGACACTAGGATAAGATAAGGAACACACCCATTATAAAGAAATCACATTAGGATAATCTTTTTAAGCTGTTCCTTAAAACACTAGTGCTTAGGAAATCTATTGGAGGCAGAAGCAGTCAAGGGTAGCCTAGGGTTAGGGTTAGGCTTAGGGTTAGGCTTAGGGTATGGCGTAGGGTACGGGTTCGGGGAGGGCTTCGGTTACGGCGTAGGGTATGGGTTAGTGTTAGGGTTAGGGTTAGTGTTAGGGTTAGGGCTCGGTTTAGGGTACGGGTTAGGATTAGGGTACGTGTTAGGGTTAGGGTAGGGGTTAGGGTTAGGGTACGCGTTACGGTTAGGGTAGTGATTAAACCTATCCCACTCTCTAGATACCCCTTAGCACGTAAAGGAATATTATTTGGGGGTCCAGCCATGGAGAAGAGTTTAGACACTAAGATAATATAAGGAACACACACATTATAAAGAAATCACATTAGGATTCTCTTTTTAAGCTGTTCCTTAAAACACTAGTGCTTAGGAAATCTATTGGAGGCAGAAGCAGTCAAGGGTAGCCTAGGGTTAGGGTTAGGCTTAGGGTTAGGCTTAGGGTACGGCTTAGGGTACGGGTTCGGGGAGGGCTTCGGGTACGGCGTAGGGTATGGGTTAGGGTTAGGGTTAGGGTTAGTGTTAGGGTTAGGGCTCGGTTTAGGTTACGGGTTAGGATTAGGGTACGTGTTAGGGTTAGGGTAGGGGTTAGCGTTAGGGTACGCGTTAGGGTTAGTGTAGTTATTAAACCTATCTCACTCTCTAGTTACCCCTTAGCACGTAAAGGAATATTATTTGGGGGTCCAGCCATGGAGAAGAGTTTAGACACTAGGATTAGATATGGAACACACCCATTATAAAGAAATCACATTAGGATTCTCTTTTTAAGCTGTTCCTTAAAACATTAGTGCTTAGGAAATCTATTGGAGGCAGAAGCAGTCAAGGGTAGCCTAGGGTTAGGGTTAGGCTTAGGGTTAGGCTTAGGGTACGGCTTAGGGTACGGGTTCGGGGAGGGCTTCGGGTACGGCGTAGGTTATGGGTTAGGGTTAGGGTTAGGGTTAGTGTTAGGGTTAGGGCTCGGTTTAGGGTACGGGTTAGGATTAGGGTACGTGTTAGGGTTAGGGTAGGGGTTAGCGTTAGGGTAGGCATTAGGGTTAGGGTAGTTATTAAACCTATCCCACTCTCTAGTTACCCCTTAGCACGTAAAGGAATATTATTTGGGGGTCCAGCCATGGAGAAGAGTTTAGACACTAGGATAAGATAAGGAACACACCCATTATAAAGAAATCACATTAGGATTCTCTTTTTAAGCTGTTCCTTAAAACACTAGTGCTTAGGAAATCTATTGGAGGTAGCAGCAGTCAAGGGTAGCCTAGGGTTAGGGTTAGGCTTAGAGTTAGGCTTATGATACGGCTTAGGGTACGGGTTCGGAGAGGGTTTCGGGTACGGCGTAGGGTATGGGTTAGCGTTAGGGTTAGGGTTAGTGTTAGGGTTAGGGCTCGGTTTAGGGTACGGGTTAGGATTAGGGTACGTGTTAGGGTTAGGGTAGGGGTTGGGTTAGGGTACGCGTTATGGTTAGGGTAGTTATTAAACCTGTCCCACTCTCTAGATACCCCTTAGCACGTAAAGGAATATTATTTGGGGGTCCAGCCATGGAGAAGAGTTTAGACACTAGGATAAGATAAGGAACACACCCATTATAAAGAAATCACATTAGGATAATCTTTTTAAGCTGTTCCTTAAAACACTAGTGCTTAGGAAATCTATTGGAGGCAGAAGCAGTCAAGGGTAGCCTAGGGTTAGGGTTAAGCTTAGGGTTAGGCTTAGGGTACGGCGTAGGGTACGGGTTCGGGGAGGGCTTCGGTTACGGCGTAGGGTATGGGTTAGGGTTAGGGTTAGGGTTAGTGTTAGGGTTAGGGCTCGGTTTAGGTTACGGGTTAGGATTAGGGTACGTGTTAGGGTTAGGGTAGGGGTTAGGGTTAGGGTACGCGTTACGGTTAGGGTAGTGATTAAACCTATCCCACTCTCTAGATACCCCTTAGCACGTAAAGGAATATTATTTGGGGGTCCAGCCATGGAGAAGAGTTTAGACACTAAGATAATATAAGGAACACACACATTATAAAGAAATCACATTAGGATTCTCTTTTTAAGCTGTTCCTTAAAACACTAGTGCTTAGGAAATCTATTGGAGGCAGAAGCAGTCAAGGGTAGCCTAGGGTTAGGGTTAGGCTTAGGGTTAGGCTTAGGGTACGGCTTAGGGTACGGGTTCGGGGAGGGCTTCGGGTACGGCGTAGGGTATGGGTTAGGGTTAGGGTTAGGGTTAGTGTTAGGGTTAGGGCTCGGTTTAGGTTACGGGTTAGGATTAGGGTACGTGTTAGGGTTAGGGTAGGGGTTAGCGTTAGGGTACGCGTTAGGGTTAGTGTAGTTATTAAACCTATCTCACTCTCTAGTTACCCCTTAGCACGTAAAGGAATATTATTTGGGGGTCCAGCCATGGAGAAGAGTTTAGACACTAGGATTAGATATGGAACACACCCATTATAAAGAAATCACATTAGGATTCTCTTTTTAAGCTGTTCCTTAAAACATTAGTGCTTAGGAAATCTATTGGAGGCAGAAGCAGTCAAGGGTAGCCTAGGGTTAGGGTTAGGCTTAGGGTTAGGCTTAGGGTACGGCTTAGGGTACGGGTTCGGGGAGGGCTTCGGGTACGGCGTAGGTTATGGGTTAGGGTTAGGGTTAGGGTTAGTGTTAGGGTTAGGGCTCGGTTTAGGGTACGGGTTAGGATTAGGGTACGTGTTAGGGTTAGGGTAGGGGTTAGCGTTAGGGTAGGCATTAGGGTTAGGGTAGTTATTAAACCTATCCCACTCTCTAGTTACCCCTTAGCACGTAAAGGAATATTATTTGGGGGTCCAGCCATGGAGAAGAGTTTAGACACTAGGATAAGATAAGGAACACACCCATTATAAAGAAATCACATTAGGATTCTCTTTTTAAGCTGTTCCTTAAAACACTAGTGCTTAGGAAATCTATTGGAGGTAGCAGCAGTCAAGGGTAGCCTAGGGTTAGGGTTAGGCTTAGGGTTAGGCTTATGATACGGCTTAGGGTACGGGTTCGGAGAGGGTTTCGGGTACGGCGTAGGGTATGGGTTAGCGTTAGGGTTAGGGTTAGTGTTAGGGTTAGGGCTCGGTTTAGGGTACGGGTTAGGATTAGGGTACGTGTTAGGGTTAGGGTAGGGGTTGGGTTAGGGTACGCGTTACGGTTAGGGTAGTTATTAAACCTGTCCCACTCTCTAGATACCCCTTAGCACGTAAAGGAATATTATTTGGGGGTCCAGCCATGGAGAAGAGTTTAGACACTAGGATAAGATAAGGAACACACCCATTATAAAGAAATCACATTAGGATAATCTTTTTAAGCTGTTCCTTAAAACACTAGTGCTTAGGAAATCTATTGGAGGCAGAAGCAGTCAAGGGTAGCCTAGGGTTAGGGTTAGGCTTAGGGTTAGGCTTAGGGTACGGCGTAGGGTACGGGTTCGGGGAGGGCTTCGGGTACGGCGTAGGGTATGGGTTAGGGTTAGGGTTAGGGTTAGTGTTAGGGTTAGTGCTCGGTTTAGGGTACGGGTTAGGATTAGGGTACGTGTTAGGGTTAGGGTAGGGGTTAGGGTTAGGGTACGCGTTACGGTTAGGGTAGTGATTAAACCTATCCCACTCTCTAGATACCCCTTAGCACGTAAAGGAATATTATTTGGGGGTTCAGCCATGGAAAAGAGTTTAGACACTAAGATAATATAAGGAACACACACATTATAAAGAAATCACATTAGGATTCTCTTTTTAAGCTGTTCCTTAAAACACTAGTGCTTAGGAAATCTATTGGAGGCAGAAGCAGTCAAGGGTAGCCTAGGGTTAGGGTTAGGCTTAGGGTTAGGCTTAGGGTACGGCTTAGGGTACGAGTTCGGGGAGGGCTTCGGGTACGGCATAGGGTATGGGTTAGGGTTAGGGTTAGGGTTAGTGTTAGGGTTAGGGCTCGGTTTAGGGTACGGGTTAGGATTAGGGTACGTGTTAGGGTTAGGGTAGGGGTTAGGGTTAGGGTACGCGTTAGGGTTAGGGTAGTTATTAAACCTATCCCACTCTCTAGTTACCCCTTAGCACGTAAAGGAATATTATTTGGGGGTCCCGCCATGGAGAAGAGTTTAGACACTAGGATAAGGTAAGGAACACACCCATTATAAAGAAATCACATTAGGATTCTCTTTTTAAGCTGTTCCTTAAAACACTAGTGCTTAGGAAATCTATTGGAGGCAGAAGCAGTCAAGGGTAACCTAGGGTTAGGCTTAGGATTAGGCTTAGGGTACGGCTTAGGGTACGGGTTCGGGGAGGGCTTCGGGTACGGCGTAGGGTATGGGTTAGGGTTAGGGTTAGGGTTAGTGTTAGGGTTAGGGCTCGGTTTAGGGTACGTGTTAGGATTAGGGTACGTGTTAGGGTTAGGGTAGGGGTTAGGGTTAGGGTACGCGTTACGGTTAGGGTAGTTATTAAACCTATCCCACTCTCTAGATACCCCTTAGCACGTAAAGGAATATTATTTGGGGGTCCAGCCATGGAGAAGAGTTTAGACACTAAGATAATATAAGGAACACACACATTATAAAGAAATCACATTATGATTCTCTTTTTAAGCTGTTCCTTAAAACACTAATGCTTAGGAAATCTATTGGAGGCAGAAGCAGTCAAGGGTAGCCTAGGGTTAGGGTTAGGCTTAGGGTTAGGCTTAGGGTACGGATTAGGGTACGGGTTCGGGGAGGGCTTCGGGTACGGCATAGGGTATGGGTTAGGGTTAGGGTTAGGGTTAGTGTTAGGGTTAGGGCTCGGTTTAGGGTACGGGTTAGGATTACGGTACGTGTTAGGGTTAGGGTAGGGGTTAGGGTTAGGGTACGCGTTACGGTTAGGGTAGTTATTAAACCTATCCCACTCTCTAGATACCCCTTAGCACCTAAAGGAATATTATTTGTGGGTCCAGCCATGGAGAAGAGTTTAGACACTAAGATAATATAAGGAACACACACATTATAAAGAAATCACATTAGGATTCTCTTTTTAAGCTGTTCCTTAAAACACTAGTGCTTAGTAAATCTATTGGAGGCAGAAGCAGTCAAGGGTAGCCTAGGGTTCGGGTTAGGCTTAGGGTTAGGCTTAGGGTACGGCTTAGGGTACGGGTTCGGGGAGGGCTTCGGGTACGGCGTAGGGTATGGGTTAGGGTTAGGGTTAGGGTTAGTGTTAGGGTTAGGGCTCGGTTTAGGGTACGGGTTAGGATTAGGGTACGTGTTAGGGTTAGGGTAGGGGTTAGGGTTAGGGTACACGTTAGGGTTAGGGTAGTGATTAAACCTATCCCACTCTCTAGATACCCCTTAGCACATAAAGGAATATTATTTGGGGGTCCAGCCATGGAGAAGAGTTTAGACACTAGGATTAGATATGGAACACACCCATTATAAAGAAATCACATTAGGATTCTCTTTTTAAGCTGTTCCTTAAAACACTAGTGCTTAGGAAATCTATTGGAGGCAGAAGCAGTCAAGGGTAGCCTAGGGTTAGGGTTAGGCTTAGGGTTAGGCTTAGGGTACGGCTTAGGGTACGGGTTCGGGGAGGGCTTCGGGTACGGCGTAGGGTATGGGTTAGGGTTAGGGTTAGGGTTAGTGTTAGGGTTAGGGCTCGGTTTAGGGTACGGGTTAGGATTAGGGTACGTGTTAGGGTTAGGGTAGGGGTTAGCGTTAGGGTACGCGTTAGGGTTAGGGTAGTTATTAAACCTATCCCACTCTCTAGTTACCCCTTAGCACGTAAAGGAATATTATTTGGGGGTCCAGCCATGGAGAAGAGTTTAGACACTAGGATAAGATAAGGAACACACCCATTATAAAGAAATCACATTAGGATTCTCTTTTTAAGCTGTTCCTTAAAACACTAGTGCTTAGGAAATCTATTGGAGGCAGAAGCAGTCAAGGGTAGCCTAGGGTTAGGGTTAGGCTTAGGGTTAGGCTTATGATATGGCTTAGGGTACGGGTTCGGAGAGGGTTTCGGGTACGGCGTAGGGTATGGGTTAGCGTTAGGGTTAGGGTTAGTGTTAGGGTTAGGGCTCGGTTTAGGGTACGGGTTAGGATTAGGGTACGTGTTAGGGTTAGGGTAGGGGTTAGGGTTAGGGTACACGTTAGGGTTAGGGTAGTGATTAAACCTATCCCACTCTCTAGATACCCCTTAGCACATAAAGGAATATTATTTGGGGGTCCAGCCATGGAGAAGAGTTTAGACACTAGGATTAGATATGGAACACACCCATTATAAAGAAATCACATTAGGATTCTCTTTTTAAGCTGTTCCTTAAAACACTAGTGCTTAGGAAATCTATTGGAGGCAGAAGCAGTCAAGGGTAGCCTAGGGTTAGGGTTAGGCTTAGGGTTAGGCTTAGGGTACGGCTTTGGGTACGGGTTCGGGGAGGGCTTCGGGTACGGCGTAGGGTATGGGTTAGGGTTAGGGTTAGGGTTAGTGTTAGGGTTAGGGCTCGGTTTAGGGTACGGGTTAGGATTAGGGTACGTGTTAGGGTTAGGGTAGGGGTTAGCGTTAGGGTACGCGTTACGGTTAGGGTAGTTATTAAACCTGTCCCACTCTCTAGATACCCCTTAGCACGTAAAGGAATATTATTTGCGGGTCCAGCCATGGAGAAGAGTTTAGACACTAGGATAAGATAAGGAACACACCCATTATAAAGAAATCACATTAGGATAATCTTTTTAAGCTGTTCCTTAAAACACTAGTGCTTAGGAAATCTATTGGAGGCAGAAGCAGTCAAGGGTAGCCTAGGGTTAGGGTTAGGCTTAGGGTTAGGCTTAGGGTACGGCGTAGGGTACGGGTTCGGGGAGGGCTTCGGTTACGGCGTAGGGTATGGGTTAGGGTTAGGGTTAGGGTTAGTGTTAGGGTTAGGGCTCGGTTTAGGGTACGGGTTAGGATTAGGGTACGTGTTAGGGTTAGGGTAGGGGTTAGGGTTAGGGTACGCGTTACGGTTAGGGTAGTGATTAAACCTATCCCACTCTCTAGATAACCCTTAGCACGTAAAGGAATATTATTTGGGGGTCCAGCCATGGAGAAGAGTTTAGACACTAAGATAATATAAGGAACACACACATTATAAAGAAATCACATTAGGATTCTCTTTTTAAGCTGTTCCTTAAAACACTAGTGCTTAGGAAATCTATTGGAGGCAGAAGCAGTCAAGGGTAGCCTAGGGTTAGGGTTAGGCTTAGGGTTAGGCTTAGGGTACGGCTTAGGGTACGGGTTCGGGGAGGGCTTCGGGTACGGCGTAGGGTATGGGTTAGGGTTAGGGTTAGGGTTAGTGTTAGGGTTAGGGCTCGGTTTAGATTACGGGTTAGGATTAGGGTACGTGTTAGGGTTAGGGTAGGGGTTAGCGTTAGGGTACGCGTTAGGGTTAGTGTAGTTATTAAACCTATCTCACTCTCTAGTTACCCCTTAGCACGTAAAGGAATATTATTTGGGGGTCCAGCCATGGAGAAGAGTTTAGACACTAGGATTAGATATGGAACACACCCATTATAAAGAAATCACATTAGGATTCTCTTTTTAAGCTGTTCCTTAAAACATTAGTGCTTAGGAAATCTATTGGAGGCAGAAGCAGTCAAGGGTAGCCTAGGGTTAGGGTTAGGCTTAGGGTTAGGCTTAGGGTACGGCTTAGGGTACGGGTTCGGGGAGGGCTTCGGGTACGGCGTAGGTTATGGGTTAGGGTTAGGGTTAGGGTTAGTGTTAGGGTTAGGGCTCGGTTTAGGGTACGGGTTAGGATTAGGGTACGTGTTAGGGTTAGGGTAGGGGTTAGCGTTAGGGTAGGCATTAGGGTTAGGGTAGTTATTAAACCTATCCCACTCTCTAGTTACCCCTTAGCACGTAAAGGAATATTATTTGGGGGTCCAGCCATGGAGAAGAGTTTAGACACTAGGATAAGATAAGGAACACACCCATTATAAAGAAATCACATTAGGATTCTCTTTTTAAGCTGTTCCTTAAAACACTAGTGCTTAGGAAATCTATTGGAGGTAGCAGCAGTCAAGGGTAGCCTAGGGTTAGGGTTAGGCTTAGGGTTAGGCTTATGATACGGCTTAGGGTACGGGTTCGGAGAGGGTTTCGGGTACGGCGTAGGGTATGGGTTAGCGTTAGGGTTAGGGTTAGTGTTAGGGTTAGGGCTCGGTTTAGGGTACGGGTTAGGATTAGGGTACGTGTTAGGGTTAGGGTAGGGGTTGGGTTAGGGTACGCGTTACGGTTAGGGTAGTTATTAAACCTGTCCCACTCTCTAGATACCCCTTAGCACGTAAAGGAATATTATTTGGGGGTCCAGCCATGGAGAAGAGTTTAGACACTAGGATAAGATAAGGAACACACCCATTATAAAGAAATCACATTAGGATAATCTTTTTAAGCTGTTCCTTAAAACACTAGTGCTTAGGAAATCTATTGGAGGCAGAAGCAGTCAAGGGTAGCCTAGGGTTAGGGTTAGGCTTAGGGTTAGGCTTAGGGTACGGCGTAGGGTACGGGTTCGGGGAGGGCTTCGGGTACGGCGTAGGGTATGGGTTAGGGTTAGGGTTAGGGTTAGTGTTAGGGTTAGGGCTCGGTTTAGGGTACGGGTTAGGATTAGGGTACGTGTTAGGGTTAGGGTAGGGGTTAGGGTTAGGGTACGCGTTACGGTTAGGGTAGTGATTAAACCTATCCCACTCTCTAGATACCCCTTAGCACGTAAAGGAATATTATTTGGGGGTTCAGCCATGGAAAAGAGTTTAGACACTAAGATAATATAAGGAACACACACATTATAAAGAAATCACATTAGGATTCTCTTTTTAAGCTGTTCCTTAAAACACTAGTGCTTAGGAAATCTATTGGAGGCAGAAGCAGTCAAGGGTAGCCTAGGGTTAGGGTTAGGCTTAGGGTTAGGCTTAGGGTACGGCTTAGGGTACGGGTTCGGGGAGGGCTTCGGGTACGGCGTAGGGTATGGGTTAGGGTTAGGGTTAGGGTTAGTGTTAGGGTTAGGGCTCGGTTTAGGTTACGGGTTAGGATTAGGGTACGTGTTAGGGTTAGGGTAGGGGTTAGCGTTAGGGTACGCGTTAGGGTTAGTGTAGTTATTAAACCTATCTCACTCTCTAGTTACCCCTTAGCACGTAAAGGAATATTATTTGGGGGTCCAGCCATGGAGAAGAGTTTAGACACTAGGATTAGATATGGAACACACCCATTATAAAGAAATCACATTAGGATTCTCTTTTTAAGCTGTTCCTTAAAACATTAGTGCTTAGGAAATCTATTGGAGGCAGAAGCAGTCAAGGGTAGCCTAGGGTTAGGGTTAGGCTTAGGGTTAGGCTTAGGGTACGGCTTAGGGTACGGGTTCGGGGAGGGCTTCGGGTACGGCGTAGGTTATGGGTTAGGGTTAGGGTTAGGGTTAGTGTTAGGGTTAGGGCTCGGTTTAGGGTACGGGTTAGGATTAGGGTACGTGTTAGGGTTAGGGTAGGGGTTAGCGTTAGGGTAGGCATTAGGGTTAGGGTAGTTATTAAACCTATCCCACTCTCTAGTTACCCCTTAGCACGTAAAGGAATATTATTTGGGGGTCCAGCCATGGAGAAGAGTTTAGACACTAGGATAAGATAAGGAACACACCCATTATAAAGAAATCACATTAGGATTCTCTTTTTAAGCTGTTCCTTAAAACACTAGTGCTTAGGAAATCTATTGGAGGTAGCAGCAGTCAAGGGTAGCCTAGGGTTAGGGTTAGGCTTAGGGTTAGGCTTATGATACGGCTTAGGGTACGGGTTCGGAGAGGGTTTCGGGTACGGCGTAGGGTATGGGTTAGCGTTAGGGTTAGGGTTAGTGTTAGGGTTAGGGCTCGGTTTAGGGTACGGGTTAGGATTAGGGTACGTGTTAGGGTTAGGGTAGGGGTTGGGTTAGGGTACGCGTTACGGTTAGGGTAGTTATTAAACCTGTCCCACTCTCTAGATACCCCTTAGCACGTAAAGGAATATTATTTGGGGGTCCAGCCATGGAGAAGAGTTTAGACACTAGGATAAGATAAGGAACACACCCATTATAAAGAAATCACATTAGGATAATCTTTTTAAGCTGTTCCTTAAAACACTAGTGCTTAGGAAATCTATTGGAGGCAGAAGCAGTCAAGGGTAGCCTAGGGTTAGGGTTAGGCTTAGGGTTAGGCTTAGGGTACGGCGTAGGGTACGGGTTCGGGGAGGGCTTCGGGTACGGCGTAGGGTATGGGTTAGGGTTAGGGTTAGGGTTAGTGTTAGGGTTAGGGCTCGGTTTAGGGTACGGGTTAGGATTAGGGTACGTGTTAGGGTTAGGGTAGGGGTTAGGGTTAGGGTACGCGTTACGGTTAGGGTAGTGATTAAACCTATCCCACTCTCTAGATACCCCTTAGCACGTAAAGGAATATTATTTGGGGGTTCAGCCATGGAAAAGAGTTTAGACACTAAGATAATATAAGGAACACACACATTATAAAGAAATCACATTAGGATTCTCTTTTTAAGCTGTTCCTTAAAACACTAGTGCTTAGGAAATCTATTGGAGGCAGAAGCAGTCAAGGGTAGCCTAGGGTTAGGGTTAGGCTTAGGGTTAGGCTTAGGGTACGGCTTAGGGTACGGGTTCGGGGAGGGCTTCGGGTACGGCGTAGGGTATGGGTTAGGGTTAGGGTTAGGGTTAGTGTTAGGGTTAGGGCTCGGTTTAGGTTACGGGTTAGGATTAGGGTACGTGTTAGGGTTAGGGTAGGGGTTAGCGTTAGGGTACGCGTTAGGGTTAGTGTAGTTATTAAACCTATCTCACTCTCTAGTTACCCCTTAGCACGTAAAGGAATATTATTTGGGGGTCCCGCCATGGAGAAGAGTTTAGACACTAGGATAAGGTAAGGAACACACCCATTATAAAGAAATCACATTAGGATTCTCTTTTTAAGCTGTTCCTTAAAACACTAGTGCTTAGGAAATCTATTGGAGGCAGAAGCAGTCAAGGGTAACCTAGGGTTAGGCTTAGGATTAGGCTTAGGGTACGGCTTAGGGTACGGGTTCGGGGAGGGCTTCGGGTACGGCGTAGGGTATGGGTTAGGGTTAGGGTTAGGGTTAGTGTTAGGGTTAGGGCTCGGTTTAGGGTACGTGTTAGGATTAGGGTACGTGTTAGGGTTAGGGTAGGGGTTAGGGTTAGGGTACGCGTTACGGTTAGGGTAGTTATTAAACCTATCCCACTCTCTAGATACCCCTTAGCACGTAAAGGAATATTATTTGGGGGTCCAGCCATGGAGAAGAGTTTAGACACTAAGATAATATAAGGAACACACACATTATAAAGAAATCACATTATGATTCTCTTTTTAAGCTGTTCCTTAAAACACTAATGCTTAGGAAATCTATTGGAGGCAGAAGCAGTCAAGGGTAGCCTAGGGTTAGGGTTAGGCTTAGGGTTAGGCTTAGGGTACGGATTAGGGTACGGGTTCGGGGAGGGCTTCGGGTACGGCATAGGGTATGGGTTAGGGTTAGGGTTAGGGTTAGTGTTAGGGTTAGGGCTCGGTTTAGGGTACGGGTTAGGATTACGGTACGTGTTAGGGTTAGGGTAGGGGTTAGGGTTAGGGTACGCGTTACGGTTAGGGTAGTTATTAAACCTATCCCACTCTCTAGATACCCCTTAGCACCTAAAGGAATATTATTTGTGGGTCCAGCCATGGAGAAGAGTTTAGACACTAAGATAATATAAGGAACACACACATTATAAAGAAATCACATTAGGATTCTCTTTTTAAGCTGTTCCTTAAAACACTAGTGCTTAGTAAATCTATTGGAGGCAGAAGCAGTCAAGGGTAGCCTAGGGTTCGGGTTAGGCTTAGGGTTAGGCTTAGGGTACGGCTTAGGGTACGGGTTCGGGGAGGGCTTCGGGTACGGCGTAGGGTATGGGTTAGGGTTAGGGTTAGGGTTAGTGTTAGGGTTAGGGCTCGGTTTAGGGTACGGGTTAGGATTAGGGTACGTGTTAGGGTTAGGGTAGGGGTTAGGGTTAGGGTACACGTTAGGGTTAGGGTAGTGATTAAACCTATCCCACTCTCTAGATACCCCTTAGCACATAAAGGAATATTATTTGGGGGTCCAGCCATGGAGAAGAGTTTAGACACTAGGATTAGATATGGAACACACCCATTATAAAGAAATCACATTAGGATTCTCTTTTTAAGCTGTTCCTTAAAACACTAGTGCTTAGGAAATCTATTGG
This sequence comes from Balaenoptera physalus, assembly GCF_965194825.1. NCBI lineage: Eukaryota > Metazoa > Chordata > Mammalia > Artiodactyla > Balaenopteridae > Balaenoptera > Balaenoptera physalus. Next base: position 372,453 of record NW_028126315.1, on the reverse strand, counting down.
AGGCAGAAGCAGTCAAGGGTAGCCTAGGGTTAGGGTTAGGCTTAGGGTTAGGCTTAGGGTACGGCTTAGGGTACGGGTTCGGGGAGGGCTTCGGGTACGGCGTAGGGTATGGGTTAGGGTTAGGGTTAGGGTTAGTGTTAGGGTTAGGGCTCGGTTTAGGGTACGGGTTAGGATTAGGGTACGTGTTAGGGTTAGGGTAGGGGTTAGCGTTAGGGTACGCGTTAGGGTTAGGGTAGTTATTAAACCTATCCCACTCTCTAGTTACCCCTTAGCACGTAAAGGAATATTATTTGGGGGTCCAGCCATGGAGAAGAGTTTAGACACTAGGATAAGATAAGGAACACACCCATTATAAAGAAATCACATTAGGATTCTCTTTTTAAGCTGTTCCTTAAAACACTAGTGCTTAGGAAATCTATTGGAGGCAGAAGCAGTCAAGGGTAGCCTAGGGTTAGGGTTAGGCTTAGGGTTAGGCTTATGATACGGCTTAGGGTACGGGTTCGGAGAGGGTTTCGGGTACGGCGTAGGGTATGGGTTAGCGTTAGGGTTAGGGTTAGTGTTAGGGTTAGGGCTCGGTTTAGGGTACGGGTTAGGATTAGGGTACGTGTTAGGGTTAGGGTAGGGGTTAGGGTTAGGGTACACGTTAGGGTTAGGGTAGTGATTAAACCTATCCCACTCTCTAGATACCCCTTAGCACATAAAGGAATATTATTTGGGGGTCCAGCCATGGAGAAGAGTTTTGACACTAGGATTAGATATGGAACACACCCATTATAAAGAAATCACATTAGGATTCTCTTTTTAAGCTGTTCCTTAAAACACTAGTGCTTAGGAAATCTATTGGAGGCAGAAGCAGTCAAGGGTAGCCTAGGGTTAGGGTTAGGCTTAGGGTTAGGCTTAGGGTACGGCTTTGGGTACGGGTTCGGGGAGGGCTTCGGGTACGGCGTAGGGTATGGGTTAGGGTTAGGGTTAGGGTTAGTGTTAGGGTTAGGGCTCGGTTTAGGGTACGGGTTAGGATTAGGGTACGTGTTAGGGTTAGGGTAGGGGTTAGCGTTAGGGTACGCGTTACGGTTAGGGTAGTTATTAAACCTGTCCCACTCTCTAGATACCCCTTAGCACGTAAAGGAATATTATTTGCGGGTCCAGCCATGGAGAAGAGTTTAGACACTAGGATAAGATAAGGAACACACCCATTATAAAGAAATCACATTAGGATAATCTTTTTAAGCTGTTCCTTAAAACACTAGTGCTTAGGAAATCTATTGGAGGCAGAAGCAGTCAAGGGTAGCCTAGGGTTAGGGTTAGGCTTAGGGTTAGGCTTAGGGTACGGCGTAGGGTACGGGTTCGGGGAGGGCTTCGGTTACGGCGTAGGGTATGGGTTAGGGTTAGGGTTAGGGTTAGTGTTAGGGTTAGGGCTCGGTTTAGGGTACGGGTTAGGATTAGGGTACGTGTTAGGGTTAGGGTAGGGGTTAGGGTTAGGGTACGCGTTACGGTTAGGGTAGTGATTAAACCTATCCCACTCTCTAGATAACCCTTAGCACGTAAAGGAATATTATTTGGGGGTCCAGCCATGGAGAAGAGTTTAGACACTAAGATAATATAAGGAACACACACATTATAAAGAAATCACATTAGGATTCTCTTTTTAAGCTGTTCCTTAAAACACTAGTGCTTAGGAAATCTATTGGAGGCAGAAGCAGTCAAGGGTAGCCTAGGGTTAGGGTTAGGCTTAGGGTTAGGCTTAGGGTACGGCTTAGGGTACGGGTTCGGGGAGGGCTTCGGGTACGGCGTAGGGTATGGGTTAGGGTTAGGGTTAGGGTTAGTGTTAGGGTTAGGGCTCGGTTTAGGTTACGGGTTAGGATTAGGGTACGTGTTAGGGTTAGGGTAGGGGTTAGCGTTAGGGTACGCGTTAGGGTTAGTGTAGTTATTAAACCTATCTCACTCTCTAGTTACCCCTTAGCACGTAAAGGAATATTATTTGGGGGTCCAGCCATGGAGAAGAGTTTAGACACTAGGATTAGATATGGAACACACCCATTATAAAGAAATCACATTAGGATTCTCTTTTTAAGCTGTTCCTTAAAACATTAGTGCTTAGGAAATCTATTGGAGGCAGAAGCAGTCAAGGGTAGCCTAGGGTTAGGGTTAGGCTTAGGGTTAGGCTTAGGGTACGGCTTAGGGTACGGGTTCGGGGAGGGCTTCGGGTACGGCGTAGGTTATGGGTTAGGGTTAGGGTTAGGGTTAGTGTTAGGGTTAGGGCTCGGTTTAGGGTACGGGTTAGGATTAGGGTACGTGTTAGGGTTAGGGTAGGGGTTAGCGTTAGGGTAGGCATTAGGGTTAGGGTAGTTATTAAACCTATCCCACTCTCTAGTTACCCCTTAGCACGTAAAGGAATATTATTTGGGGGTCCAGCCATGGAGAAGAGTTTAGACACTAGGATAAGATAAGGAACACACCCATTATAAAGAAATCACATTAGGATTCTCTTTTTAAGCTGTTCCTTAAAACACTAGTGCTTAGGAAATCTATTGGAGGTAGCAGCAGTCAAGGGTAGCCTAGGGTTAGGGTTAGGCTTAGGGTTAGGCTTATGATACGGCTTAGGGTACGGGTTCGGAGAGGGTTTCGGGTACGGCGTAGGGTATGGGTTAGCGTTAGGGTTAGGGTTAGTGTTAGGGTTAGGGCTCGGTTTAGGGTACGGGTTAGGATTAGGGTACGTGTTAGGGTTAGGGTAGGGGTTGGGTTAGGGTACGCGTTACGGTTAGGGTAGTTATTAAACCTGTCCCACTCTCTAGATACCCCTTAGCACGTAAAGGAATATTATTTGGGGGTCCAGCCATGGAGAAGAGTTTAGACACTAGGATAAGATAAGGAACACACCCATTATAAAGAAATCACATTAGGATAATCTTTTTAAGCTGTTCCTTAAAACACTAGTGCTTAGGAAATCTATTGGAGGCAGAAGCAGTCAAGGGTAGCCTAGGGTTAGGGTTAGGCTTAGGGTTAGGCTTAGGGTACGGCGTAGGGTACGGGTTCGGGGAGGGCTTCGGGTACGGCGTAGGGTATGGGTTAGGGTTAGGGTTAGGGTTAGTGTTAGGGTTAGGGCTCGGTTTAGGGTACGGGTTAGGATTAGGGTACGTGTTAGGGTTAGGGTAGGGGTTAGGGTTAGGGTACGCGTTACGGTTAGGGTAGTGATTAAACCTATCCCACTCTCTAGATACCCCTTAGCACGTAAAGGAATATTATTTGGGGGTTCAGCCATGGAAAAGAGTTTAGACACTAAGATAATATAAGGAACACACACATTATAAAGAAATCACATTAGGATTCTCTTTTTAAGCTGTTCCTTAAAACACTAGTGCTTAGGAAATCTATTGGAGGCAGAAGCAGTCAAGGGTAGCCTAGGGTTAGGGTTAGGCTTAGGGTTAGGCTTAGGGTACGGCTTAGGGTACGGGTTCGGGGAGGGCTTCGGGTACGGCGTAGGGTATGGGTTAGGGTTAGGGTTAGGGTTAGTGTTAGGGTTAGGGCTCGGTTTAGGTTACGGGTTAGGATTAGGGTACGTGTTAGGGTTAGGGTAGGGGTTAGCGTTAGGGTACGCGTTAGGGTTAGTGTAGTTATTAAACCTATCTCACTCTCTAGTTACCCCTTAGCACGTAAAGGAATATTATTTGGGGGTCCAGCCATGGAGAAGAGTTTAGACACTAGGATTAGATATGGAACACACCCATTATAAAGAAATCACATTAGGATTCTCTTTTTAAGCTGTTCCTTAAAACATTAGTGCTTAGGAAATCTATTGGAGGCAGAAGCAGTCAAGGGTAGCCTAGGGTTAGGGTTAGGCTTAGGGTTAGGCTTAGGGTACGGCTTAGGGTACGGGTTCGGGGAGGGCTTCGGGTACGGCGTAGGTTATGGGTTAGGGTTAGGGTTAGGGTTAGTGTTAGGGTTAGGGCTCGGTTTAGGGTACGGGTTAGGATTAGGGTACGTGTTAGGGTTAGGGTAGGGGTTAGCGTTAGGGTAGGCATTAGGGTTAGGGTAGTTATTAAACCTATCCCACTCTCTAGTTACCCCTTAGCACGTAAAGGAATATTATTTGGGGGTCCAGCCATGGAGAAGAGTTTAGACACTAGGATAAGATAAGGAACACACCCATTATAAAGAAATCACATTAGGATTCTCTTTTTAAGCTGTTCCTTAAAACACTAGTGCTTAGGAAATCTATTGGAGGTAGCAGCAGTCAAGGGTAGCCTAGGGTTAGGGTTAGGCTTAGGGTTAGGCTTATGATACGGCTTAGGGTACGGGTTCGGAGAGGGTTTCGGGTACGGCGTAGGGTATGGGTTAGCGTTAGGGTTAGGGTTAGTGTTAGGGTTAGGGCTCGGTTTAGGGTACGGGTTAGGATTAGGGTACGTGTTAGGGTTAGGGTAGGGGTTGGGTTAGGGTACGCGTTACGGTTAGGGTAGTTATTAAACCTGTCCCACTCTCTAGATACCCCTTAGCACGTAAAGGAATATTATTTGGGGGTCCAGCCATGGAGAAGAGTTTAGACACTAGGATAAGATAAGGAACACACCCATTATAAAGAAATCACATTAGGATAATCTTTTTAAGCTGTTCCTTAAAACACTAGTGCTTAGGAAATCTATTGGAGGCAGAAGCAGTCAAGGGTAGCCTAGGGTTAGGGTTAGGCTTAGGGTTAGGCTTAGGGTACGGCGTAGGGTACGGGTTCGGGGAGGGCTTCGGGTACGGCGTAGGGTATGGGTTAGGGTTAGGGTTAGGGTTAGTGTTAGGGTTAGGGCTCGGTTTAGGGTACGGGTTAGGATTAGGGTACGTGTTAGGGTTAGGGTAGGGGTTAGGGTTAGGGTACGCGTTACGGTTAGGGTAGTGATTAAACCTATCCCACTCTCTAGATACCCCTTAGCACGTAAAGGAATATTATTTGGGGGTTCAGCCATGGAAAAGAGTTTAGACACTAAGATAATATAAGGAACACACACATTATAAAGAAATCACATTAGGATTCTCTTTTTAAGCTGTTCCTTAAAACACTAGTGCTTAGGAAATCTATTGGAGGCAGAAGCAGTCAAGGGTAGCCTAGGGTTAGGGTTAGGCTTAGGGTTAGGCTTAGGGTACGGCTTAGGGTACGGGTTCGGGGAGGGCTTCGGGTACGGCGTAGGGTATGGGTTAGGGTTAGGGTTAGGGTTAGTGTTAGGGTTAGGGCTCGGTTTAGGTTACGGGTTAGGATTAGGGTACGTGTTAGGGTTAGGGTAGGGGTTAGCGTTAGGGTACGCGTTAGGGTTAGTGTAGTTATTAAACCTATCTCACTCTCTAGTTACCCCTTAGCACGTAAAGGAATATTATTTGGGGGTCCCGCCATGGAGAAGAGTTTAGACACTAGGATAAGGTAAGGAACACACCCATTATAAAGAAATCACATTAGGATTCTCTTTTTAAGCTGTTCCTTAAAACACTAGTGCTTAGGAAATCTATTGGAGGCAGAAGCAGTCAAGGGTAACCTAGGGTTAGGCTTAGGATTAGGCTTAGGGTACGGCTTAGGGTACGGGTTCGGGGAGGGCTTCGGGTACGGCGTAGGGTATGGGTTAGGGTTAGGGTTAGGGTTAGTGTTAGGGTTAGGGCTCGGTTTAGGGTACGTGTTAGGATTAGGGTACGTGTTAGGGTTAGGGTAGGGGTTAGGGTTAGGGTACGCGTTACGGTTAGGGTAGTTATTAAACCTATCCCACTCTCTAGATACCCCTTAGCACGTAAAGGAATATTATTTGGGGGTCCAGCCATGGAGAAGAGTTTAGACACTAAGATAATATAAGGAACACACACTTTATAAAGAAATCACATTATGATTCTCTTTTTAAGCTGTTCCTTAAAACACTAATGCTTAGGAAATCTATTGGAGGCAGAAGCAGTCAAGGGTAGCCTAGGGTTAGGGTTAGGCTTAGGGTTAGGCTTAGGGTACGGATTAGGGTACGGGTTCGGGGAGGGCTTCGGGTACGGCATAGGGTATGGGTTAGGGTTAGGGTTAGGGTTAGTGTTAGGGTTAGGGCTCGGTTTAGGGTACGGGTTAGGATTACGGTACGTGTTAGGGTTAGGGTAGGGGTTAGGGTTAGGGTACGCGTTACGGTTAGGGTAGTTATTAAACCTATCCCACTCTCTAGATACCCCTTAGCACCTAAAGGAATATTATTTGTGGGTCCAGCCATGGAGAAGAGTTTAGACACTAAGATAATATAAGGAACACACACATTATAAAGAAATCACATTAGGATTCTCTTTTTAAGCTGTTCCTTAAAACACTAGTGCTTAGTAAATCTATTGGAGGCAGAAGCAGTCAAGGGTAGCCTAGGGTTCGGGTTAGGCTTAGGGTTAGGCTTAGGGTACGGCTTAGGGTACGGGTTCGGGGAGGGCTTCGGGTACGGCGTAGGGTATGGGTTAGGGTTAGGGTTAGGGTTAGTGTTAGGGTTAGGGCTCGGTTTAGGGTACGGGTTAGGATTAGGGTACGTGTTAGGGTTAGGGTAGGGGTTAGGGTTAGGGTACACGTTAGGGTTAGGGTAGTGATTAAACCTATCCCACTCTCTAGATACCCCTTAGCACATAAAGGAATATTATTTGGGGGTCCAGCCATGGAGAAGAGTTTAGACACTAGGATTAGATATGGAACACACCCATTATAAAGAAATCACATTAGGATTCTCTTTTTAAGCTGTTCCTTAAAACACTAGTGCTTAGGAAATCTATTGGAGGCAGAAGCAGTCAAGGGTAGCCTAGGGTTAGGGTTAGGCTTAGGGTTAGGCTTAGGGTACGGCTTAGGGTACGGGTTCGGGGAGGGCTTCGGGTACGGCGTAGGGTATGGGTTAGGGTTAGGGTTAGGGTTAGTGTTAGGGTTAGGGCTCGGTTTAGGGTACGGGTTAGGATTAGGGTACGTGTTAGGGTTAGGGTAGGGGTTAGCGTTAGGGTACGCGTTAGGGTTAGGGTAGTTATTAAACCTATCCCACTCTCTAGTTACCCCTTAGCACGTAAAGGAATATTATTTGGGGGTCCAGCCATGGAGAAGAGTTTAGACACTAGGATAAGATAAGGAACACACCCATTATAAAGAAATCACATTAGGATTCTCTTTTTAAGCTGTTCCTTAAAACACTAGTGCTTAGGAAATCTATTGGAGGCAGAAGCAGTCAAGGGTAGCCTAGGGTTAGGGTTAGGCTTAGGGTTAGGCTTATGATACGGCTTAGGGTACGGGTTCGGAGAGGGTTTCGGGTACGGCGTAGGGTATGGGTTAGCGTTAGGGTTAGGGTTAGTGTTAGGGTTAGGGCTCGGTTTAGGGTACGGGTTAGGATTAGGGTACGTGTTAGGGTTAGGGTAGGGGTTAGGGTTAGGGTACACGTTAGGGTTAGGGTAGTGATTAAACCTATCCCACTCTCTAGATACCCCTTAGCACATAAAGGAATATTATTTGGGGGTCCAGCCATGGAGAAGAGTTTTGACACTAGGATTAGATATGGAACACACCCATTATAAAGAAATCACATTAGGATTCTCTTTTTAAGCTGTTCCTTAAAACACTAGTGCTTAGGAAATCTATTGGAGGCAGAAGCAGTCAAGGGTAGCCTAGGGTTAGGGTTAGGCTTAGGGTTAGGCTTAGGGTACGGCTTTGGGTACGGGTTCGGGGAGGGCTTCGGGTACGGCGTAGGGTATGGGTTAGGGTTAGGGTTAGGGTTAGTGTTAGGGTTAGGGCTCGGTTTAGGGTACGGGTTAGGATTAGGGTACGTGTTAGGGTTAGGGTAGGGGTTAGCGTTAGGGTACGCGTTACGGTTAGGGTAGTTATTAAACCTGTCCCACTCTCTAGATACCCCTTAGCACGTAAAGGAATATTATTTGGGGGTCCAGCCATGGAGAAGAGTTTAGACACTAGGATAAGATAAGGAACACACCCATTATAAAGAAATCACATTAGGATAATCTTTTTAAGCTGTTCCTTAAAACACTAGTGCTTAGGAAATCTATTGGAGGCAGAAGCAGTCAAGGGTAGCCTAGGGTTAGGGTTAGGCTTAGGGTTAGGCTTAGGGTACGGCGTAGGGTACGGGTTCGGGGAGGGCTTCGGTTACGGCGTAGGGTATGGGTTAGGGTTAGGGTTAGGGTTAGTGTTAGGGTTAGGGCTCGGTTTAGGGTACGGGTTAGGATTAGGGTACGTGTTAGGGTTAGGGTAGGGGTTAGGGTTAGGGTACGCGTTACGGTTAGGGTAGTGATTAAACCTATCCCACTCTCTAGATACCCCTTAGCACGTAAAGGAATATTATTTGGGGGTCCAGCCATGGAGAAGAGTTTAGACACTAAGATAATATAAGGAACACACACATTATAAAGAAATCACATTAGGATTCTCTTTTTAAGCTGTTCCTTAAAACACTAGTGCTTAGGAAATCTATTGGAGGCAGAAGCAGTCAAGGGTAGCCTAGGGTTAGGGTTAGGCTTAGGGTTAGGCTTAGGGTACGGCTTAGGGTACGGGTTCGGGGAGGGCTTCGGGTACGGCGTAGGGTATGGGTTAGGGTTAGGGTTAGGGTTAGTGTTAGGGTTAGGGCTCGGTTTAGGTTACGGGTTAGGATTAGGGTACGTGTTAGGGTTAGGGTAGGGGTTAGCGTTAGGGTACGCGTTAGGGTTAGTGTAGTTATTAAACCTATCTCACTCTCTAGTTACCCCTTAGCACGTAAAGGAATATTATTTGGGGGTCCAGCCATGGAGAAGAGTTTAGACACTAGGATTAGATATGGAACACACCCATTATAAAGAAATCACATTAGGATTCTCTTTTTAAGCTGTTCCTTAAAACATTAGTGCTTAGGAAATCTATTGGAGGCAGAAGCAGTCAAGGGTAGCCTAGGGTTAGGGTTAGGCTTAGGGTTAGGCTTAGGGTACGGCTTAGGGTACGGGTTCGGGGAGGGCTTCGGGTACGGCGTAGGTTATGGGTTAGGGTTAGGGTTAGGGTTAGTGTTAGGGTTAGGGCTCGGTTTAGGGTACGGGTTAGGATTAGGGTACGTGTTAGGGTTAGGGTAGGGGTTAGCGTTAGGGTAGGCGTTAGGGTTAGGGTAGTTATTAAACCTATCCCACTCTCTAGTTACCCCTTAGCACGTAAAGGAATATTATTTGGGGGTCCAGCCATGGAGAAGAGTTTAGACACTAGGATAAGATAAGGAACACACCCATTATAAAGAAATCACATTAGGATTCTCTTTTTAAGCTGTTCCTTAAAACACTAGTGCTTAGGAAATCTATTGGAGGCAGCAGCAGTCAAGGGTAGCCTAGGGTTAGGGTTAGGCTTAGGGTTAGGCTTATGATACGGCTTAGGGTACGGGTTCGGAGAGGGTTTCGGGTACGGCGTAGGGTATGGGTTAGCGTTAGGGTTAGGGTTAGTGTTAGGGTTAGGGCTCGGTTTAGGGTACGGGTTAGGATTAGGGTACGTGTTAGGGTTAGGGTAGGGGTTGGGTTAGGGTACGCGTTACGGTTAGGGTAGTTATTAAACCTGTCCCACTCTCTAGATACCCCTTAGCACGTAAAGGAATATTATTTGGGGGTCCAGCCATGGAGAAGAGTTTAGACACTAGGATAAGATAAGGAACACACCCATTATAAAGAAATCACATTAGGATAATCTTTTTAAGCTGTTCCTTAAAACACTAGTGCTTAGGAAATCTATTGGAGGCAGAAGCAGTCAAGGGTAGCCTAGGGTTAGGGTTAGGCTTAGGGTTAGGCTTAGGGTACGGCGTAGGGTACGGGTTCGGGGAGGGCTTCGGGTACGGCGTAGGGTATGGGTTAGGGTTAGGGTTAGGGTTAGTGTTAGGGTTAGGGCTCGGTTTAGGGTACGGGTTAGGATTAGGGTACGTGTTAGGGTTAGGGTAGGGGTTAGGGTTAGGGTACGCGTTACGGTTAGGGTAGTGATTAAACCTATCCCACTCTCTAGATACCCCTTAGCACGTAAAGGAATATTATTTGGGGGTTCAGCCATGGAAAAGAGTTTAGACACTAAGATAATATAAGGAACACACACATTATAAAGAAATCACATTAGGATTCTCTTTTTAAGCTGTTCCTTAAAACACTAGTGCTTAGGAAATCTATTGGAGGCAGAAGCAGTCAAGGGTAGCCTAGGGTTAGGGTTAGGCTTAGGGTTAGGCTTAGGGTACGGCTTAGGGTACGGGTTCGGGGAGGGCTTCGGGTACGGCGTAGGGTATGGGTTAGGGTTAGGGTTAGGGTTAGTGTTAGGGTTAGGGCTCGGTTTAGGTTACGGGTTAGGATTAGGGTACGTGTTAGGGTTAGGGTAGGGGTTAGCGTTAGGGTACGCGTTAGGGTTAGTGTAGTTATTAAACCTATCTCACTCTCTAGTTACCCCTTAGCACGTAAAGGAATATTATTTGGGGGTCCAGCCATGGAGAAGAGTTTAGACACTAGGATTAGATATGGAACACACCCATTATAAAGAAATCACATTAGGATTCTCTTTTTAAGCTGTTCCTTAAAACATTAGTGCTTAGGAAATCTATTGGAGGCAGAAGCAGTCAAGGGTAGCCTAGGGTTAGGGTTAGGCTTAGGGTTAGGCTTAGGGTACGGCTTAGGGTACGGGTTCGGGGAGGGCTTCGGGTACGGCGTAGGTTATGGGTTAGGGTTAGGGTTAGGGTTAGTGTTAGGGTTAGGGCTCGGTTTAGGGTACGGGTTAGGATTAGGGTACGTGTTAGGGTTAGGGTAGGGGTTAGCGTTAGGGTAGGCATTAGGGTTAGGGTAGTTATTAAACCTATCCCACTCTCTAGTTACCCCTTAGCACGTAAAGGAATATTATTTGGGGGTCCAGCCATGGAGAAGAGTTTAGACACTAGGATAAGATAAGGAACACACCCATTATAAAGAAATCACATTAGGATTCTCTTTTTAAGCTGTTCCTTAAAACACTAGTGCTTAGGAAATCTATTGGAGGTAGCAGCAGTCAAGGGTAGCCTAGGGTTAGGGTTAGGCTTAGGGTTAGGCTTATGATACGGCTTAGGGTACGGGTTCGGAGAGGGTTTCGGGTACGGCGTAGGGTATGGGTTAGCGTTAGGGTTAGGGTTAGTGTTAGGGTTAGGGCTCGGTTTAGGGTACGGGTTAGGATTAGGGTACGTGTTAGGGTTAGGGTAGGGGTTGGGTTAGGGTACGCGTTACGGTTAGGGTAGTTATTAAACCTGTCCCACTCTCTAGATACCCCTTAGCACGTAAAGGAATATTATTTGGGGGTCCAGCCATGGAGAAGAGTTTAGACACTAGGATAAGATAAGGAACACACCCATTATAAAGAAATCACATTAGGATAATCTTTTTAAGCTGTTCCTTAAAACACTAGTGCTTAGGAAATCTATTGGAGGCAGAAGCAGTCAAGGGTAGCCTAGGGTTAGGGTTAGGCTTAGGGTTAGGCTTAGGGTACGGCGTAGGGTACGGGTTCGGGGAGGGCTTCGGGTACGGCGTAGGGTATGGGTTAGGGTTAGGGTTAGGGTTAGTGTTAGGGTTAGGGCTCGGTTTAGGGTACGGGTTAGGATTAGGGTACGTGTTAGGGTTAGGGTAGGGGTTAGGGTTAGGGTACGCGTTACGGTTAGGGTAGTGATTAAACCTATCCCACTCTCTAGATACCCCTTAGCACGTAAAGGAATATTATTTGGGGGTTCAGCCATGGAAAAGAGTTTAGACACTAAGATAATATAAGGAACACACACATTATAAAGAAATCACATTAGGATTCTCTTTTTAAGCTGTTCCTTAAAACACTAGTGCTTAGGAAATCTATTGGAGGCAGAAGCAGTCAAGGGTAGCCTAGGGTTAGGGTTAGGCTTAGGGTTAGGCTTAGGGTACGGCTTAGGGTACGGGTTCGGGGAGGGCTTCGGGTACGGCGTAGGGTATGGGTTAGGGTTAGGGTTAGGGTTAGTGTTAGGGTTAGGGCTCGGTTTAGGTTACGGGTTAGGATTAGGGTACGTGTTAGGGTTAGGGTAGGGGTTAGCGTTAGGGTACGCGTTAGGGTTAGTGTAGTTATTAAACCTATCTCACTCTCTAGTTACCCCTTAGCACGTAAAGGAATATTATTTGGGGGTCCCGCCATGGAGAAGAGTTTAGACACTAGGATAAGGTAAGGAACACACCCATTATAAAGAAATCACATTAGGATTCTCTTTTTAAGCTGTTCCTTAAAACACTAGTGCTTAGGAAATCTATTGGAGGCAGAAGCAGTCAAGGGTAACCTAGGGTTAGGCTTAGGATTAGGCTTAGGGTACGGCTTAGGGTACGGGTTCGGGGAGGGCTTCGGGTACGGCGTAGGGTATGGGTTAGGGTTAGGGTTAGGGTTAGTGTTAGGGTTAGGGCTCGGTTTAGGGTACGTGTTAGGATTAGGGTACGTGTTAGGGTTAGGGTAGGGGTTAGGGTTAGGGTACGCGTTACGGTTAGGGTAGTTATTAAACCTATCCCACTCTCTAGATACCCCTTAGCACGTAAAGGAATATTATTTGGGGGTCCAGCCATGGAGAAGAGTTTAGACACTAAGATAATATAAGGAACACACACATTATAAAGAAATCACATTATGATTCTCTTTTTAAGCTGTTCCTTAAAACACTAATGCTTAGGAAATCTATTGGAGGCAGAAGCAGTCAAGGGTAGCCTAGGGTTAGGGTTAGGCTTAGGGTTAGGCTTAGGGTACGGATTAGGGTACGGGTTCGGGGAGGGCTTCGGGTACGGCATAGGGTATGGGTTAGGGTTAGGGTTAGGGTTAGTGTTAGGGTTAGGGCTCGGTTTAGGGTACGGGTTAGGATTACGGTACGTGTTAGGGTTAGGGTAGGGGTTAGGGTTAGGGTACGCGTTACGGTTAGGGTAGTTATTAAACCTATCCCACTCTCTAGATACCCCTTAGCACCTAAAGGAATATTATTTGTGGGTCCAGCCATGGAGAAGAGTTTAGACACTAAGATAATATAAGGAACACACACATTATAAAGAAATCACATTAGGATTCTCTTTTTAAGCTGTTCCTTAAAACACTAGTGCTTAGTAAATCTATTGGAGGCAGAAGCAGTCAAGGGTAGCCTAGGGTTCGGGTTAGGCTTAGGGTTAGGCTTAGGGTACGGCTTAGGGTACGGGTTCGGGGAGGGCTTCGGGTACGGCGTAGGGTATGGGTTAGGGTTAGGGTTAGGGTTAGTGTTAGGGTTAGGGCTCGGTTTAGGGTACGGGTTAGGATTAGGGTACGTGTTAGGGTTAGGGTAGGGGTTAGGGTTAGGGTACACGTTAGGGTTAGGGTAGTGATTAAACCTATCCCACTCTCTAGATACCCCTTAGCACATAAAGGAATATTATTTGGGGGTCCAGCCATGGAGAAGAGTTTAGACACTAGGATTAGATATGGAACACACCCATTATAAAGAAATCACATTAGGATTCTCTTTTTAAGCTGTTCCTTAAAACACTAGTGCTTAGGAAATCTATTGGAGGCAGAAGCAGTCAAGGGTAGCCTAGGGTTAGGGTTAGGCTTAGGGTTAGGCTTAGGGTACGGCTTAGGGTACGGGTTCGGGGAGGGCTTCGGGTACGGCGTAGGGTATGGGTTAGGGTTAGGGTTAGGGTTAGTGTTAGGGTTAGGGCTCGGTTTAGGGTACGGGTTAGGATTAGGGTACGTGTTAGGGTTAGGGTAGGGGTTAGCGTTAGGGTACGCGTTAGGGTTAGGGTAGTTATTAAACCTATCCCACTCTCTAGTTACCCCTTAGCACGTAAAGGAATATTATTTGGGGGTCCAGCCATGGAGAAGAGTTTAGACACTAGGATAAGATAAGGAACACACCCATTATAAAGAAATCACATTAGGATTCTCTTTTTAAGCTGTTCCTTAAAACACTAGTGCTTAGGAAATCTATTGGAGGCAGAAGCAGTCAAGGGTAGCCTAGGGTTAGGGTTAGGCTTAGGGTTAGGCTTATGATACGGCTTAGGGTACGGGTTCGGAGAGGGTTTCGGGTACGGCGTAGGGTATGGGTTAGCGTTAGGGTTAGGGTTAGTGTTAGGGTTAGGGCTCGGTTTAGGGTACGGGTTAGGATTAGGGTACGTGTTAGGGTTAGGGTAGGGGTTAGGGTTAGGGTACACGTTAGGGTTAGGGTAGTGATTAAACCTATCCCACTCTCTAGATACCCCTTAGCACATAAAGGAATATTATTTGGGGGTCCAGCCATGGAGAAGAGTTTTGACACTAGGATTAGATATGGAACACACCCATTATAAAGAAATCACATTAGGATTCTCTTTTTAAGCTGTTCCTTAAAACACTAGTGCTTAGGAAATCTATTGGAGGCAGAAGCAGTCAAGGGTAGCCTAGGGTTAGGGTTAGGCTTAGGGTTAGGCTTAGGGTACGGCTTTGGGTACGGGTTCGGGGAGGGCTTCGGGTACGGCGTAGGGTATGGGTTAGGGTTAGGGTTAGGGTTAGTGTTAGGGTTAGGGCTCGGTTTAGGGTACGGGTTAGGATTAGGGTACGTGTTAGGGTTAGGGTAGGGGTTAGCGTTAGGGTACGCGTTACGGTTAGGGTAGTTATTAAACCTGTCCCACTCTCTAGATACCCCTTAGCACGTAAAGGAATATTATTTGGGGGTCCAGCCATGGAGAAGAGTTTAGACACTAGGATAAGATAAGGAACACACCCATTATAAAGAAATCACATTAGGATAATCTTTTTAAGCTGTTCCTTAAAACACTAGTGCTTAGGAAATCTATTGGAGGCAGAAGCAGTCAAGGGTAGCCTAGGGTTAGGGTTAGGCTTAGGGTTAGGCTTAGGGTACGGCGTAGGGTACGGGTTCGGGGAGGGCTTCGGTTACGGCGTAGGGTATGGGTTAGGGTTAGGGTTAGGGTTAGTGTTAGGGTTAGGGCTCGGTTTAGGGTACGGGTTAGGATTAGGGTACGTGTTAGGGTTAGGGTAGGGGTTAGGGTTAGGGTACGCGTTACGGTTAGGGTAGTGATTAAACCTATCCCACTCTCTAGATACCCCTTAGCACGTAAAGGAATATTATTTGGGGGTCCAGCCATGGAGAAGAGTTTAGACACTAAGATAATATAAGGAACACACACATTATAAAGAAATCACATTAGGATTCTCTTTTTAAGCTGTTCCTTAAAACACTAGTGCTTAGGAAATCTATTGGAGGCAGAAGCAGTCAAGGGTAGCCTAGGGTTAGGGTTAGGCTTAGGGTTAGGCTTAGGGTACGGCTTAGGGTACGGGTTCGGGGAGGGCTTCGGGTACGGCGTAGGGTATGGGTTAGGGTTAGGGTTAGGGTTAGTGTTAGGGTTAGGGCTCGGTTTAGGTTACGGGTTAGGATTAGGGTACGTGTTAGGGTTAGGGTAGGGGTTAGCGTTAGGGTACGCGTTAGGGTTAGTGTAGTTATTAAACCTATCTCACTCTCTAGTTACCCCTTAGCACGTAAAGGAATATTATTTGGGGGTCCAGCCATGGAGAAGAGTTTAGACACTAGGATTAGATATGGAACACACCCATTATAAAGAAATCACATTAGGATTCTCTTTTTAAGCTGTTCCTTAAAACATTAGTGCTTAGGAAATCTATTGGAGGCAGAAGCAGTCAAGGGTAGCCTAGGGTTAGGGTTAGGCTTAGGGTTAGGCTTAGGGTACGGCTTAGGGTACGGGTTCGGGGAGGGCTTCGGGTACGGCGTAGGTTATGGGTTAGGGTTAGGGTTAGGGTTAGTGTTAGGGTTAGGGCTCGGTTTAGGGTACGGGTTAGGATTAGGGTACGTGTTAGGGTTAGGGTAGGGGTTAGCGTTAGGGTAGGCGTTAGGGTTAGGGTAGTTATTAAACCTATCCCACTCTCTAGTTACCCCTTAGCACGTAAAGGAATATTATTTGGGGGTCCAGCCATGGAGAAGAGTTTAGACACTAGGATAAGATAAGGAACACACCCATTATAAAGAAATCACATTAGGATTCTCTTTTTAAGCTGTTCCTTAAAACACTAGTGCTTAGGAAATCTATTGGAGGCAGCAGCAGTCAAGGGTAGCCTAGGGTTAGGGTTAGGCTTAGGGTTAGGCTTATGATACGGCTTAGGGTACGGGTTCGGAGAGGGTTTCGGGTACGGCGTAGGGTATGGGTTAGCGTTAGGGTTAGGGTTAGTGTTAGGGTTAGGGCTCGGTTTAGGGTACGGGTTAGGATTAGGGTACGTGTTAGGGTTAGGGTAGGGGTTGGGTTAGGGTACGCGTTACGGTTAGGGTAGTTATTAAACCTGTCCCACTCTCTAGATACCCCTTAGCACGTAAAGGAATATTATTTGGGGGTCCAGCCATGGAGAAGAGTTTAGACACTAGGATAAGATAAGGAACACACCCATTATAAAGAAATCACATTAGGATAATCTTTTTAAGCTGTTCCTTAAAACACTAGTGCTTAGGAAATCTATTGGAGGCAGAAGCAGTCAAGGGTAGCCTAGGGTTAGGGTTAGGCTTAGGGTTAGGCTTAGGGTACGGCGTAGGGTACGGGTTCGGGGAGGGCTTCGGGTACGGCGTAGGGTATGGGTTAGGGTTAGGGTTAGGGTTAGTGTTAGGGTTAGGGCTCGGTTTAGGGTACGGGTTAGGATTAGGGTACGTGTTAGGGTTAGGGTAGGGGTTAGGGTTAGGGTACGCGTTACGGTTAGGGTAGTGATTAAACCTATCCCACTCTCTAGATACCCCTTAGCACGTAAAGGAATATTATTTGGGGGTTCAGCCATGGAAAAGAGTTTAGACACTAAGATAATATAAGGAACACACACATTATAAAGAAATCACATTAGGATTCTCTTTTTAAGCTGTTCCTTAAAACACTAGTGCTTAGGAAATCTATTGGAGGCAGAAGCAGTCAAGGGTAGCCTAGGGTTAGGGTTAGGCTTAGGGTTAGGCTTAGGGTACGGCTTAGGGTACGGGTTCGGGGAGGGCTTCGGGTACGGCGTAGGGTATGGGTTAGGGTTAGGGTTAGGGTTAGTGTTAGGGTTAGGGCTCGGTTTAGGTTACGGGTTAGGATTAGGGTACGTGTTAGGGTTAGGGTAGGGGTTAGCGTTAGGGTACGCGTTAGGGTTAGTGTAGTTATTAAACCTATCTCACTCTCTAGTTACCCCTTAGCACGTAAAGGAATATTATTTGGGGGTCCAGCCATGGAGAAGAGTTTAGACACTAGGATTAGATATGGAACACACCCATTATAAAGAAATCACATTAGGATTCTCTTTTTAAGCTGTTCCTTAAAACATTAGTGCTTAGGAAATCTATTGGAGGCAGAAGCAGTCAAGGGTAGCCTAGGGTTAGGGTTAGGCTTAGGGTTAGGCTTAGGGTACGGCTTAGGGTACGGGTTCGGGGAGGGCTTCGGGTACGGCGTAGGTTATGGGTTAGGGTTAGGGTTAGGGTTAGTGTTAGGGTTAGGGCTCGGTTTAGGGTACGGGTTAGGATTAGGGTACGTGTTAGGGTTAGGGTAGGGGTTAGCGTTAGGGTAGGCATTAGGGTTAGGGTAGTTATTAAACCTATCCCACTCTCTAGTTACCCCTTAGCACGTAAAGGAATATTATTTGGGGGTCCAGCCATGGAGAAGAGTTTAGACACTAGGATAAGATAAGGAACACACCCATTATAAAGAAATCACATTAGGATTCTCTTTTTAAGCTGTTCCTTAAAACACTAGTGCTTAGGAAATCTATTGGAGGTAGCAGCAGTCAAGGGTAGCCTAGGGTTAGGGTTAGGCTTAGGGTTAGGCTTATGATACGGCTTAGGGTACGGGTTCGGAGAGGGTTTCGGGTACGGCGTAGGGTATGGGTTAGCGTTAGGGTTAGGGTTAGTGTTAGGGTTAGGGCTCGGTTTAGGGTACGGGTTAGGATTAGGGTACGTGTTAGGGTTAGGGTAGGGGTTGGGTTAGGGTACGCGTTACGGTTAGGGTAGTTATTAAACCTGTCCCACTCTCTAGATACCCCTTAGCACGTAAAGGAATATTATTTGGGGGTCCAGCCATGGAGAAGAGTTTAGACACTAGGATAAGATAAGGAACACACCCATTATAAAGAAATCACATTAGGATAATCTTTTTAAGCTGTTCCTTAAAACACTAGTGCTTAGGAAATCTATTGGAGGCAGAAGCAGTCAAGGGTAGCCTAGGGTTAGGGTTAGGCTTAGGGTTAGGCTTAGGGTACGGCGTAGGGTACGGGTTCGGGGAGGGCTTCGGGTACGGCGTAGGGTATGGGTTAGGGTTAGGGTTAGGGTTAGTGTTAGGGTTAGGGCTCGGTTTAGGGTACGGGTTAGGATTAGGGTACGTGTTAGGGTTAGGGTAGGGGTTAGGGTTAGGGTACGCGTTACGGTTAGGGTAGTGATTAAACCTATCCCACTCTCTAGATACCCCTTAGCACGTAAAGGAATATTATTTGGGGGTTCAGCCATGGAAAAGAGTTTAGACACTAAGATAATATAAGGAACACACACATTATAAAGAAATCACATTAGGATTCTCTTTTTAAGCTGTTCCTTAAAACACTAGTGCTTAGGAAATCTATTGGAGGCAGAAGCAGTCAAGGGTAGCCTAGGGTTAGGGTTAGGCTTAGGGTTAGGCTTAGGGTACGGCTTAGGGTACGGGTTCGGGGAGGGCTTCGGGTACGGCGTAGGGTATGGGTTAGGGTTAGGGTTAGGGTTAGTGTTAGGGTTAGGGCTCGGTTTAGGTTACGGGTTAGGATTAGGGTACGTGTTAGGGTTAGGGTAGGGGTTAGCGTTAGGGTACGCGTTAGGGTTAGTGTAGTTATTAAACCTATCTCACTCTCTAGTTACCCCTTAGCACGTAAAGGAATATTATTTGGGGGTCCCGCCATGGAGAAGAGTTTAGACACTAGGATAAGGTAAGGAACACACCCATTATAAAGAAATCACATTAGGATTCTCTTTTTAAGCTGTTCCTTAAAACACTAGTGCTTAGGAAATCTATTGGAGGCAGAAGCAGTCAAGGGTAACCTAGGGTTAGGCTTAGGATTAGGCTTAGGGTACGGCTTAGGGTACGGGTTCGGGGAGGGCTTCGGGTACGGCGTAGGGTATGGGTTAGGGTTAGGGTTAGGGTTAGTGTTAGGGTTAGGGCTCGGTTTAGGGTACGTGTTAGGATTAGGGTACGTGTTAGGGTTAGGGTAGGGATTAGGGTTAGGGTACGCGTTACGGTTAGGGTAGTTATTAAACCTATCCCACTCTCTAGATACCCCTTAGCACGTAAAGGAATATTATTTGGGGGTCCAGCCATGGAGAAGAGTTTAGACACTAAGATAATATAAGGAACACACACATTATAAAGAAATCACATTATGATTCTCTTTTTAAGCTGTTCCTTAAAACACTAATGCTTAGGAAATCTATTGGAGGCAGAAGCAGTCAAGGGTAGCCTAGGGTTAGGGTTAGGCTTAGGGTTAGGCTTAGGGTACGGATTAGGGTACGGGTTCGGGGAGGGCTTCGGGTACGGCATAGGGTATGGGTTAGGGTTAGGGTTAGGGTTAGTGTTAGGGTTAGGGCTCGGTTTAGGGTACGGGTTAGGATTACGGTACGTGTTAGGGTTAGGGTAGGGGTTAGGGTTAGGGTACGCGTTACGGTTAGGGTAGTTATTAAACCTATCCCACTCTCTAGATACCCCTTAGCACCTAAAGGAATATTATTTGTGGGTCCAGCCATGGAGAAGAGTTTAGACACTAAGATAATATAAGGAACACACACATTATAAAGAAATCACATTAGGATTCTCTTTTTAAGCTGTTCCTTAAAACACTAGTGCTTAGGAAATCTATTGGAGGCAGAAGCAGTCAAGGGTAGCCTAGGGTTAGGGTTAGGCTTAGGGTTAGGCTTAGG
Source organism: Balaenoptera physalus (assembly GCF_965194825.1). NCBI lineage: Eukaryota > Metazoa > Chordata > Mammalia > Artiodactyla > Balaenopteridae > Balaenoptera > Balaenoptera physalus. The sequence goes on along the minus strand of NW_028126315.1, from coordinate 352,585 downwards.
GTACGGCTTAGGGTACGGGTTCGGGGAGGGCTTCGGGTACGGCGTAGGGTATGGGTTAGGGTTAGGGTTAGGGTTAGTGTTAGGGTTAGGGCTCGGTTTAGGGTACGGGTTAGGATTAGGGTACGTGTTAGGGTTAGGGTAGGGGTTAGCGTTAGGGTACGCGTTAGGGTTAGGGTAGTTATTAAACCTATCCCACTCTCTAGTTACCCCTTAGCACGTAAAGGAATATTATTTGGGGGTCCAGCCATGGAGAAGAGTTTAGACACTAGGATAAGATAAGGAACACACCCATTATAAAGAAATCACATTAGGATTCTCTTTTTAAGCTGTTCCTTAAAACACTAGTGCTTAGGAAATCTATTGGAGGCAGAAGCAGTCAAGGGTAGCCTAGGGTTAGGGTTAGGCTTAGGGTTAGGCTTATGATACGGCTTAGGGTACGGGTTCGGAGAGGGTTTCGGGTACGGCGTAGGGTATGGGTTAGCGTTAGGGTTAGGGTTAGTGTTAGGGTTAGGGCTCGGTTTAGGGTACGGGTTAGGATTAGGGTACGTGTTAGGGTTAGGGTAGGGGTTAGGGTTAGGGTACACGTTAGGGTTAGGGTAGTGATTAAACCTATCCCACTCTCTAGATACCCCTTAGCACATAAAGGAATATTATTTGGGGGTCCAGCCATGGAGAAGAGTTTTGACACTAGGATTAGATATGGAACACACCCATTATAAAGAAATCACATTAGGATTCTCTTTTTAAGCTGTTCCTTAAAACACTAGTGCTTAGGAAATCTATTGGAGGCAGAAGCAGTCAAGGGTAGCCTAGGGTTAGGGTTAGGCTTAGGGTTAGGCTTAGGGTACGGCTTTGGGTACGGGTTCGGGGAGGGCTTCGGGTACGGCGTAGGGTATGGGTTAGGGTTAGGGTTAGGGTTAGTGTTAGGGTTAGGGCTCGGTTTAGGGTACGGGTTAGGATTAGGGTACGTGTTAGGGTTAGGGTAGGGGTTAGCGTTAGGGTACGCGTTACGGTTAGGGTAGTTATTAAACCTGTCCCACTCTCTAGATACCCCTTAGCACGTAAAGGAATATTATTTGGGGGTCCAGCCATGGAGAAGAGTTTAGACACTAGGATAAGATAAGGAACACACCCATTATAAAGAAATCACATTAGGATAATCTTTTTAAGCTGTTCCTTAAAACACTAGTGCTTAGGAAATCTATTGGAGGCAGAAGCAGTCAAGGGTAGCCTAGGGTTAGGGTTAGGCTTAGGGTTAGGCTTAGGGTACGGCGTAGGGTACGGGTTCGGGGAGGGCTTCGGTTACGGCGTAGGGTATGGGTTAGGGTTAGGGTTAGGGTTAGTGTTAGGGTTAGGGCTCGGTTTAGGGTACGGGTTAGGATTAGGGTACGTGTTAGGGTTAGGGTAGGGGTTAGGGTTAGGGTACGCGTTACGGTTAGGGTAGTGATTAAACCTATCCCACTCTCTAGATACCCCTTAGCACGTAAAGGAATATTATTTGGGGGTCCAGCCATGGAGAAGAGTTTAGACACTAAGATAATATAAGGAACACACACATTATAAAGAAATCACATTAGGATTCTCTTTTTAAGCTGTTCCTTAAAACACTAGTGCTTAGGAAATCTATTGGAGGCAGAAGCAGTCAAGGGTAGCCTAGGGTTAGGGTTAGGCTTAGGGTTAGGCTTAGGGTACGGCTTAGGGTACGGGTTCGGGGAGGGCTTCGGGTACGGCGTAGGGTATGGGTTAGGGTTAGGGTTAGGGTTAGTGTTAGGGTTAGGGCTCGGTTTAGGTTACGGGTTAGGATTAGGGTACGTGTTAGGGTTAGGGTAGGGGTTAGCGTTAGGGTACGCGTTAGGGTTAGTGTAGTTATTAAACCTATCTCACTCTCTAGTTACCCCTTAGCACGTAAAGGAATATTATTTGGGGGTCCAGCCATGGAGAAGAGTTTAGACACTAGGATTAGATATGGAACACACCCATTATAAAGAAATCACATTAGGATTCTCTTTTTAAGCTGTTCCTTAAAACATTAGTGCTTAGGAAATCTATTGGAGGCAGAAGCAGTCAAGGGTAGCCTAGGGTTAGGGTTAGGCTTAGGGTTAGGCTTAGGGTACGGCTTAGGGTACGGGTTCGGGGAGGGCTTCGGGTACGGCGTAGGTTATGGGTTAGGGTTAGGGTTAGGGTTAGTGTTAGGGTTAGGGCTCGGTTTAGGGTACGGGTTAGGATTAGGGTACGTGTTAGGGTTAGGGTAGGGGTTAGCGTTAGGGTAGGCGTTAGGGTTAGGGTAGTTATTAAACCTATCCCACTCTCTAGTTACCCCTTAGCACGTAAAGGAATATTATTTGGGGGTCCAGCCATGGAGAAGAGTTTAGACACTAGGATAAGATAAGGAACACACCCATTATAAAGAAATCACATTAGGATTCTCTTTTTAAGCTGTTCCTTAAAACACTAGTGCTTAGGAAATCTATTGGAGGCAGCAGCAGTCAAGGGTAGCCTAGGGTTAGGGTTAGGCTTAGGGTTAGGCTTATGATACGGCTTAGGGTACGGGTTCGGAGAGGGTTTCGGGTACGGCGTAGGGTATGGGTTAGCGTTAGGGTTAGGGTTAGTGTTAGGGTTAGGGCTCGGTTTAGGGTACGGGTTAGGATTAGGGTACGTGTTAGGGTTAGGGTAGGGGTTGGGTTAGGGTACGCGTTACGGTTAGGGTAGTTATTAAACCTGTCCCACTCTCTAGATACCCCTTAGCACGTAAAGGAATATTATTTGGGGGTCCAGCCATGGAGAAGAGTTTAGACACTAGGATAAGATAAGGAACACACCCATTATAAAGAAATCACATTAGGATAATCTTTTTAAGCTGTTCCTTAAAACACTAGTGCTTAGGAAATCTATTGGAGGCAGAAGCAGTCAAGGGTAGCCTAGGGTTAGGGTTAGGCTTAGGGTTAGGCTTAGGGTACGGCGTAGGGTACGGGTTCGGGGAGGGCTTCGGGTACGGCGTAGGGTATGGGTTAGGGTTAGGGTTAGGGTTAGTGTTAGGGTTAGGGCTCGGTTTAGGGTACGGGTTAGGATTAGGGTACGTGTTAGGGTTAGGGTAGGGGTTAGGGTTAGGGTACGCGTTACGGTTAGGGTAGTGATTAAACCTATCCCACTCTCTAGATACCCCTTAGCACGTAAAGGAATATTATTTGGGGGTTCAGCCATGGAAAAGAGTTTAGACACTAAGATAATATAAGGAACACACACATTATAAAGAAATCACATTAGGATTCTCTTTTTAAGCTGTTCCTTAAAACACTAGTGCTTAGGAAATCTATTGGAGGCAGAAGCAGTCAAGGGTAGCCTAGGGTTAGGGTTAGGCTTAGGGTTAGGCTTAGGGTACGGCTTAGGGTACGGGTTCGGGGAGGGCTTCGGGTACGGCGTAGGGTATGGGTTAGGGTTAGGGTTAGGGTTAGTGTTAGGGTTAGGGCTCGGTTTAGGTTACGGGTTAGGATTAGGGTACGTGTTAGGGTTAGGGTAGGGGTTAGCGTTAGGGTACGCGTTAGGGTTAGTGTAGTTATTAAACCTATCTCACTCTCTAGTTACCCCTTAGCACGTAAAGGAATATTATTTGGGGGTCCAGCCATGGAGAAGAGTTTAGACACTAGGATTAGATATGGAACACACCCATTATAAAGAAATCACATTAGGATTCTCTTTTTAAGCTGTTCCTTAAAACATTAGTGCTTAGGAAATCTATTGGAGGCAGAAGCAGTCAAGGGTAGCCTAGGGTTAGGGTTAGGCTTAGGGTTAGGCTTAGGGTACGGCTTAGGGTACGGGTTCGGGGAGGGCTTCGGGTACGGCGTAGGTTATGGTTTAGGGTTAGGGTTAGGGTTAGTGTTAGGGTTAGGGCTCGGTTTAGGGTACGGGTTAGGATTAGGGTACGTGTTAGGGTTAGGGTAGGGGTTAGCGTTAGGGTAGGCATTAGGGTTAGGGTAGTTATTAAACCTATCCCACTCTCTAGTTACCCCTTAGCACGTAAAGGAATATTATTTGGGGGTCCAGCCATGGAGAAGAGTTTAGACACTAGGATAAGATAAGGAACACACCCATTATAAAGAAATCACATTAGGATTCTCTTTTTAAGCTGTTCCTTAAAACACTAGTGCTTAGGAAATCTATTGGAGGTAGCAGCAGTCAAGGGTAGCCTAGGGTTAGGGTTAGGCTTAGGGTTAGGCTTATGATACGGCTTAGGGTACGGGTTCGGAGAGGGTTTCGGGTACGGCGTAGGGTATGGGTTAGCGTTAGGGTTAGGGTTAGTGTTAGGGTTAGGGCTCGGTTTAGGGTACGGGTTAGGATTAGGGTACGTGTTAGGGTTAGGGTAGGGGTTGGGTTAGGGTACGCGTTACGGTTAGGGTAGTTATTAAACCTGTCCCACTCTCTAGATACCCCTTAGCACGTAAAGGAATATTATTTGGGGGTCCAGCCATGGAGAAGAGTTTAGACACTAGGATAAGATAAGGAACACACCCATTATAAAGAAATCACATTAGGATAATCTTTTTAAGCTGTTCCTTAAAACACTAGTGCTTAGGAAATCTATTGGAGGCAGAAGCAGTCAAGGGTAGCCTAGGGTTAGGGTTAGGCTTAGGGTTAGGCTTAGGGTACGGCGTAGGGTACGGGTTCGGGGAGGGCTTCGGGTACGGCGTAGGGTATGGGTTAGGGTTAGGGTTAGGGTTAGTGTTAGGGTTAGGGCTCGGTTTAGGGTACGGGTTAGGATTAGGGTACGTGTTAGGGTTAGGGTAGGGGTTAGGGTTAGGGTACGCGTTACGGTTAGGGTAGTGATTAAACCTATCCCACTCTCTAGATACCCCTTAGCACGTAAAGGAATATTATTTGGGGGTTCAGCCATGGAAAAGAGTTTAGACACTAAGATAATATAAGGAACACACACATTATAAAGAAATCACATTAGGATTCTCTTTTTAAGCTGTTCCTTAAAACACTAGTGCTTAGGAAATCTATTGGAGGCAGAAGCAGTCAAGGGTAGCCTAGGGTTAGGGTTAGGCTTAGGGTTAGGCTTAGGGTACGGCTTAGGGTACGGGTTCGGGGAGGGCTTCGGGTACGGCGTAGGGTATGGGTTAGGGTTAGGGTTAGGGTTAGTGTTAGGGTTAGGGCTCGGTTTAGGTTACGGGTTAGGATTAGGGTACGTGTTAGGGTTAGGGTAGGGGTTAGCGTTAGGGTACGCGTTAGGGTTAGTGTAGTTATTAAACCTATCTCACTCTCTAGTTACCCCTTAGCACGTAAAGGAATATTATTTGGGGGTCCCGCCATGGAGAAGAGTTTAGACACTAGGATAAGGTAAGGAACACACCCATTATAAAGAAATCACATTAGGATTCTCTTTTTAAGCTGTTCCTTAAAACACTAGTGCTTAGGAAATCTATTGGAGGCAGAAGCAGTCAAGGGTAACCTAGGGTTAGGCTTAGGATTAGGCTTAGGGTACGGCTTAGGGTACGGGTTCGGGGAGGGCTTCGGGTACGGCGTAGGGTATGGGTTAGGGTTAGGGTTAGGGTTAGTGTTAGGGTTAGGGCTCGGTTTAGGGTACGTGTTAGGATTAGGGTACGTGTTAGGGTTAGGGTAGGGGTTAGGGTTAGGGTACGCGTTACGGTTAGGGTAGTTATTAAACCTATCCCACTCTCTAGATACCCCTTAGCACGTAAAGGAATATTATTTGGGGGTCCAGCCATGGAGAAGAGTTTAGACACTAAGATAATATAAGGAACACACACATTATAAAGAAATCACATTATGATTCTCTTTTTAAGCTGTTCCTTAAAACACTAATGCTTAGGAAATCTATTGGAGGCAGAAGCAGTCAAGGGTAGCCTAGGGTTAGGGTTAGGCTTAGGGTTAGGCTTAGGGTACGGATTAGGGTACGGGTTCGGGGAGGGCTTCGGGTACGGCATAGGGTATGGGTTAGGGTTAGGGTTAGGGTTAGTGTTAGGGTTAGGGCTCGGTTTAGGGTACGGGTTAGGATTACGGTACGTGTTAGGGTTAGGGTAGGGGTTAGGGTTAGGGTACGCGTTACGGTTAGGGTAGTTATTAAACCTATCCCACTCTCTAGATACCCCTTAGCACCTAAAGGAATATTATTTGTGGGTCCAGCCATGGAGAAGAGTTTAGACACTAAGATAATATAAGGAACACACACATTATAAAGAAATCACATTAGGATTCTCTTTTTAAGCTGTTCCTTAAAACACTAGTGCTTAGTAAATCTATTGGAGGCAGAAGCAGTCAAGGGTAGCCTAGGGTTCGGGTTAGGCTTAGGGTTAGGCTTAGGGTACGGCTTAGGGTACGGGTTCGGGGAGGGCTTCGGGTACGGCGTAGGGTATGGGTTAGGGTTAGGGTTAGGGTTAGTGTTAGGGTTAGGGCTCGGTTTAGGGTACGGGTTAGGATTAGGGTACGTGTTAGGGTTAGGGTAGGGGTTAGGGTTAGGGTACACGTTAGGGTTAGGGTAGTGATTAAACCTATCCCACTCTCTAGATACCCCTTAGCACATAAAGGAATATTATTTGGGGGTCCAGCCATGGAGAAGAGTTTAGACACTAGGATTAGATATGGAACACACCCATTATAAAGAAATCACATTAGGATTCTCTTTTTAAGCTGTTCCTTAAAACACTAGTGCTTAGGAAATCTATTGGAGGCAGAAGCAGTCAAGGGTAGCCTAGGGTTAGGGTTAGGCTTAGGGTTAGGCTTAGGGTACGGCTTAGGGTACGGGTTCGGGGAGGGCTTCGGGTACGGCGTAGGGTATGGGTTAGGGTTAGGGTTAGGGTTAGTGTTAGGGTTAGGGCTCGGTTTAGGGTACGGGTTAGGATTAGGGTACGTGTTAGGGTTAGGGTAGGGGTTAGCGTTAGGGTACGCGTTAGGGTTAGGGTAGTTATTAAACCTATCCCACTCTCTAGTTACCCCTTAGCACGTAAAGGAATATTATTTGGGGGTCCAGCCATGGAGAAGAGTTTAGACACTAGGATAAGATAAGGAACACACCCATTATAAAGAAATCACATTAGGATTCTCTTTTTAAGCTGTTCCTTAAAACACTAGTGCTTAGGAAATCTATTGGAGGCAGAAGCAGTCAAGGGTAGCCTAGGGTTAGGGTTAGGCTTAGGGTTAGGCTTATGATACGGCTTAGGGTACGGGTTCGGAGAGGGTTTCGGGTACGGCGTAGGGTATGGGTTAGCGTTAGGGTTAGGGTTAGTGTTAGGGTTAGGGCTCGGTTTAGGGTACGGGTTAGGATTAGGGTACGTGTTAGGGTTAGGGTAGGGGTTAGGGTTAGGGTACACGTTAGGGTTAGGGTAGTGATTAAACCTATCCCACTCTCTAGATACCCCTTAGCACATAAAGGAATATTATTTGGGGGTCCAGCCATGGAGAAGAGTTTTGACACTAGGATTAGATATGGAACACACCCATTATAAAGAAATCACATTAGGATTCTCTTTTTAAGCTGTTCCTTAAAACACTAGTGCTTAGGAAATCTATTGGAGGCAGAAGCAGTCAAGGGTAGCCTAGGGTTAGGGTTAGGCTTAGGGTTAGGCTTAGGGTACGGCTTTGGGTACGGGTTCGGGGAGGGCTTCGGGTACGGCGTAGGGTATGGGTTAGGGTTAGGGTTAGGGTTAGTGTTAGGGTTAGGGCTCGGTTTAGGGTACGGGTTAGGATTAGGGTACGTGTTAGGGTTAGGGTAGGGGTTAGCGTTAGGGTACGCGTTACGGTTAGGGTAGTTATTAAACCTGTCCCACTCTCTAGATACCCCTTAGCACGTAAAGGAATATTATTTGGGGGTCCAGCCATGGAGAAGAGTTTAGACACTAGGATAAGATAAGGAACACACCCATTATAAAGAAATCACATTAGGATAATCTTTTTAAGCTGTTCCTTAAAACACTAGTGCTTAGGAAATCTATTGGAGGCAGAAGCAGTCAAGGGTAGCCTAGGGTTAGGGTTAGGCTTAGGGTTAGGCTTAGGGTACGGCGTAGGGTACGGGTTCGGGGAGGGCTTCGGTTACGGCGTAGGGTATGGGTTAGGGTTAGGGTTAGGGTTAGTGTTAGGGTTAGGGCTCGGTTTAGGGTACGGGTTAGGATTAGGGTACGTGTTAGGGTTAGGGTAGGGGTTAGGGTTAGGGTACGCGTTACGGTTAGGGTAGTGATTAAACCTATCCCACTCTCTAGATACCCCTTAGCACGTAAAGGAATATTATTTGGGGGTCCAGCCATGGAGAAGAGTTTAGACACTAAGATAATATAAGGAACACACACATTATAAAGAAATCACATTAGGATTCTCTTTTTAAGCTGTTCCTTAAAACACTAGTGCTTAGGAAATCTATTGGAGGCAGAAGCAGTCAAGGGTAGCCTAGGGTTAGGGTTAGGCTTAGGGTTAGGCTTAGGGTACGGCTTAGGGTACGGGTTCGGGGAGGGCTTCGGGTACGGCGTAGGGTATGGGTTAGGGTTAGGGTTAGGGTTAGTGTTAGGGTTAGGGCTCGGTTTAGGTTACGGGTTAGGATTAGGGTACGTGTTAGGGTTAGGGTAGGGGTTAGCGTTAGGGTACGCGTTAGGGTTAGTGTAGTTATTAAACCTATCTCACTCTCTAGTTACCCCTTAGCACGTAAAGGAATATTATTTGGGGGTCCAGCCATGGAGAAGAGTTTAGACACTAGGATTAGATATGGAACACACCCATTATAAAGAAATCACATTAGGATTCTCTTTTTAAGCTGTTCCTTAAAACATTAGTGCTTAGGAAATCTATTGGAGGCAGAAGCAGTCAAGGGTAGCCTAGGGTTAGGGTTAGGCTTAGGGTTAGGCTTAGGGTACGGCTTAGGGTACGGGTTCGGGGAGGGCTTCGGGTACGGCGTAGGTTATGGGTTAGGGTTAGGGTTAGGGTTAGTGTTAGGGTTAGGGCTCGGTTTAGGGTACGGGTTAGGATTAGGGTACGTGTTAGGGTTAGGGTAGGGGTTAGCGTTAGGGTAGGCGTTAGGGTTAGGGTAGTTATTAAACCTATCCCACTCTCTAGTTACCCCTTAGCACGTAAAGGAATATTATTTGGGGGTCCAGCCATGGAGAAGAGTTTAGACACTAGGATAAGATAAGGAACACACCCATTATAAAGAAATCACATTAGGATTCTCTTTTTAAGCTGTTCCTTAAAACACTAGTGCTTAGGAAATCTATTGGAGGCAGCAGCAGTCAAGGGTAGCCTAGGGTTAGGGTTAGGCTTAGGGTTAGGCTTATGATACGGCTTAGGGTACGGGTTCGGAGAGGGTTTCGGGTACGGCGTAGGGTATGGGTTAGCGTTAGGGTTAGGGTTAGTGTTAGGGTTAGGGCTCGGTTTAGGGTACGGGTTAGGATTAGGGTACGTGTTAGGGTTAGGGTAGGGGTTGGGTTAGGGTACGCGTTACGGTTAGGGTAGTTATTAAACCTGTCCCACTCTCTAGATACCCCTTAGCACGTAAAGGAATATTATTTGGGGGTCCAGCCATGGAGAAGAGTTTAGACACTAGGATAAGATAAGGAACACACCCATTATAAAGAAATCACATTAGGATAATCTTTTTAAGCTGTTCCTTAAAACACTAGTGCTTAGGAAATCTATTGGAGGCAGAAGCAGTCAAGGGTAGCCTAGGGTTAGGGTTAGGCTTAGGGTTAGGCTTAGGGTACGGCGTAGGGTACGGGTTCGGGGAGGGCTTCGGGTACGGCGTAGGGTATGGGTTAGGGTTAGGGTTAGGGTTAGTGTTAGGGTTAGGGCTCGGTTTAGGGTACGGGTTAGGATTAGGGTACGTGTTAGGGTTAGGGTAGGGGTTAGGGTTAGGGTACGCGTTACGGTTAGGGTAGTGATTAAACCTATCCCACTCTCTAGATACCCCTTAGCACGTAAAGGAATATTATTTGGGGGTTCAGCCATGGAAAAGAGTTTAGACACTAAGATAATATAAGGAACACACACATTATAAAGAAATCACATTAGGATTCTCTTTTTAAGCTGTTCCTTAAAACACTAGTGCTTAGGAAATCTATTGGAGGCAGAAGCAGTCAAGGGTAGCCTAGGGTTAGGGTTAGGCTTAGGGTTAGGCTTAGGGTACGGCTTAGGGTACGGGTTCGGGGAGGGCTTCGGGTACGGCGTAGGGTATGGGTTAGGGTTAGGGTTAGGGTTAGTGTTAGGGTTAGGGCTCGGTTTAGGTTACGGGTTAGGATTAGGGTACGTGTTAGGGTTAGGGTAGGGGTTAGCGTTAGGGTACGCGTTAGGGTTAGTGTAGTTATTAAACCTATCTCACTCTCTAGTTACCCCTTAGCACGTAAAGGAATATTATTTGGGGGTCCAGCCATGGAGAAGAGTTTAGACACTAGGATTAGATATGGAACACACCCATTATAAAGAAATCACATTAGGATTCTCTTTTTAAGCTGTTCCTTAAAACATTAGTGCTTAGGAAATCTATTGGAGGCAGAAGCAGTCAAGGGTAGCCTAGGGTTAGGGTTAGGCTTAGGGTTAGGCTTAGGGTACGGCTTAGGGTACGGGTTCGGGGAGGGCTTCGGGTACGGCGTAGGTTATGGGTTAGGGTTAGGGTTAGGGTTAGTGTTAGGGTTAGGGCTCGGTTTAGGGTACGGGTTAGGATTAGGGTACGTGTTAGGGTTAGGGTAGGGGTTAGCGTTAGGGTAGGCATTAGGGTTAGGGTAGTTATTAAACCTATCCCACTCTCTAGTTACCCCTTAGCACGTAAAGGAATATTATTTGGGGGTCCAGCCATGGAGAAGAGTTTAGACACTAGGATAAGATAAGGAACACACCCATTATAAAGAAATCACATTAGGATTCTCTTTTTAAGCTGTTCCTTAAAACACTAGTGCTTAGGAAATCTATTGGAGGTAGCAGCAGTCAAGGGTAGCCTAGGGTTAGGGTTAGGCTTAGGGTTAGGCTTATGATACGGCTTAGGGTACGGGTTCGGAGAGGGTTTCGGGTACGGCGTAGGGTATGGGTTAGCGTTAGGGTTAGGGTTAGTGTTAGGGTTAGGGCTCGGTTTAGGGTACGGGTTAGGATTAGGGTACGTGTTAGGGTTAGGGTAGGGGTTGGGTTAGGGTACGCGTTACGGTTAGGGTAGTTATTAAACCTGTCCCACTCTCTAGATACCCCTTAGCACGTAAAGGAATATTATTTGGGGGTCCAGCCATGGAGAAGAGTTTAGACACTAGGATAAGATAAGGAACACACCCATTATAAAGAAATCACATTAGGATAATCTTTTTAAGCTGTTCCTTAAAACACTAGTGCTTAGGAAATCTATTGGAGGCAGAAGCAGTCAAGGGTAGCCTAGGGTTAGGGTTAGGCTTAGGGTTAGGCTTAGGGTACGGCGTAGGGTACGGGTTCGGGGAGGGCTTCGGGTACGGCGTAGGGTATGGGTTAGGGTTAGGGTTAGGGTTAGTGTTAGGGTTAGGGCTCGGTTTAGGGTACGGGTTAGGATTAGGGTACGTGTTAGGGTTAGGGTAGGGGTTAGGGTTAGGGTACGCGTTACGGTTAGGGTAGTGATTAAACCTATCCCACTCTCTAGATACCCCTTAGCACGTAAAGGAATATTATTTGGGGGTTCAGCCATGGAAAAGAGTTTAGACACTAAGATAATATAAGGAACACACACATTATAAAGAAATCACATTAGGATTCTCTTTTTAAGCTGTTCCTTAAAACACTAGTGCTTAGGAAATCTATTGGAGGCAGAAGCAGTCAAGGGTAGCCTAGGGTTAGGGTTAGGCTTAGGGTTAGGCTTAGGGTACGGCTTAGGGTACGGGTTCGGGGAGGGCTTCGGGTACGGCGTAGGGTATGGGTTAGGGTTAGGGTTAGGGTTAGTGTTAGGGTTAGGGCTCGGTTTAGGTTACGGGTTAGGATTAGGGTACGTGTTAGGGTTAGGGTAGGGGTTAGCGTTAGGGTACGCGTTAGGGTTAGTGTAGTTATTAAACCTATCTCACTCTCTAGTTACCCCTTAGCACGTAAAGGAATATTATTTGGGGGTCCCGCCATGGAGAAGAGTTTAGACACTAGGATAAGGTAAGGAACACACCCATTATAAAGAAATCACATTAGGATTCTCTTTTTAAGCTGTTCCTTAAAACACTAGTGCTTAGGAAATCTATTGGAGGCAGAAGCAGTCAAGGGTAACCTAGGGTTAGGCTTAGGATTAGGCTTAGGGTACGGCTTAGGGTACGGGTTCGGGGAGGGCTTCGGGTACGGCGTAGGGTATGGGTTAGGGTTAGGGTTAGGGTTAGTGTTAGGGTTAGGGCTCGGTTTAGGGTACGTGTTAGGATTAGGGTACGTGTTAGGGTTAGGGTAGGGGTTAGGGTTAGGGTACGCGTTACGGTTAGGGTAGTTATTAAACCTATCCCACTCTCTAGATACCCCTTAGCACGTAAAGGAATATTATTTGGGGGTCCAGCCATGGAGAAGAGTTTAGACACTAAGATAATATAAGGAACACACACATTATAAAGAAATCACATTATGATTCTCTTTTTAAGCTGTTCCTTAAAACACTAATGCTTAGGAAATCTATTGGAGGCAGAAGCAGTCAAGGGTAGCCTAGGGTTAGGGTTAGGCTTAGGGTTAGGCTTAGGGTACGGATTAGGGTACGGGTTCGGGGAGGGCTTCGGGTACGGCATAGGGTATGGGTTAGGGTTAGGGTTAGGGTTAGTGTTAGGGTTAGGGCTCGGTTTAGGGTACGGGTTAGGATTACGGTACGTGTTAGGGTTAGGGTAGGGGTTAGGGTTAGGGTACGCGTTACGGATAGGGTAGTTATTAAACCTATCCCACTCTCTAGATACCCCTTAGCACCTAAAGGAATATTATTTGTGGGTCCAGCCATGGAGAAGAGTTTAGACACTAAGATAATATAAGGAACACACACATTATAAAGAAATCACATTAGGATTCTCTTTTTAAGCTGTTCCTTAAAACACTAGTGCTTAGTAAATCTATTGGAGGCAGAAGCAGTCAAGGGTAGCCTAGGGTTCGGGTTAGGCTTAGGGTTAGGCTTAGGGTACGGCTTAGGGTACGGGTTCGGGGAGGGCTTCGGGTACGGCGTAGGGTATGGGTTAGGGTTAGGGTTAGGGTTAGTGTTAGGGTTAGGGCTCGGTTTAGGGTACGGGTTAGGATTAGGGTACGTGTTAGGGTTAGGGTAGGGGTTAGGGTTAGGGTACACGTTAGGGTTAGGGTAGTGATTAAACCTATCCCACTCTCTAGATACCCCTTAGCACATAAAGGAATATTATTTGGGGGTCCAGCCATGGAGAAGAGTTTAGACACTAGGATTAGATATGGAACACACCCATTATAAAGAAATCACATTAGGATTCTCTTTTTAAGCTGTTCCTTAAAACACTAGTGCTTAGGAAATCTATTGGAGGCAGAAGCAGTCAAGGGTAGCCTAGGGTTAGGGTTAGGCTTAGGGTTAGGCTTAGGGTACGGCTTAGGGTACGGGTTCGGGGAGGGCTTCGGGTACGGCGTAGGGTATGGGTTAGGGTTAGGGTTAGGGTTAGTGTTAGGGTTAGGGCTCGGTTTAGGGTACGGGTTAGGATTAGGGTACGTGTTAGGGTTAGGGTAGGGGTTAGCGTTAGGGTACGCGTTAGGGTTAGGGTAGTTATTAAACCTATCCCACTCTCTAGTTACCCCTTAGCACGTAAAGGAATATTATTTGGGGGTCCAGCCATGGAGAAGAGTTTAGACACTAGGATAAGATAAGGAACACACCCATTATAAAGAAATCACATTAGGATTCTCTTTTTAAGCTGTTCCTTAAAACACTAGTGCTTAGGAAATCTATTGGAGGCAGAAGCAGTCAAGGGTAGCCTAGGGTTAGGGTTAGGCTTAGGGTTAGGCTTATGATACGGCTTAGGGTACGGGTTCGGAGAGGGTTTCGGGTACGGCGTAGGGTATGGGTTAGCGTTAGGGTTAGGGTTAGTGTTAGGGTTAGGGCTCGGTTTAGGGTACGGGTTAGGATTAGGGTACGTGTTAGGGTTAGGGTAGGGGTTAGGGTTAGGGTACACGTTAGGGTTAGGGTAGTGATTAAACCTATCCCACTCTCTAGATACCCCTTAGCACATAAAGGAATATTATTTGGGGGTCCAGCCATGGAGAAGAGTTTTGACACTAGGATTAGATATGGAACACACCCATTATAAAGAAATCACATTAGGATTCTCTTTTTAAGCTGTTCCTTAAAACACTAGTGCTTAGGAAATCTATTGGAGGCAGAAGCAGTCAAGGGTAGCCTAGGGTTAGGGTTAGGCTTAGGGTTAGGCTTAGGGTACGGCTTTGGGTACGGGTTCGGGGAGGGCTTCGGGTACGGCGTAGGGTATGGGTTAGGGTTAGGGTTAGGGTTAGTGTTAGGGTTAGGGCTCGGTTTAGGGTACGGGTTAGGATTAGGGTACGTGTTAGGGTTAGGGTAGGGGTTAGCGTTAGGGTACGCGTTACGGTTAGGGTAGTTATTAAACCTGTCCCACTCTCTAGATACCCCTTAGCACGTAAAGGAATATTATTTGGGGGTCCAGCCATGGAGAAGAGTTTAGACACTAGGATAAGATAAGGAACACACCCATTATAAAGAAATCACATTAGGATAATCTTTTTAAGCTGTTCCTTAAAACACTAGTGCTTAGGAAATCTATTGGAGGCAGAAGCAGTCAAGGGTAGCCTAGGGTTAGGGTTAGGCTTAGGGTTAGGCTTAGGGTACGGCGTAGGGTACGGGTTCGGGGAGGGCTTCGGTTACGGCGTAGGGTATGGGTTAGGGTTAGGGTTAGGGTTAGTGTTAGGGTTAGGGCTCGGTTTAGGGTACGGGTTAGGATTAGGGTACGTGTTAGGGTTAGGGTAGGGGTTAGGGTTAGGGTACGCGTTACGGTTAGGGTAGTGATTAAACCTATCCCACTCTCTAGATACCCCTTAGCACGTAAAGGAATATTATTTGGGGGTCCAGCCATGGAGAAGAGTTTAGACACTAAGATAATATAAGGAACACACACATTATAAAGAAATCACATTAGGATTCTCTTTTTAAGCTGTTCCTTAAAACACTAGTGCTTAGGAAATCTATTGGAGGCAGAAGCAGTCAAGGGTAGCCTAGGGTTAGGGTTAGGCTTAGGGTTAGGCTTAGGGTACGGCTTAGGGTACGGGTTCGGGGAGGGCTTCGGGTACGGCGTAGGGTATGGGTTAGGGTTAGGGTTAGGGTTAGTGTTAGGGTTAGGGCTCGGTTTAGGTTACGGGTTAGGATTAGGGTACGTGTTAGGGTTAGGGTAGGGGTTAGCGTTAGGGTACGCGTTAGGGTTAGTGTAGTTATTAAACCTATCTCACTCTCTAGTTACCCCTTAGCACGTAAAGGAATATTATTTGGGGGTCCAGCCATGGAGAAGAGTTTAGACACTAGGATTAGATATGGAACACACCCATTATAAAGAAATCACATTAGGATTCTCTTTTTAAGCTGTTCCTTAAAACATTAGTGCTTAGGAAATCTATTGGAGGCAGAAGCAGTCAAGGGTAGCCTAGGGTTAGGGTTAGGCTTAGGGTTAGGCTTAGGGTACGGCTTAGGGTACGGGTTCGGGGAGGGCTTCGGGTACGGCGTAGGTTATGGGTTAGGGTTAGGGTTAGGGTTAGTGTTAGGGTTAGGGCTCGGTTTAGGGTACGGGTTAGGATTAGGGTACGTGTTAGGGTTAGGGTAGGGGTTAGCGTTAGGGTAGGCGTTAGGGTTAGGGTAGTTATTAAACCTATCCCACTCTCTAGTTACCCCTTAGCACGTAAAGGAATATTATTTGGGGGTCCAGCCATGGAGAAGAGTTTAGACACTAGGATAAGATAAGGAACACACCCATTATAAAGAAATCACATTAGGATTCTCTTTTTAAGCTGTTCCTTAAAACACTAGTGCTTAGGAAATCTATTGGAGGCAGCAGCAGTCAAGGGTAGCCTAGGGTTAGGGTTAGGCTTAGGGTTAGGCTTATGATACGGCTTAGGGTACGGGTTCGGAGAGGGTTTCGGGTACGGCGTAGGGTATGGGTTAGCGTTAGGGTTAGGGTTAGTGTTAGGGTTAGGGCTCGGTTTAGGGTACGGGTTAGGATTAGGGTACGTGTTAGGGTTAGGGTAGGGGTTGGGTTAGGGTACGCGTTACGGTTAGGGTAGTTATTAAACCTGTCCCACTCTCTTGATACCCCTTAGCACGTAAAGGAATATTATTTGGGGGTCCAGCCATGGAGAAGAGTTTAGACACTAGGATAAGATAAGGAACACACCCATTATAAAGAAATCACATTAGGATAATCTTTTTAAGCTGTTCCTTAAAACACTAGTGCTTAGGAAATCTATTGGAGGCAGAAGCAGTCAAGGGTAGCCTAGGGTTAGGGTTAGGCTTAGGGTTAGGCTTAGGGTACGGCGTAGGGTACGGGTTCGGGGAGGGCTTCGGGTACGGCGTAGGGTATGGGTTAGGGTTAGGGTTAGGGTTAGTGTTAGGGTTAGGGCTCGGTTTAGGGTACGGGTTAGGATTAGGGTACGTGTTAGGGTTAGGGTAGGGGTTAGGGTTAGGGTACGCGTTACGGTTAGGGTAGTGATTAAACCTATCCCACTCTCTAGATACCCCTTAGCACGTAAAGGAATATTATTTGGGGGTTCAGCCATGGAAAAGAGTTTAGACACTAAGATAATATAAGGAACACACACATTATAAAGAAATCACATTAGGATTCTCTTTTTAAGCTGTTCCTTAAAACACTAGTGCTTAGGAAATCTATTGGAGGCAGAAGCAGTCAAGGGTAGCCTAGGGTTAGGGTTAGGCTTAGGGTTAGGCTTAGGGTACGGCTTAGGGTACGGGTTCGGGGAGGGCTTCGGGTACGGCGTAGGGTATGGGTTAGGGTTAGGGTTAGGGTTAGTGTTAGGGTTAGGGCTCGGTTTAGGTTACGGGTTAGGATTAGGGTACGTGTTAGGGTTAGGGTAGGGGTTAGCGTTAGGGTACGCGTTAGGGTTAGTGTAGTTATTAAACCTATCTCACTCTCTAGTTACCCCTTAGCACGTAAAGGAATATTATTTGGGGGTCCAGCCATGGAGAAGAGTTTAGACACTAGGATTAGATATGGAACACACCCATTATAAAGAAATCACATTAGGATTCTCTTTTTAAGCTGTTCCTTAAAACATTAGTGCTTAGGAAATCTATTGGAGGCAGAAGCAGTCAAGGGTAGCCTAGGGTTAGGGTTAGGCTTAGGGTTAGGCTTAGGGTACGGCTTAGGGTACGGGTTCGGGGAGGGCTTCGGGTACGGCGTAGGTTATGGGTTAGGGTTAGGGTTAGGGTTAGTGTTAGGGTTAGGGCTCGGTTTAGGGTACGGGTTAGGATTAGGGTACGTGTTAGGGTTAGGGTAGGGGTTAGCGTTAGGGTAGGCATTAGGGTTAGGGTAGTTATTAAACCTATCCCACTCTCTAGTTACCCCTTAGCACGTAAAGGAATATTATTTGGGGGTCCAGCCATGGAGAAGAGTTTAGACACTAGGATAAGATAAGGAACACACCCATTATAAAGAAATCACATTAGGATTCTCTTTTTAAGCTGTTCCTTAAAACACTAGTGCTTAGGAAATCTATTGGAGGTAGCAGCAGTCAAGGGTAGCCTAGGGTTAGGGTTAGGCTTAGGGTTAGGCTTATGATACGGCTTAGGGTACGGGTTCGGAGAGGGTTTCGGGTACGGCGTAGGGTATGGGTTAGCGTTAGGGTTAGGGTTAGTGTTAGGGTTAGGGCTCGGTTTAGGGTACGGGTTAGGATTAGGGTACGTGTTAGGGTTAGGGTAGGGGTTGGGTTAGGGTACGCGTTACGGTTAGGGTAGTTATTAAACCTGTCCCACTCTCTAGATACCCCTTAGCACGTAAAGGAATATTATTTGGGGGTCCAGCCATGGAGAAGAGTTTAGACACTAGGATAAGATAAGGAACACACCCATTATAAAGAAATCACATTAGGATAATCTTTTTAAGCTGTTCCTTAAAACACTAGTGCTTAGGAAATCTATTGGAGGCAGAAGCAGTCAAGGGTAGCCTAGGGTTAGGGTTAGGCTTAGGGTTAGGCTTAGGGTACGGCGTAGGGTACGGGTTCGGGGAGGGCTTCGGGTACGGCGTAGGGTATGGGTTAGGGTTAGGGTTAGGGTTAGTGTTAGGGTTAGGGCTCGGTTTAGGGTACGGGTTAGGATTAGGGTACGTGTTAGGGTTAGGGTAGGGGTTAGGGTTAGGGTACGCGTTACGGTTAGGGTAGTGATTAAACCTATCCCACTCTCTAGATACCCCTTAGCACGTAAAGGAATATTATTTGGGGGTTCAGCCATGGAAAAGAGTTTAGACACTAAGATAATATAAGGAACACACACATTATAAAGAAATCACATTAGGATTCTCTTTTTAAGCTGTTCCTTAAAACACTAGTGCTTAGGAAATCTATTGGAGGCAGAAGCAGTCAAGGGTAGCCTAGGGTTAGGGTTAGGCTTAGGGTTAGGCTTAGGGTACGGCTTAGGGTACGGGTTCGGGGAGGGCTTCGGGTACGGCGTAGGGTATGGGTTAGGGTTAGGGTTAGGGTTAGTGTTAGGGTTAGGGCTCGGTTTAGGTTACGGGTTAGGATTAGGGTACGTGTTAGGGTTAGGGTAGGGGTTAGCGTTAGGGTACGCGTTAGGGTTAGTGTAGTTATTAAACCTATCTCACTCTCTAGTTACCCCTTAGCACGTAAAGGAATATTATTTGGGGGTCCCGCCATGGAGAAGAGTTTAGACACTAGGATAAGGTAAGGAACACACCCATTATAAAGAAATCACATTAGGATTCTCTTTTTAAGCTGTTCCTTAAAACACTAGTGCTTAGGAAATCTATTGGAGGCAGAAGCAGTCAAGGGTAACCTAGGGTTAGGCTTAGGATTAGGCTTAGGGTACGGCTTAGGGTACGGGTTCGGGGAGGGCTTCGGGTACGGCGTAGGGTATGGGTTAGGGTTAGGGTTAGGGTTAGTGTTAGGGTTAGGGCTCGGTTTAGGGTACGTGTTAGGATTAGGGTACGTGTTAGGGTTAGGGTAGGGGTTAGGGTTAGGGTACGCGTTACGGTTAGGGTAGTTATTAAACCTATCCCACTCTCTAGATACCCCTTAGCACGTAAAGGAATATTATTTGGGGGTCCAGCCATGGAGAAGAGTTTAGACACTAAGATAATATAAGGAACACACACATTATAAAGAAATCACATTATGATTCTCTTTTTAAGCTGTTCCTTAAAACACTAATGCTTAGGAAATCTATTGGAGGCAGAAGCAGTCAAGGGTAGCCTAGGGTTAGGGTTAGGCTTAGGGTTAGGCTTAGGGTACGGATTAGGGTACGGGTTCGGGGAGGGCTTCGGGTACGGCATAGGGTATGGGTTAGGGTTAGGGTTAGGGTTAGTGTTAGGGTTAGGGCTCGGTTTAGGGTACGGGTTAGGATTACGGTACGTGTTAGGGTTAGGGTAGGGGTTAGGGTTAGGGTACGCGTTACGGTTAGGGTAGTTATTAAACCTATCCCACTCTCTAGATACCCCTTAGCACCTAAAGGAATATTATTTGTGGGTCCAGCCATGGAGAAGAGTTTAGACACTAAGATAATATAAGGAACACACCCATTATAAAGAAATCACATTAGGATTCTCTTTTTAAGCTGTTCCTTAAAACACTAGTGCTTAGGAAATCTATTGGAGGCAGAAGCAGTCAAGGGTAGCCTAGGGTTAGGGTTAGGCTTAGGGTTAGGCTTATGATACGGCTTAGGGTACGGGTTCGGAGAGGGTTTCGGGTACGGCGTAGGGTATGGGTTAGCGTTAGGGTTAGGGTTAGTGTTAGGGTTAGGGCTCGGTTTAGGGTACGGGTTAGGATTAGGGTACGTGTTAGGGTTAGGGTAGGGGTTAGGGTTAGGGTACACGTTAGGGTTAGGGTAGTGATTAAACCTATCCCACTCTCTAGATACCCCTTAGCACATAAAGGAATATTATTTGGGGGTCCAGCCATGGAGAAGAGTTTTGACACTAGGATTAGATATGGAACACACCCATTATAAAGAAATCACATTAGGATTCTCTTTTTAAGCTGTTCCTTAAAACACTAGTGCTTAGGAAATCTATTGGAGGCAGAAGCAGTCAAGGGTAGCCTAGGGTTAGGGTTAGGCTTAGGGTTAGGCTTAGGGTACGGCTTTGGGTACGGGTTCGGGGAGGGCTTCGGGTACGGCGTAGGGTATGGGTTAGGGTTAGGGTTAGGGTTAGTGTTAGGGTTAGGGCTCGGTTTAGGGTACGGGTTAGGATTAGGGTACGTGTTAGGGTTAGGGTAGGGGTTAGCGTTAGGGTACGCGTTACGGTTAGGGTAGTTATTAAACCTGTCCCACTCTCTAGATACCCCTTAGCACGTAAAGGAATATTATTTGGGGGTCCAGCCATGGAGAAGAGTTTAGACACTAGGATAAGATAAGGAACACACCCATTATAAAGAAATCACATTAGGATAATCTTTTTAAGCTGTTCCTTAAAACACTAGTGCTTAGGAAATCTATTGGAGGCAGAAGCAGTCAAGGGTAGCCTAGGGTTAGGGTTAGGCTTAGGGTTAGGCTTAGGGTACGGCGTAGGGTACGGGTTCGGGGAGGGCTTCGGTTACGGCGTAGGGTATGGGTTAGGGTTAGGGTTAGGGTTAGTGTTAGGGTTAGGGCTCGGTTTAGGGTACGGGTTAGGATTAGGGTACGTGTTAGGGTTAGGGTAGGGGTTAGGGTTAGGGTACGCGTTACGGTTAGGGTAGTGATTAAACCTATCCCACTCTCTAGATACCCCTTAGCACGTAAAGGAATATTATTTGGGGGTCCAGCCATGGAGAAGAGTTTAGACACTAAGATAATATAAGGAACACACACATTATAAAGAAATCACATTAGGATTCTCTTTTTAAGCTGTTCCTTAAAACACTAGTGCTTAGGAAATCTATTGGAGGCAGAAGCAGTCAAGGGTAGCCTAGGGTTAGGGTTAGGCTTAGGGTTAGGCTTAGGGTACGGCTTAGGGTACGGGTTCGGGGAGGGCTTCGGGTACGGCGTAGGGTATGGGTTAGGGTTAGGGTTAGGGTTAGTGTTAGGGTTAGGGCTCGGTTTAGGTTACGGGTTAGGATTAGGGTACGTGTTAGGGTTAGGGTAGGGGTTAGCGTTAGGGTACGCGTTAGGGTTAGTGTAGTTATTAAACCTATCTCACTCTCTAGTTACCCCTTAGCACGTAAAGGAATATTATTTGGGGGTCCAGCCATGGAGAAGAGTTTAGACACTAGGATTAGATATGGAACACACCCATTATAAAGAAATCACATTAGGATTCTCTTTTTAAGCTGTTCCTTAAAACATTAGTGCTTAGGAAATCTATTGGAGGCAGAAGCAGTCAAGGGTAGCCTAGGGTTAGGGTTAGGCTTAGGGTTAGGCTTAGGGTACGGCTTAGGGTACGGGTTCGGGGAGGGCTTCGGGTACGGCGTAGGTTATGGGTTAGGGTTAGGGTTAGGGTTAGTGTTAGGGTTAGGGCTCGGTTTAGGGTACGGGTTAGGATTAGGGTACGTGTTAGGGTTAGGGTAGGGGTTAGCGTTAGGGTAGGCGTTAGGGTTAGGGTAGTTATTAAACCTATCCCACTCTCTAGTTACCCCTTAGCACGTAAAGGAATATTATTTGGGGGTCCAGCCATGGAGAAGAGTTTAGACACTAGGATAAGATAAGGAACACACCCATTATAAAGAAATCACATTAGGATTCTCTTTTTAAGCTGTTCCTTAAAACACTAGTGCTTAGGAAATCTATTGGAGGCAGCAGCAGTCAAGGGTAGCCTAGGGTTAGGGTTAGGCTTAGGGTTAGGCTTATGATACGGCTTAGGGTACGGGTTCGGAGAGGGTTTCGGGTACGGCGTAGGGTATGGGTTAGCGTTAGGGTTAGGGTTAGTGTTAGGGTTAGGGCTCGGTTTAGGGTACGGGTTAGGATTAGGGTACGTGTTAGGGTTAGGGTAGGGGTTGGGTTAGGGTACGCGTTACGGTTAGGGTAGTTATTAAACCTGTCCCACTCTCTAGATACCCCTTAGCACGTAAAGGAATATTATTTGGGGGTCCAGCCATGGAGAAGAGTTTAGACACTAGGATAAGATAAGGAACACACCCATTATAAAGAAATCACATTAGGATAATCTTTTTAAGCTGTTCCTTAAAACACTAGTGCTTAGGAAATCTATTGGAGGCAGAAGCAGTCAAGGGTAGCCTAGGGTTAGGGTTAGGCTTAGGGTTAGGCTTAGGGTACGGCGTAGGGTACGGGTTCGGGGAGGGCTTCGGGTACGGCGTAGGGTATGGGTTAGGGTTAGGGTTAGGGTTAGTGTTAGGGTTAGGGCTCGGTTTAGGGTACGGGTTAGGATTAGGGTACGTGTTAGGGTTAGGGTAGGGGTTAGGGTTAGGGTACGCGTTACGGTTAGGGTAGTGATTAAACCTATCCCACTCTCTAGATACCCCTTAGCACGTAAAGGAATATTATTTGGGGGTTCAGCCATGGAAAAGAGTTTAGACACTAAGATAATATAAGGAACACACACATTATAAAGAAATCACATTAGGATTCTCTTTTTAAGCTGTTCCTTAAAACACTAGTGCTTAGGAAATCTATTGGAGGCAGAAGCAGTCAAGGGTAGCCTAGGGTTAGGGTTAGGCTTAGGGTTAGGCTTAGGGTACGGCTTAGGGTACGGGTTCGGGGAGGGCTTCGGGTACGGCGTAGGGTATGGGTTAGGGTTAGGGTTAGGGTTAGTGTTAGGGTTAGGGCTCGGTTTAGGTTACGGGTTAGGATTAGGGTACGTGTTAGGGTTAGGGTAGGGGTTAGCGTTAGGGTACGCGTTAGGGTTAGTGTAGTTATTAAACCTATCTCACTCTCTAGTTACCCCTTAGCACGTAAAGGAATATTATTTGGGGGTCCAGCCATGGAGAAGAGTTTAGACACTAGGATTAGATATGGAACACACCCATTATAAAGAAATCACATTAGGATTCTCTTTTTAAGCTGTTCCTTAAAACATTAGTGCTTAGGAAATCTATTGGAGGCAGAAGCAGTCAAGGGTAGCCTAGGGTTAGGGTTAGGCTTAGGGTTAGGCTTAGGGTACGGCTTAGGGTACGGGTTCGGGGAGGGCTTCGGGTACGGCGTAGGTTATGGGTTAGGGTTAGGGTTAGGGTTAGTGTTAGGGTTAGGGCTCGGTTTAGGGTACGGGTTAGGATTAGGGTACGTGTTAGGGTTAGGGTAGGGGTTAGCGTTAGGGTAGGCATTAGGGTTAGGGTAGTTATTAAACCTATCCCACTCTCTAGTTACCCCTTAGCACGTAAAGGAATATTATTTGGGGGTCCAGCCATGGAGAAGAGTTTAGACACTAGGATAAGATAAGGAACACACCCATTATAAAGAAATCACATTAGGATTCTCTTTTTAAGCTGTTCCTTAAAACACTAGTGCTTAGGAAATCTATTGGAGGTAGCAGCAGTCAAGGGTAGCCTAGGGTTAGGGTTAGGCTTAGGGTTAGGCTTATGATACGGCTTAGGGTACGGGTTCGGAGAGGGTTTCGGGTACGGCGTAGGGTATGGGTTAGCGTTAGGGTTAGGGTTAGTGTTAGGGTTAGGGCTCGGTTTAGGGTACGGGTTAGGATTAGGGTACGTGTTAGGGTTAGGGTAGGGGTTGGGTTAGGGTACGCGTTACGGTTAGGGTAGTTATTAAACCTGTCCCACTCTCTAGATACCCCTTAGCACGTAAAGGAATATTATTTGGGGGTCCAGCCATGGAGAAGAGTTTAGACACTAGGATAAGATAAGGAACACACCCATTATAAAGAAATCACATTAGGATAATCTTTTTAAGCTGTTCCTTAAAACACTAGTGCTTAGGAAATCTATTGGAGGCAGAAGCAGTCAAGGGTAGCCTAGGGTTAGGGTTAGGCTTAGGGTTAGGCTTAGGGTACGGCGTAGGGTACGGGTTCGGGGAGGGCTTCGGGTACGGCGTAGGGTATGGGTTAGGGTTAGGGTTAGGGTTAGTGTTAGGGTTAGGGCTCGGTTTAGGGTACGGGTTAGGATTAGGGTACGTGTTAGGGTTAGGGTAGGGGTTAGGGTTAGGGTACGCGTTACGGTTAGGGTAGTGATTAAACCTATCCCACTCTCTAGATACCCCTTAGCACGTAAAGGAATATTATTTGGGGGTTCAGCCATGGAAAAGAGTTTAGACACTAAGATAATATAAGGAACACACACATTATAAAGAAATCACATTAGGATTCTCTTTTTAAGCTGTTCCTTAAAACACTAGTGCTTAGGAAATCTATTGGAGGCAGAAGCAGTCAAGGGTAGCCTAGGGTTAGGGTTAGGCTTAGGGTTAGGCTTAGGGTACGGCTTAGGGTACGGGTTCGGGGAGGGCTTCGGGTACGGCGTAGGGTATGGGTTAGGGTTAGGGTTAGGGTTAGTGTTAGGGTTAGGGCTCGGTTTAGGTTACGGGTTAGGATTAGGGTACGTGTTAGGGTTAGGGTAGGGGTTAGCGTTAGGGTACGCGTTAGGGTTAGTGTAGTTATTAAACCTATCTCACTCTCTAGTTACCCCTTAGCACGTAAAGGAATATTATTTGGGGGTCCCGCCATGGAGAAGAGTTTAGACACTAGGATAAGGTAAGGAACACACCCATTATAAAGAAATCACATTAGGATTCTCTTTTTAAGCTGTTCCTTAAAACACTAGTGCTTAGGAAATCTATTGGAGGCAGAAGCAGTCAAGGGTAACCTAGGGTTAGGCTTAGGATTAGGCTTAGGGTACGGCTTAGGGTACGGGTTCGGGGAGGGCTTCGGGTACGGCGTAGGGTATGGGTTAGGGTTAGGGTTAGGGTTAGTGTTAGGGTTAGGGCTCGGTTTAGGGTACGTGTTAGGATTAGGGTACGTGTTAGGGTTAGGGTAGGGGTTAGGGTTAGGGTACGCGTTACGGTTAGGGTAGTTATTAAACCTATCCCACTCTCTAGATACCCCTTAGCACGTAAAGGAATATTATTTGGGGGTCCAGCCATGGAGAAGAGTTTAGACACTAAGATAATATAAGGAACACACACATTATAAAGAAATCACATTATGATTCTCTTTTTAAGCTGTTCCTTAAAACACTAATGCTTAGGAAATCTATTGGAGGCAGAAGCAGTCAAGGGTAGCCTAGGGTTAGGGTTAGGCTTAGGGTTAGGCTTAGGGTACGGATTAGGGTACGGGTTCGGGGAGGGCTTCGGGTACGGCATAGGGTATGGGTTAGGGTTAGGGTTAGGGTTAGTGTTAGGGTTAGGGCTCGGTTTAGGGTACGGGTTAGGATTACGGTACGTGTTAGGGTTAGGGTAGGGGTTAGGGTTAGGGTACGCGTTACGGTTAGGGTAGTTATTAAACCTATCCCACTCTCTAGATACCCCTTAGCACCTAAAGGAATATTATTTGTGGGTCCAGCCATGGAGAAGAGTTTAGACACTAAGATAATATAAGGAACACACACATTATAAAGAAATCACATTAGGATTCTCTTTTTAAGCTGTTCCTTAAAACACTAGTGCTTAGTAAATCTATTGGAGGCAGAAGCAGTCAAGGGTAGCCTAGGGTTCGGGTTAGGCTTAGGGTTAGGCTTAGGGTACGGCTTAGGGTACGGGTTCGGGGAGGGCTTCGGGTACGGCGTAGGGTATGGGTTAGGGTTAGGGTTAGGGTTAGTGTTAGGGTTAGGGCTCGGTTTAGGGTACGGGTTAGGATTAGGGTACGTGTTAGGGTTAGGGTAGGGGTTAGGGTTAGGGTACACGTTAGGGTTAGGGTAGTGATTAAACCTATCCCACTCTCTAGATACCCCTTAGCACATAAAGGAATATTATTTGGGGGTCCAGCCATGGAGAAGAGTTTAGACACTAGGATTAGATATGGAACACACCCATTATAAAGAAATCACATTAGGATTCTCTTTTTAAGCTGTTCCTTAAAACACTAGTGCTTAGGAAATCTATTGGAGGCAGAAGCAGTCAAGGGTAGCCTAGGGTTAGGGTTAGGCTTAGGGTTAGGCTTAGGGTACGGCTTAGGGTACGGGTTCGGGGAGGGCTTCGGGTACGGCGTAGGGTATGGGTTAGGGTTAGGGTTAGGGTTAGTGTTAGGGTTAGGGCTCGGTTTAGGGTACGGGTTAGGATTAGGGTACGTGTTAGGGTTAGGGTAGGGGTTAGCGTTAGGGTACGCGTTAGGGTTAGGGTAGTTATTAAACCTATCCCACTCTCTAGTTACCCCTTAGCACGTAAAGGAATATTATTTGGGGGTCCAGCCATGGAGAAGAGTTTAGACACTAGGATAAGATAAGGAACACACCCATTATAAAGAAATCACATTAGGATTCTCTTTTTAAGCTGTTCCTTAAAACACTAGTGCTTAGGAAATCTATTGGAGGCAGAAGCAGTCAAGGGTAGCCTAGGGTTAGGGTTAGGCTTAGGGTTAGGCTTATGATACGGCTTAGGGTACGGGTTCGGAGAGGGTTTCGGGTACGGCGTAGGGTATGGGTTAGCGTTAGGGTTAGGGTTAGTGTTAGGGTTAGGGCTCGGTTTAGGGTACGGGTTAGGATTAGGGTACGTGTTAGGGTTAGGGTAGGGGTTAGGGTTAGGGTACACGTTAGGGTTAGGGTAGTGATTAAACCTATCCCACTCTCTAGATACCCCTTAGCACATAAAGGAATATTATTTGGGGGTCCAGCCATGGAGAAGAGTTTTGACACTAGGATTAGATATGGAACACACCCATTATAAAGAAATCACATTAGGATTCTCTTTTTAAGCTGTTCCTTAAAACACTAGTGCTTAGGAAATCTATTGGAGGCAGAAGCAGTCAAGGGTAGCCTAGGGTTAGGGTTAGGCTTAGGGTTAGGCTTAGGGTACGGCTTTGGGTACGGGTTCGGGGAGGGCTTCGGGTACGGCGTAGGGTATGGGTTAGGGTTAGGGTTAGGGTTAGTGTTAGGGTTAGGGCTCGGTTTAGGGTACGGGTTAGGATTAGGGTACGTGTTAGGGTTAGGGTAGGGGTTAGCGTTAGGGTACGCGTTACGGTTAGGGTAGTTATTAAACCTGTCCCACTCTCTAGATACCCCTTAGCACGTAAAGGAATATTATTTGGGGGTCCAGCCATGGAGAAGAGTTTAGACACTAGGATAAGATAAGGAACACACCCATTATAAAGAAATCACATTAGGATAATCTTTTTAAGCTGTTCCTTAAAACACTAGTGCTTAGGAAATCTATTGGAGGCAGAAGCAGTCAAGGGTAGCCTAGGGTTAGGGTTAGGCTTAGGGTTAGGCTTAGGGTACGGCGTAGGGTACGGGTTCGGGGAGGGCTTCGGTTACGGCGTAGGGTATGGGTTAGGGTTAGGGTTAGGGTTAGTGTTAGGGTTAGGGCTCGGTTTAGGGTACGGGTTAGGATTAGGGTACGTGTTAGGGTTAGGGTAGGGGTTAGGGTTAGGGTACGCGTTACGGTTAGGGTAGTGATTAAACCTATCCCACTCTCTAGATACCCCTTAGCACGTAAAGGAATATTATTTGGGGGTCCAGCCATGGAGAAGAGTTTAGACACTAAGATAATATAAGGAACACACACATTATAAAGAAATCACATTAGGATTCTCTTTTTAAGCTGTTCCTTAAAACACTAGTGCTTAGGAAATCTATTGGAGGCAGAAGCAGTCAAGGGTAGCCTAGGGTTAGGGTTAGGCTTAGGGTTAGGCTTAGGGTACGGCTTAGGGTACGGGTTCGGGGAGGGCTTCGGGTACGGCGTAGGGTATGGGTTAGGGTTAGGGTTAGGGTTAGTGTTAGGGTTAGGGCTCGGTTTAGGTTACGGGTTAGGATTAGGGTACGTGTTAGGGTTAGGGTAGGGGTTAGCGTTAGGGTACGCGTTAGGGTTAGTGTAGTTATTAAACCTATCTCACTCTCTAGTTACCCCTTAGCACGTAAAGGAATATTATTTGGGGGTCCAGCCATGGAGAAGAGTTTAGACACTAGGATTAGATATGGAACACACCCATTATAAAGAAATCACATTAGGATTCTCTTTTTAAGCTGTTCCTTAAAACATTAGTGCTTAGGAAATCTATTGGAGGCAGAAGCAGTCAAGGGTAGCCTAGGGTTAGGGTTAGGCTTAGGGTTAGGCTTAGGGTACGGCTTAGGGTACGGGTTCGGGGAGGGCTTCGGGTACGGCGTAGGTTATGGGTTAGGGTTAGGGTTAGGGTTAGTGTTAGGGTTAGGGCTCGGTTTAGGGTACGGGTTAGGATTAGGGTACGTGTTAGGGTTAGGGTAGGGGTTAGCGTTAGGGTAGGCGTTAGGGTTAGGGTAGTTATTAAACCTATCCCACTCTCTAGTTACCCCTTAGCACGTAAAGGAATATTATTTGGGGGTCCAGCCATGGAGAAGAGTTTAGACACTAGGATTAGATATGGAACACACCCATTATAAAGAAATCACATTAGGATTCTCTTTTTAAGCTGTTCCTTAAAACACTAGTGCTTAGGAAATCTATTGGAGGCAGAAGCAGTCAAGGGTAGCCTAGGGTTAGGGTTAGGCTTAGGGTTAGGCTTAGGGTACGGCTTAGGGTACGGGTTCGGGGAGGGCTTCGGGTACGGCGTAGGGTATGGGTTAGGGTTAGGGTTAGGGTTAGTGTTAGGGTTAGGGCTCGGTTTAGGGTACGGGTTAGGATTAGGGTACGTGTTAGGGTTAGGTTAGGGGTTAGCGTTAGGGTACGCGTTAGGGTTAGGGTAGTTATTAAACCTATCCCACTCTCTAGTTACCCCTTAGCACGTAAAGGAATATTATTTGGGGGTCCAGCCATGGAGAAGAGTTTAGACACTAGGATAAGATAAGGAACACACCCATTATAAAGAAATCACATTAGGATTCTCTTTTTAAGCTGTTCCTTAAAACACTAGTGCTTAGGAAATCTATTGGAGGCAGCAGCAGTCAAGGGTAGCCTAGGGTTAGGGTTAGGCTTAGGGTTAGGCTTATGATACGGCTTAGGGTACGGGTTCGGAGAGGGTTTCGGGTACGGCGTAGGGTATGGGTTAGCGTTAGGGTTAGGGTTAGTGTTAGGGTTAGGGCTCGGTTTAGGGTACGGGTTAGGATTAGGGTACGTGTTAGGGTTAGGGTAGGGGTTAGGCTTAGGGTACACGTTACGGTTAGGGTAGTTATTAAACCTATCCCACTCTCTAGATACCCCTTAGCACGTAAAGGAATATTATTTGGGGGTCCAGCCATGGAGAAGAGTTTAGACACTAAGATAATATAAGGAACACACACATTATAAAGAAATCACATTAGGATTCTCTTTTTAAGCTGTTCCTTAAAACACTAGTGCTTAGTAAATCTATTGGAGGCAGAAGCAGTCAAGGGTAGCCTAGGGTTAGGGTTAGGCTTAGCGTTAGGCTTAGGGTACGGCTTAGGGTACGGGTTCGGGGAGGGCTTCGGGTACGGCGTAGGGTATGGGTTAGGGTTAGGGTTAGGGTTAGTGTTAGGGTTAGGGCTCGGTTTAGGGTACGGGTTAGGATTAGGGTACGTGTTAGGGTTAGGGTAGGGGTTAGGGTTAGGGTACACGTTAGGGTTAGGGTAGTGATTAAACCTATCCCACTCTCTAGATACCCCTTAGCACATAAAGGAATATTATTTGGGGGTCCAGCCATGGAGAAGAGTTTAGACACTAGGATTAGATATGGAACACACCCATTATAAAGAAATCACATTAGGATTCTCTTTTTAAGCTGTTCCTTAAAACACTAGTGCTTAGGAAATCTATTGGAGGCAGAAGCAGTCAAGGGTAGCCTAGGGTTAGGGTTAGGCTTAGGGTTAGGCTTATGGTACGGCTTAGGGTACGGGTTCGGAGAGGGTTTCGGGTACGGCGTAGGGTATGGGTTAGCGTTAGGGTTAGGGTTAGTGTTAGGGTTAGGGCTCGGTTTAGGGTACGGGTTAGGATTAGGGTACGTGTTAGGGTTAGGGTAGGGGTTAGGGTTAGGGTACGCGTTACGGTTAGGGTAGTTATTAAACCTGTCCCACTCTCTAGATACCCCTTAGCACGTAAAGGAATATTATTTGGGGGTCCAGCCATGGAGAAGAGTTTAGACACTAAGATAATATAAGGAACACACACATTATAAAGAAATCACATTAGGATTCTCTTTTTAAGCTGTTCCTTAAAACACTAGTGCTTAGTAAATCTATTGGAGGCAGAAGCAGTCAAGGGTAGCCTAGGGTTAGGGTTAGGCTTAGGGTTAGGCTTAGGGTACGGCTTAGGGTACGGGTTCGGGGAGGGCTTCGGGTACGGCGTAGGGTATGGGTTAGGGT
Source organism: Balaenoptera physalus (assembly GCF_965194825.1). Taxonomy (NCBI): domain Eukaryota; kingdom Metazoa; phylum Chordata; class Mammalia; order Artiodactyla; family Balaenopteridae; genus Balaenoptera; species Balaenoptera physalus. The sequence continues at coordinate 322,171 of NW_028126315.1, read as the reverse complement.
TAGGGTTAGGGTTAGTGTTAGGGTTAGGGCTCGGTTTAGGGTACGGGTTAGGATTAGGGTACGTGTTAGGGTTAGGGTAGGGGTTAGGGTTAGGGTACACGTTAGGGTTAGGGTAGTGATTAAACCTATCCCACTCTCTAGATACCCCTTAGCACATAAAGGAATATTATTTGGGGGTCCAGCCATGGAGAAGAGTTTAGACACTAGGATTAGATATGGAACACACCCATTATAAAGAAATCACATTAGGATTCTCTTTTTAAGCTGTTCCTTAAAACACTAGTGCTTAGGAAATCTATTGGAGGCAGAAGCAGTCAAGGGTAGCCTAGGGTTAGGGTTAGGCTTAGGGTTAGGCTTAGGGTACGGCTTAGGGTACGGGTTCGGGGAGGGCTTCGGGTACGGCGTAGGGTATGGGTTAGGGTTAGGGTTAGGGTTTTTGTTAGGGTTAGGGCTCGGTTTAGGGTACGGGTTAGGATTAGGGTACGTGTTAGGGTTAGGGTAGGGGTTAGCGTTAGGGTACGCGTTAGGGTTAGGGTAGTTATTAAACCTATCCCACTCTCTAGTTACCCCTTAGCACGTAAAGGAATATTATTTGGGGGTCCAGCCATGGAGAAGAGTTTAGACACTAGGATAAGATAAGGAACACACCCATTATAAAGAAATCACATTAGGATTCTCTTTTTAAGCTGTTCCTTAAAACACTAGTGCTTAGGAAATCTATTGGAGGCAGAAGCAGTCAAGGGTAGCCTAGGGTTAGGGTTAGGCTTAGGGTTAGGCTTATGGTACGGCTTAGGGTACGGGTTCGGAGAGGGTTTCTGGTACGGCGTAGGGTATGGGTTAGCGTTAGGGTTAGGGTTAGTGTTAGGGTTAGGGCTCAGTTTAGGGTACGGGTTAGGATTAGGGTACGTGTTAGGGTTAGGGCAGGGGTTAGGGTTAGGGTACCCGTTACGGTTAGGGTAGTTATTAAACCTATCCCACTCTCTAGATACCCCTTAGCACGTAAAGGAATATTATTTGGGGGTCCAGCCATGGAGAAGAGTTTAGACACTAAGATAATATAAGGAACACACACATTATAAAGAAATCACATTAGGATTCTCTTTTTAAGCTGTTCCTTAAAACACTAGTGCTTAGGAAATCTATTGGAGGCAGAAGCAGTCAAGGGTAGCCTAGGGTTAGGGTTAGGCTTAGGGTTAGGCTTAGGGTACGGCTTAGGGTACGGGTTCGGGGAGGGCTTCGGGTACGGCGTAGGGTATGGGTTAGGGTTAGGGTTAGGGTTAGTGTTAGGGTTAGGGCTCGGTTTAGGTTACGGGTTAGGATTAGGGTACGTGTTAGGGTTAGGGTAGGGGTTAGCGTTAGGGTACGCGTTAGGGTTAGTGTAGTTATTAAACCTATCTCACTCTCTAGTTACCCCTTAGCACGTAAAGGAATATTATTTGGGGGTCCCGCCATGGAGAAGAGTTTAGACACTAGGATAAGATAAGGAACACACCCATTATAAAGAAATCACATTAGGATTCTCTTTTTAAGCTGTTCCTTAAAACACTAGTGCTTAGGAAATCTATTGGAGGCAGAAGCAGTCAAGGGTAACCTAGGGTTAGGCTTAGGATTAGGCTTAGGGTACGGCTTAGGGTACGGGTTCGGGGAGGGCTTCGGGTACGGCGTAGGGTATGGGTTAAGGTTAGGGTTAGGGTTGGTGTTAGGGTTAGGGCTCGGTTAAGGGTACGGGTTAGGATTAGGGTACGTGTTAGGGTTAGGGTAGGGGTTAGGGTTAGGGTACACGTTAGGGTTAGGGTAGTGATTAAACCTATCCCACTCTCTAGATACCCCTTAGCACATAAAGGAATATTATTTGGGGGTCCAGCCATGGAGAAGAGTTTAGACACTAGGATTAGATATGGAACACACCCATTATAAAGAAATCACATTAGGATTCTCTTTTTAAGCTGTTCCTTAAAACACTAGTTCTTAGGAAATCTATTGGAGGCAGAAGCAGTCAAGGGTAGCCTAGGGTTAGTGTTAGGCTTAGGGTTAGGCTTAGGGTACGGCTTAGGGTACGGGTTCGGAGAGGGCTTCGGGTACGGCGTAGGGTATGGGTTAGGGTTAGGGTTAGGGTTAGTGTTAGGGTTAGGGCTCGGTTTAGGGTACGGGTTAGGATTAGGGTACGTGTTAGGGTTAGGGTAGGGGTTAGCGTTAGGGTACGCGTTAGGGTTAGGGTAGTTATTAAACCTATCCCACTCTCTAGTTACCCCTTAGCACGTAAAGGAATATTATTTGGGGGTCCAGCAATGGAGAAGAGTTTAGACACTAGGATAAGATAAGGAACACACCCATTATAAATAAATCACATTAGGATTCTCTTTTTAAGCTGTTCCTTAAAACACTAGTGCTTAGGAAATCTATTGGAGGCAGAAGCAGTCAAGGGTAGCCTAGGGTTAGGGTTAGGCTTATGGTACGGCTTAGGGTACGGGTTCGGAGAGGGTTTCGGGTACGGCGTAGGGTATGGGTTAGCGTTAGGGATAGGGTTAGTGTTAGGGTTAGGGCTCGGTTTAGGGTACGGGTTAGGATTAGGGTAGGTGTTAGGGTTAGGGTAGGGGTTAGGGTTAGGGTACGCGTTACGGTTAGGGTAGTTATTAAACCTGTCCCACTCTCTAGATACCCCTTAGCACGTAAAGGAATATTATTTGGGCGTCCAGCCATGGAGAAGAGTTTAGACACTAAGATAATATAAGGAACACACACATTATAAAGAAATCACATTAGGATTCTCTTTTTAAGCTGTTCCTTAAAACACTAGTGCTTAGGAAATCTATTGGAGGCAGAAGCAGTCAAGGGTAGCCTAGGGTTAGGGTTAGGCTTAGGGTTAGGCTTAGGGTACGGCTTAGGGTACGGGTTCGGGGAGGGCTTCGGCTACGGCGTAGGGTATGGGTTAGGGTTAGGGTACGGGTTAGGATTAGGGTACGTGTTAGGGTTAGGGCAGGGGTTAGGGTTAGGGTACCCGTTAGGGTTAGGGTAGTTATTAAACCTATCCCACTCTCTAGATACCCCTTAGCACGTAAAGGAATATTATTTGGGGGTCCAGCCATGGAGAAGAGTTTAGACACTAAGATAATATAAGGAACACACACATTATAAAGAAATCACATTAGGATTCTCTTTTTAAGCTGTTCCTTAAAACACTAGTGCTTAGGAAATCTATTGGAGGCAGAAGCAGTCAAGGGTAGCCTAGGGTTAGGGTTAGGCTTAGGGTTAGGCTTAGGGTACGGCTTAGGGTACGGGTTCGGGGAGGGCTTCGGGTACGGCGTAGGGTATGGGTTAGGGTTAGGGTTAGGGTTAGTGTTAGGGTTAGGGCTCGGTTTAGGTTACGGGTTAGGATTAGGGTACGTGTTAGGGTTAGGGTAGGGGTTAGCGTTAGGGTACGCGTTAGGGTTAGTGTAGTTATTAAGCCTATCTCACTCTCTAGTTACCCCTGAGCACGTAAAGGAATATTATTTGGGGGTCCCGCCATGGAGAAGAGTTTAGACACTAGGATAAGATAAGGAACACACCCATTATAAAGAAATCACATTAGGATTCTCTTTTTAAGCTGTTCCTTAAAACACTAGTGCTTAGGAAATCTATTGGAGGCAGAAGCAGTCAAGGGTAGCCTAGGGTTAGGGTTAGGCTTAGGGTACGGCTTAGGGTACGGGTTCGGGGAGGGCTTCGGGTACGGCGTAGGGTATGGGTTAGGGTTAGGGTTAGGGTTAGTGTTAGGGTTAGGGCTCGGTTTAGGTTACGGGTTAGGATTAGGGTACGTGTTAGGGTTAGGGTAGGGGTTAGCGTTAGGGTACGCGTTAGGGTTAGTGTAGTTATTAAACCTATCTCACTCTCTAGTTACCCCTTAGCACGTAAAGGAATATTATTTGGGGGTCCCGCCATGGAGAAGAGTTTAGACACTAGGATAAGATAAGGAACACACCCATTATAAAGAAATCACATTAGGATTCTCTTTTTAAGCTGTTCCTTAAAACACTAGTGCTTAGGAAATCTATTGGAGGCAGAAGCAGTCAAGGGTAACCTAGGGTTAGGCTTAGGATTAGGCTTAGGGTACGGCTTAGGGTACGGGTTCGGGGAGGGCTTCGGGTACGGCGTAGGGTATGGGTTAGGGTTAGGGTTAGGGTTAGTGTTAGGGTTAGGGCTCGGTTTAGGGTACGTGTTAGGATTAGGGTACGTGTTAGGGTTAGGGGAGGGGTTAGGGTTAGGGTACGCGTTATGGTTAGGGTAGTTATTAAACCTATCCCACTCTCTAGATACCCCTAAGCACGTAAAGGAATATTATTTGGGGGTCCAGCCATGGAGAAGAGTTTAGACACTAAGATAATATAAGGAACACACACATTATAAAGAAATCACATTAGGATTCTCTTTTTAAGCTGTTCCTTAAAACACTAGTGCTTAGGAAATCTATTCGAGGCAGAAGCAGTCAAGGGTAGCCTAGGGTTAGGGTTAGGCTTAGGGTTAGGCTTATGGTACGGCTTAGGGTACGGGTTCGGAGAGGGTTTCGGGTACGGCGTAGGGTATGGGTTAGCGTTAGGGTTAGGGTTAGTGTTAGGGTTAGGGCTCGGTTTAGGGTACGGGTTAGGATTAGGGTACGTGTTAGGGTTAGGGTAGGGGTTAGGGTTAGGGTACACGTTACGGTTAGGGTAGTTATTAAACCTGTCCCACTCTCTAGATACCCCTTAGCACGTAAAGGAATATTATTCGGGGGTCCAGCCATGGAGAAGAATTTAGACACTAGGATAAGATAAGGAACACACCCATTATAAAGAAATCACATTAGGATAATCTTTTTAAGCTGTTCCTTAAAACACTAGTGCTTAGGAAATCTATTGGAGGCAGAAGCAGTCAAGGGTAGCCTAGGGTTAGGGTTAGGCTTAGGGTTAGGCTTAGGGTACGGCTTAGGGTACGGGTTCGGGGAGGGCTTCGGGTACGGCGTAGGGTATGGGTTAGGGTTAGGGTTAGGGTTAGTGTTAGGGTTAGGGCTCGGTTTAGGGTACGGGTTAGGATTAGGGTACGTGTTAGGGTTAGGGTAGGGGTTAGGGTTAGGGTAAGCGTTACGGTTAGGGTAGTGATTAAACCTATCCCACTCTCTAGATACCCCTTAGCACGTAAAGGAATATTATTTGGGGGTCCAGCCATGGAGAAGAGTTTAGACACTAAGATAATATAAGGAACACACACATTATAAAGAAATCACATTAGGATTCTCTTTTTAAGCTGTTCCTTAAAACACTAGTGCTTAGGAAATCTATTGGAGGCAGAAGCAGTCAAGGGTAGCCTAGGGTTAGGGTTAGGCTTAGGGTTAGGCTTAGGGTACGGCTTAGGGTACGGGTTCGGGGAGGGCTTCGGGTACGGCGTAGGGTATGGGTTAGGGTTAGGGTTAGGGTTAGTGTTAGGGTTAGGGCTCGGTTTAGGTTACGGGTTAGGATTAGGGTACGTGTTAGGGTTAGGGTAGGGGTTAGCGTTAGGGTACGCGTTAGGGTTAGTGTAGTTATTAAACCTATCTCACTCTCTAGTTACCCCTTAGCACGTAAAGGAATATTATTTGGGGGTCCCGCCATGGAGAAGAGTTTAGACACTAGGATAAGATAAGGAACACACCCATTATAAAGAAATCACATTAGGATTCTCTTTTTAAGCTGTTCCTTAAAACACTAGTGCTTAGGAAATCTATTGGAGGCAGAAGCAGTCAAGGGTAGCCTAGGGTTAGGGTTAGGCTTAGGGTTAGGCTTAGGGTACGGCTTAGGGTACGGGTTCGGGGAGGGCTTCGGGTACGGCGTAGGGTATGGGTTAGGGTTAGGGTTAGGGTTAGTGTTAGGGTTAGGGCTCGGTTTAGGTTACGGGTTAGGATTAGGGTACGTGTTAGGGTTAGGGTAGGGGTTAGCGTTAGGGTACGCGTTAGGGTTAGTGTAGTTATTAAACCTATCTCACTCTCTAGTTACCCCTTAGCACGTAAAGGAATATTATTTGGGGGTCCCGCCATGGAGAAGAGTTTAGACACTAGGATAAGATAAGGAACACACCCATTATAAAGAAATCACATTAGGATTCTCTTTTTAAGCTGTTCCTTAAAACACTAGTGCTTAGGAAATCTATTGGAGGCAGAAGCAGTCAAGGGTAACCTAGGGTTAGGCTTAGGATTAGGCTTAGGGTACGGCTTAGGGTACGGGTTCGGGGAGGGCTTCGGGTACGGCGTAGGGTATGGGTTAGGGTTAGGGTTAGGGTTAGTGTTAGGGTTAGGGCTCGGTTTAGGGTACGTGTTAGGATTAGGGTACGTGTTAGGGTTAGGGTAGGGGTGAGGGTTAGGGTAAGCGTTACGGTTAGGGTAGTTATTAAACCTGTCCCACTCTCTAGATACCCCTTAGCACGTAAAGGAATATTATTTGGGGGTCCAGCCATGGAGAAGAGTTTAGACACTAGGATAAGATAAGGAACACACCCATTATAAAGAAATCACATTAGGATAATCTTTTTAAGCTGTTCCTTAAAACACTAGTGCTTAGGAAATCTATTGGAGGCAGAAGCAGTCAAGGGTAGCCTAGGGTTAGGGTTAGGCTTAGGGTTAGGCTTAGGGTACGGCTTAGGGTACGGGTTCGGGGAGGGCTTCGGGTACGGCGTAGGGTATGGGTTAGGGTTAGGGTTAGGGTTAGTGTTAGGGTTAGGGCTCGGTTTAGGGTACGGGTTAGGATTAGGGTACGTGTTAGGGTTAGGGTAGGGGTGAGGGTTAGGGTAAGCGTTACGGTTAGGGTAGTGATTAAACCTATCCCACTCTCTAGATACCCCTTAGCACGTAAAGGAATATTATTTGGGGGTCCAGCCATGGAGAAGAGTTTAGACACTAAGATAATATAAGGAACACACACATTATAAAGAAATCACATTAGGATTCTCTTTTTAAGCTGTTCCTTAAAACACTAGTGCTTAGGAAATCTATTGGAGGCAGAAGCAGTCAAGGGTAGCCTAGGGTTAGGGTTAGGCTTAGGGTTAGGCTTAGGGTACGGCTTAGGGTACGGGTTCGGGGAGGGCTTCGGGTACGGCGTAGGGTATGGGTTAGGGTTAGGGTTAGGGTTAGTGTTAGGGTTAGGGCTCGGTTTAGGTTACGGGTTAGGATTAGGGTACGTGTTAGGGTTAGGGTAGGGGTTAGCGTTAGGGTACGCGTTAGGGTTAGTGTAGTTATTAAACCTATCTCACTCTCTAGTTACCCCTTAGCACGTAAAGGAATATTATTTGGGGGTCCCGCCATGGAGAAGAGTTTAGACACTAGGATAAGATAAGGAACACACCCATTATAAAGAAATCACATTAGGATTCTCTTTTTAAGCTGTTCCTTAAAACACTAGTGCTTAGGAAATCTATTGGAGGCAGAAGCAGTCAAGGGTAGCCTAGGGTTAGGGTTAGGCTTAGGGTTAGGCTTAGGGTACGGCTTAGGGTACGGGTTCGGGGAGGGCTTCGGGTACGGCGTAGGGTATGGGTTAGGGTTAGGGTTAGGGTTAGTGTTAGGGTTAGGGCTCGGTTTAGGGTACGGGTTAGGATTAGGGTACGTGTTAGGGTTAGGGTAGGGGTTAGCGTTAGGGTACGCGTTAGGGTTAGTGTAGTTATTAAACCTATCTCACTCTCTAGTTACCCCTTAGCACGTAAAGGAATATTATTTGGGGGTCCCGCCATGGAGAAGAGTTTAGACACTAGGATAAGATAAGGAACACACCCATTATAAAGAAATCACATTAGGATTCTCTTTTTAAGCTGTTCCTTAAAACACTAGTGCTTAGGAAATCTATTGGAGGCAGAAGCAGTCAAGGGTAGCCTAGGGTTAGGGTTAGGCTTAGGGTTAGGCTTAGGGTACGGCTTAGGGTACGGGTTCGGGGAGGGCTTCGGGTACGGCGTAGGGTATGGGTTAGGGTTAGGGTTAGGGTTAGTGTTAGGGTTAGGGCTCGGTTTAGGTTACGGGTTAGGATTAGGGTACGTGTTAGGGTTAGGGTAGGGGTTAGCGTTAGGGTACGCGTTAGGGTTAGTGTAGTTATTAAACCTATCTCACTCTCTAGTTACCCCTTAGCACGTAAAGGAATATTATTTGGGGGTCCCGCCATGGAGAAGAGTTTAGACACTAGGATAAGATAAGGAACACACCCATTATAAAGAAATCACATTAGGATTCTCTTTTTAAGCTGTTCCTTAAAACACTAGTGCTTAGGAAATCTATTGGAGGCAGAAGCAGTCAAGGGTAACCTAGGGTTAGGCTTAGGATTAGGCTTAGTGTACGGCTTAGGGTACGGGTTCGGGGAGGGCTTCGGGTACGGCGTAGGGTATGGGTTAGGGTTAGGGTTAGGGTTAGTGTTAGGGTTAGGGCTCGGTTTAGGGTACGTGTTAGGATTAGGGTACGTGTTAGGGTTAGGGTAGGGGTTAGGGTTAGGGTACGCGTTACGGTTAGGGTAGTTATTAAACCTATCCCACTCTCTAGATACCCCTTAGCACGTAAAGGAATATTATTTGGGGGTCCAGCCATGGAGAAGAGTTTAGACACTAAGATAATATAAGGAACACACCCATTATAAAGAAATCACATTAGGATTCTCTTTTTAAGCTGTTCCTTAAAACACTAGTGCTTAGGAAATCTATTGGAGGCAGAAGCAGTCAAGAGTAACCTAGGGTTAGGCTTAGGATTAGGCTTAGGGTACGGCTTAGGGTACGGGTTCGGGGAGGGCTTCGGGTACGGCGTAGGGTATGGGTTAGGGTTAGGGTTAGGGTTAGTGTTAGGGTTAGGGCTCGGTTTAGGGTACGTGTTAGGATTAGGGTACGTGTTAGGGTTAGGGGAGGGGTTAGGGTTAGGGTACGCGTTACGGTTAGGGTAGTTATTAAACCTATCCCACTCTCTAGATACCCCTAAGCACGTGAAGGAATATTATTTGGGGGTCCAGCCATGGAGAAGAGTTTAGACACTAAGATAATATAAGGAACACACACATTATAAAGAAATCACATTAGGATTCTCTTTTTAAGCTGTTCCTTAAAACACTAGTGCTTAGGAAATCTATTCGAGGCAGAAGCAGTCAAGGGTAGCCTAGGGTTAGGGTTAGGCTTAGGGTTAGGCTTATGGTACGGCTTAGGGTACGGGTTCGGAGAGGGTTTCGGGTACGGCGTAGGGTATGGGTTAGCGTTAGGGTTAGGGTTAGTGTTAGGGTTAGGGCTCGGTTTAGGGTACGGGTTAGGATTAGGGTAGGTGTTAGGGTTAGGGTAGGGGTTAGGGTTAGGGTACGCGTTACGGTTAGGGTAGTTATTAAACCTGTCCCACTCTCTAGATACCCCTTAGCACGTAAAGGAATATTATTTGGGGGTCCAGCCATGGAGAAGAGTTTAGACACTAGGATAAGATAAGGAACACACCCATTATAAAGAAATCACATTAGGATAATCTTTTTAAGCTGTTCCTTAAAACACTAGTGCTTAGGAAATCTATTGGAGGCAGAAGCAGTCAAGGGTAGCCTAGGGTTAGTGTTAGGCTTAGGGTTAGGCTTAGGGTACGGCTTAGGGTACGGGTTCGGGGAGGGCTTCGGGTACGGCGTAGGGTATGGGTTAGGGTTAGGGTTAGGGTTAGTGTTAGGGTTAGGGCTCGGTTTAGGGTACGGGTTAGGATTAGGGTACGTGTTAGGGTTAGGGTAGGGGTTAGGGTTAGGGTAAGCGTTACGGTTAGGGTAGTGATTAAACCTATCCCACTCTCTAGATACCCCTTAGCACGTAAAGGAATATTATTTGGGGGTCCAGCCATGGAGAAGAGTTTAGACACTAAGATAATATAAGGAACACACACATTATAAAGAAATCACATTAGGATTCTCTTTTTAAGCTGTTCCTTAAAACACTAGTGCTTAGGAAATCTATTGGAGGCAGAAGCAGTCAAGGGTAGCCTAGGGTTAGGGTTAGGCTTAGGGTTAGGCTTAGGGTACGGCTTAGGGTACGGGTTCGGGGAGGGCTTCGGGTACGGCGTAGGGTATGGGTTAGGGTTAGGGTTAGGGTTAGTGTTAGGGTTAGGGCTCGGTTTAGGTTACGGGTTAGGATTAGGGTACGTGTTAGGGTTAGGGTAGGGGTTAGCGTTAGGGTACGCGTTAGGGTTAGTGTAGTTATTAAACCTATCTCACTCTCTAGTTACCCCTTAGCACGTAAAGGAATATTATTTGGGGGTCCCGCCATGGAGAAGAGTTTAGACACTAGGATAAGATAAGGAACACACCCATTATAAAGAAATCACATTAGGATTCTCTTTTTAAGCTGTTCCTTAAAACACTAGTGCTTAGGAAATCTATTGGAGGCAGAAGCAGTCAAGGGTAGCCTAGGGTTAGGGTTAGGCTTAGGGTTAGGCTTAGGGTACGGCTTAGGGTACGGGTTCGGGGAGGGCTTCGGGTACGGCGTAGGGTATGGGTTAGGGTTAGGGTTAGGGTTAGTGTTAGGGTTAGGGCTCGGTTTAGGGTACGGGTTAGGATTAGGGTACGTGTTAGGGTTAGGGTAGGGATTAGGGTTAGGGTAAGCATTACGGTTAGGGTAGTGATTAAACCTATCCCACTCTCTAGATACCCCTTAGCACGTAAAGGAATATTATTTGGGGGTCCAGCCATGGAGAAGAGTTTAGACACTAAGATAATATAAAGAACACACACATTATAAAGAAATCACATTAGGATTCTCTTTTTAAGCTGTTCCTTAAAACACTAGTGCTTAGGAAATCTATTGGAGGCAGAAGCAGTCAAGGGTAACCTAGGGTTAGGCTTAGGATTAGGCTTAGGGTACGGCTTAGGGTACGGGTTCGGGGAGGGCTTCGGGTACGGCGTAGGGTATGGGTTAGGGTTAGGGTTAGGGTTAGTGTTAGGGTTAGGGCTCGGTTTAGGTTACGGGTTAGGATTAGGGTACGTGTTAGGGTTAGGGTAGGGGTTAGCGTTAGGGTACACGTTAGGGTTAGTGTAGTTATTAAACCTATCTCACTCTCTAGTTACCCCTTAGCACGTAAAGGAATATTATTTGGGGGTCCCGCCATGGAGAAGAGTTTAGACACTAGGATAAGATAAGGAACACACCCATTATAAAGAAATCACATTAGGATTCTCTTTTTAAGCTGTTCCTTAAAACACTAGTGCTTAGGAAATCTATTGGAGGCAGAAGCAGTCAAGGGTAACCTAGGGTTAGGCTTAGGATTAGGCTTAGGGTACGGCTTAGGGTACGGGTTCGGGGAGGGCTTCGGGTACGGCGTAGGGTATGGGTTAGGGTTAGGGTTAGGGTTAGTGTTAGGGTTAGGGCTCGGTTTAGGTTACGGGTTAGGATGAGGGTACGTGTTAGGGTTAGGGTAGGGGTTAGCGTTAGGATACGCGTTAGGGTTAGTGTAGTTATTAAACCTATCTCACTCTCTAGTTACCCCTTAGCACGTAAAGGAATATTATTTGGGGGTCCCGCCATGGAGAAGAGTTTAGACACTAGGATAAGATAAGGAACACACCCATTATAAAGAAATCACATTAGGATTCTCTTTTTAAGCTGTTCCTTAAAACACTAGTGCTTAGGAAATCTATTGGAGGCAGAAGCAGTCAAGGGTAACCTAGGGTTAGGCTTAGGATTAGGCTTAGGGTACGGCTTAGGGTACGGGTTCGGGGAGGGCTTCGGGTACGGCGTAGGGTATGGGTTAGGGTTAGGGTTAGGGTTAGTGTTAGGGTTAGGGCTCGGTTTAGGGTACGTGTTAGGATTAGGGTACGTGTTAGGGTTAGGGGAGGGGTTAGGGTTAGGGTACGCGTTACGGTTAGGGTAGTTATTAAACCTATCCCACTCTCTAGATACCCCTAAGCACGTAAAGGAATATTATTTGGGGGTCCAGCCATGGAGAAGAGTTTAGACACTAAGATAATATAAGGAACACACACATTATAAAGAAATCACATTAGGATTCTCTTTTTAAGCTGTTCCTTAAAACACTAGTGCTTAGGAAATCTATTCGAGGCAGAAGCAGTCAAGGGTAGCCTAGGGTTAGGGTTAGGCTTAGGGTTAGGCTTATGGTACGGCTTAGGGTACGGGTTCGGAGAGGGTTTCGGGTACGGCGTAGGGTATGGGTTAGCGTTAGGGTTAGGGTTAGTGTTAGGGTTAGGGCTCGGTTTAGGGTACGGGTTAGGATTAGGGTAGGTGTTAGGGTTAGGGTAGGGGTTAGGGTTAGGGTACGCGTTACGGTTAGGGTAGTTATTAAACCTGTCCCACTCTCTAGATACCCCTTAGCACGTAAAGGAATATTATTTGGGGGTCCAGCCATGGAGAAGAGTTTAGACACTAGGATAAGATAAGGAACACACCCATTATAAAGAAATCACATTAGGATAATCTTTTTAAGCTGTTCCTTAAAACACTAGTGCTTAGGAAATCTATTGGAGGCAGAAGCAGTCAAGGGTAGCCTAGGGTTAGGGTTAGGCTTAGGGTTAGGCTTAGGGTACGGCTTAGGGTACGGGTTCGGGGAGGGCTTCGGGTACGGCGTAGGGTATGGGTTAGGGTTAGGGTTAGGGTTAGTGTTAGGGTTAGGGCTCGGTTTAGGGTACGGGTTAGGATTAGGGTACGTGTTAGGGTTAGGGTAGGGGTTAGGGTTAGGGTAAGCGTTACGGTTAGGGTAGTGATTAAACCTATCCCACTCTCTAGATACCCCTTAGCACGTAAAGGAATATTATTTGGGGGTCCAGCCATGGAGAAGAGTTTAGACACTAAGATAATATAAGGAACACACACATTATAAAGAAATCACATTAGGATTCTCTTTTTAAGCTGTTCCTTAAAACACTAGTGCTTAGGAAATCTATTGGAGGCAGAAGCAGTCAAGGGTAGCCTAGGGTTAGGGTTAGGCTTAGGGTTAGGCTTAGGGTACGGCTTAGGGTACGGGTTCGGGGAGGGCTTCGGGTACGGCGTAGGGTATGGGTTAGGGTTAGGGTTAGGGTTAGTGTTAGGGTTAGGGCTCGGTTTAGGTTACGGGTTAGGATTAGGGTACGTGTTAGGGTTAGGGTAGGGGTTAGCGTTAGGGTACGCGTTAGGGTTAGTGTAGTTATTAAACCTATCTCACTCTCTAGTTACCCCTTAGCACGTAAAGGAATATTATTTGGGGGTCCCGCCATGGAGAAGAGTTTAGACACTAGGATAAGATAAGGAACACACCCATTATAAAGAAATCACATTAGGATTCTCTTTTTAAGCTGTTCCTTAAAACACTAGTGCTTAGGAAATCTATTGGAGGCAGAAGCAGTCAAGGGTAGCCTAGGGTTAGGGTTAGGCTTAGGGTTAGGCTTAGGGTACGGCTTAGGGTACGGGTTCGGGGAGGGCTTCGGGTACGGCGTAGGGTATGGGTTAGGGTTAGGGTTAGGGTTAGTGTTAGGGTTAGGGCTCGGTTTAGGTTACGGGTTAGGATTAGGGTACGTGTTAGGGTTAGGGTAGGGGTTAGCGTTAGGGTACGCGTTAGGGTTAGTGTAGTTATTAAACCTATCTCACTCTCTAGTTACCCCTTAGCACGTAAAGGAATATTATTTGGGGGTCCCGCCATGGAGAAGAGTTTAGACACTAGGATAAGATAAGGAACACACCCATTATAAAGAAATCACATTAGGATTCTCTTTTTAAGCTGTTCCTTAAAACACTAGTGCTTAGGAAATCTATTGGAGGCAGAAGCAGTCAAGGGTAACCTAGGGTTAGGCTTAGGATTAGGCTTAGGGTACGGCTTAGGGTACGGGTTCGGGGAGGGCTTCGGGTACGGCGTAGGGTATGGGTTAGTGTTAGGGTTAGGGTTAGTGTTAGGGTTAGGGCTCGGTTTAGGGTACGTGTTAGGATTAGGGTACGTGTTAGGGTTAGGGTAGGGGTTAGGGTTAGGGTACGCGTTACGGTTAGGGTAGTTATTAAACCTATCCCACTCTCTAGATACCCCTTAGCACGTAAAGGAATATTATTTGGGGGTCCAGCCATGGAGAAGAGTTTAGACACTAAGATAATATAAGGAACACACCCATTATAAAGAAATCACATTAGGATTCTCTTTTTAAGCTCTTCCTTAAAACACTAGTGCTTAGGAAATCTATTGGAAGCAGAAGCAGTCAAGGGTAACCTAGGGTTAGGCTTAGGATTAGGCTTAGGGTACGGCTTAGGGTACGGGTTCGGGGAGGGCTTCGGGTACGGCGTAGGGTATGGGTTAGGGTTAGGGTTAGGGTTAGTGTTAGGGTTAGGGCTCGGTTTAGGGTACGTGTTAGGATTAGGGTACGTGTTAGGGTTAGGGGAGGGGTTAGGGTTAGGGTACGCGTTACGGTTAGGGTAGTTATTAAACCTATCCCACTCTCTAGATACCCCTAAGCACGTAAAGGAATATTATTTGGGGGTCCAGCCATGGAGAAGAGTTTAGACACTAAGATAATATAAGGAACACACACATTATAAAGAAATCACATTAGGATTCTCTTTTTAAGCTGTTCCTTAAAACACTAGTGCTTAGGAAATCTATTCGAGGCAGAAGCAGTCAAGGGTAGCCTAGGGTTAGGGTTAGGCTTAGGGTTAGGCTTATGGTACGGCTTAGGGTACGGGTTCGGAGAGGGTTTCGGGTACGGCGTAGGGTATGGGTTAGCGTTAGGGTTAGGGTTAGTGTTAGGGTTAGGGCTCGGTTTAGGGTACGGGTTAGGATTAGGGTAGGTGTTAGGGTTAGGGTAGGGGTTAGGGTTAGGGTACGCGTTACGGTTAGGGTAGTTATTAAACCTGTCCCACTCTCTAGATACCCCTTAGCACGTAAAGGAATATTATTTGGGGGTCCAGCCATGGAGAAGAGTTTAGACACTAGGATAAGATAAGGAACACACCCATTATAAAGAAATCACATTAGGATAATCTTTTTAAGCTGTTCCTTAAAACACTAGTGCTTAGGAAATCTATTGGAGGCAGAAGCAGTCAAGGGTAGCCTAGGGTTAGGGTTAGGCTTAGGGTTAGGCTTAGGGTACGGCTTAGGGTACGGGTTCGGGGAGGGCTTCGGGTACGGCGTAGGGTATGGGTTAGGGTTAGGGTTAGGGTTAGTGTTAGGGTTAGGGCTCGGTTTAGGGTACGGGTTAGGATTAGGGTACGTGTTAGGGTTAGGGTAGGGCTTAGGGTTAGGGTAAGCGTTACGGTTAGGGTAGTGATTAAACCTATCCCACTCTCTAGATACCCCTTAGCACGTAAAGGAATATTATTTGGGGGTCCAGCCATGGAGAAGAGTTTAGACACTAAGATAATATAAGGAACACACACATTATAAAGAAATCACATTAGGATTCTCTTTTTAAGCTGTTCCTTAAAACACTAGTGTTTAGGAAATCTATTGGAGGCAGAAGCAGTCAAGGGTAGCCTAGGGTTAGGGTTAGGCTTAGGGTTAGGCTTAGGGTACGGCTTAGGGTACGGGTTCGGGGAGGGCTTCGGGTACGGCGTAGGGTATGGGTTAGGGTTAGGGTTAGGGTTAGTGTTAGGGTTAGGGCTCGGTTTAGGTTACGGGTTAGGATTAGGGTACGTGTTAGGGTTAGGGTAGGGGTTAGCGTTAGGGTACGCGTTAGGGTTAGTGTAGTTATTAAACCTATCTCACTCTCTGGTTACCCCTTAGCACGTAAAGGAATATTATTTGGGGGTCCCGCCATGGAGAAGAGTTTAGACACTAGGATAAGATAAGGAACACACCCATTATAAAGAAATCACATTAGGATTCTCTTTTTAAGCTGTTCCTTAAAACACTAGTGCTTAGGAAATCTATTGGAGGCAGAAGCAGTCAAGGGTAACCTAGGGTTAGGCTTAGGATTAGGCTTAGGGTACGGCTTAGGGTACGGGTTCGGGGAGGGCTTCGGGTACGGCGTAGGGTATGGGTTAGGGTTAGGGTTAGGGTTAGTGTTAGGGTTAGGGCTCGGTTTAGGGTACGTGTTAGGATTAGGGTACGTGTTAGGGTTAGGGTAGGGGTTAGGGTTAGGGTACGCGTTACGGTTAGGGTAGTTATTAAACCTATCCCACTCTCTAGATACCCCTTAGCACGTAAAGGAATATTATTTGGGGGTCCAGCCATGGAGAAGAGTTTAGACACTAAGATAATATAAGGAACACACCCATTATAAAGAAATCACATTAGGATTCTCTTTTTAAGCTGTTCCTTAAAACACTAGTGCTTAGGAAATCTATTGGAGGCAGAAGCAGTCAAGGGTAACCTAGGGTTAGGCTTAGGATTAGGCTTAGGGTACGGCTTAGGGTACGGGTTCGGGGAGGGCTTCGGGTACGGCGTAGGGTATGGGTTAGGGTTAGGGTTAGGGTTAGTGTTAGGGTTAGGGCTCGGTTTAGGGTACGTGTTAGGATTAGGGTACGTGTTAGGGTTAGGGGAGGGGTTAGGGTTAGGGTACGCGTTACGGTTAGGGTAGTTATTAAACCTATCCCACTCTCTATATACCCCTAAGCACGTAAAGGAATATTATTTGGTGGTCCAGCCATGGAGAAGAGTTTAGACACTAAGATAATATAAGGAACACACACATTATAAAGAAATCACATTAGGATTCTCTTTTTAAGCTGTTCCTTAAAACACTAGTGCTTAGGAAATCTATTCGAGGCAGAAGCAGTCAAGGGTACCCTAGGGTTAGGGTTAGGCTTAGGGTTAGGCTTATGGTACGGCTTAGGGTACGGGTTCGGAGAGGGTTTCGGGTACGGCGTAGGGTATGGGTTAGCGTTAGGGTTAGGGTTAATGTTAGGGTTAGGGCTCGGTTTAGGGTACGGGTTAGGATTAGGGTAGGTGTTAGGGTTAGGGTAGGGGTTAGGGTTAGGGTACGCGTTACGGTTAGGATAGTTATTAAACCTGTCCCACTCTCTAGATACCCCTTAGCACGTAAAGGAATATTATTTGGGGGTCCAGCCATGGAGAAGAGTTTAGACACTAGGATAAGATAAGGAACACACCCATTATAAAGAAATCACATTAGGATAATCTTTTTAAGCTGTTCCTTAAAACACTAGTGCTTAGGAAATCTATTGGAGGCAGAAGCAGTCAAGGGTAGCCTAGGGTTAGGGTTAGGCTTAGGGTTAGGCTTAGGGTACGGGTTCGGGGAGGGCTTCGGGTACGGCGTAGGGTATGGGTTAGGGTTAGGGTTAGGGTTAGTGTTAGGGTTAGGGCTCGGTTTAGGGTACGGGTTAGGATTAGGGTACGTGTTAGGGTTAGGGTAGGGGTTAGGGTTAGGGTAAGCGTTACGGTTAGGGTAGTTATTAAACCTATCCCACTCTCTAGATACCCCTTAGCACGTAAAGGAATATTATTTGGGGGTCCAGCCATGGAGAAGAGTTTAGACACTAAGATAATATAAGGAACACACACATTATAAAGAAATCACATTAGGATTCTCTTTTTAAGCTGTTCCTTAAAACACTAGTGCTTAGGAAATCTATTGGAGGCAGAAGCAGTCAAGGGTAGCCTAGGGTTAGGGTTAGGCTTAGGGTTAGGCTTAGGGTACGGCTTAGGGTACGGGTTCGGGGAGGGCTTCGGGTACGGCGTAGGGTATGGGTTAGGGTTAGGGTTAGGGTTAGTGTTAGGGTTAGGGCTCGGTTTAGGTTACGGGTTAGGATTAGGGTACGTGTTAGGGTTAGGGTAGGGGTTAGCGTTAGGGTACGCGTTAGGGTTAGTGTAGTTATTAAACCTATCTCACTCTCTAGTTACCCCTTAGCACCTAAAGGAATATTATTTGGGGGTCCCGCCATGGAGAAGAGTTTAGACACTAGGATAAGATAAGGAACACACCCATTATAAAGAAATCACATTAGGATTCTCTTTTTAAGCTGTTCCTTAAAACACTAGTGCTTAGGAAATCTATTGGAGGCAGAAGCAGTCAAGGGTAGCCTAGGGTTAGGGTTAGGCTTAGGGTTAGGCTTAGGGTACGGCTTAGGGTACGGGTTCGGGGAGGGCTTCGGGTACGGCGTAGGGTATGGGTTAGGGTTAGGGTTAGGGTTAGTGTTAGGGTTAGGGCTCGGTTTAGGTTACGGGTTAGGATTAGGGTACGTGTTAGGGTTAGGGTAGGGGTTAGCGTTAGGGTACGCGTTAGGGTTAGTGTAGTTATTAAACCTATCTCACTCTCTAGTTACCCCTTAGCACGTAAAGGAATATTATTTGGGGGTCCCGCCATGGAGAAGAGTTTAGACACTAGGATAAGATAAGGAACACACCCATTATAAAGAAATCACATTAGGATTCTCTTTTTAAGCTGTTCCTTAAAACACTAGTGCTTAGGAAATCTATTGGAGGCAGAAGCAGTCAAGGGTAACCTAGGGTTAGGCTTAGGATTAGGCTTAGGGTACGGCTTAGGGTACGGGTTCGGGGAGGGCTTCGGGTACGGCGTAGGGTATGGGTTAGGGTTAGGGTTAGGGTTAGTGTTAGGGTTAGGGCTCGGTTTAGGGTACGTGTTAGGATTAGGGTACGTGTTAGGGTTAGGGTAGGGGTTAGGGTTAGGGTACGCGTTACGGTTAGGGTAGTTATTAAACCTATCCCACTCTCTAGATACCCCTTAGCACGTAAAGGAATATTATTTGGGGGTCCAGCAATGGAGAAGAGTTTAGACACTAAGATAATATAAGGAACACACCCATTATAAAGAAATCACATTAGGATTCTCTTTTTAAGCTGTTCCTTAAAACACTAGTGCTTAGGAAATCTATTGGAGGCAGAAGCAGTCAAGGGTAGCCTAGGGTTAGGGTTAGGCTTAGGGTTAGGCTTAGGGTACGGCTTAGGGTACGGGTTCGGGGAGGGCTTCGGGTACGGCGTAGGGTATGGGTTAGCGTTAGGGTTAGGTTTAGTGTTAGGGTTAGGGCTCGGTTTAGGGTACGGGTTAGGATTAGGGTAGGTGTTAGGGTTAGGGTAGGGGTTAGGGTTAGGGTACGCGTTACGGTTAGGGTAGTTATTAAACCTGTCCCACTCTCTAGATACCCCTTAGCACGTAAAGGAATATTATTTGGGGGTCCAGCCATGGAGAAGAGTTTAGACACTAAGATAATATAAGGAACACACACATTATAAAGAAATCACATTAGGATTCTCTTTTTAAGCTGTTCCTTAAAACACTAGTGCTTAGGAAATCTATTGGAGGCAGAAGCAGTCAAGGGTAGCCTAGGGTTAGGGTTAGGCTTAGGGTTAGGCTTAGGGTACGGCTTAGGGTACGGGTTCGGGGAGGGCTTCGGGTACGGCGTAGGGTATGGGTTAGGGTTAGGGTTAGGGTTAGTGTTAGGGTTAGGGCTCGGTTTAGGTTACGGGTTAGGATTAGGGTACGTGTTAGGGTTAGGGTAGGGGTTAGCGTTAGGGTACGCGTTAGGGTTAGTGTAGTTATTAAACCTATCTCACTCTCTAGTTACCCCTTAGCACGTAAAGGAATATTATTTGGGGGTCCCGCCATGGAGAAGAGTTTAGACACTAGGATAAGATAAGGAACACACCCATTATAAAGAAATCACATTAGGATTCTCTTTTTAAGCTGTTCCTTAAAACACTAGTGCTTAGGAAATCTATTGGAGGCAGAAGCAGTCAAGGGTAGCCTAGGGTTAGGGTTAGGCTTAGGGTTAGGCTTAGGGTACGGCTTAGGGTACGGGTTCGGGGAGGGCTTCGGGTACGGCGTAGGGTATGGGTTAGGGTTAGGGTTAGGGTTAGTGTTAGGGTTAGGGCTCGGTTTAGGTTACGGGTTAGGATTAGGGTACGTGTTAGGGTTAGGGTAGGGGTTAGCGTTAGGGTACGCGTTAGGGTTAGTGTAGTTATTAAACCTATCTCACTCTCTAGTTACCCCTTAGCACGTAAAGGAATATTATTTGGGGGTCCCGCCATGGAGAAGAGTTTAGACACTAGGATAAGATAAGGAACACACCCATTATAAAGAAATCACATTAGGATTCTCTTTTTAAGCTGTTCCTTAAAACACTAGTGCTTAGGAAATCTATTGGAGGCAGAAGCAGTCAAGGGTAACCTAGGGTTAGGCTTAGGATTAGGCTTAGGGTACGGCTTAGGGTACGGGTTCGTGGAGGGCTTCGGGTACGGCGTAGGGTATGGGTTAGGGTTAGGGTTAGGGTTAGTGTTAGGGTTAGGGCTCGGTTTAGGGTACGTGTTAGGATTAGGGTACGTGTTAGGGTTAGGGTAGGGGTTAGGGTTAGGGTACGCGTTACGGTTAGGGTAGTTATTAAACCTATCCCACTCTCTAGATACCCCTTAGCACGTAAAGGAATATTATTTGGGGGTCCAGCCATGGAGAAGAGTTTAGACACTAAGATAATATAAGGAACACACCCATTATAAAGAAATCACATTAGGATTCTCTTTTTAAGCTGTTCCTTAAAACACTAGTGCTTAGGAAATCTATTGGAGGCAGAAGCAGTCAAGGGTAGCCTAGGGTTAGGGTTAGGATTAGGGTTAGGCTTATGGTACGGCTTAGGGTACGGGTTCGGAGAGGGTTTCGGGTACGGCGTAGGGTATGGGTTAGCGTTAGGGTTAGGGTTAGTGTTAGGGTTAGGGCTCGGTTTAGGGTACGGGTTAGGATTAGGGTAGGTGTTAGGGTTAGGGTAGGGGTTAGGGTTAGGGTACGCGTTACGGTTAGGGTAGTTATTAAACCTGTCCCACTCTCTAGATACCCCTTAGCACGTAAAGGAATATTATTTGGGGGTGTAGCCATGGAGAAGAGTTTAGACACTAGGATAAGATAAGGAACACACCCATTATAAAGAAATCACATTAGGATAATCTTTTTAAGCTGTTCCTTAAAACACTAGTGCTTAGGAAATCTATTGGAGGCAGAAGCAGTCAAGGGTAGCCTAGGGTTAGGGTTAGGCTTAGGGTTAGGCTTAGGGTACGGCTTAGGGTACGGGTTCGGGGAGGGCTTCGGGTACGGCGTAGGGTATGGGTTAGGGTTAGGGTTAGGGTTAGTGTTAGGGTTAGGGCTCGGTTTAGGGTACGGGTTAGGATTAGGGTACGTGTTAGGGTTAGGGTAGGGGTTAGGGTTAGGGTACCCGTTAGGGTTAGGGTAGTTATTAAACCTATCCCACTCTCTAGATACCCCTTAGCACGTAAAGGAATATTATTTGGGGGTCCAGCCATGGAGAAGAGTTTAGACACTAAGATAATATAAGGAACACACACATTATAAAGAAATCACATTAGGATTCTCTTTTTAAGCTGTTCCTTAAAACACTAGTGCTTAGGAAATCTATTGGAGGCAGAAGCAGTCAAGGGTAGCCTAGGGTTAGGGTTAGGCTTAGGGTTAGGCTTAGGGTACGGCTTAGGGTACGGGTTCGGGGAGGGCTTCGGGTACGGCGTAGGGTATGGGTTAGGGTTAGGGTTAGTGTTAGGGTTAGGGCTCGGTTTAGGTTACGGGTTAGGATTAGGGTACGTGTTAGGGTTAGGGTAGGGGTTAGCGTTAGGGTACGCGTTAGGGTTAATGTAGTTATTAAACCTATCTCACTCTCTAGTTACCCCTTAGCACGTAAAGGAATATTATTTGGGGGTCCCGCCATGGAGAAGAGTTTAGACACTAGGATAAGATAAGGAACACACCCATTATAAAGAAATCACATTAGGATTCTCTTTTTAAGCTGTTCCTTAAAACACTAGTGCTTAGGAAATCTATTGGAGGCAGAAGCAGTCAAGGGTAACCTAGGGTTAGGCTTAGGATTAGGCTTAGGGTACGGCTTAGGGTACGGGTTCGGGGAGGGCTTCGGGTACGGCGTAGGGTATGGGTTAGGGTTAGGGTTAGGGTTAGTGTTAGGGTTAGGGCTCGGTTTAGGGTACGTGTTAGGATTAGGGTACGTGTTAGGGTTAGGGTAGGGGTTAGGGTTAGGGTACGCGTTACGGTTAGGGTAGTTATTAAACCTATCCCACTCTCTAGATACCCCTTAGCACGTAAAGCAATATTATTTGGGGGTCCAGCCATGGAGAAGAGTTTAGACACTAAGATAATATAAGGAACACACCCATTATAAAGAAATCACATTAGGATTCTCTTTTTAAGCTGTTCCTTAAAACACTAGTGCTTAGGAAATCTATTGGAGGCAGAAGGAGTCAAGGGTAGCCTAGGGTTAGGGTTAGGCTTAGGGTTAGGCTTAGGGTACGGATTAGGGTACGGGTTCGGGGAGGGCTTCGGGTACGGCATAGGGTATGGGTTAGGGTTAGGGTTAGGGTTAGTGTTAGGGTTAGGGCTCGGTTTAGGGTACGGGTTAGGATTAGGGTACGTGTTAGGGTTAGGGTAGGGGTTAGGGGTAGGGTACACGTTAGGTTTAGGGTAGTGATTAAACCTATCCCACTCTCTAGATACCCCTTAGCACATAAAGGAATATTATTTGGGGGTCCAGCCATGGAGAAGAGTTTAGACACTAGGATTAGATAAGGAACACACCCATTATAAAGAAATCACATTAGGATAATCTTTTTAAGCTGTTCCTTAAAACACTAGTGCTTAGGAAATCTATTGGAGGCAGAAGCAGTCAAGGGTAGCCTAGGGTTAGGGTTAGGCTTAGGGTTAGGCTTAGGGTACGGCTTAGGGTACGGGTTCGGGGAGGGCTTCGGGTACGGTGTAGGGTATGGGTTAGGGTTAGGGTTAGGGTTAGTGTTAGGGTTAGGGCTCGGTTTAGGGTACGGGTTAGGATTAGGGTACGTGTTATGGTTAGGGTAGGGGTTAGGGTTAGGGTACGCGTTACGGTTAGGGTAGTGATTAAACCTATCCCACTCTCTAGATACCCCTTAGCACGTAAAGGAATATTATTTTGGGGTCCAGCCATGGAGAAGAGTTTAGACACTAGGATAAGATAAGGAACACACCCATTATAAAGAAATCACATTAGGATTCTCTTTTTAAGCTGTTCCTTAAAACACTAGTGCTTAGGAAATCTATTGGAGGCAGAAGCAGTCAAGGGTAGACTAGGGTTAGGGTTAGGCTTAGGGTTAGGCTTAGGGTACGGCTTAGGGTACGGGTTCGGGGAGGGTTTCGGGTACGGCGTAGGGTATGGGTTAGGGTTAGGGTTAGGGTTAGTGTTAGGGTTAGGGCTCGGTTTAGGGTACGGGTTAGGATTAGGGTACGTGTTAGGGTTAGGATAGGGGTTAGGGTTAGGGTACGCGTTAGGGTTAGGGTAGTTATTAAACCTATCCCACTCTCTAGATACCCCTTAGCACGTAAAGGAATATTATTTGGGGGTCCAGCCATGGAGAAGAGTTTAGACACTAAGATAATATAAGGAACACACACATTATAAAGAAATCACATTAGGATTCTCTTTTTAAGCTGTTCCTTAAAACACTAGTGCTTAGGAAATCTATTGGAGGCAGAAGCAGTCAAGGGTAGCCCAGGGTTAGGGTTAGGCTTAGGGTTAGGCTTAGGGTATGGCTTAGGGTACGGGTTCGGGGAGGGCTTCGGGTACGGCGTAGGGTATGGTTTAGGGTTAGGGTTAGGGTTAGTGTTAGGGTTAGGACTCGGTTTAGGGTACGGGTTAAGATTAGGGTACGTGTTAGGGTTAGGGTAGGGGTTAGGGTTAGGGTACACGTTAGGGTTAGGGTAGTGATTAAACCTATCCCACTCTCTAGATACCCCTTAGCACGTAAAGGAATATTATTTGGGGGTCCAGCCATGGAGAAGAGTTTAGACACTAGGATAAGATAAGAAACACATCCATTATAAAGAAATCACATTAGGATTCTCTTTTTAAGCTGTTCCTTAAAACACTAGTGCTTAGGAAATCTATTGGAGGCAGAAGCAGTCAAGGGTAGCCTAGGGTTAGGGTTAGGCTTAGGGTTAGGCTTAGGGTACGGCTTAGGGTACGGGTTCGGGGAGGGCTTCGGGTACGGCGTAGGCTATGGGTTAGGGTTAGGGTTAGGGTTAGTGTTAGGGTTAGGGCTCGGTTTAGGGTATGGGTTAGGATTAGGGTACGTGTTAGGGTTAGGGTAGGGGTTAGGGTTAGGGTACACGTTAGGGTTAGGGTAGTGATTAAACCTATCCCACTCTCTAGATACCCCTTAGCACATAAAGGAATATTATTTGGGGGTCCAGCCATGGAGAAGAGTTTAGACACTAGGATTAGATATGGAACACACCCATTATAAAGAAATCACATTAGGATTCTCTTTTTAAGCTGTTCCTTAAAACACTAGTGCTTAGGAAATCTATTGGAGGCAGAAGCAGTCAAGGGTAGCCTAGGGTTAGGGTTAGGCTTAGGGTTAGGCTTAGGGTACGGCTTAGGGTACGGGTTCGGGGAGGGCTTCAGGTACGGCGTAGGGTATGGGTTAGGGTTAGGGTTAGGGTTAGTGTTAGGGTTAGGGCTCGGTTTAGGGTACGGGTTAGGATTAGGGTACGTGTTAGGGTTAGGGTAGGGGTTAGCGTTAGGGTACGCGTTAGGGTTAGGGTAGTTATTAAACCTATCCCACTCTCTAGTTACCCCTTAGCACGTAAAGGAATATTATTTGTGGGTCCAGCCATGGAGAAGAGTTTAGACACTAGGATAAGATAAGGAACACACCCATTATAAAGAAACCACATTAGGATTCTCTTTTTAAGCTGTTCCTTAAAACACTAGTGCTTAGGAAATCTATTGGAGGCAGAAGCAGTCAAGGGTAGCCTAGGGTTAGGGTTAGGCTTAGGGTTAGGCTTATGGTACGGCTTAGGGTACGGGTTCGGAGAGGGTTTCGGGTACGGCGTAGGGTATGGGTTAGCGTTAGGGTTAGGGTTAGTGTTAGGGTTAGGGCTCGGTTTAGGGTACGGGTTAGGATTAGGGTACGTGTTAGGGTTAGGGCAGGGGTTAGGGTTAGGGTACCCGTTAGGGTTAGGGTAGTTATTAAACCTATCCCACTCTCTAGATACCCCTTAGCACGTAAAGGAATATTATTTGGGGGTCCAGCCATGGAGAAGAGTTTAGACACTAAGATAATATAAGGAACACACACATTATAAAGAAGTCACATTAGGATTCTCTTTTTAAGCTGTTCCTTAAAACACTAGTGCTTAGGAAATCTATTGGAGGCAGAAGCAGTCAAGGGTAGCCTAGGGTTAGGGTTAGGCTTAGGGTTAGGCTTAGGGTACGGCTTAGGGTACGGGTTCGGGGAGGGCTTCGGGTACGGCGTAGGGTATGGGTTAGGGTTAGGGTTAGGGTTAGTGTTAGGGTTAGGGCTCGGTTTAGGGTACGGGTTAGGATTAGGGTACGTGTTAGGGTTAGGGTAGGGGTTAGCGTTAGGGTACGCGTTAGGGTTAACGTAGTTATTAAATCTATCTCACTCTCTAGTTACCCCTTAGCACGTAAAGGAATATTATTTGGGGGTCCCGCCATGGAGAAGAGTTTAGACACTAGGATAAGATAAGGAACACACCCATTATAAAGAAATCACATTAGGATTCTCTTTTTAAGCTGTTCCTTAAAACACTAGTGCTTAGGAAATCTATTGGAGGCAGAAGCAGTCAAGGGTAGCCTAGGTTTAGGGTTAGGCTTAGGGTTAGGCTTAGGGTACGGTTTAGGGTACGGGTTTGGGGAGGGCTTCGGGTACGGCGTAGGGTATGGGTTAGAGTTAGGGTTAGGGTTAGTGTTAGGGTTAGGGCTCGGTTTAGGGTACGGGTTAGGATTACGGTACGTGTTAGGGTTAGGGTAGCGGTTAGCGTTAGGGTACGCGTTAGGGTTAGGGTAGTTATTAAACCTATCCCACTCTCTAGTTACCCCTTAGCATGTAAAGGAATATTATTTGGGGGTCCAGCCATGGAGAAGAGTTTAGACACTAGGATAATGTAAGGAACACACCCATTATAAAGAAATCACATTAGGATTCTCTTTTTAAGCTGTTCCTTAAAACACTAGTGCTTAGGAAATCTATTGGAGGCAGAAGCAGTCAAGGGTAGCCTAGGGTTAGGGTTAGGCTTAGGGTTAGGCTTAGGGTACGGCTTAGGGTACGGGTTCGGGGAGGGCTTCGGGTACGGCGTAGGGTATGGGTTAGGGTTAGGGTTAGGGTTAGTGTTAGGGTTAGGGCCCAGTTTAGGGTACGGGTTAGGATTAGGGTACGTGTTAGGGTTAGGGCAGGGGTTAGGGTTAGAGTACCCGTTAGGGTTAGGGTAGTTATTAAACCTATCCCACTCTCTAGATACCCCTTAGCACGTAAAGGAATATTATTTGGGGGTCCAGCCATGGAGAAGAGTTTAGACACTAAGATAATATAAGGAACACACACATTATAAAGAAATCACATTAGGATTCTCTTTTTAAGCTGTTCCTTAAAACACTAGTGCTTAGGAAATCTATTGGAGGCAGAAGCAGTCAAGGGTAGCCTAGGGTTACGGTTAGGCTTAGGGTTAGGCTTAGGGTACGGCTTAGGGTACGGGTTCGGGGAGGGCTTCGGGTACGGCATAGGGTATGGGTTAGGGTTAGGGTTAGGGTTAGTGTTAGGGTTAGGGCTCGGTTTAGGGTACGGTTTAGGATTAGGGTACGTGTTAGGGTTAGGGTAGGGTTTAGCGTTAGGGTACGCATTAGGGTTAGGGTAGTTATTAAACCTATCCCACTCTCTAGTTACCCCTTAGCACGTAAAGGAATATTATTTGGGGGTCCAGCCATGGAGAAGAGTTTAGACACTAGGATAAGATAAGGAACACACCCATTATAAAGAAATCACATTAGGATTCTCTTTTTAAGCTGTTCCTTAAAACACTAGTGCTTAGGAAATCTATTGGAGGCAGAAGCAGTCAAGGGTAGCCTAGGGTTAGGGTTAGGCTTAGGGTTAGGCTTAGGGTACGGGTTCGGGGAGGGCTTCGGGTACGGCGTAGGGTATGGGTTAAGGTTAGGGTTAGGGTTAGTGTTAGGGTTAGGGCTCGGTTTAGGGTACGGGTTAGGATTAGGGTACGTGTTAGGGTTAGGGCAGGGGTTAGGGTTAGAGTACCCGTTAGGGTTAGGGTAGTTATTAAACCTATCCCACTCTCTAGATACCCCTTAGCACGTAAAGGAATATTATTTGGGGGTCCAGCCATGGAGAAGAGTTTAGACACTAAGATAATATAAGGAACACACACATTATAAAGAAGTCACATTAGGATTCTCTTTTTAAGCTGTTCCTTAAAACACTAGTGCTTAGGAAATCTACTGGAGGCAGAAGCAGTCAAGGGTAGCCTAGGGTTAGGGTTAGGCTTAGGGTTAGGCTTAGGGTACGGCTTAGGGTACGGGTTCGGGGAGGGCTTCGGGTACGGCGTAGGGTATGGGTTAGGGTTAGGGTTAGGGTTAGTGTTAGGGTTAGGGCTCGGTTTAGGGTACGGGTTAGGATTAGGGTACGTGTTAGGGTTAGGGTAGGGGTTAGCGTTAGGGTACGCGTTAGGGTTAACGTAGTTATTAAATCTATCTCACTCTCTAGTTACCCCTTAGCACGTAAAGGAATATTATTTGGGGGTCCAGCCATGGAGAAGAGTTTAGACACTAGGATAAGATAAGGAACACACCCATTATAAAGAAATCACATTAGGATTCTCTTTTTAAGCTGTTCCTTAAAACACTAGTGCTTAGGAAATCTATTGGAGGCAGAAGCAGTCAAGGGTAGCCTAGGTTTAGGGTTAGGCTTAGGGTTAGGCTTAGGGTACGGTTTAGGGTACGGGTTTGGGGAGGGCTTCGGGTACGGCGTAGGGTATGGGTTAGAGTTAGGGTTAGGGTTAGTGTTAGGGTTAGGGCTCGGTTTAGGGTACGGGTTAGGATTACGGTACGTGTTAGGGTTAGGGTAGCGGTTAGCGTTAGGGTACACGTTAGGGTTAGGGTAGTTATTAAACCTATCCCACTCTCGAGTTACCCCTTAGCATGTAAAGGAATATTATTTGGGGGTCCAGCCATGGAGAAGAGTTTAGACACTAGGATAAGATAAGGAACACACCCATTATAAAGAAATCACATTAGGATTCTCTTTTTAAGCTGTTCCTTAAAACACTAGTGCTTAGGAAATCTATTGGAGGCAGAAGCAGTCAAGGGTAGCCTAGGGTTAGGGTTAGGCTTAGGGTTAGGCTTAGGGTACGGCTTAGGGTACGGGTTCGGGGAGGGCTTCGGGTACGGCGTAGGGTATGGGTTAGGGTTAGGGTTAGGGTTAGTGTTAGGGTTAGGGCTCGGTTTAGGGTACGTGTTAGGATTAGGGTACGTGTTAGGGTTAGGGTAGGGGTTAGGGTTAGGGTACGCGTTACGGTTAGGGTAGTTATTAAACCTATCCCACTCTCTAGATACCCCTTAGCACGTAAAGGAATATTATTTGGGGATCCAGCCATGGAGAAGAGTTTAGACACTAAGATAATATAAGGAACACACCCATTATAAAGAAATCACATTAGGATTCTCTTTTTAAGCTGTTCCTTAAAACACTAGTGCTTAGGAAATCTATTGGAGGCAGAAGCAGTCAAGGGTAGCCTAGGGTTAGGGTTAGGCTTAGGGTTAGGCTTATGGTACGGCTTAGGGTACGGGTTCGGAGAGGGTTTCGGGTACGGCGTAGGGTATGGGTTAGCGTTAGGGTTAGGGTTAGTGTTAGGGTTAGGGCTCGGTTTAGGGTACGGGTTAGGATTAGGGTAGGTGTTAGGGTTAGGGTAGGGGTTAGGGTTAGGTTACGCGTTACGGTTAGGGTAGTTATTAAACCTGTCCCACTCTCTAGATACCCCTTAGCACGTAAAGGAATATTATTTGGGGGTGTAGCCATGGAGAAGAGTTTAGACACTAGGATAAGATAAGGAACACACCCATTATAAAGAAATCACATTAGGATAATCTTTTTAAGCTGTTCCTTAAAACACTAGTGCTTAGGAAATCTATTGGAGGCAGAAGCAGTCAAGGGTAGCCTAGGGTTAGGGTTAGGCTTAGGGTTAGGCTTAGGGTACGGCTTAGGGTACGGGTTCGGGGAGGGCTTCGGGTACGGCGTAGGGTATGGGTTAGGGTTAGGGTTAGGGTTAGTGTTAGGGTTAGGGCTCGGTTTAGGGTACGGGTTAGGATTAGGGTACGTGTTAGGGTTAGGGTAGGGGTTAGGGTTAGGGTACCCGTTAGGGTTAGGGTAGTTATTAAACCTATCCCACTCTCTAGATACCCCTTAGCACGTAAAGGAATATTATTTGGGGGTCCAGCCATGGAGAAGAGTTTAGACACTAAGATAATATAAGGAACACACACATTATAAAGAAATCACATTAGGATTCTCTTTTTAAGCTGTTCCTTAAAACACTAGTGCTTAGGAAATCTATTGGAGGCAGAAGCAGTCAAGGGTAGCCTAGGGTTACGGTTAGGCTTAGGGTTAGGCTTAGGGTACGGCTTAGGGTACGGGTTCGGGGAGGGCTTCGGGTACGGCATAGGGTATGGGTTAGGGTTAGGGTTAGGGTTAGTGTTAGGGTTAGGGCTCGGTTTAGGGTACGGTTTAGGATTAGGGTACGTGTTAGGGTTAGGGTAGGGTTTAGCGTTAGGGTACGCATTAGGGTTAGGGTAGTTATTAAACCTATCCCACTCTCTAGTTACCCCTTAGCACGTAAAGGAATATTATTTGGGGGTCCAGCCATGGAGAAGAGTTTAGACACTAGGATAAGATAAGGAACACACCCATTATAAAGAAATCACATTAGGATTCTCTTTTTAAGCTGTTCCTTAAAACACTAGTGCTTAGGAAATCTATTGGAGGCAGAAGCAGTCAAGGGTAGCCTAGGGTTAGGGTTAGGCTTAGGGTTAGGCTTAGGGTACGGGTTCGGGGAGGGCTTCGGGTACGGCGTAGGGTATGGGTTAAGGTTAGGGTTAGGGTTAGTGTTAGGGTTAGGGCTCGGTTTAGGGTACGGGTTAGGATTAGGGTACGTGTTAGGGTTAGGGCAGGGGTTAGGGTTAGAGTACCCGTTAGGGTTAGGGTAGTTATTAAACCTATCCCACTCTCTAGATACCCCTTAGCACGTAAAGGAATATTATTTGGGGGTCCAGCCATGGAGAAGAGTTTAGACACTAAGATAATATAAGGAACACACACATTATAAAGAAGTCACATTAGGATTCTCTTTTTAAGCTGTTCCTTAAAACACTAGTGCTTAGGAAATCTACTGGAGGCAGAAGCAGTCAAGGGTAGCCTAGGGTTAGGGTTAGGCTTAGGGTTAGGCTTAGGGTACGGCTTAGGGTACGGGTTCGGGGAGGGCTTCGGGTACGGCGTAGGGTATGGGTTAGGGTTAGGGTTAGGGTTAGTGTTAGGGTTAGGGCTCGGTTTAGGGTACGGGTTAGGATTAGGGTACGTGTTAGGGTTAGGGTAGGGGTTAGCGTTAGGGTACGCGTTAGGGTTAACGTAGTTATTAAATCTATCTCACTCTCTAGTTACCCCTTAGCACGTAAAGTAATATTATTTGGGGGTCCAGCCATGGAGAAGAGTTTAGACACTAGGATAAGATAAGGAACACACCCATTATAAAGAAATCACATTAGGATTCTCTTTTTAAGCTGTTCCTTAAAACACTAGTGCTTAGGAAATCTATTGGAGGCAGAAGCAGTCAAGGGTAGCCTAGGTTTAGGGTTAGGCTTAGGGTTAGGCTTAGGGTACGGTTTAGGGTACGGGTTTGGGGAGGGCTTCGGGTACGGCGTAGGGTATGGGTTAGAGTTAGGGTTAGGGTTAGTGTTAGGGTTAGGGCTCGGTTTAGGGTACGGGTTAGGATTACGGTACGTGTTAGGGTTAGGGTAGCGGTTAGCGTTAGGGTACGCGTTAGGGTTAGGGTAGTTATTAAACCTATCCCACTCTCGAGTTACCCCTTAGCATGTAAAGGAATATTATTTGGGGGTCCAGCCATGGAGAAGAGTTTAGACACTAGGATAAGATAAGGAACACACCCATTATAAAGAAATCACATTAGGATTCTCTTTTTAAGCTGTTCCTTAAAACACTAGTGCTTAGGAAATCTATTGGAGGCAGAAGCAGTCAAGGGTAGCCTAGGGTTAGGGTTAGGCTTAGGGTTAGGCTTAGGGTACGGCTTAGGGTACGGGTTCGGGGAGGGCTTCGGGTACGGCGTAGGGTATGGGTTAGGGTTAGGGTTAGGGTTAGTGTTAGGGTTAGGGCTCGGTTTAGGGTACGTGTTAGGATTAGGGTACGTGTTAGGGTTAGGGTAGGGGTTAGGGTTAGGGTACGCGTTACGGTTAGGGTAGTTATTAAACCTATCCCACTCTCTAGATACCCCTTAGCACGTAAAGGAATATTATTTGGGGGTCCAGCCATGGAGAAGAGTTTAGACACTAAGATAATATAAGGAACACACCCATTATAAAGAAATCACATTAGGATTCTCTTTTTAAGCTGTTCCTTAAAACACTAGTGCTTAGGAAATCTATTGGAGGCAGAAGCAGTCAAGGGTAGCCTAGGGTTAGGGTTAGGCTTAGGGTTAGGCTTATGGTACGGCTTAGGGTACGGGTTCGGAGAGGGTTTCGGGTACGGCGTAGGGTATGGGTTAGCGTTAGGGTTAGGGTTAGTGTTAGGGTTAGGGCTCGGTTTAGGGTACGGGTTAGGATTAGGGTAGGTGTTAGGGTTAGGGTAGGGGTTAGGGTTAGGTTACGCGTTACGGTTAGGGTAGTTATTAAACCTGTCCCACTCTCTAGATACCCCTTAGCACGTAAAGGAATATTATTTGGGGGTGTAGCCATGGAGAAGAGTTTAGACACTAGGATAAGATAAGGAACACACCCATTATAAAGAAATCACATTAGGATAATCTTTTTAAGCTGTTCCTTAAAACACTAGTGCTTAGGAAATCTATTGGAGGCAGAAGCAGTCAAGGGTAGCCTAGGGTTAGGGTTAGGCTTAGGGTTAGGCTTAGGGTACGGCTTAGGGTACGGGTTCGGGGAGGGCTTCGGGTACGGCGTAGGGTATGGGTTAGGGTTAGGGTTAGGGTTAGTGTTAGGGTTAGGGCTCGGTTTAGGGTACGGGTTAGGATTAGGGTACGTGTTAGGGTTAGGGTAGGGGTTAGGGTTAGGGTACCCGTTAGGGTTAGGGTAGTTATTAAACCTATCCCACTCTCTAGATACCCCTTAGCACGTAAAGGAATATTATTTGGGGGTCCAGCCATGGAGAAGAGTTTAGACACTAAGATAATATAAGGAACACACACATTATAAAGAAATCACATTAGGATTCTCTTTTTAAGCTGTTCCTTAAAACACTAGTGCTTAGGAAATCTATTGGAGGCAGAAGCAGTCAAGGGTAGCCTAGGGTTAGGGTTAGGCTTAGGGTTAGGCTTAGGGTACGGCTTAGGGTACGGGTTCGGGGAGGGCTTCGTGTACGGCGTAGGCTATGGGTTAGGGTTAGGGTTAGGGTTAGTGTTAGGGTTAGGGCTCGGTTTAGGGTACGGGTTAGGATTAGGGTACGTGTTAGGGTTAGGGTAGGGGTTAGGGTTAGGGTTCACGTTAGGGTTAGGGTAGTGATTAAACCTATCCCACTCTCTAGATACCCCTTAGCACATAAAGGAATATTATTTGGGGGTCCAGCCATGGAGAAGAGTTTAGACACTAGGATTAGATATGGAACACACCCATTATAAAGAAATCACATTAGGATTCTCTTTTTAAGCTGTTCCTTAAAACACTAGTGCTTAGGAAATCTATTGGAGGCAGAAGCAGTCAAGGGTAGCCTAGGGTTAGGGTTAGGCTTAGGGTTAGGCTTAGGGTACGGCTTAGGGTACGGGTTCGGGGAGGGCTTCAGGTACGGCGTAGGGTATGGGTTAGGGTTAGGGTTAGGGTTAGTGTTAGGGTTAGGGCTCGGTTTAGGGTACGGGTTAGGATTAGGGTACGTGTTAGGGTTAGGGTAGGGGTTAGCGTTAGGGTACGCGTTAGGGTTAGGGTAGTTATTAAACCTATCCCACTCTCTAGTTACCCCTTAGCACGTAAAGGAATATTATTTGGGGGTCCAGCCATGGAGAAGAGTTTAGACACTAGGATAAGATAAGGAACACACCCATTATAAAGAAACCACATTAGGATTCTCTTTTTAAGCTGTTCCTTAAAACACTAGTGCTTAGGAAATCTATTGGAGGCAGAAGCAGTCAAGGGTAGCCTAGGGTTAGGGTTAGGCTTAGGGTTAGGCTTATGGTACGGCTTAGGGTACGGGTTCGGAGAGGGTTTCGGGTACGGCGTAGGGTATGGGTTAGCGTTAGGGTTAGGGTTAGTGTTAGGGTTAGGGCTCGGTTTAGGGTACGGGTTAGGATTAGGGTACGTGTTAGGGTTAGGGTAGGGGTTAGGGTTAGGGTACGCGTTACGGTTAGGGTAGTTATTAAACCTGTCCCACTCTCTAGAAACCCCTTAGCACGTAAAGGAATATTATTTGGGGGTCCAGCCATGGAGAAGAGTTTAGACACTAGGATAAGATAAGGAACACACCCATTATAAAGAAATCACATTAGGATAAACTTTTTAAGCTGTTCCTTAAAACACTAGTGCTTAGGAAATCTATTGGAGGCAGAAGCAGTCAAGGGTAGCCTAGGGATAGGGTTAGGCTTAGGGTACGGCTTAGGGTACGGGTTCGGGGAGGGCTTCGGGTACGGCGTAGGGTATGGGTTAGGGTTAGGGTTAGGGTTAGTGTTAGGGTTAGGGCTCGGTTTACGGTACGGGTTAGGATTAGGGTACGTGTTAGGGTTAGGGTAGGGGTTAGGGTTAGGGTAACCGTTACGGTTAGGGTAGTGATTAAACCTATCCCACTCTCTAGATACCCCTTAGCACGTAAAGGAATATTATTTGGGGGTCCAGCCATGGAGAAGAGTTTAGACAATAAGATAATATAAGGAACACACACATTATAAAGAAATCACATTAGGATTCTATTTTTAAGCTGTTCCTTAAAACACTAGTGCTTAGGAAATCTATTGGAGGCAGAAGCAGTCAAGGGTAGCCTAGGGTTAGGGTTAGGCTTAGGGTTAGGCTTAGGGTACGGCTTAGGGTACGGGTTCGGGGAGGGCTTCGGGTACGGCATAGGGTATGGGTTAGGGTTAGGGTTAGGGTTAGTGTTAGGGTTAGGGCTCGGTTTAGGGTACGGGTAAGGATTAGGGTACGTGTTAGGGTTAGGGTAGGGGTTAGCGTTAGGGTACGCATTAGGGTTAGGGTAGTTATTAAACCTATCCCACTCTCTAGTTGCCCCTTAGCACGTAAAGGAATATTATTTGGGGGTCCAGCCATGGAGAAGAGTTTAGACACTAGGATAAGATAAGGAACACACCCATTATAAAGAAATCACATTAGGATTCTCTTTTTAAGCTGTTCCTTAAAACACTAGTGCTTAGGAAATCTATTGGAGGCAGAAGCAGTCAAGGGTAGCCTAGGGTTAGGGTTAGGCTTAGGGTTAGGCTTAGGGTACGGGTTCGGGGAGGGCTTCGGGTACGGCGTAGGGTATGGGTTAAGGTTAGTGTTAGGGTTAGTGTTAGGGTTAGGGCTCGGTTTAGGGTACGGGTTAGGATTAGGGTACGTGTTAGGGTTAGGGCAGGGGTTAGGGTTAGGGTACCCGTTAGGGTTAGGGTAGTTATTAAACCTATCCCACTCTCTAGATACCCCTTAGCACGTAAAGGAATATTATTTGGGGGTCCAGCCATGGAGAAGAGTTTAGACACTAAGATAATATAAGGAACACACACATTATAAAGAAGTCACATTAGGATTCTCTTTTTAAGCTGTTCCTTAAAACACTAGTGCTTAGGAAATCTATTGGAGGCAGAAGCAGTCAAGGGTAGCCTAGGGTTAGGGTTAGGCTTAGGGTTAGGCTTAGGGTACGGCTTAGGGTACGGGTTCGGGGAGGGCTTCGGGTACGGCGTAGGGTATGGGTTAGGGTTAGGGTTAGGGTTAGTGTTAGGGTTAGGGCTCGGTTTAGGGTACGGGTTAGGATTAGGGTACGTGTTAGGGTTAGGGTAGGGGTTAGCGTTAGGGTACGCGTTAGGGTTAACGTAGTTATTAAATCTATCTCACTCTCTAGTTACCCCTTAGCACGTAAAGGAATATTATTTGGGGGTCCCGCCATGGAGAAGAGTTTAGACACTAGGATAAGATAAGGAACACACCCATTATAAAGAAATCACATTAGGATTCTCTTTTTAAGCTGTTCCTTAAAACACTAGTGCTTAGGAAATCTATTGGAGGCAGAAGCAGTCAAGGGTAGCCTAGGTTTAGGGTTAGGCTTAGGGTTAGGCTTAGGGTACGGTTTAGGGTACGGGTTTGGGGAGGGCTTCGGGTACGGCTTAGGGTATGGGTTAGAGTTAGGGTTAGGGTTAGTGTTAGGGTTAGGGCTCGGTTTAGGGTACGGGTTAGGATTACGGTACGTGTTAGGGTTAGGGTAGCGGTTAGCGTTAGGGTACGCGTTAGGGTTAGGG
This sequence comes from Balaenoptera physalus, assembly GCF_965194825.1. Lineage (NCBI taxonomy): Eukaryota > Metazoa > Chordata > Mammalia > Artiodactyla > Balaenopteridae > Balaenoptera > Balaenoptera physalus. Next base: position 286,826 of record NW_028126315.1, on the reverse strand, counting down.
TAGTTATTAAACCTATCCCACTCTCTAGTTACCCCTTAGCATGTAAAGGAATATTATTTGGGGGTCCAGCCATGGAGAAGAGTTTAGACACTAGGATAATGTAAGGAACACACCCATTATAAAGAAATCACATTAGGATTCTCTTTTTAAGCTGTTCCTTAAAACACTAGTGCTTAGGAAATCTATTGGAGGCAGAAGCAGTCAAGGGTAGCCTAGGGTTAGGGTTAGGCTTAGGGTTAGGCTTAGGGTACGGCTTAGGGTACGGGTTCGGGGAGGGCTTCGGGTACGGCGTAGGGTATGGGTTAGGGTTAGGGTTAGGGTTAGTGTTAGGGTTAGGGCCCAGTTTAGGGTACGGGTTAGGATTAGGGTACGTGTTAGGGTTAGGGCAGGGGTTAGGGTTAGAGTACCCGTTAGGGTTAGGGTAGTTATTAAACCTATCCCACTCTCTAGATACCCCTTAGCACGTAAAGGAATATTATTTGGGGGTCCAGCCATGGAGAAGAGTTTAGACACTAAGATAATATAAGGAACACACACATTATAAAGAAATCACATTAGGATTCTCTTTTTAAGCTGTTCCTTAAAACACTAGTGCTTAGGAAATCTATTGGAGGCAGAAGCAGTCAAGGGTAGCCTAGGGTTACGGTTAGGCTTAGGGTTAGGCTTAGGGTACGGCTTAGGGTACGGGTTCGGGGAGGGCTTCGGGTACGGCATAGGGTATGGGTTAGGGTTAGGGTTAGGGTTAGTGTTAGGGTTAGGGCTCGGTTTAGGGTACGGTTTAGGATTAGGGTACGTGTTAGGGTTAGGGTAGGGTTTAGCGTTAGGGTACGCATTAGGGTTAGGGTAGTTATTAAACCTATCCCACTCTCTAGTTACCCCTTAGCACGTAAAGGAATATTATTTGGGGGTCCAGCCATGGAGAAGAGTTTAGACACTAGGATAAGATAAGGAACACACCCATTATAAAGAAATCACATTAGGATTCTCTTTTTAAGCTGTTCCTTAAAACACTAGTGCTTAGGAAATCTATTGGAGGCAGAAGCAGTCAAGGGTAGCCTAGGGTTAGGGTTAGGCTTAGGGTTAGGCTTAGGGTACGGGTTCGGGGAGGGCTTCGGGTACGGCGTAGGGTATGGGTTAAGGTTAGGGTTAGGGTTAGTGTTAGGGTTAGGGCTCGGTTTAGGGTACGGGTTAGGATTAGGGTACGTGTTAGGGTTAGGGCAGGGGTTAGGGTTAGAGTACCCGTTAGGGTTAGGGTAGTTATTAAACCTATCCCACTCTCTAGATACCCCTTAGCACGTAAAGGAATATTATTTGGGGGTCCAGCCATGGAGAAGAGTTTAGACACTAAGATAATATAAGGAACACACACATTATAAAGAAGTCACATTAGGATTCTCTTTTTAAGCTGTTCCTTAAAACACTAGTGCTTAGGAAATCTACTGGAGGCAGAAGCAGTCAAGGGTAGCCTAGGGTTAGGGTTAGGCTTAGGGTTAGGCTTAGGGTACGGCTTAGGGTACGGGTTCGGGGAGGGCTTCGGGTACGGCGTAGGGTATGGGTTAGGGTTAGGGTTAGGGTTAGTGTTAGGGTTAGGGCTCGGTTTAGGGTACGGGTTAGGATTAGGGTACGTGTTAGGGTTAGGGTAGGGGTTAGCGTTAGGGTACGCGTTAGGGTTAACGTAGTTATTAAATCTATCTCACTCTCTAGTTACCCCTTAGCACGTAAAGGAATATTATTTGGGGGTCCAGCCATGGAGAAGAGTTTAGACACTAGGATAAGATAAGGAACACACCCATTATAAAGAAATCACATTAGGATTCTCTTTTTAAGCTGTTCCTTAAAACACTAGTGCTTAGGAAATCTATTGGAGGCAGAAGCAGTCAAGGGTAGCCTAGGTTTAGGGTTAGGCTTAGGGTTAGGCTTAGGGTACGGTTTAGGGTACGGGTTTGGGGAGGGCTTCGGGTACGGCGTAGGGTATGGGTTAGAGTTAGGGTTAGGGTTAGTGTTAGGGTTAGGGCTCGGTTTAGGGTACGGGTTAGGATTACGGTACGTGTTAGGGTTAGGGTAGCGGTTAGCGTTAGGGTACGCGTTAGGGTTAGGGTAGTTATTACACCTATCCCACTCTCTAGTTACCCCTTAGCATGTAAAGGAATATTATTTGGGGGTCCAGCCATGGAGAAGAGTTTAGACACTAGGATAAGATAAGGAACACACCCATTATAAAGAAATCACATTAGGATTCTCTTTTTAAGCTGTTCCTTAAAACACTAGTGCTTAGGAAATCTATTGGAGGCAGAAGCAGTCAAGGGTAGCCTAGGGTTAGGGTTAGGCTTAGGGTTAGGCTTAGGGTACGGCTTAGGGTACGGGTTCGGGGAGGGCTTCGGGTACGGCGTAGGGTATGGGTTAGGGTTAGGGTTAGGGTTAGTGTTAGGGTTAGGGCTCAGTTTAGGGTACGGGTTAGGATTAGGGTACGTGTTAGGGTTAGGGCAGGGGTTAGGGTTAGGGTACCCCTTAGGGTTAGGGTAGTTATTAAACCTATCCCACTCTCTAGATACCCCTTAGCACGTAAAGGAATATTATTTGGGGGTCCAGCCATGGAGAAGAGTTTAGACACTAAGATAATATAAGGAACACACACATTATAAAGAAATCACATTAGGATTCTCTTTTTAAGCTGTTCCTTAAAACACTAGTGATTAGGAAATCTATTGGAGGCAGAAGCAGTCAAGGGTAGCCTAGGGTTAGGGTTAGGCTTAGGGTTAGGCTTAGGGTACGGCTTAGGGTACGGGTTCGGGGAGGGCTTCGGGTACGGCGTAGGGTATGGGTTAGGGTTAGGGTTAGGGTTAGTTTTAGGGTTAGGGCTCGGTTTAGGGTACGGGTTAGGATTAGGGTACGTGTTAGGGTTAGGGTAGGGGTTAGGGTTAGGGTACGCGTTACGGTTAGGGTAGTTATTAAACCTATCCCACTCTCTAGATACCCCTTAGCACATAAAGGAATATTATTTGGGGGTCCAGCCATGGAGAAGAGTTTAGACACTAAGATAATATAAGGAACACACACATTATAAAGAAATCACATTAGGATTCTCTTTTTAAGCTGTTCCTTAAAACACTATTGCTTAGGAAATCTATTGGAGGCAGAAGCAGTCAAGGGTAGCCTAGGGTTAGGGTTAGGCTTAGGGGTAGGCTTAGGGTACGGCTTAGGGTACGGGTTCGGGGAGGGCTTCGGGTACGGCGTAGGGTATGGGTTAGGGTTAGGGTTAGGGTTAGTGTTAGGGTTAGGGCTCGGTTTAGGGTACGGGTTAGGATTAGGGTACGTGTTAGGGTTAGGGTAGGGGTTAGGGTTAGTGTACGCGTTAGGGTTAGGGTAGTGATTAAACCTATCCCACTCTCTAGATACCCCTTAGCACATAAAGGAATATTATTTGGGGGTCCAGCCATGGAGAAGAGTTTAGACACTAGGATTAGATAAGGAACACACCCATTATAAAGAAATCACATTAGGATTCTCTTTTTAAGCTGTTCCTTAAAACACTAGTGCTTAGGAAATCTATTGGAGGCAGAAGCAGTCAAGGGTAGCCTAGGTTTAGGGTTAGGCTTAGGTTTAGGCTTAGGGTACGGTTTAGGGTACGGGTTTGGGGAGGGCTTCGGGTACGGCGTAGGGTATGGGTTAGAGTTAGGGTTAGGGTTAGTGTTAGGGTTAGGGCTCGGTTTAGGGTACGGGTTAGGATTACGGTACGTGTTAGGGTTAGGGTAGGGGTTAGCGTTAGGGTACGCGTTAGGGTTAGGGTAGTTATTAAACTTATCCCACTCTCTAGTTACCCCTTAGCACGTAAAGGAATATTATTTGGGGGTCCAGCCATGGAGAAGAGTTTAGACACTAGGATAAGATAAGGAACACACCCATTATAAAGAAATCACATTAGAATTCTCTTTTTAAGCTGTTCCTTAAAACACTAGTGCTTAGGAAATCTATTGGAGGCAGAAGCAGTCAAGGGTAGCCTAGGGTTAGGGTCAGGCTTAGGGTTAGGCTTAGGGTACGGCTTAGGCTACGGGTTCGGGGAGGGCTTCGGGTACGGCGTAGGGTATGGGTTAGGGTTAGGGTTAGGGTTAGTGTTAGGGTTAGGGCTCAGTTTAGGGTACGGGTTAGGATTAGGGTACGTGTTAGGGTTAGGGCAGGGGTTAGGGTTAGGGTAACCGTTAGGGTTAGGGTAGTTATTAAACCTATCCCACTCTCTAGTTGCCCCTTAGCACGTAAAGGAATATTATTTGGGGGTCCAGCCATGGAGAAGAGTTTAGACACTAAGATAATATAAGGAACACACACATTATAAATAAATCACATTAGGATTCTCTTTTTAAGCTGTTCCTTAAAACACTAGTGCTTAGGAAATCTATTGGAGGCAGAAGCAGTCAAGGGTAGCCTAGGGTTAGGGTTAGGCTTAGGGTTAGGCTTAGGGTACGGCTTAGGGTACGGGTTCGGGGAGGGCTTCGGGTACGGCATAGGGTATGGGTTAGGGTTAGGGTTAGGGTTAGTGTTAGGGTTAGGGCTCGGTTTAGGGTACGGGTTAGGATTAGGGTACGTGTTAGGGTTAGGGTAGGGGTTAGCGTTAGGGTACGCGTTAGGGTTAGTGTAGTTATTAAACCTATCTCACTCTCTAGTTACCCCTTAGCACGTAAAGGAATATTATTTGGGGGTCCCGCCATGGAGAAGAGTTTAGACACTAGGATAAGATAAGGAACACACCCATTATAAAGAAATCACATTAGGATTCTCTTTTTAAGCTGTTCCTTAAAACACTAGTGCTTAGGAAATCTATTGGAGGCAGAAGCAGTCAAGGGTAACCTAGGGTTAGGCTTAGGATTAGGCTTAGGGTACGGCTTAGGGTACGGGTTCGGTGAGGGCTTCGGGTACGGCGTAGGGTATGGGTTAGGGTTAGGGTTAGGGTTAGTGTTAGGGTTAGGGCTCGGTTTAGGGTACGGGTTAGGATTAGGGTACGTGTTAGGGTTAGGGTAGGGGTTAGGGTTAGGGTACGCGTTAGGGTTAAGGTAGTTATTAAACCTATCCCACTCTCTAGATACCCCTTAGCACGTAAAGGAATATTATTTGGGGGTCCAGCCATGGAGAAGAGTTTAGACACTAAGATAATATAAGGAACACACACATTATAAAGAAATCACATTAGGATTCTCTTTTTAAGCTGTTCCTTAAAACACTAGTGCTTAGGAAATCTATTGGAGGCAGAAGCAGTCAAGGGTAGCCTAGGGTTAGGGTTAGGCTTAGGGTTAGGCTTAGGGTACGGCTTAGGGTACGGGTTCGGGGAGGGCTTCGGGTACGGCATAGGGTATGGGTTAGGGTTAGGGTTAGGGTTAGTGTTAGGGTTAGGGCTCGGTTTAGGGTACGGGTTAGGATTAGGGTACGTGTTAGGGTCAGGGTAGGGGTTAGCGTTAGGGTACGCATTAGGGTTAGGGTAGTTATTAAACCTATCCCACTCTCTAGTTACCCCTTAGCACGTAAAGGAATATTATTTGGGGGTCCAGCCATGGAGAAGAGTTTAGACACTAGGATAAGATAAGGAACACACCCATTATAAAGAAATCACTTTAGGATTCTCTTTTTAAGCTGTTCCTTAAAACACTAGTGCTTAGGAAATCTATTGGAGGCAGAAGCAGTCAAGGGTAGCCTAGGTTTAGGGTTAGGCTTAGGTTTAGGCTTAGGGTACGATTTAGGGTACGGGTTTGGGGAGGGCTTCGGGTACGGCGTAGGGTATGGGTTAGAGTTAGGGTTACGGTTAGTGTTAGGGTTAGGGCTCGGTTTAGGGTACGGGTTAGGATTACGGTACGTGTTAGGGTTAGGGTAGGGGTTAGCGTTAGGGTACGCGTTAGGGTTAGTGTAGTTATTAAACTTATCCCACTCTCTAGTTACCCCTTAGCACGTAAAGGAATATTATTTGGGGGTCCAGCCATGGAGAAGAGTTTAGACACTAGGATAAGATAAGGAACACACCCATTATAAAGAAATCACATTAGAATTCTCTTTTTAAGCTGTTCCTTAAAACACTAGTGCTTAGGAAATCTATTGGAGGCAGAAGCAGTCAAGGGTAGCCTAGGGTTAGGGTCAGGCTTATGGTTAGGCTTAGGGTACGGCTTAGGGTACGGGTTCGGGGAGGGCTTCGGGTACGGCGTAGGGTATGGGTTAGGGTTAGGGTTAGGGTTAGTGTTAGGGTTAGGGCTCGGTTTAGGGTACGGGTTAGGATTAGGGTACGTGTTAGGGTTAGGGTAGGGGTTAGGGTTAGGGTACGCGTTAGGGTTAAGGTAGTTATTAAACCTATCCCACTCTGTAGATACCCCTTAGCACGTAAAGGAATATTATTTGGGGGTCCAGCCATGGAGAAGAGTTTAGACACTAGGATAAGATAAGGAACACACCCATTATAAAGAAATCACATTAGAATTCTCTTTTTAAGCTGTTCCTTAAAACACTAGTGCTTAGGAAATCTATTGGAGGCAGAAGCAGTCAAGGGTAGCCTAGGGTTAGGGTCAGGCTTAGGGTTAGGCTTAGGGTACGGCTTAGGGTACGGGTTCGGGGAGGGCTTCGGGTACGGCGTAGGGTATGGGTTAGGGTTAGGGTTAGGGTTAGTGTTAGGGTTAGGGCTCAGTTTAGGGTACGGGTTAGGATTAGGGTACGTGTTAGGGTTAGGGCAGGGGTTAGGGTTAGGGTAACCGTTAGGGTTAGGGTAGTTATTAAACCTATCCCACTCTCTAGATACCCCTTAGCACGTAAAGGAATATTATTTGGGGGTCCAGCCATGGAGAAGAGTTTAGACACTAAGATAATATAAGGAACACACACATTATAAAGAAATCACATTAGGATTCTCTTTTTAAGCTGTTCCTTAAAACACTAGTGCTTAGGAAATCTATTGGAGGCAGAAGCAGTCAAGGGTAGCCTAGGGTTAGGGTTAGGCTTAGGGTTAGGCTTAGGGTACGGCTTAGGGTACGGGTTCGGGGAGGGCTTCGTGTACGGCATAGGGTATGGGTTAGGGTTAGGGTTAGGGTTAGTGTTAGGGTTAGGGCTCGGTTTAGGGTACGGGTTAGGATTAGGGTACGTGTTAGGGTTAGGGTAGGGGTTAGCGTTAGGGTACGCGTTAGGGTTAGTGTAGTTATTAAACCTATCCCACTCTCTAGTTACCCCTTAGCACGTAAAGGAATATTATTTGGGGGTCCAGCCATGGAGAAGAGTTTAGACACTAGGATAAGATAAGGAACACACCCATTATAAAGAAATCACTTTAGGATTCTCTTTTTAAGCTGTTCCTTAAAACACTAGTGCTTAGGAAATCTATTGGAGGAAGAAGCAGTCAAGGGTAGCCTAGGGTTAGGGTTAGGCTTAGGGTACGGCTTAGGGTACGGGTTCGGGGAGGGCTTCGGGTACGGCGTAGTGTATGGGTTAAGGTTAGGGTTAGGGTTAGTGTTAGGGTTAGGGCTCGGTTTAGGGTACGGGTTAGGATCAGGGTACGTGTTAGGGTTAGGATAGGGGTTAGCGTTAGGGTACGCGTTAGGGTTAACGTAGTTATTAAATCTATCTCACTCTCTAGTTACCCCTTAGCACGTAAAGGAATATTATTTGGGGTTCCCGCCATGGAGAAGAGTTTAGACACTAGGATAAGATAAGGAACACACCCATTATAAAGAAATCACATTAGGATTCTCTTTTTAAGCTGTTCCTTAAAACACTAGTGTTTAGGAAATCTATTGGAGGCAGAAGCAGTCAAGGGTAGCCTAGGGTTAGGGTTAGGCTTAGGGTTAGGCTTAGGGTACGGATTACGGTACGGGTTCGGGGAGGGCTTCGGGTACGGCGTAGGGTATGGGTTAGGGTTAGGGTTAGGGTTAGTGTTAGGGTTAGGGCTCGGTTTAGGGTACGGGTTAGGATTAGGGTACGTGTTAGGGTTAGGGTAGGGGTTAGGGATAGGGTACACGTTAGGGTTAGGGTAGTGATTAAACCTATCCCACTCTCTAGATACCCCTTAGCACATAAAGGAATATTATTTGGGGGTCCAGCCATGGAGAAGAGTTTAGACACTAGGATTAGATAAGGAACACACCCATTATAAAGAAATCACATTAGGATTCTCTTTTTAAGCTGTTCCTTAAAACAGTAGTGCTTAGGAAATCTATTGGAGGCAGAAGCAGTCAAGGGTAGCCTAGGGTTAGGGTTAGGCTTAGGGTACGGCTTAGGGTACGGGTTCGGGGAGGGCTTCGGGTACGGCGTAGGGTATGGGTTAGGGTTAGGGTTAGGGTTAGTGTTAGGGTTAGGGCTCGGTTTAGGGTACGGGTTAGGATTACGGTACGTGTTAGGGTTAGGGTAGGGGTTAGCGTTAGGGTACGCGTTAGGGTTAGGGTAGTTATTAAACTTATCCCACTCTCTAGTTACCCCTTAGCACGTAAAGGAATATTATTTGGGGGTCCAGCCATGGAGAAGAGTTTAGACACTAGGATAAGATAAGGAACACACCCATTATAAAGAAATCACATTAGAATTCTCTTTTTAAGCTGTTCCTTAAAACACTAGTGCTTAGGAAATCTATTGGAGGCAGAAGCAGTCAAGGGTAGCCTAGGGTTAGGGTCAGGCTTAGGGTTAGGCTTAGGGTACGGCTTAGGGTACGGGTTCGGGGAGGTCTTCGGGTACGGCGTAGGGTATGGGTTAGGGTTAGGGTTAGGGTTAGTGTTAGGGTTAGGGCTCAGTTTAGGGTACGGGTTAGGATTAGGGTACGTGTTAGGGTTAGGGTAGGGGTTAGGGTTAGGGTACGCGTTAGGGTTAAGGTAGTTATTAAACCTATCCCACTCTCTAGATACCCCTTAGCATGTAAAGGAATATTATTTGGGGGTCCAGCCATGGAGAAGAGTTTAGACACTAAGATAATATAAGGAACACACACATTATAAAGAAATCACATTAGGATTCTCTTTTTAAGCTGTTCCTTAAAACACTAGTGCTTAGGAAATCTATTGGAGGCAGAAGCAGTCAAGGGTAGCCTAGGGTTAGGGTTAGGCTTAGGGTTAGGCTTAGGGTACGGCTTAGGGTACGGGTTCGGGGAGGGCTTCGGGTACGGCATAGGGTATGGGTTAGGGTTAGGGTTAGGGTTAGTGTTAGGGTTAGGGCTCGGTTTAGGGTACGGGTTAGGATTAGGGTACGTGTTAGGGTTAGGGTAGGGGTTAGCGTTAGGGTACGCGTTAGGGTTAGTGTAGTTATTAAACCTATCTCACTCTCTAGTTACCCCTTAGCACGTAAAGGAATATTATTTGGGGGTCCCGCCATGGAGAAGAGTTTAGACACTAGGATAAGATAAGGAACACACCCATTATAAAGAAATCACATTAGGATTCTCTTTTTAAGCTGTTCCTTAAAACACTAGTGCTTAGGAAATCTATTGGAGGCAGAAGCAGTCAAGGGTAACCTAGGGTTAGGCTTAGGATTAGGCTTAGGGTACGGCTTAGGGTACGGGTTCGGTGAGGGCTTCGGGTACGGCGTAGGGTATGGGTTAGGGTTAGGGTTAGGGTTAGTGTTAGGGTTAGGGCTCGGTTTAGGGTACGGGTTAGGATTAGGGTACGTGTTAGGGTTAGGGTAGGGGTTAGGGTTAGGGTACGCGTTAGGGTTAAGGTAGTTATTAATCCTATCCCACTCTCTAGATACCCCTTAGCACGTAAAGGAATATTATTTGGGGGTCCAGCCATGGAGAAGAGTTTAGACACTAGGATAAGATAAGGAACACACCCATTATAAAGAAATCACATTAGAATTCTCTTTTTAAGCTGTTCCTTAAAACACTAGTGCTTAGGAAATCTATTGGAGGCAGAAGCAGTCAAGGGTAGCCTAGGGTTAGGGTCAGGCTTAGGGTTAGGCTTAGGGTACGGCTTAGGGTACGGGTTCGGGGAGGGCTTCGGGTACGGCGTAGGGTATGGGTTAGGGTTAGGGTTAGGGTTAGTGTTAGGGTTAGGGCTCAGTTTAGGGTACGGGTTAGGATTAGGGTACGTGTTAGGGTTAGGGCAGGGGTTAGGGTTAGGGTAACCGTTAGGGTTAGGGTAGTTATTAAACCTATCCCACTCTCTAGATACCCCTTAGCACGTAAAGGAATATTATTTGGGGGTCCAGCCATGAAGAAGAGTTTAGACACTAAGATAATATAAGGAACACACACATTATAAAGAAATCACATTAGGATTCTCTTTTTAAGCTGTTCCTTAAAACACTAGTGCTTAGGAAATCTATTGGAGGCAGAAGCAGTCAAGGGTAGCCTAGGGTTAGGGTTAGGCTTAGGGTTAGGCTTAGGGTACGGCTTAGGGTACGGGTTCGGGGAGGGCTTCGGGTACGGCATAGGGTATGGGTTAGGGTTAGGGTTAGTGTTAGGGTTAGGGCTCGGTTTAGGGTACGGGTTAGGATTAGGGTACGTGTTAGGGTTAGGGTAGGGGTTAGCGTTAGGGTACGCGTTAGGGTTAGTGTAGTTATTAAACCTATCCCACTCTCTAGTTACCCCTTAGCACGTAAAGGAATATTATTTGGGGGTCCAGCCATGGAGAAGAGTTTAGACACTAGGATAAGATAAGGAACACACCCATTATAAAGAAATCACTTTAGGATTCTCCTTTTAAGCTGTTCCTTAAAACACTAGTGCTTAGGAAATCTATTGGAGGAAGAAGCAGTCAAGGGTAGCCTAGGGTTAGGGTTAGGCTTAGGGTACGGCTTAGGGTACGGGTTCGGGGAGGGCTTCGGGTACGGCGTAGTGTATGGGTTAAGGTTAGTGTTAGGGTTAGTGTTAGGGTTAGGGCTCGGTTTAGGGTACGGGTTAGGATTAGGGTACGTGTTAGGGTTAGGGTAGGGGTTAGGGATAGGGTACACGTTAGGGTTAGGGTAGTGATTAAACCTATCCCACTCTCTAGATACCCCTTAGCACATAAAGGAATATTATTTGGGGGTCCAGCCATGGAGAAGAGTTTAGACACTAGGATTAGATAAGGAACACACCCATTATAAAGAAATCACATTAGGATTCTCTTTTTAAGCTGTTCCTTAAAACAGTGGTGCTTAGGAAATCTATTGGAGGCAGAAGCAGTCAAGGGTAGCCTAGGGTTAGGGTTAGGCTTAGGGTACGGCTTAGGGTACGGGTTCGGGGAGGGCTTCGGGTACGGCGTAGGGTATGGGTTAGGGTTAGGGTTAGGGTTAGTGTTAGGGTTAGGGCTCGGTTTAGGGTACGGGTTAGGATTACGGTACGTGTTAGGGTTAGGGTAGGGGTTAGCGTTAGGGTACGCGTTAGGGTTAGGGTAGTTATTAAACTTATCCCACTCTCTAGTTACCCCTTAGCACGTAAAGGAATATTATTTGGGGGTCCAGCCATGGAGAAGAGTTTAGACACTAGGATAAGATAAGGAACACACCCATTATAAAGAAATCACATTAGGATTCTCTTTTTAAGCTGTTCCTTAAAACACTAGTGCTTAGGAAATCTATTGGAGGCAGAAGCAGTCAAGGGTAGCCTAGGGTTAGGGTCAGGCTTAGGGTTAGGCTTAGGGTACGGCTTAGGGTACGGGTTCGGGGAGGTCTTCGGGTACGGCGTAGGGTATGGGTTAGGGTTAGGGTTAGGGTTAGTGTTAGGGTTAGGGCTCAGTTTAGGGTACGGGTTAGGATTAGGGTACGTGTTAGGGTTAGGGCAGGGGTTAGGGTTAGGGTAACCGTTAGGGTTAGGGTAGTTATTAAACCTATCCCACTCTCTAGATACCCCTTAGCACGTAAAGGAATATTATTTGGGGGTCCAGCCATGGAGAAGAGTTTAGACACTAAGATAATATAAGGAACACACACATTATAAAGAAATCACATTAGGATTCTCTTTTTAAGCTGTTCCTTAAAACACTAGTGCTTAGGAAATCTATTGGAGGCAGAAGCAGTCAAGGGTAGCCTAGGGTTAGGGTTAGGCTTAGGGTTAGGCTTAGGGTACGGCTTAGGGTACGGGTTCGGGGAGGGCTTCGGGTACGGCATAGGGTATGGGTTAGGGTTAGGGTTAGGGTTAGTGTTAGGGTTAGGGCTCGGTTTAGGGTACGGGTTAGGATTAGGGTACGTGTTAGGGTTAGGGTAGGGGTTAGCGTTAGGGTACGCGTTAGGGTTAGTGTAGTTATTAAACCTATCTCACTCTCTAGTTACCCCTTAGCACGTAAAGGAATATTATTTGGGGGTCCCGCCATGGAGAAGAGTTTAGACACTAGGATAAGATAAGGAACACACCCATTATAAAGAAATCACATTAGGATTCTCTTTTTAAGCTGTTCCTTAAAACACTAGTGCTTAGGAAATCTATTGGAGGCAGAAGCAGTCAAGGGTAACCTAGGGTTAGGCTTAGGATTAGGCTTAGGGTACGGCTTAGGGTACGGGTTCGGTGAGGGCTTCGGGTACGGCGTAGGGTATGGGTTAGGGTTAGGGTTAGGGTTAGTGTTAGGGTTAGGGCTCGGTTTAGGGTACGGGTTAGGATTAGGGTACGTGTTAGGGTTAGGGTAGGGGTTAGGGTTAGGGTACGCGTTAGGGTTAAGGTAGTTATTAATCCTATCCCACTCTCTAGATACCCCTTAGCACGTAAAGGAATATTATTTGGGGGTCCAGCCATGGAGAAGAGTTTAGACACTAGGATAAGATAAGGAACACACCCATTATAAAGAAATCACATTAGAATTCTCTTTTTAAGCTGTTCCTTAAAACACTAGTGCTTAGGAAATCTATTGGAGGCAGAAGCAGTCAAGGGTAGCCTAGGGTTAGGGTCAGGCTTAGGGTTAGGCTTAGGGTACGGCTTAGGGTACGGGTTCGGGGAGGGCTTCGGGTACGGCGTAGGGTATGGGTTAGGGTTAGGGTTAGGGTTAGTGTTAGGGTTAGGGCTCAGTTTAGGGTACGGGTTAGGATTAGGGTACGTGTTAGGGTTAGGGCAGGGGTTAGGGTTAGGGTAACCGTTAGGGTTAGGGTAGTTATTAAACCTATCCCACTCTCTAGATACCCCTTAGCACGTAAAGGAATATTATTTGGGGGTCCAGCCATGAAGAAGAGTTTAGACACTAAGATAATATAAGGAACACACACATTATAAAGAAATCACATTAGGATTCTCTTTTTAAGCTGTTCCTTAAAACACTAGTGCTTAGGAAATCTATTGGAGGCAGAAGCAGTCAAGGGTAGCCTAGGGTTAGGGTTAGGCTTAGGGTTAGGCTTAGGGTACGGCTTAGGGTACGGGTTCGGGGAGGGCTTCGGGTACGGCATAGGGTATGGGTTAGGGTTAGGGTTAGTGTTAGGGTTAGGGCTCGGTTTAGGGTACGGGTTAGGATTAGGGTACGTGTTAGGGTTAGGGTAGGGGTTAGCGTTAGGGTACGCGTTAGGGTTAAGGTAGTTATTAAACCTATCCCACTCTCTAGATACCCCTTAGCACGTAAAGGAATATTATTTGGGGGTCCAGCAATGGAGAAGAGTTTAGACACTAGGATAAGATAAGGAACACACCCATTATAAAGAAATCACATTAGAATTCTCTTTTTAAGCTGTTCCTTAAAACACTAGTGCTTAGGAAATCTATTGGAGGCAGAAGCAGTCAAGGGTAGCCTAGGGTTAGGGTCAGGCTTAGGGTTAGGCTTAGGGTACGGCTTAGGGTACGGGTTCGGGGAGGGCTTCGGGTACGGCGTAGGGTATGGGTTAGGGTTAGGGTTAGGGTTAGTGTTAGGGTTAGGGCTCAGTTTAGGGTACGGGTTAGGATTAGGGTACGTGTTAGGGTTAGGGCAGGGGTTAGGGTTAGGGTAACCGTTAGGGTTAGGGTAGTTATTAAACCAATCCCACTCTCTAGATACCCCTTAGCACGTAAAGGAATATTATTTGGGGGTCCAGCCATTAAGAAGAGTTTAGACACTAAGATAATATAAGGAACACACACATTATAAAGAAATCACATTAGGATTCTCTTTTTAAGCTGTTCCTTAAAACACTAGTGCTTAGGAAATCTATTGGAGGCAGAAGCAGTCAAGGGTAGCCTAGGGTTAGGGTTAGGCTTAGGGTTAGGCTTAGGGTACGGCTTAGGGTACGGGTTCGGGGAGGGCTTCGGGTACGGCATAGGGTATGGGTTAGGGTTAGGGTTAGGGTTAGTGTTAGGGTTAGGGCTCGGTTTAGGGTACGGGTTAGGATTAGGGTACGTGTTAGGGTTAGGGTAGGGGTTAGCGTTAGGGTACGCGTTAGGGTTAGTGTAGTTATTAAACCTATCCCACTCTCTAGTTACCCCTTAGCACGTAAAGGAATATTATTTGGGGGTCCAGCCATGGAGAAGAGTTTAGACACTAGGATAAGATAAGGAACACACCCATTATAAAGAAATCACTTTAGGATTCTCCTTTTAAGCTGTTCCTTAAAACACTAGTGCTTAGGAAATCTATTGGAGGAAGAAGCAGTCAAGGGTAGCCTAGGGTTAGGGTTAGGCTTAGGGTACGGCTTAGGGTACGGGTTCGGGGAGGGCTTCGGGTACGGCGTAGTGTATGGGTTAAGGTTGGGGTTAGGGTTAGTGTTAGGGTTAGGGCTCGGTTTAGGGTACGGGTTAGGATTAGGGTACGTGTTAGGGTTAGGATAGGGGTTAGCGTTAGGGTACGCGTTAGGGTTAACGTAGTTATTAAATCTATCTCACTCTCTAGTTACCCCTTAGCACGTAAAGGAATATTATTTGGGGTTCCCGCCATGGAGAAGAGTTTAGACACTAGGATAAGATAAGGAACACACCCATTATAAAGAAATCACATTAGGATTCTCTTTTTAAGCTGTTCCTTAAAACACTAGTGCTTAGGAAATCTATTGGAGGCAGAAGCAGTCAAGGGTAGCCTAGGGTTAGGGTTAGGCTTAGGGTTAGGCTTAGGGTACGGATTACGGTACGGGTTCGGGGAGGGCTTCGGGTACGGCGTAGGGTATGGGTTAGGGTTAGGGTTAGGGTTAGTGTTAGGGTTAGGGCTCGGTTTAGGGTACGGGTTAAGATTAGGGTACGTGTTAGGGTTAGGGTAGGGGTTAGGGATAGGGTACACGTTAGGGTTAGGGTAGTGATTAAACCTATCCCACTCTCTAGATACCCCTTAGCACATAAAGGAATATTATTTGGGGGTCCAGCCATGGAGAAGAGTTTAGACACTAGGATTAGATAAGGAACACACCCATTATAAAGAAATCACATTAGGATTCTCTTTTTAAGCTGTTCCTTGAAACAGTAGTGCTTAGGAAATCTATTGGAGGCAGAAGCAGTCAAGGGTAGCCTAGGGTCAGGGTTAGGCTTAGGGTTAGGCTTAGGGTACGGCTTAGGGTACGTGTTCGGAGAGGGCTTCGGGTACGGCGTAGGGTATGGGTTAGGGTTAGGGTTAGGGTAGTGTTAGGATTAGGGCTCGGTTCAGGGTACGGGTTAGGATTAGGGTACGTGTTAGGGTTAGAGTAGGGGTTAGCGTTAGGGTACGCGTTAGGATTAGGGTAGTTATTAAACCTATCCCACTCTCTAGTTACCCCTTAGCACGTAAAGGAATATTATTTGGGGGTCCAGCCATGGATAAGAGTTTAGACACTAGGATAAGATAAGGAACACACCCATTATAAAGAAATCACATTAGGATTCTCTTCTTAAGCTGTTCCTTAAAACACTAGTGCTTAGGAAATCTATTGGAGGCAGAAGCAGTCAAGGGTAGCCTAGGGTTCGGGTTAGGCTTAGGGTTAGGCTTAGGGTACGGCTTAGGGTACGGGTTCGGGGAGGGCTTCGGGTACGGCATAGGGTATGGGTTAGGGTTAGGGTTAGGGTTAGTGTTAGGGTTAGGGCTCGGTTTAGGGTACGGGTTAGGATTAGGGTACGTGTTAGGGTTAGGGTAGGGGTTAGCGTTAGGGTACGCATTAGGGTTAGGGTAGTTATTAAACCTATCCCACTCTCTAGTTACCCCTTAGCACGTAAAGGAATATTATTTGGGGGTCCAGCCATGGAGAAGAGTTTAGACACTAGGATAAGATAAGGAACACACCCATTATAAAGAAATCACTTTAGGATTCTCTTTTTAAGCTGTTCCTTAAAACACTAGTGCTTAGGAAATCTATTGGAGGCAGAAGCAGTCAAGGGTAGCCTAGGGTTAGGGTTAGGCTTAGGGTACGGCTTAGGGTACGGGTTCGGGGAGGGCTTCGGGTACGGCGTAGTGTATGGGTTAAGGTTAGGGTTAGGGTTAGTGTTAGGGTTAGGGCTCGGTTTAGGGTACGGGTTAGGATTAGGGTACGTGTTAGGGTTAGGATAGGGGTTAGCGTTAGGGTACGCGTTAGGGTTAACGTAGTTATTAAATCTATCTCACTCTCTAGTTACCCCTTAGCACGTAAAGGAATATTATTTGGGGTTCCCGCCATGGAGAAGAGTTTAGACACTAGGATAAGATAAGGAACACACCCATTATAAAGAAATCACATTAGGATTCTCTTTTTAAGCTGTTCCTTAAAACACTAGTGCTTAGGAAATCTATTGGAGGCAGAAGCAGTCAAGGGTAGCCTAGGGTTAGGGTTAGGCTTAGGGTTAGGCTTAGGGTACGGATTACGGTACGGGTTCGGGGAGGGCTTCGGGTACGGCGTAGGGTATGGGTTAGGGTTAGGGTTAGGGTTAGTGTTAGGGTTACGGCTCGGTTTAGGGTACGGGTTAGGATTAGGGTACGTGTTAGGGTTAGGGTAGGGGTTAGGGATAGGGTACACGTTAGGGTTAGGGTAGTGATTAAACCTATCCCACTCTCTAGATACCCCTTAGCACATAAAGGAATATTATTTGGGGGTCCAGCCATGGAGAAGAGTTTAGACACTAGGATTAGATAAGGAACACACCCATTATAAAGAAATCACATTAGGATTCTCTTTTTAAGCTGTTCCTTAAAACAGTAGTGCTTAGGAAATCTATTGGAGGCAGAAGCAGTCAAGGGTAGCCTAGGGTTAGGGTTAGGCTTAGGGTACGGCTTAGGGTACGGGTTCGGGGAGGGCTTCGGGTACGGCGTAGGGTATGGGTTAGGGTTAGGGTTAGGGTTAGTGTTAGGGTTAGGGCTCGGTTTAGGGTACGGGTTAGGATTAGGGTACGTGTTAGGGTTAGGGTTAGGGTACGCGTTACGGTTAGGGTAGTTATTAAACCTATCCCACACTCTAGATACCCCTTAGCACATAAAGGAATATTATTTGGGGGTCCAGCCATGGAAAAGAGTTTAGACACTAAGATAATATAAGGAACACACACATTATAAAGAAATCACATTAGGATTCTCTTTTTAAGCTGTTCCTTAAAACACTATTGCTTAGGAAATCTATTGGAGGCAGAAGCAGTCAAGGGTAGCCTAGGGTTAGGGTTAGGCTTAGGGGTAGGCTTAGGGTACGGCTTAGGGTACGGGTTCGGGGAGGGCTTCGGGTACGGCGTAGGGTATGGGTTAGGGTTAGGGTTAGGGTTAGTGTTAGGGTTAGGGCTCGGTTTAGGGTACGGGTTAGGATTAGGGTACGTGTTAGGGTTAGGGTAGGGGTTAGGGTTAGTGTACGCGTTAGGGTTAGGGTAGTGATTAAACCTATCCCAATCTCTAGATACCCCATAGCACATAAAGGAATATTATTTGGGGGTCCAGCCATGGAGAAGAGTTTAGACACTAGGATTAGATAAGGAACACACCCATTATAAAGAAATCACATTAGGATTCTCTTTTTAAGCTGTTCCTTAAAACAGTAGTGCTTAGGAAATCTATTGGAGGCAGAAGCAGTCAAGGGTAGCCTAGGGTTAGGGTTAGGCTTAGGGTTAGGCTTAGGGTACGGCTTAGGGTACGGGTTCGGGGAGGGCTTCGGGTACGGCATAGGGTATGGGTTAGGGTTAGGGTTAGGGTTAGTGTTAGGGTTAGGGCTCGGTTTAGGGTACGGGTTAGGATTAGGGTACGTGTTAGGGTTAGGGTAGGGGTTAGCGTTAGGGTAGGCATTAGGGTTAGGGTAGTTATTAAACCTATCCCACTCTCTAGTTACCCCTTAGCACGTAAAGGAATATTATTTGGGTGTCCAGCCATGGAGAAGAGTTTAGACACTAGGATAAGATAAGGAACACACCCATTATAAAGAAATCACTTTAGGATTCTCTTTTTAAGCTGTTCCTTAAAACACTAGTGCTTAGGAAATCTATTGGAGGCAGAAGCAGTCAAGGGTAGCCTAGGGTTAGGGTTAGGCTTAGGGTACGGCTTAGGGTACGGGTTCGGGGAGGGCTTCGGGTACAGCGTAGTGTATGGGTTAAGGTTAGGGTTAGGGTTAGTGTTAGGGTTAGGGCTCGGTTTAGGGTACGGGTTAGGATTAGGGTACGTGTCTGGGTTAGGATAGGGGTTAGCGTTAGGGTACGCGTTAGGGTTAACGTAGTTATTAAATCTATCTCACTCTCTAGTTACCCCTTAGCACGTAAAGGAATATTATTTGGGGTTCCCGCCATGGAGAAGAGTTTAGACACTAGGATAAGATAAGGAACACACCCATTATAAAGAAATCACATTAGGATTCTCTTTTTAAGCTGTTCCTTAAAACACTAGTGCTTAGGAAATCTATTGGAGGCAGAAGCAGTCAAGGGTAGCCTAGGGTTAGGGTTAGGCTTAGGGTTAGGCTTAGGGTACGGATTACGGTACGGGTTCGGGGAGGGCTTCGGGTACGGCGTAGGGTATGGGTTAGGGTTAGGGTTAGGGTTAGTGTTAGGGTTAGGGCTCGGTTTAGGGTACGGGTTAAGATTAGGGTACGTGTTAGGGTTAGGGTAGGGGTTAGGGATAGGGTACACGTTAGGGTTAGGGTAGTGATTAAACCTATCCCACTCTCTAGATACCCCTTAGCACATAAAGGAATATTATTTGGGGGTCCAGCCATGGAGAAGAGTTTAGACACTAGGATTAGATAAGGAACACACCCATTATAAAGAAATCACATTAGGATTCTCTTTTTAAGCTGTTCCTTGAAACAGTAGTGCTTAGGAAATCTATTGGAGGCAGAAGCAGTCAAGGGTAGCCTAGGGTCAGGGTTAGGCTTAGGGTTAGGCTTAGGGTACGGCTTAGGGTACGTGTTCGGAGAGGGCTTCGGGTACGGCGTAGGGTATGGGTTAGGGTTAGGGTTAGGGTAGTGTTAGGATTAGGGCTCGGTTCAGGGTACGGGTTAGGATTAGGGTACGTGTTAGGGTTAGAGTAGGGGTTAGCGTTAGGGTACGCGTTAGGATTAGGGTAGTTATTAAACCTATCCCACTCTCTAGTTACCCCTTAGCACGTAAAGGAATATTATTTGGGGGTCCAGCCATGGATAAGAGTTTAGACACTAGGATAAGATAAGGAACACACCCATTATAAAGAAATCACATTAGGATTCTCTTCTTAAGCTGTTCCTTAAAACACTAGTGCTTAGGAAATCTATTGGAGGCAGAAGCAGTCAAGGGTAGCCTAGGGTTCGGGTTAGGCTTAGGGTTAGGCTTAGGGTACGGCTTAGGGTACGGGTTCGGGGAGGGCTTCGGGTACGGCATAGGGTATGGGTTAGGGTTAGGGTTAGGGTTAGTGTTAGGGTTAGGGCTCGGTTTAGGGTACGGGTTAGGATTAGGGTACGTGTTAGGGTTAGGGTAGGGGTTAGCGTTAGGGTACGCATTAGGGTTAGGGTAGTTATTAAACCTATCCCACTCTCTAGTTACCCCTTAGCACGTAAAGGAATATTATTTGGGGGTCCAGCCATGGAGAAGAGTTTAGACACTAGGATAAGATAAGGAACACACCCATTATAAAGAAATCACTTTAGGATTCTCTTTTTAAGCTGTTCCTTAAAACACTAGTGCTTAGGAAATCTATTGGAGGCAGAAGCAGTCAAGGGTAGCCTAGGGTTAGGGTTAGGCTTAGGGTACGGCTTAGGGTACGGGTTCGGGGAGGGCTTCGGGTACGGCGTAGTGTATGGGTTAAGGTTAGGGTTAGGGTTAGTGTTAGGGTTAGGGCTCGGTTTAGGGTACGGGTTAGGATTAGGGTACGTGTTAGGGTTAGGATAGGGGTTAGCGTTAGGGTACGCGTTAGGGTTAACGTAGTTATTAAATCTATCTCACTCTCTAGTTACCCCTTAGCACGTAAAGGAATATTATTTGGGGTTCCCGCCATGGAGAAGAGTTTAGACACTAGGATAAGATAAGGAACACACCCATTATAAAGAAATCACATTAGGATTCTCTTTTTAAGCTGTTCCTTAAAACACTAGTGCTTAGGAAATCTATTGGAGGCAGAAGCAGTCAAGGGTAGCCTAGGGTTAGGGTTAGGCTTAGGGTTAGGCTTAGGGTACGGATTACGGTACGGGTTCGGGGAGGGCTTCGGGTACGGCGTAGGGTATGGGTTAGGGTTAGGGTTAGGGTTAGTGTTAGGGTTACGGCTCGGTTTAGGGTACGGGTTAGGATTAGGGTACGTGTTAGGGTTAGGGTAGGGGTTAGGGATAGGGTACACGTTAGGGTTAGGGTAGTGATTAAACCTATCCCACTCTCTAGATACCCCTTAGCACATAAAGGAATATTATTTGGGGGTCCAGCCATGGAGAAGAGTTTAGACACTAGGATTAGATAAGGAACACACCCATTATAAAGAAATCACATTAGGATTCTCTTTTTAAGCTGTTCCTTAAAACAGTAGTGCTTAGGAAATCTATTGGAGGCAGAAGCAGTCAAGGGTAGCCTAGGGTTAGGGTTAGGCTTAGGGTACGGCTTAGGGTACGGGTTCGGGGAGGGCTTCGGGTACGGCGTAGGGTATGGGTTAGGGTTAGGGTTAGGGTTAGTGTTAGGGTTAGGGCTCGGTTTAGGGTACGGGTTAGGATTAGGGTACGTGTTAGGGTTAGGGTTAGGGTACGCGTTACGGTTAGGGTAGTTATTAAACCTATCCCACACTCTAGATACCCCTTAGCACATAAAGGAATATTATTTGGGGGTCCAGCCATGGAAAAGAGTTTAGACACTAAGATAATATAAGGAACACACACATTATAAAGAAATCACATTAGGATTCTCTTTTTAAGCTGTTCCTTAAAACACTATTGCTTAGGAAATCTATTGGAGGCAGAAGCAGTCAAGGGTAGCCTAGGGTTAGGGTTAGGCTTAGGGGTAGGCTTAGGGTACGGCTTAGGGTACGGGTTCGGGGAGGGCTTCGGGTACGGCGTAGGGTATGGGTTAGGGTTAGGGTTAGGGTTAGTGTTAGGGTTAGGGCTCGGTTTAGGGTACGGGTTAGGATTAGGGTACGTGTTAGGGTTAGGGTAGGGGTTAGGGTTAGTGTACGCGTTAGGGTTAGGGTAGTGATTAAACCTATCCCAATCTCTAGATACCCCATAGCACATAAAGGAATATTATTTGGGGGTCCAGCCATGGAGAAGAGTTTAGACACTAGGATTAGATAAGGAACACACCCATTATAAAGAAATCACATTAGGATTCTCTTTTTAAGCTGTTCCTTAAAACAGTAGTGCTTAGGAAATCTATTGGAGGCAGAAGCAGTCAAGGGTAGCCTAGGGTTAGGGTTAGGCTTAGGGTTAGGCTTAGGGTACGGCTTAGGGTACGGGTTCGGGGAGGGCTTCGGGTACGGCATAGGGTATGGGTTAGGGTTAGGGTTAGGGTTAGTGTTAGGGTTAGGGCTCGGTTTAGGGTACGGGTTAGGATTAGGGTACGTGTTAGGGTTAGGGTAGGGGTTAGCGTTAGGGTAGGCATTAGGGTTAGGGTAGTTATTAAACCTATCCCACTCTCTAGTTACCCCTTAGCACGTAAAGGAATATTATTTGGGTGTCCAGCCATGGAGAAGAGTTTAGACACTAGGATAAGATAAGGAACACACCCATTATAAAGAAATCACTTTAGGATTCTCTTTTTAAGCTGTTCCTTAAAACACTAGTGCTTAGGAAATCTATTGGAGGCAGAAGCAGTCAAGGGTAGCCTAGGGTTAGGGTTAGGCTTAGGGTACGGCTTAGGGTACGGGTTCGGGGAGGGCTTCGGGTACAGCGTAGTGTATGGGTTAAGGTTAGGGTTAGGGTTAGTGTTAGGGTTAGGGCTCGGTTTAGGGTACGGGTTAGGATTAGGGTACGTGTCTGGGTTAGGATAGGGGTTAGCGTTAGGGTACGCGTTAGGGTTAACGTAGTTATTAAATCTATCTCACTCTCTAGTTACCCCTTAGCACGTAAAGGAATATTATTTGGGGTTCCCGCCATGGAGAAGAGTTTAGACACTAGGATAAGATAAGGAACACACCCATTATAAAGAAATCACATTAGGATTCTCTTTTTAAGCTGTTCCTTAAAACACTAGTGCTTAGGAAATCTATTGGAGGCAGAAGCAGTCAAGGGTAGCCTAGGGTTAGGGTTAGGCTTAGGGTTAGGCTTAGGGTACGGATTACGGTACGGGTTCGGGGTGGGCTTCGGGTACGGCGTAGGGTATGGGTTAGGGTTAGGGTTAGGGTTAGTGTTAGGGTTAGGGCTCGGTTTAGTGTACGGGTTAGTATTAGGGTACGTGTTAGGGTTAGGGTAGGGGTTAGGGATAGGGTACACGTTAGGGTTAGGGTAGTGATTAAACCTATCCCACTCTCTAGATACCCCTTAGCACATAAAGGAATATTATTTGGGGGTCCAGCCATGGAGAAGAGTTTAGACACTAGGATTAGATAAGGAACACACCAATTATAAAGAAATCACATTAGGATTCTCTTTTTAAGCTGTTCCTTAAAACAGTAGTGCTTTGGAAATCTATTGGAGGCAGAAGCAGTCAAGGGTAGCCTAGGGTTAGGGTTAGGCTTAGGGTACGGCTTAGGGTACGGGTTCGGGGAGGGCTTCGGGTACGGCGTAGGGTATGGGTTAGGGTTAGGGTTAGGGTTAGTGTTAGGGTTAGGGCTCGGTTTAGGGTACGGGTTAGGATTAGGGTACGTGTTAGGGTTAGGGTAGGGGTTAGGGTTAGGGTACGCGTTACGGTTAGGGTAGTTATTAAACCTATCCCACTCTCTAGATACCCCTTAGCACATAAAGGAATATTATTTGGGGGTCCAGCCATGGAAAAGAGTTTAGACACTAAGATAATATAAGGAACACACACATTATAAAGAAATCACATTAGGATTCTCTTTTTAAGCTGTTCCTTAAAACACTATTGCTTAGGAAATCTATTGGAGGCAGAAGCAGTCAAGGGTAGCCTAGGGTTAGGGTTAGGCTTAGGGGTAGGCTTAGGGTACGGCTTAGGGTACGGGTTCGGGGAGGGCTTCGGGTACGGCGTAGGGTATGGGTTAGGGTTAGGGTTAGGGTTAGTGTTAGGGTTAGGGCTCGGTTTAGGGTACGGGTTAGGATTAGGGTACGTGTTAGGGTTAAGGCAGGGGTTAGGGTTAGGGTACCCGTTAGGGTTAGGGTAGTTATTAAACCTATCCCACTCTCTAGATACCCCTTAGCACGTAAAGGAATATTATTTGGGGGTCCAGCCATGGAGAAGTGTTTAGACACTAAGATAATATAAGGAACACACACATTATAAAGAAATCACATTAGGATTCTCTTTTTAAGCTGTTCCTTAAAACACTAGTGCTTAGGAAATCTATTGGAGGCAGAAGCAGTCAAGGGTAGCCTAGGGTTAGGGTTAGGCTTAGGGTTAGGCTTAGGGTACGGGTTCGGGGAGGGCTTCGGGTACGGCGTAGGGTATGGGTTAGGGTTAGGGTTAGGGTTAGTGTTAGGGTTAGGGCTCGGTTTAGGGTACGTGTTAGGATTAGGGTACGTGTTAGGGTTAGGGTAGGGGTTAGCGTTAGGGTACGCGTTAGGGTTAACGTAGTTATTAAATCTATCTCACTCTCTAGTTACCCCTTAGCACGTAAAGGAATATTATTTGGGGGTCCCGCCATGGAGAAGAGTTTAGACACTAGGATAAGATAAGGAACACACCCATTATAAAGAAATCACATTAGGATTCTCTTTTTAAGCTGTTCCTTAAAACACTAGTGCTTAGGAAATCTATTGGAGGCAGAAGCAGTCAAGGGTAGCCTAGGGTTAGGGTTAGGCTTAGGGTTAGGCTTAGGGTACGGATTAAGGTACGGGTTCAGGTAGGGCATCGGGTACAGCGTAGGGCATGGGTTAAGGTTAGGGTTAGGGTTAGTGTTAGGGTTAGGGCTCGGTTTAGGGTACGGGTTAGGATTAGGGTACGTGTTAGGGTTAGGGTAGGGGTTAGGGTTAGGGTATACGTTAGGGTTAGGGTAGTGATTAAACCTATCCCACTCTCTAGATACCCCTTCGCACATAAAGGAATATTATTTGGGGGTCCAGCCATGGAGAAGAGTTTAGACACTAGGATTAGATAAGGAACACACCCATTATAAAGAAATCACATTAGGATTCTCTTTTTAAGCTGTTCCTTAAAACACTAGTGCTTAGGAAATCTATTGGAGGCAGAAGCAGTCAAGGGTAGCCTAGGGTTAGGGTTAGGCTTAGGGTTAGGCTTAGGGTACGGCTTAGGGTACGGGTTCGGGGAGGGCTTCGGGTACGGCGTAGGGTATGGGTTAGGGTTAGGGTTAGGGTTAGTGTTAGGGTTAGGGCTCGTTTTAGGGTACGGGTTAGGATTAGGGTACGTGTTAGGGTTAGGGTAGGGGTTAGCGTTAGGGTACGCGTTAGGGTTAGGGTATTTATTAAACCTATCCCACTCTCTAGTTACCCCTTAGCACGTAAAGGAATATTATTTGGGGGTCCAGCCATGGAGAAGAGTTTAGACACTAGGATAAGATAAGGAACACACCCATTATAAAGAAATCACATTAGGATTCTCTTTTTAAGCTGTTCCTTAAAACACTAGTGCTTAGGAAATCTATTGGAGGCAGAAGCAGTCAAGGGTAGCCTAGGGTTAGGGTCAGGCTTAGGGTTAGGCTTAGGGTACGGCTTAGGGTACGGGTTCGGTGAGGTCTTCGTGTACGGCGTAGGGTATGGGTTAGGGTTAGGGTTAGGGTTAGTGTTAGGGTTAGGGCTCAGTTTAGGGTACGGGTTAGGATTAGGGTACGTGTTAGGGTTAGGGTAGGGGTTAGGGTTAGGGTACGCGTTAGGGTTAAGGTAGTTATTAAACCTATCCCACTCTCTAGATACCCCTTAGCACGTAAAGGAATATTATTTGGGGGTCCAGCCATGGAGAAGAGTTTAGACACTAAGATAATATAAGGAACACACACATTATAAAGAAATCACATTAGGATTCTCTTTTTAAGCTGTTCCTTAAAACACTAGTGCTTAGGAAATCTATTGGAGGCAGAAGCAGTCAAGGGTAGCCTAGGGTTAGGGTTAGGCTTAGGGTTAGGCTTAGGGTACGGCTTAGGGTACGGGTTCGGTGAGGGCTTCGGGTACGGCGTAGGGTATGGGTTAGGGTTAGGGTTAGGGTTAGTGTTAGGGTTAGGGCTCGGTTTAGGGTACGGGTTAGGATTAGGGTACGTGTTAGGGTTAGGGTAGGGGTTAGGGTTAGGGTACGCGTTAGGGTTAAGGTAGTTATTAATCCTATCCCACTCTCTAGATACCCCTTAGCACGTAAAGGAATATTATTTGGGGGTCCAGCCATGGAGAAGAGTTTAGACACTAGGATAAGATAAGGAACACACCCATTATAAAGAAATCACTTTAGGATTCTCCTTTTAAGCTGTTCCTTAAAACACTAGTGCTTAGGAAATCTATTGGAGGAAGAAGCAGTCAAGGGTAGCCTAGGGTTAGGGTTAGGCTTAGGGTACGGCTTAGGGTACGGGTTCGGGGAGGGCTTCGGGTACGGCGTAGTGTATGGGTTAAGGTTAGTGTTAGGGTTAGTGTTAGGGTTAGGGCTCGGTTTAGGGTACGGGTTAGGATTAGGGTACGTGTTAGGGTTAGGGTAGGGGTTAGGGATAGGGTACACGTTAGGGTTAGGGTAGTGATTAAACCTATCCCACTCTCTAGATACCCCTTAGTACATAAAGGAATATTATTTGGGGGTCCAGCCATGGAGAAGAGTTTAGACACTAGGATTAGATAAGGAACACACCCATTATAAAGAAATCACATTAGGATTCTCTTTTTAAGCTGTTCCTTAAAACACTAGTGCTTAGGAAATCTATTGGAGGCAGAAGCAGTCAAGGGTAGCCTAGGGTTAGGGTCAGGCTTAGGGTTAGGCTTAGGGTACGGCTTAGGGTACGGGTTCGGGGAGGTCTTCGGGTACGGCGTAGGGTATGGGTTAGGGTTAGGGTTAGGGTTAGTGTTAGGGTTAGGGCTCAGTTTAGGGTACGGGTTAGGATTAGGGTACGTGTTAGGGTTAGGGCAGGGGTTAGGGTTAGGGTAACCGTTAGGGTTAGGGTAGTTATTAAACCTATCCCACTCTCTAGATACCCCTTAGCACGTAAAGGAATATTATTTGGGGGTCCAGCCATGGAGAAGAGTTTAGACACTAAGATAATATAAGGAACACACACATTATAAAGAAATCACATTAGGATTCTCTTTTTAAGCTGTTCCTTAAAACACTAGTGCTTAGGAAATCTATTGGAGGCAGAAGCAGTCAAGGGTAGCCTAGGGTTAGGGTTAGGCTTAGGGTTAGGCTTAGGGTACGGCTTAGGGTACGGGTTCGGGGAGGGCTTCGGGTACGGCATAGGGTATGGGTTAGGGTTAGGGTTAGGGTTAGTGTTAGGGTTAGGGCTCGGTTTAGGGTACGGGTTAGGATTAGGGTACGTGTTAGGGTTAGGGTAGGGGTTAGCGTTAGGGTACGCGTTAGGGTTAGTGTAGTTATTAAACCTATCTCACTCTCTAGTTACCCCTTAGCACGTAAAGGAATATTATTTGGGGGTCCCGCCAAGGAGAAGAGTTTAGACACTAGGATAAGATAAGGAACACACCCATTATAAAGAAATCACATTAGGATTCTCTTTTTAAGCTGTTCCTTAAAACACTAGTGCTTAGGAAATCTATTGGAGGCAGAAGCAGTCAAGGGTAACCTAGGGTTAGGCTTAGGATTAGGCTTAGGGTACGGCTTAGGGTACGGGTTCGGTGAGGGCTTCAGGTACGGCGTAGGGTATGGGTTAGGGTTAGGGTTAGGGTTAGTGTTAGGGTTAGGGCTCGGTTTAGGGTACGGGTTAGGATTAGGGTACGTGTTAGGGTTAGGGTAGGGGTTAGGGTTAGGGTTCGCGTTAGGGTTAAGGTAGTTATTAAACCTATCCCACTCTCTAGATACCCCTTAGCACGTAAAGGAATATTATTTGGGGGTCCAGCCATGGAGAAGAGTTTAGACACTAAGATAATATAAGGAACACACACATTATAAAGAAATCACATTAGGATTCTCTTTTTAAGCTGTTCCTTAAAACACTAGTGCTTAGGAAATCTATTGGAGGCAGAAGCAGTCAAGGGTAGCCTAGGGTTAGGGTTAGGCTTAGGGTTAGGCTTAGGGTACGGCTTAGGGTACGGGTTCGGGGAGGGCTTCGGGTACGGCATAGGGTATGGGTTAGGGTTAGGGTTAGGGTTAGTGTTAGGGTTAGGGCTCGGTTTAGGGTACGGGTTAGGATTAGGGTACGTGTTAGGGTTAGGGTAGGGGTTAGCGTTAGGGTACGCGTTAGGGTTAGTGTAGTTATTAAACCTATCTCACTCTCTAGTTACCCCTTAGCACGTAAAGGAATATTATTTGGGGGTCCCGCCATGGAGAAGAGTTTAGACACTAGGATAAGATAAGGAACACACCCATTATAAAGAAATCACATTAGGATTCTCTTTTTAAGCTGTTCCTTAAAACACTAGTGCTTAGGAAATCTATTGGAGGCAGAAGCAGTCAAGGGTAACCTAGGGTTAGGCTTAGGATTAGGCTTAGGGTACGGCTTAGGGTACGGGTTCGGTGAGGGCTTCGGGTACGGCGTAGGGTATGGGTTAGGGTTAGGGTTAGGGTTAGTGTTAGGGTTAGGGCTCGGTTTAGGGTACGGGTTAGGATTAGGGTACGTGTTAGGGTTAGGGTAGGGGTTAGGGTTAGGGTACGCGTTAGGGTTAAGGTAGTTATTAAACCTATCCCACTCTCTAGATACCCCTTAGCACGTAAAGGAATATTATTTGGGGGTCCAGCAATGGAGAAGAGTTTAGACACTAGGATAAGATAAGGAACACACCCATTATAAAGAAATCACATTAGAATTCTCTTTTTAAGCTGTTCCTTAAAACACTAGTGCTTAGGAAATCTATTGGAGGCAGAAGCAGTCAAGGGTAGCCTAGGGTTAGGGTCAGGCTTAGGGTTAGGCTTAGGGTACGGCTTAGGGTACGGGTTCGGGGAGGGCTTCGGGTACGGCGTAGGGTATGGGTTAGGGTTAGGGTTAGGGTTAGTGTTAGGGTTAGGGCTCAGTTTAGGGTACGGGTTAGGATTAGGGTACGTGTTAGGGTTAGGGCAGGGGTTAGGGTTAGGGTAACCGTTAGGGTTAGGGTAGTTATTAAACCAATCCCACTCTCTAGATACCCCTTAGCACGTAAAGGAATATTATTTGGGGGTCCAGCCATTAAGAAGAGTTTAGACACTAAGATAATATAAGGAACACACACATTATAAAGAAATCACATTAGGATTCTCTTTTTAAGCTGTTCCTTAAAACACTAGTGCTTAGGAAATCTATTGGAGGCAGAAGCAGTCAAGGGTAGCCTAGGGTTAGGGTTAGGCTTAGGGTTAGGCTTAGGGTACGGCTTAGGGTACGGGTTCGGGGAGGGCTTCGGGTACGGCATAGGGTATGGGTTAGGGTTAGGGTTAGGGTTAGTGTTAGGGTTAGGGCTCGGTTTAGGGTACGGGTTAGGATTAGGGTACGTGTTAGGGTTAGGGTAGGGGTTAGCGTTAGGGTACGCGTTAGGGTTAGTGTAGTTATTAAACCTATCCCACTCTCTAGTTACCCCTTAGCACGTAAAGGAATATTATTTGGGGGTCCAGCCATGGAGAAGAGTTTAGACACTAGGATAAGATAAGGAACACACCCATTATAAAGAAATCACTTTAGGATTCTCCTTTTAAGCTGTTCCTTAAAACACTAGTGCTTAGGAAATCTATTGGAGGAAGAAGCAGTCAAGGGTAGCCTAGGGTTAGGGTTAGGCTTAGGGTACGGCTTAGGGTACGGGTTCGGGGAGGGCTTCGGGTACGGCGTAGTGTATGGGTTAAGGTTGGGGTTAGGGTTAGTGTTAGGGTTAGGGCTCGGTTTAGGGTACGGGTTAGGATTAGGGTACGTGTTAGGGTTAGGATAGGGGTTAGCGTTAGGGTACGCGTTAGGGTTAACGTAGTTATTAAATCTATCTCACTCTCTAGTTACCCCTTAGCACGTAAAGGAATATTATTTGGGGTTCCCGCCATGGAGAAGAGTTTAGACACTAGGATAAGATAAGGAACACACCCATTATAAAGAAATCACATTAGGATTCTCTTTTTAAGCTGTTCCTTAAAACACTAGTGCTTAGGAAATCTATTGGAGGCAGAAGCAGTCAAGGGTAGCCTAGGGTTAGGGTTAGGCTTAGGGTTAGGCTTAGGGTACGGATTACGGTACGGGTTCGGGGAGGGCTTCGGGTACGGCGTAGGGTATGGGTTAGGGTTAGGGTTAGGGTTAGTGTTAGGGTTAGGGCTCGGTTTAGGGTACGGGTTAAGATTAGGGTACGTGTTAGGGTTAGGGTAGGGGTTAGGGATAGGGTACACGTTAGGGTTAGGGTAGTGATTAAACCTATCCCACTCTCTAGATACCCCTTAGCACATAAAGGAATATTATTTGGGGGTCCAGCCATGGAGAAGAGTTTAGACACTAGGATTAGATAAGGAACACACCCATTATAAAGAAATCACATTAGGATTCTCTTTTTAAGCTGTTCCTTGAAACAGTAGTGCTTAGGAAATCTATTGGAGGCAGAAGCAGTCAAGGGTAGCCTAGGGTCAGGGTTAGGCTTAGGGTTAGGCTTAGGGTACGGCTTAGGGTACGTGTTCGGAGAGGGCTTCGGGTACGGCGTAGGGTATGGGTTAGGGTTAGGGTTAGGGTAGTGTTAGGATTAGGGCTCGGTTCAGGGTACGGGTTAGGATTAGGGTACGTGTTAGGGTTAGAGTAGGGGTTAGCGTTAGGGTACGCGTTAGGATTAGGGTAGTTATTAAACCTATCCCACTCTCTAGTTACCCCTTAGCACGTAAAGGAATATTATTTGGGGGTCCAGCCATGGATAAGAGTTTAGACACTAGGATAAGATAAGGAACACACCCATTATAAAGAAATCACATTAGGATTCTCTTCTTAAGCTGTTCCTTAAAACACTAGTGCTTAGGAAATCTATTGGAGGCAGAAGCAGTCAAGGGTAGCCTAGGGTTCGGGTTAGGCTTAGGGTTAGGCTTAGGGTACGGCTTAGGGTACGGGTTCGGGGAGGGCTTCGGGTACGGCATAGGGTATGGGTTAGGGTTAGGGTTAGGGTTAGTGTTAGGGTTAGGGCTCGGTTTAGGGTACGGGTTAGGATTAGGGTACGTGTTAGGGTTAGGGTAGGGGTTAGCGTTAGGGTACGCATTAGGGTTAGGGTAGTTATTAAACCTATCCCACTCTCTAGTTACCCCTTAGCACGTAAAGGAATATTATTTGGGGGTCCAGCCATGGAGAAGAGTTTAGACACTAGGATAAGATAAGGAACACACCCATTATAAAGAAATCACTTTAGGATTCTCTTTTTAAGCTGTTCCTTAAAACACTAGTGCTTAGGAAATCTATTGGAGGCAGAAGCAGTCAAGGGTAGCCTAGGGTTAGGGTTAGGCTTAGGGTACGGCTTAGGGTACGGGTTCGGGGAGGGCTTCGGGTACGGCGTAGTGTATGGGTTAAGGTTAGGGTTAGGGTTAGTGTTAGGGTTAGGGCTCGGTTTAGGGTACGGGTTAGGATTAGGGTACGTGTTAGGGTTAGGATAGGGGTTAGCGTTAGGGTACGCGTTAGGGTTAACGTAGTTATTAAATCTATCTCACTCTCTAGTTACCCCTTAGCACGTAAAGGAATATTATTTGGGGTTCCCGCCATGGAGAAGAGTTTAGACACTAGGATAAGATAAGGAACACACCCATTATAAAGAAATCACATTAGGATTCTCTTTTTAAGCTGTTCCTTAAAACACTAGTGCTTAGGAAATCTATTGGAGGCAGAAGCAGTCAAGGGTAGCCTAGGGTTAGGGTTAGGCTTAGGGTTAGGCTTAGGGTACGGATTACGGTACGGGTTCGGGGAGGGCTTCGGGTACGGCGTAGGGTATGGGTTAGGGTTAGGGTTAGGGTTAGTGTTAGGGTTACGGCTCGGTTTAGGGTACGGGTTAGGATTAGGGTACGTGTTAGGGTTAGGGTAGGGGTTAGGGATAGGGTACACGTTAGGGTTAGGGTAGTGATTAAACCTATCCCACTCTCTAGATACCCCTTAGCACATAAAGGAATATTATTTGGAGGTCCAGCCATGGAGAAGAGTTTAGACACTAGGATTAGATAAGGAACACACCCATTATAAAGAAATCACATTAGGATTCTCTTTTTAAGCTGTTCCTTAAAACAGTAGTGCTTAGGAAATCTATTGGAGGCAGAAGCAGTCAAGGGTAGCCTAGGGTTAGGGTTAGGCTTAGGGTACGGCTTAGGGTACGGGTTCGGGGAGGGCTTCGGGTACGGCGTAGGGTATGGGTTAGGGTTAGGGTTAGGGTTAGTGTTAGGGTTAGGGCTCGGTTTAGGGTACGGGTTAGGATTAGGGTACGTGTTAGGGTTAGGGTTAGGGTACGCGTTACGGTTAGGGTAGTTATTAAACCTATCCCACTCTCTAGATACCCCTTAGCACATAAAGGAATATTATTTGGGGGTCCAGCCATGGAAAAGAGTTTAGACACTAAGATAATATAAGGAACACACACATTATAAAGAAATCACATTAGGATTCTCTTTTTAAGCTGTTCCTTAAAACACTATTGCTTAGGAAATCTATTGGAGGCAGAAGCAGTCAAGGGTAGCCTAGGGTTAGGGTTAGGCTTAGGGGTAGGCTTAGGGTACGGCTTAGGGTACGGGTTCGGGGAGGGCTTCGGGTACGGCGTAGGGTATGGGTTAGGGTTAGGGTTAGGGTTAGTGTTAGGGTTAGGGCTCGGTTTAGGGTACGGGTTAGGATTAGGGTACGTGTTAGGGTTAGGGTAGGGGTTAGGGTTAGTGTACGCGTTAGGGTTAGGGTAGTGATTAAACCTATCCCAATCTCTAGATACCCCATAGCACATAAAGGAATATTATTTGGGGGTCCAGCCATGGAGAAGAGTTTAGACACTAGGATTAGATAAGGAACACACCCATTATAAAGAAATCACATTAGGATTCTCTTTTTAAGCTGTTCCTTAAAACAGTAGTGCTTAGGAAATCTATTGGAGGCAGAAGCAGTCAAGGGTAGCCTAGGGTTAGGGTTAGGCTTAGGGTTAGGCTTAGGGTACGGCTTAGGGTACGGGTTCGGGGAGGGCTTCGGGTACGGCATAGGGTATGGGTTAGGGTTAGGGTTAGGGTTAGTGTTAGGGTTAGGGCTCGGTTTAGGGTACGGGTTAGGATTAGGGTACGTGTTAGGGTTAGGGTAGGGGTTAGCGTTAGGGTAGGCATTAGGGTTAGGGTAGTTATTAAACCTATCCCACTCTCTAGTTACCCCTTAGCACGTAAAGGAATATTATTTGGGTGTCCAGCCATGGAGAAGAGTTTAGACACTAGGATAATATAAGGAACACACCCATTATAAAGAAATCACTTTAGGATTCTCTTTTTAAGCTGTTCCTTAAAACACTAGTGCTTAGGAAATCTATTGGAGGCAGAAGCAGTCAAGGGTAGCCTAGGGTTAGGGTTAGGCTTAGGGTACGGCTTAGGGTACGGGTTCGGGGAGGGCTTCGGGTACAGCGTAGTGTATGGGTTAAGGTTAGGGTTAGGGTTAGTGTTAGGGTTAGGGCTCGGTTTAGGGTACGGGTTAGGATTAGGGTACGTGTTAGGGTTAGGATAGGGGTTAGCGTTAGGGTACGCGTTAGGGTTAACGTAGTTATTAAATCTATCTCACTCTCTAGTTACCCCTTAGCACGTAAAGGAATATTATTTGGGGTTCCCGCCATGGAGAAGAGTTTAGACACTAGGATAAGATAAGGAACACACCCATTATAAAGAAATCACATTAGGATTCTCTTTTTAAGCTGTTCCTTAAAACACTAGTGCTTAGGAAATCTATTGGAGGCAGAAGCAGTCAAGGGTAGCCTAGGGTTAGGGTTAGGCTTAGGGTTAGGCTTAGGGTACGGATTACGGTACGGGTTCGGGGAGGGCTTCGGGTACGGCGTAGGGTATGGGTTAGGGTTAGGGTTAGGGTTAGTGTTAGGGTTAGGGCTCGGTTTAGGGTACGGGTTAGTATTAGGGTACGTGTTAGGGTTAGGGTAGGGGTTAGGGATAGGGTACACGTTAGGGTTAGGGTAGTGATTAAACCTATCCCACTCTCTAGATACCCCTTAGCACATAAAGGAATATTATTTGGGGGTCCAGCCATGGAGAAGAGTTTAGACACTAGGATTAGATAAGGAACACACCAATTATAAAGAAATCACATTAGGATTCTCTTTTTAAGCTGTTCCTTAAAACAGTAGTGCTTTGGAAATCTATTGGAGGCAGAAGCAGTCAAGGGTAGCCTAGGGTTAGGGTTAGGCTTAGGGTACGGCTTAGGGTACGGGTTCGGGGAGGGCTTCGGGTACGGCGTAGGGTATGGGTTAGGGTTAGGGTTAGGGTTAGTGTTAGGGTTAGGGCTCGGTTTAGGGTACGGGTTAGGATTAGGGTACGTGTTAGGGTTAGGGTAGGGGTTAGGGTTAGGGTACGCGTTACGGTTAGGGTAGTTATTAAACCTATCCCACTCTCTAGATACCCCTTAGCACATAAAGGAATATTATTTGGGGGTCCAGCCATGGAAAAGAGTTTAGACACTAAGATAATATAAGGAACACACACATTATAAAGAAATCACATTAGGATTCTCTTTTTAAGCT
Organism: Balaenoptera physalus; assembly: GCF_965194825.1. Classification (NCBI taxonomy): domain Eukaryota; kingdom Metazoa; phylum Chordata; class Mammalia; order Artiodactyla; family Balaenopteridae; genus Balaenoptera; species Balaenoptera physalus. The sequence goes on along the minus strand of NW_028126315.1, from coordinate 252,812 downwards.
GTTCCTTAAAACACTATTGCTTAGGAAATCTATTGGAGGCAGAAGCAGTCAAGGGTAGCCTAGGGTTAGGGTTAGGCTTAGGGGTAGGCTTAGGGTACGGCTTAGGGTACGGGTTCGGGGAGGGCTTCGGGTACGGCGTAGGGTATGGGTTAGGGTTAGGGTTAGGGTTAGTGTTAGGGTTAGGGCTCGGTTTAGGGTACGGGTTAGGATTAGGGTACGTGTTAGGGTTAAGGCAGGGGTTAGGGTTAGGGTACCCGTTAGGGTTAGGGTAGTTATTAAACCTATCCCACTCTCTAGATACCCCTTAGCACGTAAAGGAATATTATTTGGGGGTCCAGCCATGGAGAAGTGTTTAGACACTAAGATAATATAAGGAACACACACATTATAAAGAAATCACATTAGGATTCTCTTTTTAAGCTGTTCCTTAAAACACTAGTGCTTAGGAAATCTATTGGAGGCAGAAGCAGTCAAGGGTAGCCTAGGGTTAGGGTTAGGCTTAGGGTTAGGCTTAGGGTACGGGTTCGGGGAGGGCTTCGGGTACGGCGTAGGGTATGGGTTAGGGTTAGGGTTAGGGTTAGTGTTAGGGTTAGGGCTCGGTTTAGGGTACGTGTTAGGATTAGGGTACGTGTTAGGGTTAGGGTAGGGGTTAGCGTTAGGGTACGCGTTAGGGTTAACGTAGTTATTAAATCTATCTCACTCTCTAGTTACCCCTTAGCACGTAAAGGAATATTATTTGGGGGTCCCGCCATGGAGAAGAGTTTAGACACTAGGATAAGATAAGGAACACACCCATTATAAAGAAATCACATTAGGATTCTCTTTTTAAGCTGTTCCTTAAAACACTAGTGCTTAGGAAATCTATTGGAGGCAGAAGCAGTCAAGGGTAGCCTAGGGTTAGGGTTAGGCTTAGGGTTAGGCTTAGGGTACGGATTAAGGTACGGGTTCAGGTAGGGCATCGGGTACAGCGTAGGGCATGGGTTAAGGTTAGGGTTAGGGTTAGTGTTAGGGTTAGGGCTCGGTTTAGGGTACGGGTTAGGATTAGGGTACGTGTTAGGGTTAGGGTAGGGGTTAGGGTTAGGGTATACGTTAGGGTTAGGGTAGTGATTAAACCTATCCCACTCTCTAGATACCCCTTCGCACATAAAGGAATATTATTTGGGGGTCCAGCCATGGAGAAGAGTTTAGACACTAGGATTAGATAAGGAACACACCCATTATAAAGAAATCACATTAGGATTCTCTTTTTAAGCTGTTCCTTAAAACACTAGTGCTTAGGAAATCTATTGGAGGCAGAAGCAGTCAAGGGTAGCCTAGGGTTAGGGTTAGGCTTAGGGTTAGGCTTAGGGTACGGCTTAGGGTACGGGTTCGGGGAGGGCTTCGGGTACGGCGTAGGGTATGGGTTAGGGTTAGGGTTAGGGTTAGTGTTAGGGTTAGGGCTCGGTTTAGGGTACGGGTTAGGATTAGGGTACGTGTTAGGGTTAGGGTAGGGGTTAGCGTTAGGGTACGCGTTAGGGTTAGGGTAGTTATTAAACCTATCCCACTCTCTAGTTACCCCTTAGCACGTAAAGGAATATTATTTGGGGGTCCAGCCATGGAGAAGAGTTTAGACACTAGGATAAGATAAGGAACACACCCATTATAAAGAAATCACATTAGGATTCTCTTTTTAAGCTGTTCCTTAAAACACTAGTGCTTAGGAAATCTATTGGAGGCAGAAGCAGTCAAGGGTAGCCTAGGGTTAGGGTTAGGCTTAGGGTTAGGCTTAGGGTACGGCTTAGGGTACGGGTTCGGGGAGGGCTTCGGGTACGGCGTAGGGTATGGTTTAGGGTTAGGGTTAGGGTTAGTGTTAGGGTTAGGGCTCAGATTAGGGTACGGGTTAGGATTAGGGTACGTGTTAGGGTTAGGGCAGGGGTTAGGGTTAGGGTACCCTTTAGGGTTAGGGTAGTTATTAAACCTATCCCACTCTCTACATACCCCTTAGCACGTAAAGGAATATTATTTGGGGATCCAGCCATGGAGAAGAGTTTAGACACTAAGATAATATAAGGAACACACACATTATAAAGAAATCACATTAGGATTCTCTTTTTAAGCTGTTCCTTAAAACACTAGTGCTTAGGAAATCTATTGGAGGCAGAAGCAGTCAAGGGTAGCCTAGGGTTAGGGTTAGGCTTAGGGTTAGGCTTAGGGTATGGCTTAGGGTACGGGTTCGGGGAGGGCTTCGGGTACGGCGTAGGGTATGGGTTAGGGTTAGGGTTAGGGTTAGTGTTAGGGTTAGGGCTCGGTTTAGGGTACGGGTTAGGATTAGGGTACGTGTTAGGGTTAGGGTAGGGGTTAGCGTTAGGGTACGCGTTAGGGTTAGTGTAGTTATTAAAGCTATCTCACTCTCTAGTTACCCCTTAGCACGTAAAGGAATATTATTTGGGGGTCCCGCCATGGAGAAGAGTTTAGACACTAGGATAAGATAAGGAACACACCCATTATAAAGAAATCACATTAGGATTCTCTTTTTAAGCTGTTCCTTAAAACACTAGTGCTTAGGAAATCTATTGGAGGCAGAAGCAGTCAAGGGTAACCTAGGGTTAGGCTTAGGATTAGGCTTAGGGTACGGCTTAGGGTACGGGTTCGGGGAGGGCTTCGGGTACGGCGTAGGGTATGGGTTAGGGTTAGGGTTAGGGTTAGTGTTAGGGTTAGGGCTCAGTTTAGGGTACGGGTTAGGATTAGGGTACGTGTTAGGGTTAGGGTAGGGGTTAGGGTTAGGTTACGCGTTACGGTTAGGGTAGTTATTAAACCTATCCCACTCTCTAGATACCCCTTAGCACGTAAAGGAATATTACTTGGGGGTCAAGCCATGGAGAAGAGTATAGACACTAAGATAATATAAGGAACACACACATTATAAAGAAATCACATTAGGATTCTCTTTTTAAGCTGTTCCTTAAAACACTAGTGCTTAGGAAATCTATTGGAGGCAGAAGCAGTCAAGGGTAGCCTAGGGTTAGGCTTAGGCTTAGGGTTAGGCTTAGCGTACGGCTTAGGGTACGGGTTCGGGGAGGGCTTCGGATACGGCATAGGGTATGGGTTAGGGTTAGGGTTAGGGTTAGTGTTAGGGTTAGGGCTCGGTTTAGGGTACGGGTTAGGATTAGGGTACGTGTTAGGGTTAGGGTAGGGGTTAGCGTTAGGGTACGCATTAGGGTTAGGGTAGTTATTAAACCTATCCCACTCTCTAGTTACCCCTTAGCACGTAAAGGAATATTATTTGGGGGTCCAGCCATGGAGAAGAGTTTAGACACTAGGATAAGATAAGGAACACACCCATTATAAAGAAATCACATTAGGATTCTCTTTTTAAGCTGTTCCTTAAAACACTAGTGCTTAGGAAATCTGTTGGAGGCAGAAGCAGTCAAGGGTAGCCTAGGGTTAGGGTTAGGCTTAGGGTTAGGCTTAGCGTACGGCTTAGGGTACGGGTTCGGGGAGGGCTTCGGGTACGGCGTAGGGTATGGGTTATTGTTAGGGTTAGGGTTAGTGTTAGGGTTAGGGCTCGGTTTAGGTTACGGGTTAGGTTTAGGGTACGTGATAGGGTTAGGGTAGGGGTTAGCGTTAGGGTACGCGTTAGGGTTAGGGTAGTTATTAAACCTATCCCACTCCCTAGTTACCCTTAGCACGTAAAGGAATATTATTTGGGGGTCCAGCCATGGAGAAGAGTTTAGACACTAGGATAAGATAAGGAACACACCCATTATAAAGAAATCACATTAGGATTCTCTTTTTAAGCTGTTCCTTAAAACACTAGTGCTTAGGAAATCTATTGGAGGCAGAAGAAGTCAAGGGTAGCCTAGGGTTAGGGTTAGGCTTAGGGTTAGGCTTAGGGTACGGCTTAGGGTACGGGTTCGGGGAGGGCTTCGGGTACGGCGTAGGGTATGGGTTAGGGTTAGGGTTAGGGTTAGTGTTAGGGTTAGGGCTCGGTTTAGGGTACGGGTTAGGATTAGGGTACGTGTTAGGGTTAGGGTAGGGGTTAGCGTTAGGGTACGCGTTAGGGTTAGGGTAGTTATTAAACCTATCCCACTCTCTAGTTACCCCTTAGCACGTAAAGGAATATTATTTGGGGGTCCAGCCATGGAGAAGAGTTTAGACACTAGGATAAGATAAGGAACACACCCATTATAAAGAAATCACATTAGGATACTCTTTTTAAGCTGTTCCTTAAAACACTAGTGCTTAGGAAATCTATTGGAGGCAGAAGCAGTCAAGGGTAGCCTAGGGTTAGGGTTAGGCTTAGGGTTAGGCTTAGGGTACGGCTTAGGGTACGGGTTCGGGGAGGGCTTCGGGTACGGCGTAGGGTATGGTTTAGGGTTAGGGTTAGGGTTAGTGTTAGGGTTAGGGCTCAGTTTAGGGTACGGGTTAGGATTAGGGTACGTGTTAGGGTTAGGGCAGGGGTTAGGGTTAGGGTACCCTTTAGGGTTAGGGTAGTTATTAAACCTATCCCACTCTCTACATACCCCTTAGCACGTAAAGGAATATTATTTGGGGATCCAGCCATGGAGAAGAGTTTAGACACTAAGATAATATAAGGAACACACACATTATAAAGAAATCACATTAGGATTCTCTTTTTAAGCTGTTCCTTAAAACACTAGTGCTTAGGAAATCTATTGGAGGCAGAAGCAGTCAAGGGTAGCCTAGGGTTAGGGTTAGGCTTAGGGTTAGGCTTAGGGTACGGCTTAGGGTACGGGTTCGGGGAGGGCTTCGGGTACGGCGTAGGGTATGGGTTAGGGTTAGGGTTAGGGTTAGTGTTAGGGTTAGGGCTCGGTTTAGGGTACGGGTTAGGATTAGGGTACGTGTTAGGGTTAGGGTAGGGGTTAGCGTTAGGGTACGCGTTAGGGTTAGTGTAGTTATTAAAGCTATCTCACTCTCTAGTTACCCCTTAGCACGTAAAGGAATATTATTTGGGGGTCCCGCCATGGAGAAGAGTTTAGACACTAGGATAAGATAAGGAACACACCCATTATAAAGAAATCACATTAGGATTCTCTTTTTAAGCTGTTCCTTAAAACACTAGTGCTTAGGAAATCTGTTGGAGGCAGAAGCAGTCAAGGGTAGCCTAGGGTTAGGGTTAGGCTTAGGGTTAGGCTTAGCGTACGGCTTAGGGTACGGGTTCGGGGAGGGCTTCGGGTACGGCGTAGGGTATGGGTTATTGTTAGGGTTAGGGTTAGTGTTAGGGTTAGGGCTCGGTTTAGGTTACGGGTTAGGTTTAGGGTACGTGATAGGGTTAGGGTAGGGGTTAGCGTTAGGGTACGCGTTAGGGTTAGGGTAGTTATTAAACCTATCCCACTCCCTAGTTACCCTTAGCACGTAAAGGAATATTATTTGGGGGTCCAGCCATGGAGAAGAGTTTAGACACTAGGATAAGATAAGGAACACACCCATTATAAAGAAATCACATTAGGATTCTCTTTTTAAGCTGTTCCTTAAAACACTAGTGCTTAGGAAATCTATTGGAGGCAGAAGAAGTCAAGGGTAGCCTAGGGTTAGGGTTAGGCTTAGGGTTAGGCTTAGGGTACGGCTTAGGGTACGGGTTCGGGGAGGGCTTCGGGTACGGCGTAGGGTATGGGTTAGGGTTAGGGTTAGGGTTAGTGTTAGGGTTAGGGCTCGGTTTAGGGTACGGGTTAGGATTAGGGTACGTGTTAGGGTTAGGGTAGGGGTTAGCGTTAGGGTACGCGTTAGGGTTAGGGTAGTTATTAAACCTATCCCACTCTCTAGTTACCCCTTAGCACGTAAAGGAATATTATTTGGGGGTCCAGCCATGGAGAAGAGTTTAGACACTAGGATAAGATAAGGAACACACCCATTATAAAGAAATCACATTAGGATACTCTTTTTAAGCTGTTCCTTAAAACACTAGTGCTTAGGAAATCTATTGGAGGCAGAAGCAGTCAAGGGTAGCCTAGGGTTAGGGTTAGGCTTAGGGTTAGGCTTAGGGTACGGCTTAGGGTACGGGTTCGGGGAGGGCTTCGGGTACGGCGTAGGGTATGGTTTAGGGTTAGGGTTAGGGTTAGTGTTAGGGTTAGGGCTCAGTTTAGGGTACGGGTTAGGATTAGGGTACGTGTTAGGGTTAGGGCAGGGGTTAGGGTTAGGGTACCCTTTAGGGTTAGGGTAGTTATTAAACCTATCCCACTCTCTACATACCCCTTAGCACGTAAAGGAATATTATTTGGGGATCCAGCCATGGAGAAGAGTTTAGACACTAAGATAATATAAGGAACACACACATTATAAAGAAATCACATTAGGATTCTCTTTTTAAGCTGTTCCTTAAAACACTAGTGCTTAGGGAATCTATTGGAGGCAGAAGCAGTCAAGGGTAGCCTAGGGTTAGGGTTAGGCTTAGGGTTAGGCTTAGGGTACGGCTTAGGGTACGGGTTCGGGGAGGGCTTCGGGTACGGCGTAGGGTATGGGTTAGGGTTAGGGTTAGGGTTAGTGTTAGGGTTAGGGCTCGGTTTAGGGTACGGGTTAGGATTAGGGTACGTGTTAGGGTTAGGGTAGGGGTTAGCGTTAGGGTACGCGTTAGGGTTAGTGTAGTTATTAAAGCTATCTCACTCTCTAGTTACCCCTTAGCACGTAAAGGAATATTATTTGGGGGTCCCGCCATGGAGAAGAGTTTAGACACTAGGATAAGATAAGGAACACACCCATTATAAAGAAATCACATTAGGATTCTCTTTTTAAGCTGTTCCTTAAAACACTAGTGCTTAGGAAATCTATTGGAGGCAGAAGCAGTCAAGGGTAACCTAGGGTTAGGCTTAGGATTAGGCTTAGGGTACGGCTTAGGGTACGGGTTCGGGGAGGGCTTCGGGTACGGCGTAGGGTATGGGTTAGGGTTAGGGTTAGGGTTAGTGTTAGGGTTAGGGCTCAGTTTAGGGTACGGGTTAGGATTAGGGTACGTGTTAGGGTTAGGGTAGGGGTTAGGGTTAGGGTACGCGTTACGGTTAGGGTAGTTATTAAACCTATCCCACTCTCTAGATACCCCTTAGCACGTAAAGGAATATTATTTGGGGGTCCAGCCATGGAGAAGAGTATAGACACTAAGATAATATAAGGAACACACACATTATAAAGAAATCACATTAGGATTCTCTTTTTAAGCTGTTCCTTAAAACACTAGTGCTTAGGAAATCTATTGGAGGCAGAAGCAGTCAAGGGTAGCCTAGGGTTAGGCTTAGGCTTAGGGTTAGGCTTATGGTACGGCTTAGGGTACGGGTTCGGGGAGGGCTTCGGATACGGCATAGGGTATGGGTTAGGGTTAGGGTTAGGGTTAGTGTTAGGGTTAGGGCTCGGTTTAGGGTACGGGTTAGGATTAGGGTACGTGTTAGGGTTAGGGTAGGGGTTAGCGTTAGGGTACGCATTAGGGTTAGGGTAGTTATTAAACCTATCCCACTCTCTAGTTACCCCTTAGCACGTAAAGGAATATTATTTGGGGGTCCAGCCATGGAGAAGAGTTTAGACACTAGGATAAGATAAGGAACACACCCATTATAAAGAAATCACATTAGGATTCTCTTTTTAAGCTGTTCCTTAAAACACTAGTGCTTAGGAAATCTGTTGGAGGCAGAAGCAGTCAAGGGTAGCCTAGGGTTAGGGTTAGGCTTAGGGTTAGGCTTAGCGTACGGCTTAGGGTACGGGTTCGGGGAGGGCTTCGGGTACGGCGTAGGGTATGGGTTATTGTTAGGGTTAGGGTTAGTGTTAGGGTTAGGGCTCGGTTTAGGTTACGGGTTAGGTTTAGGGTACGTGTTAGGGTTAGGGTAGGGGTTAGCGTTAGGGTACGCGTTAGGGTTAGGGTAGTTATTAAACCTATCCCACTCCCTAGTTACCCTTAGCACGTAAAGGAATATTATTTGGGGGTCCAGCCATGGAGAAGAGTTTAGACACTAGGATAAGATAAGGAACACACCCATTATAAAGAAATCACATTAGGATTCTCTTTTTAAGCTGTTCCTTAAAACACTAGTGCTTAGGAAATCTATTGGAGGCAGAAGAAGTCAAGGGTAGCCTAGGGTTAGGGTTAGGCTTAGGGTTAGGCTTAGGGTACGGCTTAGGGTACGGGTTCGGGGAGGGCTTCGGGTACGGCGTAGGGTATGGGTTAGGGTTAGGGTTAGGGTTAGTGTTAGGGTTAGGGCTCGGTTTAGGGTACGGGTTAGGATTAGGGTACGTGTTAGGGTTAGGGTAGGGGTTAGCGTTAGGGTACGCGTTAGGGTTAGCGTAGTTCTTAAACCTATCCCACTCTCTAGATACCCCTTAGCACGTAAAGGAATATTATTTGGGGGTCCAGCCATGGAGAAGAGTTTAGACACTAAGATAATATAAGGAACACACACATTATAAAGAAATCACATTAGGATTCTCTTTTTAAGCTGTTCCTTAAAACACTAGTGCTTAGGAAATCTATTGGAGGCAGAAGCAGTCAAGGGTAGCCTAGGGTTAGGGTTAGGCTTAGGGGTAGGCTTAGGGTACGGCTTAGGGTACGGGTTCGGGGAGGGCTTCGGGTACGGCGTAGGGTATGGGTTAGGGTTAGGGTTAGGGTTAGGGTTAGGGTTAGGGCTCGGTTTAGGGTACGGGTTAGGATTAGGGTACGTGTTAGGGTTAGGGTAGGGGTTAGGGTTAGTGTACGCGTTAGGGTTAGGGTAGTGATTAAACCTATCCCACTCTCTAGATACCCCTTAGCACATAAAGGAATATTATTTGGGGGTCCAGCCATGGAGAAGAGTTTAGACACTAGGATTAGATAAGGAACACACCCATTATAAAGAAATCACATTAGGATTCTCTTTTTAAGCTGTTCCTTAAAACACTAGTGCTTAGGAAATCTATTGGAGGCAGAAGCAGTCAAGGGTAGCCTAGGGTTAGGGTTAGGCTTAGGGTTAGGCTTAGGGTACGGCTTAGGGTACGTGTTCGGGGAGGGCTTCGGGTACGGCGTAGGGTATGGGTTAGGGTTAGGGTTAGGGTTAGTGTTAGGGTTAGGGCTCGGTTTAGGGTACGGTTTAGGATTAGGGTACGTGTTAGGGTTAGGGTAGGGGTTAGCGTTAGGTTATGCGTTAGGGTTAGGGTAGTTATTAAACCTATCCCACTCTCTAGTTACCCCTTAGCACGTAAAGGAATATTATTTGGGGGTCCAGCCATGGAGAAGAGTTTAGACACTAGGATAAGATAAGGAACACACCCATTATAAAGAAATCACATTAGGATTCTCTTCTTAAGCTGTTCTTTAAAACACTAGTGCTTAGGAAATCTATTGGAGGCAGAAGCAGTCAAGGGTAGCCTAGGGTTAGGGTTAGGCTTAGGGTTAGGCTTAGGGTACGGCTTAGGGTACGGGTTCGGGGAGGGCTTCGGGTACGGCGTAGGGTATGGTTTAGGGTTAGGGTTAGGGTTAGTGTTAGGGTTAGGGCTCGGTTTAGGGTACGGGTTAGGATTAGGGTACGTGTTACGGTTAGGGTAGGGGTTAGGGTTAGGGTACGCGTTTCAGTTAGGGTAGTTATTAAACCTATCCCACTCTCTAGATACCCCTTAGCACGTAAAGGAATATTATTTGGGGGTCCAGCCATGGAGAAGAGTTTAGACACTAAGATAATATAAGGAACACACACATTATAAAGAAATCACATTAGGATTCTCTTTTTAAGCTGTTCCTTAAAACACTAGTGCTTAGGAAATCTATTGGAGGCAGAAGCAGTCAAGGGTAGCCTAGGGTTAGGGTTAGGCTTAGGGTTAGGCTTAGGGTACGGCTTAGGGTACGGGTTCGGGGAGGGCTTCGGGTACGGCATAGGGTATGGGTTAGGGTTAGGGTTAGGGTTAGTGTTAGGGTTAGGGCTCGGTTTAGGGTACGGGTTAGGATTAGGGTACGTGTTAGGGTTAGGGTAGGGGTTAGCGTTAGGGTACGCGTTAGGGTTAGTGTGGTTATTAAACCTATCTCACTCTCTAGTTACCCCTTAGCACGTAAAGGAATATTATTTGGGGGTCCCGCCATGGAGAAGAGTTTAGACACTAGGATAAGATAAGGAACACACCCATTATAAAGAAATCACATTAGGATTCTCTTTTTAAGCTGTTCCTTAAAACACTAGTGCTTAGGAAATCTATTGGAGGCAGAAGCAGTCAAGGGTAACCTAGGGTTAGGCTTAGGATTAGGCTTAGGGTACGGCTTAGGGTACGGGTTCGGTGAGGGCTTCGGGTACGGCGTAGGGTCTGGGTTAGGGTTAGGGTTAGGGTTAGTGTTAGGGTTAGGGCTCGGTTTAGGGTACGGGTTAGGATTAGGGTACGTGTTAGGGTTAGGGTAGGGGTTAGGGTTAGGGTACGCGTTAGGGTTAAGGTAGTTATTAAACCTATCCCACTCTCTAGATACCCCTTAGCACGTAAAGGAATATTATTTGGGGGTCCAGCCATGGAGAAGAGTTTAGACACTAGGATAAGATAAGGAACACACCCATTATAAAGAAATCACATTAGAATTCTCTTTTTAAGCTGTTCCTTAAAACACTAGTGCTTAGGAAATCTATTGGAGGCAGAAGCAGTCAAGGGTAGCCTAGGGTTAGGGTCAGGCTTAGGGTTAGGCTTAGGGTACGGCTTAGGGTACGGGTTCGGGGAGGGCTTCGGGTACGGCGTAGGGTATGGGTTAGGGTTAGGGTTAGGGTTAGTGTTAGGGTTAGGGCTCAGTTTAGGGTACGGGTTAGGATTAGGGTACGTGTTAGGGTTAGGGCAGGGGTTAGGGTTAGGGTAACCGTTAGGGTTAGGGTAGTTATTAAACCTATCCCACTCTCTAGATACCCCTTAGCACGTAAAGGAATATTATTTGGGGGTCCAGCCATGAAGAAGAGTTTAGACACTAAGATAATATAAGGAACACACACATTATAAAGAAATCACATTAGGATTCTCTTTTTAAGCTGTTCCTTAAAACACTAGTGCTTAGGAAATCTATTGGAGGCAGAAGCAGTCAAGGGTAGCCTAGGGTTAGGGTTAGGCTTAGGGTTAGGCTTAGGGTACGGCTTAGGGTACGGGTTCGGGGAGGGCTTCGGGTACGGCATAGGGTATGGGTTAGGGTTAGGGTTAGGGTTAGTGTTAGGGTTAGGGCTCGGTTTAGGGTACGGGTTAGGATTAGGGTACGTGTTAGGGTTAGGGTAGGGGTTAGCGTTAGGGTACGCGTTAGGGTTAGTGTAGTTATTAAACCTATCCCACTCTCTAGTTACCCCTTAGCACGTAAAGGAATATTATTTGGGGGTCCAGCCATGGAGAAGAGTTTAGACACTAGGATAAGATAAGGAACACACCCATTATAAAGAAATCACTTTAGGATTCTCCTTTTAAGCTGTTCCTTAAAACACTAGTGCTTAGGAAATCTATTGGAGGAAGAAGCAGTCAAGGGTAGCCTAGGGTTAGGGTTAGGCTTAGGGTACGGCTTAGGGTACGGGTTCGGGGAGGGCTTCGGGTACGGCGTAGTGTATGGGTTAAGGTTGGGGTTAGGGTTAGTGTTAGGGTTAGGGCTCGGTTTAGGGTACGGGTTAGGATTAGGGTACGTGTTAGGGTTAGGATAGGGGTTAGCGTTAGGGTACGCGTTAGGGTTAACGTAGTTATTAAATCTATCTCACTCTCTAGTTACCCCTTAGCACGTAAAGGAATATTATTTGGGGTTCCCGCCATGGAGAAGAGTTTAGACACTAGGATAAGATAAGGAACACACCCATTATAAAGAAATCACATTAGGATTCTCTTTTTAAGCTGTTCCTTAAAACACTAGTGCTTAGGAAATCTATTGGAGGCAGAAGCAGTCAAGGGTAGCCTAGGGTTAGGGTTAGGCTTAGGGTTAGGCTTAGGGTACGGATTACGGTACGGGTTCGGGGAGGGCTTCGGGTACGGCGTAGGGTATGGGTTAGGGTTAGGGTTAGGGTTAGTGTTAGGGTTAGGGCTCGGTTTAGGGTACGGGTTAAGATTAGGGTACGTGTTAGGGTTAGGGTAGGGGTTAGGGATAGGGTACACGTTAGGGTTAGGGTAGTGATTAAACCTATCCCACTCTCTAGATACCCCTTAGCACATAAAGGAATATTATTTGGGGGTCCAGCCATGGAGAAGAGTTTAGACACTAGGATTAGATAAGGAACACACCCATTATAAAGAAATCACATTAGGATTCTCTTTTTAAGCTGTTCCTTAAAACAGTAGTGCTTAGGAAATCTATTGGAGGCAGAAGCAGTCAAGGGTAGCCTAGGGTCAGGGTTAGGCTTAGGGTTAGGCTTAGGGTACGGCTTAGGGTACGTGTTCGGAGAGGGCTTCGGGTACGGCGTAGGGTATGGGTTAGGGTTAGGGTTAGGGTAGTGTTAGGGTTAGGGCTCGGTTCAGGGTACGGGTTAGGATTAGGGTACGTGTTAGGGTTAGAGTAGGGGTTAGCGTTAGGGTACGCGTTAGGATTAGGGTAGTTATTAAACCTATCCCACTCTCTAGTTACCCCTTAGCACGTAAAGGAATATTATTTGGGGGTCCAGCCATGGATAAGAGTTTAGACACTAGGATAAGATAAGGAACACACCCATTATAAAGAAATCACATTAGGATTCTCTTCTTAAGCTGTTCCTTAAAACACTAGTGCTTAGGAAATCTATTGGAGGCAGAAGCAGTCAAGGGTAGCCTAGGGTTAGGGTTAGGCTTAGGGTACGGCTTAGGGTACGGGTTCGGGGAGGGCTTCGGGTACGGCGTAGGGTATGGGTTAGGGTTAGGGTTAGGGTTAGTGTTAGGGTTAGGGCTCGGTTTAGGGTACGGGTTAGGATTAGGGTACGTGTTAGGGTTAGGGTAGGGGTTAGCGTTAGGGTAGGCATTAGGGTTAGGGTAGTTATTAAACCTATCCCACTCTCTAGATACCCCTTAGCACGTAAAGGAATATTATTTGGGGGTCCAGCCATGGAGAAGAGTATAGACACTAAGATAATATAAGGAACACACACATTATAAAGAAATCACATTAGGATTCTCTTTTTAAGCTGTTCCTTAAAACACTAGTGCTTAGGAAATCTATTGGAGGCAGAAGCAGTCAAGGGTAGCCTAGGGTTAGGCTTAGGCTTAGGGTTAGGCTTAGGGTACGGCTTAGGGTACGGGTTCGGGGAGGGCTTCGGATACGGCATAGGGTATGGGTTAGGGTTAGGGTTAGGGTTAGTGTTAGGGTTAGGGCTCGGTTTAGGGTACGGGTTAGGATTAGGGTACGTGTTAGGGTTAGGGTAGGGGTTAGCGTTAGGGTACGCATTAGGGTTAGGGTAGTTATTAAACCTATCCCACTCTCTAGTTACCCCTTAGCACGTAAAGGAATATTATTTGGGGGTCCAGCCATGGAGAAGAGTTTAGACACTAGGATAAGATAAGGAACACACCCATTATAAAGAAATCACATTAGGATTCTCTTTTTAAGCTGTTCCTTAAAACACTAGTGCTTAGGAAATCTGTTGGAGGCAGAAGCAGTCAAGGGTAGCCTAGGGTTAGGGTTAGGCTTAGGGTTAGGCTTAGCGTACGGCTTAGGGTACGGGTTCGGGGAGGGCTTCGGGTACGGCGTAGGGTATGGGTTATTGTTAGGGTTAGGGTTAGTGTTAGGGTTAGGGCTCGGTTTAGGTTACGGGTTAGGTTTAGGGTACGTGTTAGGGTTAGGGTAGGGGTTAGCGTTAGGGTACGCGTTAGGGTTAGGGTAGTTATTAAACCTATCCCACTCCCTAGTTACCCTTAGCACGTAAAGGAATATTATTTGGGGGTCCAGCCATGGAGAAGAGTTTAGACACTAGGATAAGATAAGGAACACACCCATTATAAAGAAATCACATTAGGATTCTCTTTTTAAGCTGTTCCTTAAAACACTAGTGCTTAGGAAATCTATTGGAGGCAGAAGAAGTCAAGGGTAGCCTAGGGTTAGGGTTAGGCTTAGGGTTAGGCTTAGGGTACGGCTTAGGGTACGGGTTCGGGGAGGGCTTCGGGTACGGCGTAGGGTATGGGTTAGGGTTAGGGTTAGGGTTAGTGTTAGGGTTAGGGCTCGGTTTAGGGTACGGGTTAGGATTAGGGTACGTGTTAGGGTTAGGGTAGGGGTTAGCGTTAGGGTACGCGTTAGGGTTAGCGTAGTTCTTAAACCTATCCCACTCTCTAGATACCCCTTAGCACGTAAAGGAATATTATTTGGGGGTCCAGCCATGGAGAAGAGTTTAGACACTAAGATAATATAAGGAACACACACATTATAAAGAAATCACATTAGGATTCTCTTTTTAAGCTGTTCCTTAAAACACTAGTGCTTAGGAAATCTATTGGAGGCAGAAGCAGTCAAGGGTAGCCTAGGGTTAGGGTTAGGCTTAGGGGTAGGCTTAGGGTACGGCTTAGGGTACGGGTTCGGGGAGGGCTTCGGGTACGGCGTAGGGTATGGGTTAGGGTTAGGGTTAGGGTTAGGGTTAGGGTTAGGGCTCGGTTTAGGGTACGGGTTAGGATTAGGGTACGTGTTAGGGTTAGGGTAGGGGTTAGGGTTAGTGTACGCGTTAGGGTTAGGGTAGTGATTAAACCTATCCCACTCTCTAGATACCCCTTAGCACATAAAGGAATATTATTTGGGGGTCCAGCCATGGAGAAGAGTTTAGACACTAGGATTAGATAAGGAACACACCCATTATAAAGAAATCACATTAGGATTCTCTTTTTAAGCTGTTCCTTAAAACACTAGTGCTTAGGAAATCTATTGGAGGCAGAAGCAGTCAAGGGTAGCCTAGGGTTAGGGTTAGGCTTAGGGTTAGGCTTAGGGTACGGCTTAGGGTACGTGTTCGGGGAGGGCTTCGGGTACGGCGTAGGGTATGGGTTAGGGTTAGGGTTAGGGTTAGTGTTAGGGTTAGGGCTCGGTTTAGGGTACGGTTTAGGATTAAGGTACGTGTTAGGGTTAGGGTAGGGGTTAGCGTTAGGTTATGCGTTAGGGTTAGGGTAGTTATTAAACCTATCCCACTCTCTAGTTACCCCTTAGCACGTAAAGGAATATTATTTGGGGGTCCAGCCATGGAGAAGAGTTTAGACACTAGGATAAGATAAGGAACACACCCATTATAAAGAAATCACATTAGGATTCTCTTCTTAAGCTGTTCTTTAAAACACTAGTGCTTAGGAAATCTATTGGAGGCAGAAGCAGTCAAGGGTAGCCTAGGGTTAGGGTTAGGCTTAGGGTTAGGCTTAGGGTACGGCTTAGGGTACGGGTTCGGGGAGGGCTTCGGGTACGGCGTAGGGTATGGTTTAGGGTTAGGGTTAGGGTTAGTGTTAGGGTTAGGGCTCGGTTTAGGGTACGGGTTAGGATTAGGGTACGTGTTACGGTTAGGGTAGGGGTTAGGGTTAGGGTACGCGTTTCAGTTAGGGTAGTTATTAAACCTATCCCACTCTCTAGATACCCCTTAGCACGTAAAGGAATATTATTTGGGGGTCCAGCCATGGAGAAGAGTTTAGACACTAAGATAATATAAGGAACACACACATTATAAAGAAATCACATTAGGATTCTCTTTTTAAGCTGTTCCTTAAAACACTAGTGCTTAGGAAATCTATTGGAGGCAGAAGCAGTCAAGGGTAGCCTAGGGTTAGGGTTAGGCTTAGGGTTAGGCTTAGGGTACGGCTTAGGGTACGGGTTCGGGGAGGGCTTCGGGTACGGCATAGGGTATGGGTTAGGGTTAGGGTTAGGGTTAGTGTTAGGGTTAGGGCTCGGTTTAGGGTACGGGTTAGGATTAGTGTACGTGTTAGGGTTAGGGTAGGGGTTAGCGTTAGGGTACGCGTTAGGGTTAGTGTGGTTATTAAACCTATCTCACTCTCTAGTTACCCCTTAGCACGTAAAGGAATATTATTTGGGGGTCCCGCCATGGAGAAGAGTTTAGACACTAGGATAAGATAAGGAACACACCCATTATAAAGAAATCACATTAGGATTCTCTTTTTAAGCTGTTCCTTAAAACACTAGTGCTTAGGAAATCTATTGGAGGCAGAAGCAGTCAAGGGTAACCTAGGGTTAGGCTTAGGATTAGGCTTAGGGTACGGCTTAGGGTACGGGTTCGGTGAGGGCTTCGGGTACGGCGTAGGGTCTGGGTTAGGGTTAGGGTTAGGGTTAGTGTTAGGGTTAGGGCTCGGTTTAGGGTACGGGTTAGGATTAGGGTACGTGTTAGGGTTAGGGTAGGGGTTAGGGTTAGGGTACGCGTTAGGGTTAAGGTAGTTATTAAACCTATCCCACTCTCTAGATACCCCTTAGCACGTAAAGGAATATTATTTGGGGGTCCAGCCATGGAGAAGAGTTTAGACACTAGGATAAGATAAGGAACACACCCATTATAAAGAAATCACATTAGAATTCTCTTTTTAAGCTGTTCCTTAAAACACTAGTGCTTAGGAAATCTATTGGAGGCAGAAGCAGTCAAGGGTAGCCTAGGGTTAGGGTCAGGCTTAGGGTTAGGCTTAGGGTACGGCTTAGGGTACGGGTTCGGGGAGGGCTTCGGGTACGGCGTAGGGTATGGGTTAGGGTTAGGGTTAGGGTTAGTGTTAGGGTTAGGGCTCAGTTTAGGGTACGGGTTAGGATTAGGGTACGTGTTAGGGTTAGGGCAGGGGTTAGGGTTAGGGTAACCGTTAGGGTTAGGGTAGTTATTAAACCTATCCCACTCTCTAGATACCCCTTAGCACGTAAAGGAATATTATTTGGGGGTCCAGCCATGAAGAAGAGTTTAGACACTAAGATAATATAAGGAACACACACATTATAAAGAAATCACATTAGGATTCTCTTTTTAAGCTGTTCCTTAAAACACTAGTGCTTAGGAAATCTATTGGAGGCAGAAGCAGTCAAGGGTAGCCTAGGGTTAGGGTTAGGCTTAGGGTTAGGCTTAGGGTACGGCTTAGGGTACGGGTTCGGGGAGGGCTTCGGGTACGGCATAGGGTATGGGTTAGGGTTAGGGTTAGGGTTAGTGTTAGGGTTAGGGCTCGGTTTAGGGTACGGGTTAGGATTAGGGTACGTGTTAGGGTTAGGGTAGGGGTTAGCGTTAGGGTACGCGTTAGGGTTAGTGTAGTTATTAAACCTATCCCACTCTCTAGTTACCCCTTAGCACGTAAAGGAATATTATTTGGGGGTCCAGCCATGGAGAAGAGTTTAGACACTAGGATAAGATAAGGAACACACCCATTATAAAGAAATCACTTTAGGATTCTCCTTTTAAGCTGTTCCTTAAAACACTAGTGCTTAGGAAATCTATTGGAGGAAGAAGCAGTCAAGGGTAGCCTAGGGTTAGGGTTAGGCTTAGGGTACGGCTTAGGGTACGGGTTCGGGGAGGGCTTCGGGTACGGCGTAGTGTATGGGTTAAGGTTGGGGTTAGGGTTAGTGTTAGGGTTAGGGCTCGGTTTAGGGTACGGGTTAGGATTAGGGTACGTGTTAGGGTTAGGATAGGGGTTAGCGTTAGGGTACGCGTTAGGGTTAACGTAGTTATTAAATCTATCTCACTCTCTAGTTACCCCTTAGCACGTAAAGGAATATTATTTGGGGTTCCCGCCATGGAGAAGAGTTTAGACACTAGGATAAGATAAGGAACACACCCATTATAAAGAAATCACATTAGGATTCTCTTTTTAAGCTGTTCCTTAAAACACTAGTGCTTAGGAAATCTATTGGAGGCAGAAGCAGTCAAGGGTAGCCTAGGGTTAGGGTTAGGCTTAGGGTTAGGCTTAGGGTACGGATTACGGTACGGGTTCGGGGAGGGCTTCGGGTACGGCGTAGGGTATGGGTTAGGGTTAGGGTTAGGGTTAGTGTTAGGGTTAGGGCTCGGTTTAGGGTACGGGTTAAGATTAGGGTACGTGTTAGGGTTAGGGTAGGGGTTAGGGATAGGGTACACGTTAGGGTTAGGGTAGTGATTAAACCTATCCCACTCTCTAGATACCCCTTAGCACATAAAGGAATATTATTTGGGGGTCCAGCCATGGAGAAGAGTTTAGACACTCGGATTAGATAAGGAACACACCCATTATAAAGAAATCACATTAGGATTCTCTTTTTAAGCTGTTCCTTAAAACAGTAGTGCTTAGGAAATCTATTGGAGGCAGAAGCAGTCAAGGGTAGCCTAGGGTCAGGGTTAGGCTTAGGGTTAGGCTTAGGGTACGGCTTAGGGTATGTGTTCGGAGAGGGCTTCGGGTACGGCGTAGGGTATGGGTTAGGGTTAGGGTTAGGGTAGTGTTAGGGTTAGGGCTCGGTTCAGGGTACGGGTTAGGATTAGGGTACGTGTTAGGGTTAGAGTAGGGGTTAGCGTTAGGGTACGCGTTAGGATTAGGGTAGTTATTAAACCTATCCCACTCTCTAGTTACCCCTTAGCACGTAAAGGAATATTATTTGGGGGTCCAGCCATGGATAAGAGTTTAGACACTAGGATAAGATAAGGAACACACCCATTATAAAGAAATCACATTAGGATTCTCTTCTTAAGCTGTTCCTTAAAACACTAGTGCTTAGGAAATCTATTGGAGGCAGAAGCAGTCAAGGGTAGCCTAGGGTTAGGGTTAGGCTTAGGGTACGGCTTAGGGTACGGGTTCGGGGAGGGCTTCGGGTACGGCGTAGGGTATGGGTTAGGGTTAGGGTTAGGGTTAGTGTTAGGGTTAGGGCTCGGTTTAGGGTACGGGTTAGGATTAGGGTACGTGTTAGGGTTAGGGTTAGGGTACGCGTTACGGTTAGGGTAGTTATTAAACCTATCCCACTCTCTAGATACCCCTTAGCACATAAAGGAATATTATTTGGGGGTCCAGCCATGGAAAAGAGTTTAGACACTAAGATAATATAAGGAACACACACATTATAAAGAAATCACATTAGGATTCTCTTTTTAAGCTGTTCCTTAAAACACTATTGCTTAGGAAATCTATTGGAGGCAGAAGCAGTCAAGGGTAGCCTAGGGTTAGGGTTAGGCTTAGGGGTAGGCTTAGGGTACGGCTTAGGGTACGGGTTCGGGGAGGGCTTCGGGTACGGCGTAGGGTATGGGTTAGGGTTAGGGTTAGGGTTAGTGTTAGGGTTAGGGCTCGGTTTAGGGTACGGGTTAGGATTAGGGTACGTGTTAGGGTTAGGGTAGGGGTTAGGGTTAGTGTACGCGTTAGGGTTAGGGTAGTGATTAAACCTATCCCAATCTCTAGATACCCCTTAGCACATAAAGGAATATTATTTGGGGGTCCAGCCATGGAGAAGAGTTTAGACACTAGGATTAGATAAGGAACACACCCATTATAAAGAAATCACATTAGGATTCTCTTTTTAAGCTGTTCCTTAAAACAGTAGTGCTTAGGAAATCTATTGGAGGCAGAAGCAGTCAAGGGCAGCCTAGGGTTAGGGTTAGGCTTAGGGTTAGGCTTAGGGTACGGCTTAGGGTACGGGTTCGGGGAGGGCTTCGGGTACGGCATAGGGTATGGGTTAGGGTTAGGGTTAGGGTTAGTGTTAGGGTTAGGGCTCGGTTTAGGGTACGGGTTAGGATTAGGGTACGTGTTAGGGTTAGGGTAGGGGTTAGCGTTAGGGTAGGCATTAGGGTTAGGGTAGTTATTAAACCTATCCCACTCTCTAGTTACCCCTTAGCACGTAAAGGAATATTATTTGGGTGTCCAGCCATGGAGAAGAGTTTAGACACTAGGATAAGATAAGGAACACACCCATTATAAAGAAATCACTTTAGGATTCTCTTTTTAAGCTGTTCCTTAAAACACTAGTGCTTAGGAAATCTATTGGAGGCAGAAGCAGTCAAGGGTAGCCTAGGGTTAGGGTTAGGCTTAGGGTACGGCTTAGGGTACGGGTTCGGGGAGGGCTTCGGGTACAGCGTAGTGTATGGGTTAAGGTTAGGGTTAGGGTTAGTGTTAGGGTTAGGGCTCGGTTTAGGGTACGGGTTAGGATTAGGGTACGTGTTAGGGTTAGGATAGGGGTTAGCGTTAGGGTACGCGTTAGGGTTAACGTAGTTATTAAATCTATCTCACTCTCTAGTTACCCCTTAGCACGTAAAGGAATATTATTTGGGGTTCCCGCCATGGAGAAGAGTTTAGACACTAGGATAAGATAAGGAACACACCCATTATAAAGAAATCACATTAGGATTCTCTTTTTAAGCTGTTCCTTAAAACACTAGTGCTTAGGAAATCTATTGGAGGCAGAAGCAGTCAAGGGTAGCCTAGGGTTAGGGTTAGGCTTAGGGTTAGGCTTAGGGTACGGATTACGGTACGGGTTCGGGGAGGGCTTCGAGTACGGCGTAGGGTATGGGTTAGGGTTAGGGTTAGGGTTAGTGTTAGGGTTAGGGCTCGGTTTAGGGTACGGGTTAGTATTAGGGTACGTGTTAGGGTTAGGGTAGGGGTTAGGGATAGGGTACACGTTAGGGTTAGGGTAGTGATTAAACCTATCCCACTCTCTAGATACCCCTTAGCACATAAAGGAATATTATTTGGGGGTCCAGCCATGGAGAAGAGTTTAGACACTAGGATTAGATAAGGAACACACCAATTATAAAGAAATCACATTAGGATTCTCTTTTTAAGCTGTTCCTTAAAACAGTAGTGCTTTGGAAATCTATTGGAGGCAGAAGCAGTCAAGGGTAGCCTAGGGTTAGGGTTAGGCTTAGGGTACGGCTTAGGGTACGGGTTCGGGGAGGGCTTCGGGTACGGCGTAGGGTATGGGTTAGGGTTAGGGTTAGGGTTAGTGTTAGGGTTAGGGCTCGGTTTAGGGTACGGGTTAGGATTAGGGTACGTGTTAGGGTTAGGGTAGGGGTTAGGGTTAGGGTACGCGTTACGGTTAGGGTAGTTATTAAACCTATCCCACTCTCTAGATACCCCTTAGCACATAAAGGAATATTATTTGGGGGTCCAGCCATGGAAAAGAGTTTAGACACTAAGATAATATAAGGAACACACACATTATAAAGAAATCACATTAGGATTCTCTTTTTAAGCTGTTCCTTAAAACACTATTGCTTAGGAAATCTATTGGAGGCAGAAGCAGTCAAGGGTAGCCTAGGGTTAGGGTTAGGCTTAGGGGTAGGCTTAGGGTACGGCTTAGGGTACGGGTTCGGGGAGGGCTTCGGGTACGGCGTAGGGTATGGGTTAGGGTTAGGGTTAGGGTTAGTGTTAGGGTTAGGGCTCGGTTTAGGGTACGGGTTAGGATTAGGGTACGTGTTAGGGTTAGGGTAGGGGTTAGGGTTAGGGTACGCGTTATGGTTAGGGTAGTTATTAAACCTATCCCACTCTCTAGATACCCCTTAGCACGTAAAGGAATATTATTTGGGGGTCCAGCCATGGAGAAGAGTTTAGACACTAGGATAAGATAAGGAACACACCCATTATAAAGAAATCACATTAGGATTCTCTTTTTAAGCTGTTCCTTAAAACACTAGTGCTTAGGAAATCTATTGGAGGCAGAAGCAGTCAAGGGTAGCCTAGGGTTAGGGTTAGGCTTAGGGTACGGCTTAGGGTACGGGTTCGGGGAGGGCTTCGGGTACGGCGTAGGGTATGGGTTAAGGTTAGGGTTAGGGTTAGTGTTAGGGTTAGGGCTCGGTTTAGGGTACGGGTTAGGGTTAGGGTACGTGTTAGGGTTAAGGCAGGGGTTAGGGTTAGGGTACCCGTTAGGGTTAGGGTAGTTATTAAACCTATCCCACTCTCTAGATACCCCTTAGCACGTAAAGGAATATTATTTGGGGGTCCAGCCATGGAGAAGTGTTTAGACACTAAGATAATATAAGGAACACACACATTATAAAGAAATCACATTAGGATTCTCTTTTTAAGCTGTTCCTTAAAACACTAGTGCTTAGGAAATCTATTGGAGGCAGAAGCAGTCAAGGGTAGCCTAGGGTTAGGGTTAGGCTTAGGGTTAGGCTTAGGGTACGGGTTCGGGGAGGGCTTCGGGTACGGCGTAGGGTATGGGTTAGGGTTAGGGTTAGGGTTAGTGTTAGGGTTAGGGCTCGGTTTAGGGTACGTGTTAGGATTAGGGTACGTGTTAGGGTTAGGGTAGGGGTTAGCGTTAGGGTACGCGTTAGGGTTAACGTAGTTATTAAATCTATCTCACTCTCTAGTTACCCCTTAGCACGTAAAGGAATATTATTTGGGGGTCCCGCCATGGAGAAGAGTTTAGACACTAGGATAAGATAAGGAACACACCCATTATAAAGAAATCACATTAGGATTCTCTTTTTAAGCTGTTCCTTAAAACACTAGTGCTTAGGAAATCTATTGGAGGCAGAAGCAGTCAAGGGTAGCCTAGGGTTAGGGTTAGGCTTAGGGTTAGGCTTAGGGTACGGATTAAGGTACGGGTTCAGGTAGGGCATCGGGTACAGCGTAGGGCATGGGTTAAGGTTAGGGTTAGGGTTAGTGTTAGGGTTAGGGCTCGGTTTAGGGTACGGGTTAGGATTAGGGTACGTGTTAGGGTTAGGGTAGGGGTTAGGGTTAGGGTATACGTTAGGGTTAGGGTAGTGATTAAACCTATCCCACTCTCTAGATACCCCTTCGCACATAAAGGAATATTATTTGGGGGTCCAGCCATGGAGAAGAGTTTAGACACTAGGATTAGATAAGGAACACACCCATTATAAAGAAATCACATTAGGATTCTCTTTTTAAGCTGTTCCTTAAAACACTAGTGCTTAGGAAATCTATTGGAGGCAGAAGCAGTCAAGGGTAGCCTAGGGTTAGGGTTAGGCTTAGGGTTAGGCTTAGGGTACGGCTTAGGGTACGGGTTCGGGGAGGGCTTCGGGTACGGCGTAGGGTATGGGTTAGGGTTAGGGTTAGGGTTAGTGTTAGGGTTAGGGCTCGGTTTAGGGTACGGGTTAGGATTAGGGTACGTGTTAGGGTTAGGGTAGGGGTTAGCGTTAGGGTACGCGTTAGGGTTAGGGTAGTTATTAAACCTATCCCACTCTCTAGTTACCCCTTAGCACGTAAAGGAATATTATTTGGGGGTCCAGCCATGGAGAAGAGTTTAGACACTAGGATAAGATAAGGAACACACCCATTATAAAGAAATCACATTAGGATTCTCTTTTTAAGCTGTTCCTTAAAACACTAGTGCTTAGGAAATCTATTGGAGGCAGAAGCAGTCAAGGGTAGCCTAGGGTTAGGGTTAGGCTTAGGGTTAGGCTTAGGGTACGGCTTAGGGTACGGGTTCGGGGAGGGCTTCGGGTACGGCGTAGGGTATGGTTTAGGGTTAGGGTTAGGGTTAGTGTTAGGGTTAGGGCTCAGATTAGGGTACGGGTTAGGATTAGGGTACGTGTTAGGGTTAGGGCAGGGGTTAGGGTTAGGGTACCCTTTAGGGTTAGGGTAGTTATTAAACCTATCCCACTCTCTACATACCCCTTAGCACGTAAAGGAATATTATTTGGGGATCCAGCCATGGAGAAGAGTTTAGACACTAAGATAATATAAGGAACACACACATTATAAAGAAATCACATTAGGATTCTCTTTTTAAGCTGTTCCTTAAAACACTAGTGCTTAGGAAATCTATTGGAGGCAGAAGCAGTCAAGGGTAGCCTAGGGTTAGGGTTAGGCTTAGGGTTAGGCTTAGGGTACGGCTTAGGGTACGGGTTCGGGGAGGGCTTCGGGTACGGCGTAGGGTATGGGTTAGGGTTAGGGTTAGGGTTAGTGTTAGGGTTAGGGCTCGGTTTAGGGTACGGGTTAGGATTAGGGTACGTGTTAGGGTTAGGGTAGGGGTTAGCGTTAGGGTACGCGTTAGGGTTAGTGTAGTTATTAAAGCTATCTCACTCTCTAGTTACCCCTTAGCACGTAAAGGAATATTATTTGGGGGTCCCGCCATGGAGAAGAGTTTAGACACTAGGATAAGATAAGGAACACACCCATTATAAAGAAATCACATTAGGATTCTCTTTTTAAGCTGTTCCTTAAAACACTAGTGCTTAGGAAATCTATTGGAGGCAGAAGCAGTCAAGGGTAACCTAGGGTTAGGCTTAGGATTAGGCTTAGGGTACGGGTTCGGGGAGGGCTTCGGGTACGGCGTAGGGTATGGGTTAGGGTTAGGGTTAGGGTTAGTGTTAGGGTTAGGGCTCAGTTTAGGGTACGGGTTAGGATTAGGGTACGTGTTAGGGTTAGGGTAGGGGTTAGGGATAGGGTACGCGTTACGGTTAGGGTAGTTATTAAACCTATCCCACTCTCTAGATACCCCTTAGCACGTAAAGGAATATTATTTGGGGGTCCAGCCATGGAGAAGAGTATAGACACTAAGATAATATAAGGAACACACACATTATAAAGAAATCACATTAGGATTCTCTTTTTAAGCTGTTCCTTAAAACACTAGTGCTTAGGAAATCTATTGGAGGCAGAAGCAGTCAAGGGTAGCCTAGGGTTAGGCTTAGGCTTAGGGTTAGGCTTAGGGTACGGCTTAGGGTACGGGTTCGGGGAGGGCTTCGGATACGGCATAGGGTATGGGTTAGGGTTAGGGTTAGGGTTAGTGTTAGGGTTAGGGCTCGGTTTAGGGTACGGGTTAGGATTAGGGTACGTGTTAGGGTTAGGGTAGGGGTTAGCGTTAGGGTACGCATTAGGGTTAGGGTAGTTATTAAACCTATCCCACTCTCTAGTTACCCCTTAGCACGTAAAGGAATATTATTTGGGGGTCCAGCCATGGAGAAGAGTTTAGACACTAGGATAAGATAAGGAACACACCCATTATAAAGAAATCACATTAGGATTCTCTTTTTAAGCTGTTCCTTAAAACACTAGTGCTTAGGAAATCTGTTGGAGGCAGAAGCAGTCAAGGGTAGCCTAGGGTTAGGGTTAGGCTTAGGGTTAGGCTTAGCGTACGGCTTAGGGTACGGGTTCGGGGAGGGCTTCGGGTACGGCGTAGGGTATGGGTTATTGTTAGGGTTAGGGTTAGTGTTAGGGTTAGGGCTCGGTTTAGGTTACGGGTTAGGTTTAGGGTACGTGTTAGGGTTAGGGTAGGGGTTAGCGTTAGGGTACGCGTTAGGGTTAGGGTAGTTATTAAACCTATCCCACTCCCTAGTTACCCTTAGCACGTAAAGGAATATTATTTGGGGGTCCAGCCATGGAGAAGAGTTTAGACACTAGGATAAGATAAGGAACACACCCATTATAAAGAAATCACATTAGGATTCTCTTTTTAAGCTGTTCCTTAAAACACTAGTGCTTAGGAAATCTATTGGAGGCAGAAGAAGTCAAGGGTAGCCTAGGGTTAGGGTTAGGCTTAGGGTTAGGCTTAGGGTACGGCTTAGGGTACGGGTTCGGGGAGGGCTTCGGGTACGGCGTAGGGTATGGGTTAGGGTTAGGGTTAGGGTTAGTGTTAGGGTTAGGGCTCGGTTTAGGGTACGGGTTAGGATTAGGGTACGTGTTAGGGTTAGGGTAGGGGTTAGCGTTAGGGTACGCGTTAGGGTTAGGGTAGTTATTAAACCTATCCCACTCTCTAGTTACCCCTTAGCACGTAAAGGAATATTATTTGGGGGTCCAGCCATGGAGAAGAGTTTAGACACTAGGATAAGATAAGGAACACACCCATTATAAAGAAATGACATTAGGATTCTCTTTTTAAGCTGTTCCTTAAAACACTAGTGCTTAGGAAATCTATTGGAGGCAGAAGCAGTCAAGGGTAGCCTAGGGTTAGGGTTAGGCTTAGGGTTAGGCTTAGGGTACGGCTTAGGGTACGGGTTCGGGGAGGGCTTCGGGTACGGCGTAGGGTATGGTTTAGGGTTAGGGTTAGGGTTAGTGATAGGGTTAGGGCTCAGTTTAGGGTACGGGTTAGGATTAGGGTACGTGTTAGGGTTAGGGCAGGGGTTAGGGTTAGGGTACCCTTTAGGGTTAGGGTAGTTATTAAACCTATCCCACTCTCTACATACCCCTTAGCACGTAAAGGAATATTATTTGGGGATCCAGCCATGGAGAAGAGTTTAGACACTAAGATAATATAAGGAACACACACATTATAAAGAAATCACATTAGGATTCTCTTTTTAAGCTGTTCCTTAAAACACTAGTGCTTAGGAAATCTATTGGAGGCAGAAGCAGTCAAGGGTAGCCTAGGGTTAGGGTTAGGCTTAGGGTTAGGCTTAGGGTACGGCTTAGGGTACGGGTTCGGGGAGGGCTTCGGGTACGGCGTAGGGTATGGGTTAGGGTTAGGGTTAGGGTTAGTGTTAGGGTTAGGGCTCGGTTTAGGGTACGGGTTAGGATTAGGGTACGTGTTAGGGTTAGGGTAGGGGTTAGCGTTAGGGTACGCGTTAGGGTTAGTGTAGTTATTAAAGCTATCTCACTCTCTAGTTACCCCTTATCACGTAAAGGAATATTATTTGGGGGTCCCGCCATGGAGAAGAGTTTAGACACTAGGATAAGATAAGGAACACACCCATTATAAAGAAATCACATTAGGATTCTCTTTTTAAGCTGTTCCTTAAAACACTAGTGCTTAGGAAATCTATTGGAGGCAGAAGCAGTCAAGGGTAACCTAGGGTTAGGCTTAGGATTAGGCTTAGGGTACGGCTTAGGGTACGGGTTCGGGGAGGGCTTCGGGTACGGCGTAGGGTATGGGTTAGGGTTAGGGTTAGGGTTAGTGTTAGGGTTAGGGCTCAGTTTAGGGTACGGGTTAGGATTAGGGTACGTGTTAGGGTTAGGGTAGGGGTTAGGGTTAGGGTACGCGTTACGGTTAGGGTAGTTATTAAACCTATCCCACTCTCTAGATACCCCTTAGCACGTAAAGGAATATTATTTGGGGGTCCAGCCATGGAGAAGAGTATAGACACTAAGATAATATAAGGAACACACACATTATAAAGAAATCACATTAGGATTCTCTTTTTAAGCTGTTCCTTAAAACACTAGTGCTTAGGAAATCTATTGGAGGCAGAAGCAGTCAAGGGTAGCCTAGGGTTAGGCTTAGGCTTAGGGTTAGGCTTAGGGTACGGCTTAGGGTACGGGTTCGGGGAGGGCTTCGGATACGGCATAGGGTATGGGTTAGGGTTAGGGTTAGGGTTAGTGTTAGGGTTAGGGCTCGGTTTAGGGTACGGGTTAGGATTAGGGTACGTGTTAGGGTTAGGGTAGGGGTTAGCGTTAGGGTACGCATTAGGGTTAGGGTAGTTATTAAACCTATCCCACTCTCTAGTTACCCCTTAGCACGTAAAGGAATATTATTTGGGGGTCCAGCCATGGAGAAGAGTTTAGACACTAGGATAAGATAAGGAACACACCCATTATAAAGAAATCACATTAGGATTCTCTTTTTAAGCTGTTCCTTAAAACACTAGTGCTTAGGAAATCTGTTGGAGGCAGAAGCAGTCAAGGGTAGCCTAGGGTTAGGGTTAGGCTTAGGGTTAGGCTTAGCGTACGGCTTAGGGTACGGGTTCGGGGAGGGCTTCGGGTACGGCGTAGGGTATGGGTTATTGTTAGGGTTAGGGTTAGTGTTAGGGTTAGGGCTCGGTTTAGGTTACGGGTTAGGTTTAGGGTACGTGTTAGGGTTAGGGTAGGGGTTAGCGTTAGGGTACGCGTTAGGGTTAGGGTAGTTATTAAACCTATCCCACTCCCTAGTTACCCTTAGCACGTAAAGGAATATTATTTGGGGGTCCAGCCATGGAGAAGAGTTTAGACACTAGGATAAGATAAGGAACACACCCATTATAAAGAAATCACATTAGGATTCTCTTTTTAAGCTGTTCCTTAAAACACTAGTGCTTAGGAAATCTATTGGAGGCAGAAGAAGTCAAGGGTAGCCTAGGGTTAGGGTTAGGCTTAGGGTTAGGCTTAGGGTACGGCTTAGGGTACGGGTTCGGGGAGGGCTTCGGGTACGGCGTAGGGTATGGGTTAGGGTTAGGGTTAGGGTTAGTGTTAGGGTTAGGGCTCGGTTTAGGGTACGGGTTAGGATTAGGGTACGTGTTAGGGTTAGGGTAGGGGTTAGCGTTAGGGTACGCGTTAGGGTTAGCGTAGTTCTTAAACCTATCCCACTCTCTAGATACCCCTTAGCACGTAAAGGAATATTATTTGGGGGTCCAGCCATGGAGAAGAGTTTAGACACTAAGATAATATAAGGAACACACACATTATAAAGAAATCACATTAGGATTCTCTTTTTAAGCTGTTCCTTAAAACACTAGTGCTTAGGAAATCTATTGGAGGCAGAAGCAGTCAAGGGTAGCCTAGGGTTAGGGTTAGGCTTAGGGGTAGGCTTAGGGTACGGCTTAGGGTACGGGTTCGGGGAGGGCTTCGGGTACGGCGTAGGGTATGGGTTAGGGTTAGGGTTAGGGTTAGGGTTAGGGTTAGGGCTCGGTTTAGGGTACGGGTTAGGATTAGGGTACGTGTTAGGGTTAGGGTAGGGGTTAGGGTTAGTGTACGCGTTAGGGTTAGGGTAGTGATTAAACCTATCCCACTCTCTAGATACCCCTTAGCACATAAAGGAATATTATTTGGGGGTCCAGCCATGGAGAAGAGTTTAGACACTAGGATTAGATAAGGAACACACCCATTATAAAGAAATCACATTAGGATTCTCTTTTTAAGCTGTTCCTTAAAACACTAGTGCTTAGGAAATCTATTGGAGGCAGAAGCAGTCAAGGGTAGCCTAGGGTTAGGGTTAGGCTTAGGGTTAGGCTTAGGGTACGGCTTAGGGTACGTGTTCGGGGAGGGCTTCGGGTACGGCGTAGGGTATGGGTTAGGGTTAGGGTTAGGGTTAGTGTTAGGGTTAGGGCTCGGTTTAGGGTACGGTTTAGGATTAGGGTACGTGTTAGGGTTAGGGTAGGGGTTAGCGTTAGGTTACGCGTTAGGGTTAGGGTAGTTATTAAACCTATCCCACTCTCTAGTTACCCCTTAGCACGTAAAGGAATATTATTTGGGGGTCCAGCCATGGAGAAGAGTTTAGACACTAGGATAAGATAAGGAACACACCCATTATAAAGAAATCACATTAGGATTCTCTTCTTAAGCTGTTCTTTAAAACACTAGTGCTTAGGAAATCTATTGGAGGCAGAAGCAGTCAAGGGTAGCCTAGGGTTAGGGTTAGGCTTAGGGTTAGGCTTAGGGTACGGCTTAGGGTACGGGTTCGGGGAGGGCTTCGGGTACGGCGTAGGGTATGGTTTAGGGTTAGGGTTAGGGTTAGTGTTAGGGTTAGGGCTCGGTTTAGGGTACGGGTTAGGATTAGGGTACGTGTTACGGTTAGGGTAGGGGTTAGGATTAGGGTACGCGTTTCAGTTAGGGTAGTTATTAAACCTATCCCACTCTCTAGATACCCCTTAGCACGTAAAGGAATATTATTTGGGGGTCCAGCCATGGAGAAGAGTTTAGACACTAAGATAATATAAGGAACACACACATTATAAAGAAATCACATTAGGATTCTCTTTTTAAGCTGTTCCTTAAAACACTAGTGCTTAGGAAATCTATTGGAGGCAGAAGCAGTCAAGGGTAGCCTAGGGTTAGGGTTAGGCTTAGGGGTAGGCTTAGGGTACGGCTTAGGGTACGGGTTCGTGGAGGGCTTCGGGTACGGCGTAGGGTATGGGTTAGGGTTAGGGTTAGGGTTAGTGTTAGGGTTAGGGCTCGGTTTAGGGTACGGGTTAGGATTAGGGTACGTGTTAGGGTTAGGGTAGGGGTTAGGGTTAGGGTACGCGTTATGGTTAGGGTAGTTATTAAACCTATCCCACTCTCTAGATACCCCTTAGCACGTAAAGGAATATTATTTGGGGGTCCAGCCATGGAGAAGAGTTTAGACACTAGGATAAGATAAGGAACACACCCATTATAAAGAAATCACATTAGGATTCTCTTTTTAAGCTGTTCCTTAAAACACTAGTGCTTAGGAAATCTATTGGAGGCAGAAGCAGTCAAGGGTAGCCTAGGGTTAGGGTTAGGCTTAGGGTACGGCTTAGGGTACGGGTTCGGGGAGGGCTTCGGGTACGGCGTAGGGTATGGGTTAAGGTTAGGGTTAGGGTTAGTGTTAGGGTTAGGGCTCGGTTTAGGGTACGGGTTAGGGTTAGGGTACGTGTTAGGGTTAAGGCAGGGGTTAGGGTTAGGGTACCCGTTAGGGTTAGGGTAGTTATTAAACCTATCCCACTCTCTAGATACCCCTTAGCACGTAAAGGAATATTATTTGGGGGTCCAGCCATGGAGAAGTGTTTAGACACTAAGATAATATAAGGAACACACACATTATAAAGAAATCACATTAGGATTCTCTTTTTAAGCTGTTCCTTAAAACACTAGTGCTTAGGAAATCTATTGGAGGCAGAAGCAGTCAAGGGTAGCCTAGGGTTAGGGTTAGGCTTAGGGTTAGGCTTAGGGTACGGGTTCGGGGAGGGCTTCGGGTACGGCGTAGGGTATGGGTTAGGGTTAGGGTTAGGGTTAGTGTTAGGGTTAGGGCTCGGTTTAGGGTACGTGTTAGGATTAGGGTACGTGTTAGGGTTAGGGTAGGGGTTAGCGTTAGGGTACGCGTTAGGGTTAACGTAGTTATTAAATCTATCTCACTCTCTAGTTACCCCTTAGCACGTAAAGGAATATTATTTGGGGGTCCCGCCATGGAGAAGAGTTTAGACACTAGGATAAGATAAGGAACACACCCATTATAAAGAAATCACATTAGGATTCTCTTTTTAAGCTGTTCCTTAAAACACTAGTGCTTAGGAAATCTATTGGAGGCAGAAGCAGTCAAGGGTAGCCTAGGGTTAGGGTTAGGCTTAGGGTTAGGCTTAGGGTACGGATTAAGGTACGGGTTCAGGGAGGGCATCGGGTACAGCGTAGGGCATGGGTTAAGGTTAGGGTTAGGGTTAGTGTTAGGGTTAGGGCTCGGTTTAGGGTACGGGTTAGGATTAGGGTACGTGTTAGGGTTAGGGTAGGGGTTAGGGTTAGGGTATACGTTAGGGTTAGGGTAGTTATTAAACCTATCCCACTCTCTAGATACCCCTTCGCACATAAAGGAATATTATTTGGGGGTCCAGCCATGGAGAAGAGTTTAGACACTAGGATTAGAAAAGGAACACACCCATTATAAAGAAATCACATTAGGATTCTCTTTTTAAGCTGTTCCTTAAAACACTAGTGCTTAGGAAATCTATTGGAGGCAGAAGCAGTCAAGGGTAGCCTAGGGTTAGGGTTAGGCTTAGGGTTAGGCTTAGGGTACGGCTTAGGGTACGGGTTCGGGGAGGGCTTCGGGTACGGCGTAGGGTATGGGTTAGGGTTACGGTTAGGGTTAGTGTTAGGGTTAGGGCTCGGTTTAGGGTACGGGTTAGGATTAGGGTACGTGTTAGGGTTAGGGTAGGGGTTAGCGTTAGGGTACGCGTTAGGGTTAGGGTAGTTATTAAACCTATCCCACTCTCTAGTTACCCCTTAGCACGTAAAGGAATATTATTTGGGGGTCCAGCCATGGAGAAGAGTTTAGACACTAGGATAAGATAAGGAACACACCCATTATAAAGAAATCACATTAGGATTCTCTTTTTAAGCTGTTCCTTAAAACACTAGTGCTTAGGAAATCTATTGGAGGCAGAAGCAGTCAAGGGTAGCCTAGGGTTAGGGTTAGGCTTAGGGTTAGGCTTAGGGTACGGCTTAGGGTACGGGTTCGGGGAGGGCTTCGGGTACGGCGTAGGGTATGGTTTAGGGTTAGGGTTAGGGTTAGTGTTAGGGTTAGGGCTCAGTTTAGGGTACGGGTTAGGATTAGGGTACGTGTTAGGGTTAGGGCAGGGGTTAGGGTTAGGGTACCCTTTAGGGTTAGGGTAGTTATTAAACCTATCCCACTCTCTACATACCCCTTAGCACGTAAAGGAATATTATTTGGGGATCCAGCCATGGAGAAGAGTTTAGACACTAAGATAATATAAGGAACACACACATTATAAAGAAATCACATTAGGATTCTCTTTTTAAGCTGTTCCTTAAAACACTAGTGCTTAGGAAATCTATTGGAGGCAGAAGCAGTCAAGGGTAGCCTAGGGTTAGGGTTAGGCTTAGGGTTAGGCTTAGGGTACGGCTTAGGGTACGGGTTCGGGGAGGGCTTCGGGTACGGCGTAGGGTATGGGTTAGGGTTAGGGTTAGGGTTAGTGTTAAGGTTAGGGCTCGGTTTAGGGTACGGGTTAGGATTAGGGTACGTGTTAGGGTTAGGGTAGGGGTTAGCGTTAGGGTACGCGTTAGGGTTAGTGTAGTTATTAAAGCTATCTCACTCTCTAGTTACCCCTTAGCACGTAAAGGAATATTATTTGGGGGTCCCGCCATGGAGAAGAGTTTAGACACTAGGATAAGATAAGGAACACACCCATTATAAAGAAATCACATTAGGATTCTCTTTTTAAGCTGTTCCTTAAAACACTAGTGCTTAGGAAATCTATTGGAGGCAGAAGCAGTCAAGGGTAGCCTAGGGTTAGGGTTAGGCTTAGGGTTAGGCTTAGGGTACGGCTTAGGGTACGGGTTCGGGGAGGGCTTCGGGTACGGCGTAGGGTATGGTTTAGGGTTAGGGTTAGGGTTAGTGTTAGGGTTAGGGCTCAGTTTAGGGTACGGGTTAGGATTAGGGTACGTGTTAGGGTTAGGGCAGGGGTTAGGGTTAGGGTACCCTTTAGGGTTAGGGTAGTTATTAAACCTATCCCACTCTCTACATACCCCTTAGCACGTAAAGGAATATTATTTGGGGATCCAGCCATGGAGAAGAGTTTAGACACTAAGATAATATAAGGAACACACACATTATAAAGAAATCACATTAGGATTCTCTTTTTAAGCTGTTCCTTAAAACACTAGTGCTTAGGAAATCTATTGGAGGCAGAAGCAGTCAAGGGTAGCCTAGGGTTAGGGTTAGGCTTAGGGTTAGGCTTAGGGTACGGCTTAGGGTACGGGTTCGGGGAGGGCTTCGGGTACGGCGTAGGGTATGGGTTAGGGTTAGGGTTAGGGTTAGTGTTAGGGTTAGGGCTCGGTTTAGGGTACGGGTTAGGATTAGGGTACGTGTTAGGGTTAGGGTAGGGGTTAGCGTTAGGGTACGCGTTAGGGTTAGTGTAGTTATTAAAGCTATCTCACTCTCTACTTACCCCTTAGCACGTAAAGGAATATTATTTGGGGGTCCCGCCATGGAGAAGAGTTTAGACACTAGGATAAGATAAGGAACACACCCATTATAAAGAAATCACATTAGGATTCTCTTTTTAAGCTGTTCCTTAAAACACTAGTGCTTAGGAAATCTATTGGAGGCAGAAGCAGTCAAGGGTAACCTAGGGTTAGGCTTAGGATTAGGCTTAGGGTACGGCTTAGGGTACGGGTTCGGGGAGGGCTTCGGGTACGGCGTAGGGTATGGGTTAGGGTTAGGGTTAGGGTTAGTGTTAGGGTTAGGGCTCAGTTTAGGGTACGGGTTAGGATTAGGGTACGTGTTAGGGTTAGGTTAGGGGTTAGGGTTAGGGTACGCGTTACGGTTAGGGTAGTTATTAAACCTATCCCACTCTCTAGATACCCCTTAGCACGTAAAGGAATATTATTTGGGGGTCCAGCCATGGAGAAGAGTATAGACAGTAAGATAATATAAGGAACACACACATTATAAAGAAATCACATTAGGATTCTCTTTTTAAGCTGTTCCTTAAAACACTAGTGCTTAGGAAATCTATTGGAGGCAGAAGCAGTCAAGGGTAGCCTAGGGTTAGGCTTAGGCTTAGGGTTAGGCTTAGCGTACGGCTTAGGGTACGGGTTCGGGGAGGGCTTCGGGTACGGCGTAGGGTATGGGTTATTGTTAGGGTTAGGGTTAGTGTTAGGGTTAGGGCTCGGTTTAGGTTACGGGTTAGGTTTAGGGTACGTGTTAGGGTTAGGGTAGGGGTTAGCGTTAGGGTACGCGTTAGGGTTAGGGTAGTTATTAAACCTATCCCACTCCCTAGTTACCCTTAGCACGTAAAGGAATATTATTTGGGGGTCCAGCCATGGAGAAGAGTTTAGACACTAGGATAAGATAAGGAACACACCCATTATAAAGAAATCACATTAGGATTCTCTTTTTAAGCTGTTCCTTAAAACACTAGTGCTTAGGAAATCTATTGGAGGCAGAAGAAGTCAAGGGTAGCCTAGGGTTAGGGTTAGGCTTAGGGTTAGGCTTAGGGTACGGCTTAGGGTACGGGTTCGGGGAGGGCTTCGGGTACGGCGTAGGGTATGGGTTAGGGTTAGGGTTAGGGTTAGTGTTAGGGCTAGGGCTCGGTTTAGGGTACGGGTTAGAATTAGGGTACGTGTTAGGGTTAGGGTAGGGGTTAGCGTTAGGGTACGCGTTAGGGTTAGCGTAGTTCTTAAACCTATCCCACTCTCTAGATACCCCTTAGCACGTAAAGGAATATCATTTGGGGGTCCAGCCATGGAGAAGAGTTTAGACACTAAGATAATATAAGGAACACACACATTATAAAGAAATCACATTAGGATTCTCTTTTTAAGCTGTTCCTTAAAACACTAGTGCTTAGGAAATCTATTGGAGGCAGAAGCAGTCAAGGGTAGCCTAGGGTTAGGGTTAGGCTTAGGGGTAGGCTTAGGGTACGGCTTAGGGTACGGGTTCGGGGAGGGCTTCGGGTATGGCGTAGAGCATGGGTTAGGGTTAGGGTTAGGGTTAGGGTTAGGGTTAGGGCTCGGTTTAGGGTACGGGTTAGGATTAGGGTACGTGTTAGGGTTAGGGTAGGGGTTAGGGTTAGTGTACGCGTTAGGGTTAGGGTAGTGATTAAACCTATCCCACTCTCTAGATACCCCTTAGCACATAAAGGAATATTATTTGGGGGTCCAGCCATGGAGAAGAGTTTAGACACTAGGATTAGATAAGGAACACACCCATTATAAAGAAATCACATTAGGATTCTCTTTTTAAGCTGTTCCTTAAAACACTAGTGCTTAGGAAATCTATTGGAGGCAGAAGCAGTCAAGGGTAGCCTAGGGTTAGGGTTAGGCTTAGGGTTAGGCTTAGGGTACGGCTTAGGGTACGTGTTCGGGGAGGGCTTCGGGTACGGCGTAGGGTATGGGTTAGGGTTAGGGTTAGGGTTAGTGTTAGGGTTAGGGCTCGGTTTAGGGTACGGTTTAGGATTAGGGTACGTGTTAGGGTTAGGGTAGGGGTTAGCGTTAGGGTACGCGTTAGGGTTAGGGTAGTTATTAAACCTATCCCACTCTCTAGTTACCCCTTAGCACGTAAAGGAATATTATTTGGTGGTCCAGCCATGGAGAAGAGTTTAGACACTAGGATAAGATAAGGAACACACCCATTATAAAGAAATCACATTAGGATTCTCTTCTTAAGCTGTTCTTTAAAACACTAGTGCTTAGGAAATCTATTGGAGGCAGAAGCAGTCAAGGGTAGCCTAGGGTTAGGGTTAGGCTTAGGGTTAGGCTTAGGGTACGGCTTAGGGTACGGGTTCGGGGAGGGCTTCGGGTACGGCGTAGGGTATGGTTTAGGGTTAGGGTTAGGGTTAGTGTTAGGGTTAGGGCTCGGTTTAGGGTACGGGTTAGGATTAGGGTACGTGTTACGGTTAGGGTAGGGGTTAGGGTTAGGGTACGCGTTTCAGTTAGGGTAGTTTTTAAACCTATCCCACTCTCTAGATACCCCTTAGCACGTAAAGGAATATTATTTGGGGGTCCAGCCATGGAGAAGAGTTTAGACACTAAGATAATATAAGGAACACACACATTATAAAGAAATCACATTAGGATTCTCTTTTTAAGCTGTTCCTTAAAACACTAGTGCTTAGGAAATCTATTGGAGGCAGAAGCAGTCAAGGGTAGCCTAGGGTTAGGCTTAGGCTTAGGGTTAGGCTTAGGGTACGGCTTAGGGTACGGGTTCGGGGAGGGCTTCGGATACGGCATAGGGTATGGGTTAGGGTTAGGGTTAGGGTTAGTGTTAGGGTTAGGGCTCGGTTTAGGGTACGGGTTAGGATTAGGGTACGTGTTAGGGTCAGGGTAGGGGTTAGCGTTAGGGTACGCATTAGGGTTAGGGTAGTTATTAAACCTATCCCACTCTCTAGTTGCCCCTTAGCACGTAAAGGAATATTATTTGGGGGTCCAGCCATGGAGAAGAGTTTAGACACTAGGATAAGATAAGGAACACACCCATTATAAAGAAATCACATTAGGATTCTCTTTTTAAGCTGTTCCTTAAAACACTAGTGCTTAGGAAATCTGTTGGAGGCAGAAGCAGTCAAGGGTAGCCTAGGGTTAGGGTTAGGCTTAGGGTTAGGCTTAGCGTACGACTTAGGGTACGGGTTCGGGGAGGGCTTCGGGTACGGCGTAGGGTATGGGTTATTGTTAGGGTTAGGGTTAGTGTTAGGGTTAGGGCTCGGTTTAGGTTACGGGTTAGGTTTAGGGTACGTGTTAGGGTTAGGGTAGGGGTTAGCGTTAGGGTACGCGTTAGGGTTAGGGTAGTTATTAAACCTATCCCACTCCCTAGTTACCCTTAGCACGTAAAGGAATATTATTTGGGGGTCCAGCCATGGAGAAGAGTTTAGACACTAGGATAAGATAAGGAACACACCCATTATAAAGAAATCACATTAGGATTCTCTTTTTAAGCTGTTCCTTAAAACACTAGTGCTTAGGAAATCTATTGGAGGCAGAAGAAGTCAAGGGTAGCCTAGGGTTAGGGTTAGGCTTAGGGTTAGGCTTAGGGTACGGCTTAGGGTACGGGTTCGGGGAGGGCTTCGGGTACGGCGTAGGGTATGGGTTAGGGTTAGGGTTAGGGTTAGTGTTAGGGTTAGGGCTCAGTTTAGGGTACGGGTTACGATTAGGGTACGTGTTAGGGTTAGGGTAGGGGTTAGGGTTAGGGTACGCGTTACGGGTAGGGTAGTTATTAAACCTATCCCACTCTCTAGATACCCCTTAGCACGTAAAGGAATATTATTTGGGGGTCCAGCCATGGAGAAGAGTATAGACACTAAGATAATATAAGGAACACACACATTATAAAGAAATCACATTAGGATTCTCTTTTTACGCTGTTCCTTAAAACACTAGTGCTTAGGAAATCTATTGGAGGCAGAAGCAGTCAAGGGTAGCCTAGGGTTAGGCTTAGGCTTAGGGTTAGGCTTAGGGTACGGCTTAGGGTACGGGTTCGGGGAGGGCTTCGGATACGGCATAGGGTATGGGTTAGGGTTAGGGTTAGGGTTAGTGTTAGGGTTAGGGCTCGGTTTAGGGTACGGGTTAGGATTAGGGTACGTGTTAGGGTTAGGGTAGGGGTTAGCGTTAGGGTACGCATAAGGGTTAGAGTAGTTATTAAACCTATCCCACTCTCTAGTTACCCCTTAGCACGTAAAGGAATATTATTTGGGGGTCCAGCCATGGAGAAGAGTTTAGACACTAGGATAAGATAAGGAACACACCCATTATAAAGAAATCACATTAGGATTCTCTTTTTAAGCTGTTCCTTAAAACACTAGTGCTTAGGAAATCTATTGGAGGCAGAAGCAGTCAAGGGTAGCCTAGGGTTAGGGTTAGGCTTAGGGTTAGGCTTAGCGTACGGCTTAGGGTACGGGTTCGGGGAGGGTTTCGGGTACGGCGTAGGGTATGGGTTAGGGTTAGGGTTAGGGTTAGTGTTAGGGTTAGGGCTCGGTTTAAGGTACGGGTTAGGATTAGGGTACGTGTTAGGGTTAGGGTAGGGGTTAGGGTTAGGGTACGCGTTACGGTTAGGGTAGTTATTAAACCTGTCCCACTCTCTAGATACCCCTTAGCACGTAAAGGAATATTATTTGGGGGTCCAGCCATGGAGAAGAGTTTAGACACTAGGATAAGATAAGGAACACACCCATTATAAAGAAATCACATTAAGATAATCTTTTTAAGCTGTTCCTTAAAACCCTAGTGCTTAGGAAATCTATTGGAGGCAGAAGCAGTCAAGGGTAGCCTAGGGTTAGGGTTAGGCTTAGGGTTAGGCTTAGGGTACGGCTTAGGGTACGGGTTCGGGGAGGGCTTCAGGTACGGCGTAGGGTATGGGTTATTGTTAGGGTTAGGGTTAGTGTTAGGGTTAGGGCTCGGTTTAGGTTACGGGTTAGGTTTAGGGTACGTGTTAGGGTTAGGGTAGGGGTTAGCGTTAGGGTACGCGTTAGGGTTAGGGTAGTTATTAAACCTATCCCACTCCCTAGTTACCCCTTAGCACGTAAAGGAATATTATTTGGGGGTCCAGCCATGGAGAAGAGTTTAGACACTAGGATAAGATAAGGAACACACCCATTATAAAGAAATCACATTAGGATTCTCTTTTTAAGCTGTTCCTTAAAACACTAGTGCTTAGGAAATCTATTGGAGGTAGAAGAAGTCAAGGGTAGCCTAGGGTTAGGGTTAGGCTTAGGGTTAGGCTTAGGGTACGGCTTAGGGTACGGGTTCGGGGAGGGCTTCGGGTACGGCGTAGGGTATGGGTTATTGTTAGGGTTAGGGTTAGTGTTAGGGTTAGGGCTCGGTTTAGGTTACGGGTTAGGTTTAGGGTACGTGTTAGGGTTAGGGTAGGGGTTAGCGTTAGGGTACGCGTTAGGGTTAGGGTAGTTATTAAACCTATCCCACTCGCTAGTTACCCTTAGCACGTAAAGGAATATTATTTGGGGGTCCAGCCATGGAGAAGAGTTTAGACACTAGGATAAGATAAGGAACACACCCATTATAAAGAAATCACATTAGGATTCTCTTTTTAAGCTGTTCCTTAAAACACTAGTGCTTAGGAAATCTATTGGAGGCAGAAGAAGTCAAGGGTAGCCTAGGGTTAGGGTTAGGCTTAGGGTTAGGCTTAGGGTACGGCTTAGGGTACGGGTTCGGGGAGGGCTTCGGGTACGGCGTAGGGTATGGGTTAGGGTTAGGGTTAGGGTTAGTGTTAGGGCTAGGGCTCGGTTTAGGGTACGGGTTAGGATTAGGGTACGTGTTAGGGTTAGGGTAGGGGTTAGCGTTAGGGTACGCGTTAGGGTTAGCGTAGTTCTTAAACCTATCCCACTCTCTAGATACCCCTTAGCACGTAAAGGAATATTATTTGGGGGTCCAGCCATGGAGAAGAGTTTAGACACTAAGATAATATAAGGAACACACACATTATAAAGAAATCACATTAGGATTCTCTTTTTAAGCTGTTCCTTAAAACACTAGTGCTTAGGAAATCTATTGGAGGCAGAAGCAGTCAAGGGTAGCCTAGGGTTAGGGTTAGGCTTAGGGGTAGGCTTAGGGTACGGCTTAGGGTACGGGTTCGGGGAGGGCTTCGGGTATGGCGTAGGGTATGGGTTAGGGTTAGGGTTAGGGTTAGGGTTAGGGTTAGGGCTCGGTTTAGGGTACGGGTTAGGATTAGGGTACGTGTTAGGGTTAGGGTAGGGGTTAGGGTTAGTGTACGCGTTAGGGTTAGGGTAGTGATTAAACCTATCCCACTCTCTAGATACCCCTTAGCACATAAAGGAATATTATTTGGGGGTCCAGCCATGGAGAAGAGTTTAGACACTAGGATTAGATAAGGAACACACCCATTATAAAGAAATCACATTAGGATTCTCTTTTTAAGCTGTTCCTTAAAACACTAGTGCTTAGGAAATCTATTGGAGGCAGAAGCAGTCAAGGGTAGCCTAGGGTTAGGGTTAGGCTTAGGGTTAGGCTTAGGGTACGGCTTAGGGTACGTGTTCGGGGAGGGCTTCGGGTACGGCGTAGGGTATGGGTTAGGGTTAGGGTTAGGGTTAGTGTTAGGGTTAGGGCTCGGTTTAGGGTACGGTTTAGGATTAGGGTACGTGTTAGGGTTAGGGTAGGGGTTAGCGTTAGGGTACGCGTTAGGGTTAGGGTAGTTATTAAACCTATCCCACTCTCTAGTTACCCCTTAGCACGTAAAGGAATATTATTTGGTGGTCCAGCCATGGAGAAGAGTTTAGACACTAGGATAAGATAAGGAACACACCCATTATAAAGAAATCACATTAGGATTCTCTTCTTAAGCTGTTCTTTAAAACACTAGTGCTTAGGAAATCTATTGGAGGCAGAAGCAGTCAAGGGTAGCCTAGGGTTAGGGTTAGGCTTAGGGTTAGGCTTAGGGTACGGCTTAGGGTACGGGTTCGGGGAGGGCTTCGGGTACGGCGTAGGGTATGGTTTAGGGTTAGGGTTAGGGTTAGTGTTAGGGTTAGGGCTCGGTTTAGGGTACGGGTTAGGATTAGGGTACGTGTTACGGTTAGGGTAGGGGTTAGGGTTAGGGTACGCGTTTCAGTTAGGGTAGTTTTTAAACCTATCCCACTCTCTAGATACCCCTTAGCACGTAAAGGAATATTATTTGGGGGTCCAGCCATGGAGAAGAGTTTAGACACTAAGATAATATAAGGAACACACACATTATAAAGAAATCACATTAGGATTCTCTTTTTAAGCTGTTCCTTAAAACACTAGTGCTTAGGAAATCTATTGGAGGCAGAAGCAGTCAAGGGTAGCCTAGGGTTAGGCTTAGGCTTAGGGTTAGGCTTAGGGTACGGCTTAGGGTACGGGTTCGGGGAGGGCTTCGGATACGGCATAGGGTATGGGTTAGGGTTAGGGTTAGGGTTAGTGTTAGGGTTAGGGCTCGGTTTAGGGTACGGGTTAGGATTAGGGTACGTGTTAGGGTCAGGGTAGGGGTTAGCGTTAGGGTACGCATTAGGGTTAGGGTAGTTATTAAACCTATCCCACTCTCTAGTTACCCCTTAGCACGTAAAGGAATATTATTTGGGGGTCCAGCCATGGAGAAGAGTTTAGACACTAGGATAAGATAAGGAACACACCCATTATAAAGAAATCACATTAGGATTCTCTTTTTAAGCTGTTCCTTAAAACACTAGTGCTTAGGAAATCTGTTGGAGGCAGAAGCAGTCAAGGGTAGCCTAGGGTTAGGGTTAGGCTTAGGGTTAGGCTTAGCGTACGACTTAGGGTACGGGTTCGGGGAGGGCTTCGGGTACGGCGTAGGGTATGGGTTATTGTTAGGGTTAGGGTTAGTGTTAGGGTTAGGGCTCGGTTTAGGTTACGGGTTAGGTTTAGGGTACGTGTTAGGGTTAGGGTAGGGGTTAGCGTTAGGGTACGCGTTAGGGTTAGGGTAGTTATTAAACCTATCCCACTCCCTAGTTACCCTTAGCACGTAAAGGAATATTATTTGGGGGTCCAGCCATGGAGAAGAGTTTAGACACTAGGATAAGATAAGGAACACACCCATTATAAAGAAATCACATTAGGATTCTCTTTTTAAGCTGTTCCTTAAAACACTAGTGCTTAGGAAATCTATTGGAGGCAGAAGAAGTCAAGGGTAGCCTAGGGTTAGGGTTAGGCTTAGGGTTAGGCTTAGGGTACGGCTTAGGGTACGGGTTCGGGGAGGGCTTCGGGTACGGCGTAGGGTATGGGTTAGGGTTAGGGTTAGGGTTAGTGTTAGGGTTAGGGCTCAGTTTAGGGTACGGGTTAGGATTAGGGTACGTGTTAGGGTTAGGGTAGGGGTTAGGGTTAGGGTACGCGTTACGGGTAGGGTAGTTATTAAACCTATCCCACTCTCTAGATACCCCTTAGCACGTAAAGGAATATTATTTGGGGGTCCAGCCATGGAGAAGAGTATAGACACTAAGATAATATAAGGAACACACACATTATAAAGAAATCACATTAGGATTCTCTTTTTAAGCTGTTCCTTAAAACACTAGTGCTTAGGAAATCTATTGGAGGCAGAAGCAGTCAAGGGTAGCCTAGGGTTAGGCTTAGGCTTAGGGTTAGGCTTAGGGTACGGCTTAGGGTACGGGTTCGGGGAGGGCTTCGGATACGGCATAGGGTATGGGTTAGGGTTAGGGTTAGGGTTAGTGTTAGGGTTAGGGCTCGGTTTAGGGTACGGGTTAGGATTAGGGTACGTGTTAGGGTTAGGGTAGGGGTTAGCGTTAGGGTACGCATAAGGGTTAGGGTAGTTATTAAACCTATCCCACTCTCTAGTTACCCCTTAGCACGTAAAGGAATATTATTTGGGGGTCCAGCCATGGAGAAGAGTTTAGACACTAGGATAAGATAAGGAACACACCCATTATAAAGAAATCACATTAGGATTCTCTTTTTAAGCTGTTCCTTAAAACACTAGTGCTTAGGAAATCTATTGGAGGCAGAAGCAGTCAAGGGTAGCCTAGGGTTAGGGTTAGGCTTAGGGTTAGGCTTAGCGTACGGCTTAGGGTACGGGTTCGGGGAGGGTTTCGGGTACGGCGTAGGGTATGGGTTAGGGTTAGGGTTAGGGTTAGTGTTAGGGTTAGGGCTCGGTTTAAGGTACGGGTTAGGATTAGGGTACGTGTTAGGGTTAGGGTAGGGGTTAGGGTTAGGGTACGCGTTACGGTTAGGGTAGTTATTAAACCTGTCCCACTCTCTAGATACCCCTTAGCACGTAAAGGAATATTATTTGGGGGTCCAGCCATGGAGAAGAGTTTAGACACTAGGATAAGATAAGGAACACACCCATTATAAAGAAATCACATTAAGATAATCTTTTTAAGCTGTTCCTTAAAACCCTAGTGCTTAGGAAATCTATTGGAGGCAGAAGCAGTCAAGGGTAGCCTAGGGTTAGGGTTAGGCTTAGGGTTAGGCTTAGGGTACGGCTTAGGGTACGGGTTCGGGGAGGGCTTCAGGTACGGCGTAGGGTATGGGTTATTGTTAGGGTTAGGGTTAGTGTTAGGGTTAGGGCTCGGTTTAGGTTACGGGTTAGGTTTAGGGTACGTGTTAGGGTTAGGGTAGGGGTTAGCGTTAGGG
The DNA here is from genome assembly GCF_965194825.1 of Balaenoptera physalus. NCBI lineage: Eukaryota > Metazoa > Chordata > Mammalia > Artiodactyla > Balaenopteridae > Balaenoptera > Balaenoptera physalus. Next base: position 210,149 of record NW_028126315.1, on the reverse strand, counting down.
TACGCGTTAGGGTTAGGGTAGTTATTAAACCTATCCCACTCCCTAGTTACCCCTTAGCACGTAAAGGAATATTATTTGGGGGTCCAGCCATGGAGAAGAGTTTAGACACTAGGATAAGATAAGGAACACACCCATTATAAAGAAATCACATTAGGATTCTCTTTTTAAGCTGTTCCTTAAAACACTAGTGCTTAGGAAATCTATTGGAGGTAGAAGAAGTCAAGGGTAGCCTAGGGTTAGGGTTAGGCTTAGGGTTAGGCTTAGGGTACGGCTTAGGGTACGGGTTCGGGGAGGGCTTCGGGTACGGCGTAGGGTATGGGTTAGGGTTGGGTTAGGGTTAGTGTTAGGGTTAGGGCTCGGTTTAGGGTACGGGTTAGGATTAGGGTACGTGTTAGGGTTAGGGTAGGGGTTAGCGTTAGGGTACGCGTTAGGGTTAGCGTAGTTCTTAAACCTATCCCACTCTCTAGATACCCCTTAGCACGTAAAGGAATATTATTTGGGGGTCCAGCCATGGAGAAGAGTTTAGACACTAAGATAATATAAGGAACACACACATTATAAAGAAATCACATTAGGATTCTCTTTTTAAGCTGTTCCTTAAAACACTAGTGCTTAGGAAATCTATTGGAGGCAGAAGCAGTCAAGGGTAGCCTAGGGTTAGGGTTAGGCTTAGGGGTAGGCTTAGGGTACGGCTTAGGGTACGGGTTCGGGGAGGGCTTCGGGTACGGCGTAGGGTATGGGTTAGGGTTAGGGTTAGGGTTAGGGTTAGGGTTAGGGCTCGGTTTAGGGTACGGGTTAGGATTAGGGTACGTGTTAGGGTCAGGGTAGGGGTTAGCGTTAGGGTACGCATTAGGGTTAGGGTAGTTATTAAACCTATCCCACTCTCTAGTTACCCCTTAGCACGTAAAGGAATATTATTTGGGGGTCCAGCCATGGAGAAGAGTTTAGACACTAGGATAAGATAAGGAACACACCCATTATAAAGAAATCACATTAGGATTCTCTTTTTAAGCTGTTCCTTAAAACACTAGTGCTTAGGAAATCTGTTGGAGGCAGAAGCAGTCAAGGGTAGCCTAGGGTTAGGGTTAGGCTTAGGGTTAGGCTTAGCGTACGACTTAGGGTACGGGTTCGGGGAGGGCTTCGGGTACGGCGTAGGGTATGGGTTATTGTTAGGGTTAGGGTTAGTGTTAGGGTTAGGGCTCGGTTTAGGTTACGGGTTAGGTTTAGGGTACGTGTTAGGGTTAGGGTAGGGGTTAGCGTTAGGGTACGCGTTAGGGTTAGGGTAGTTATTAAACCTATCCCACTCCCTAGTTACCCTTAGCACGTAAAGGAATATTATTTGGGGGTCCAGCCATGGAGAAGAGTTTAGACACTAGGATAAGATAAGGAACACACCCATTATAAAGAAATCACATTAGGATTCTCTTTTTAAGCTGTTCCTTAAAACACTAGTGCTTAGGAAATCTATTGGAGGCAGAAGAAGTCAAGGGTAGCCTAGGGTTAGGGTTAGGCTTAGGGTTAGGCTTAGGGTACGGCTTAGGGTACGGGTTCGGGGAGGGCTTCGGGTACGGCGTAGGGTATGGGTTAGGGTTAGGGTTAGGGTTAGTGTTAGGGTTAGGGCTCAGTTTAGGGTACGGGTTACGATTAGGGTACGTGTTAGGGTTAGGGTAGGGGTTAGGGTTAGGGTACGCGTTACGGGTAGGGTAGTTATTAAACCTATCCCACTCTCTAGATACCCCTTAGCACGTAAAGGAATATTATTTGGGGGTCCAGCCATGGAGAAGAGTATAGACACTAAGATAATATAAGGAACACACACATTATAAAGAAATCACATTAGGATTCTCTTTTTACGCTGTTCCTTAAAACACTAGTGCTTAGGAAATCTATTGGAGGCAGAAGCAGTCAAGGGTAGCCTAGGGTTAGGCTTAGGCTTAGGGTTAGGCTTAGGGTACGGCTTAGGGTACGGGTTCGGGGAGGGCTTCGGATACGGCATAGGGTATGGGTTAGGGTTAGGGTTAGGGTTAGTGTTAGGGTTAGGGCTCGGTTTAGGGTACGGGTTAGGATTAGGGTACGTGTTAGGGTTAGGGTAGGGGTTAGCGTTAGGGTACGCATAAGGGTTAGGGTAGTTATTAAACCTATCCCACTCTCTAGTTACCCCTTAGCACGTAAAGGAATATTATTTGGGGGTCCAGCCATGGAGAAGAGTTTAGACACTAGGATAAGATAAGGAACACACCCATTATAAAGAAATCACATTAGGATTCTCTTTTTAAGCTGTTCCTTAAAACACTAGTGCTTAGGAAATCTATTGGAGGCAGAAGCAGTCAAGGGTAGCCTAGGGTTAGGGTTAGGCTTAGGGTTAGGCTTAGCGTACGGCTTAGGGTACGGGTTCGGGGAGGGTTTCGGGTACGGCGTAGGGTATGGGTTAGGGTTAGGGTTAGGGTTAGTGTTAGGGTTAGGGCTCGGTTTAAGGTACGGGTTAGGATTAGGGTACGTGTTAGGGTTAGGGTAGGGGTTAGGGTTAGGGTACGCGTTACGGTTAGGGTAGTTATTAAACCTGTCCCACTCTCTAGATACCCCTTAGCACGTAAAGGAATATTATTTGGGGGTCCAGCCATGGAGAAGAGTTTAGACACTAGGATAAGATAAGGAACACACCCATTATAAAGAAATCACATTAAGATAATCTTTTTAAGCTGTTCCTTAAAACCCTAGTGCTTAGGAAATCTATTGGAGGCAGAAGCAGTCAAGGGTAGCCTAGGGTTAGGGTTAGGCTTAGGGTTAGGCTTAGGGTACGGCTTAGGGTACGGGTTCGGGGAGGGCTTCAGGTACGGCGTAGGGTATGGGTTATTGTTAGGGTTAGGGTTAGTGTTAGGGTTAGGGCTCGGTTTAGGTTACGGGTTAGGTTTAGGGTACGTGTTAGGGTTAGGGTAGGGGTTAGCGTTAGGGTACGCGTTAGGGTTAGGGTAGTTATTAAACCTATCCCACTCCCTAGTTTCCCCTTAGCACGTAAAGGAATATTATTTGGGGGTCCAGCCATGGAGAAGAGTTTAGACACTAGGATAAGATAAGGAACACACCCATTATAAAGAAATCACATTAGGATTCTCTTTTTAAGCTGTTCCTTAAAACACTAGTGCTTAGGAAATCTATTGGAGGTAGAAGAAGTCAAGGGTAGCCTAGGGTTAGGGTTAGGCTTAGGGTTAGGCTTAGGGTACGGCTTAGGGTACGGGTTCGGGGAGGGCTTCGGGTACGGCGTAGGGTATGGGTTATTGTTAGGGTTAGGGTTAGTGTTAGGGTTAGGGCTCGGTTTAGGTTACGGGTTAGGTTTAGGGTACGTGTTAGGGTTAGGGTAGGGGTTAGCGTTAGGGTACGCGTTAGGGTTAGGGTAGTTATTAAACCTATCCCACTCGCTAGTTACCCTTAGCACGTAAAGGAATATTATTTGGGGGTCCAGCCATGGAGAAGAGTTTAGACACTAGGATAAGATAAGGAACACACCCATTATAAAGAAATCACATTAGGATTCTCTTTTTAAGCTGTTCCTTAAAACACTAGTGCTTAGGAAATCTATTGGAGGCAGAAGAAGTCAAGGGTAGCCTAGGGTTAGGGTTAGGCTTAGGGTTAGGCTTAGGGTACGGCTTAGGGTACGGGTTCGGGGAGGGCTTCGGGTACGGCGTAGGGTATGGGTTAGGGTTAGGGTTAGGGTTAGTGTTAGGGCTAGGGCTCGGTTTAGGGTACGGGTTAGGATTAGGGTACGTGTTAGGGTTAGGGTAGGGGTTAGCGTTAGGGTACGCGTTAGGGTTAGCGTAGTTCTTAAACCTATCCCACTCTCTAGATACCCCTTAGCACGTAAAGGAATATTATTTGGGGGTCCAGCCATGGAGAAGAGTTTAGACACTAAGATAATATAAGGAACACACACATTATAAAGAAATCACATTAGGATTCTCTTTTTAAGCTGTTCCTTAAAACACTAGTGCTTAGGAAATCTATTGGAGGCAGAAGCAGTCAAGGGTAGCCTAGGGTTAGGGTTAGGCTTAGGGGTAGGCTTAGGGTACGGCTTAGGGTACGGGTTCGGGGAGGGCTTCGGGTATGGCGTAGGGTATGGGTTAGGGTTAGGGTTAGGGTTAGGGTTAGGGTTAGGGCTCGGTTTAGGGTACGGGTTAGGATTAGGGTACGTGTTAGGGTTAGGGTAGGGGTTAGGGTTAGTGTACGCGTTAGGGTTAGGGTAGTGATTAAACCTATCCCACTCTCTAGATACCCCTTAGCACATAAAGGAATATTATTTGGGGGTCCAGCCATGGAGAAGAGTTTAGACACTAGGATTAGATAAGGAACACACCCATTATAAAGAAATCACATTAGGATTCTCTTTTTAAGCTGTTCCTTAAAACACTAGTGCTTAGGAAATCTATTGGAGGCAGAAGCAGTCAAGGGTAGCCTAGGGTTAGGGTTAGGCTTAGGGTTAGGCTTAGGGTACGGCTTAGGGTACGTGTTCGGGGAGGGCTTCGGGTACGGCGTAGGGTATGGGTTAGGGTTAGGGTTAGGGTTAGTGTTAGGGTTAGGGCTCGGTTTAGGGTACGGTTTAGGATTAGGGTACGTGTTAGGGTTAGGGTAGGGGTTAGCGTTAGGGTACGCGTTAGGGTTAGGGTAGTTATTAAACCTATCCCACTCTCTAGTTACCCCTTAGCACGTAAAGGAATATTATTTGGTGGTCCAGCCATGGAGAAGAGTTTAGACACTAGGATAAGATAAGGAACACACCCATTATAAAGAAATCACATTAGGATTCTCTTCTTAAGCTGTTCTTTAAAACACTAGTGCTTAGGAAATCTATTGGAGGCAGAAGCAGTCAAGGGTAGCCTAGGGTTAGGGTTAGGCTTAGGGTTAGGCTTAGGGTACGGCTTAGGGTACGGGTTCGGGGAGGGCTTCGGGTACGGCGTAGGGTATGGTTTAGGGTTAGGGTTAGGGTTAGTGTTAGGGTTAGGGCTCGGTTTAGGGTACGGGTTAGGATTAGGGTACGTGTTACGGTTAGGGTAGGGGTTAGGGTTAGGGTACGCGTTTCAGTTAGGGTAGTTTTTAAACCTATCCCACTCTCTAGATACCCCTTAGCACGTAAAGGAATATTATTTGGGGGTCCAGCCATGGAGAAGAGTTTAGACACTAAGATAATATAAGGAACACACACATTATAAAGAAATCACATTAGGATTCTCTTTTTAAGCTGTTCCTTAAAACACTAGTGCTTAGGAAATCTATTGGAGGCAGAAGCAGTCAAGGGTAGCCTAGGGTTAGGCTTAGGCTTAGGGTTAGGCTTAGGGTACGGCTTAGGGTACGGGTTCGGGGAGGGCTTCGGATACGGCATAGGGTATGGGTTAGGGTTAGGGTTAGGGTTAGTGTTAGGGTTAGGGCTCGGTTTAGGGTACGGGTTAGGATTAGGGTACGTGTTAGGGTCAGGGTAGGGGTTAGCGTTAGGGTACGCATTAGGGTTAGGGTAGTTATTAAACCTATCCCACTCTCTAGTTACCCCTTAGCACGTAAAGGAATATTATTTGGGGGTCCAGCCATGGAGAAGAGTTTAGACACTAGGATAAGATAAGGAACACACCCATTATAAAGAAATCACATTAGGATTCTCTTTTTAAGCTGTTCCTTAAAACACTAGTGCTTAGGAAATCTGTTGGAGGCAGAAGCAGTCAAGGGTAGCCTAGGGTTAGGGTTAGGCTTAGGGTTAGGCTTAGCGTACGACTTAGGGTACGGGTTCGGGGAGGGCTTCGGGTACGGCGTAGGGTATGGGTTATTGTTAGGGTTAGGGTTAGTGTTAGGGTTAGGGCTCGGTTTAGGTTACGGGTTAGGTTTAGGGTACGTGTTAGGGTTAGGGTAGGGGTTAGCGTTAGGGTACGCGTTAGGGTTAGGGTAGTTATTAAACCTATCCCACTCCCTAGTTACCCTTAGCACGTAAAGGAATATTATTTGGGGGTCCAGCCATGGAGAAGAGTTTAGACACTAGGATAAGATAAGGAACACACCCATTATAAAGAAATCACATTAGGATTCTCTTTTTAAGCTGTTCCTTAAAACACTAGTGCTTAGGAAATCTATTGGAGGCAGAAGAAGTCAAGGGTAGCCTAGGGTTAGGGTTAGGCTTAGGGTTAGGCTTAGGGTACGGCTTAGGGTACGGGTTCGGGGAGGGCTTCGGGTACGGCGTAGGGTATGGGTTAGGGTTAGGGTTAGGGTTAGTGTTAGGGTTAGGGCTCAGTTTAGGGTACGGGTTAGGATTAGGGTACGTGTTAGGGTTAGGGTAGGGGTTAGGGTTAGGGTACGCGTTACGGGTAGGGTAGTTATTAAACCTATCCCACTCTCTAGATACCCCTTAGCACGTAAAGGAATATTATTTGGGGGTCCAGCCATGGAGAAGAGTATAGACACTAAGATAATATAAGGAACACACACATTATAAAGAAATCACATTAGGATTCTCTTTTTAAGCTGTTCCTTAAAACACTAGTGCTTAGGAAATCTATTGGAGGCAGAAGCAGTCAAGGGTAGCCTAGGGTTAGGCTTAGGCTTAGGGTTAGGCTTAGGGTACGGCTTAGGGTACGGGTTCGGGGAGGGCTTCGGATACGGCATAGGGTATGGGTTAGGGTTAGGGTTAGGGTTAGTGTTAGGGTTAGGGCTCGGTTTAGGGTACGGGTTAGGATTAGGGTACGTGTTAGGGTTAGGGTAGGGGTTAGCGTTAGGGTACGCATAAGGGTTAGGGTAGTTATTAAACCTATCCCACTCTCTAGTTACCCCTTAGCACGTAAAGGAATATTATTTGGGGGTCCAGCCATGGAGAAGAGTTTAGACACTAGGATAAGATAAGGAACACACCCATTATAAAGAAATCACATTAGGATTCTCTTTTTAAGCTGTTCCTTAAAACACTAGTGCTTAGGAAATCTATTGGAGGCAGAAGCAGTCAAGGGTAGCCTAGGGTTAGGGTTAGGCTTAGGGTTAGGCTTAGCGTACGGCTTAGGGTACGGGTTCGGGGAGGGTTTCGGGTACGGCGTAGGGTATGGGTTAGGGTTAGGGTTAGGGTTAGTGTTAGGGTTAGGGCTCGGTTTAAGGTACGGGTTAGGATTAGGGTACGTGTTAGGGTTAGGGTAGGGGTTAGGGTTAGGGTACGCGTTACGGTTAGGGTAGTTATTAAACCTGTCCCACTCTCTAGATACCCCTTAGCACGTAAAGGAATATTATTTGGGGGTCCAGCCATGGAGAAGAGTTTAGACACTAGGATAAGATAAGGAACACACCCATTATAAAGAAATCACATTAAGATAATCTTTTTAAGCTGTTCCTTAAAACCCTAGTGCTTAGGAAATCTATTGGAGGCAGAAGCAGTCAAGGGTAGCCTAGGGTTAGGGTTAGGCTTAGGGTTAGGCTTAGGGTACGGCTTAGGGTACGGGTTCGGGGAGGGCTTCAGGTACGGCGTAGGGTATGGGTTATTGTTAGGGTTAGGGTTAGTGTTAGGGTTAGGGCTCGGTTTAGGTTACGGGTTAGGTTTAGGGTACGTGTTAGGGTTAGGGTAGGGGTTAGCGTTAGGGTACGCGTTAGGGTTAGGGTAGTTATTAAACCTATCCCACTCCCTAGTTACCCCTTAGCACGTAAAGGAATATTATTTGGGGGTCCAGCCATGGAGAAGAGTTTAGACACTAGGATAAGATAAGGAACACACCCATTATAAAGAAATCACATTAGGATTCTCTTTTTAAGCTGTTCCTTAAAACACTAGTGCTTAGGAAATCTATTGGAGGTAGAAGAAGTCAAGGGTAGCCTAGGGTTAGGGTTAGGCTTAGGGTTAGGCTTAGGGTACGGCTTAGGGTACGGGTTCGGGGAGGGCTTCGGGTACGGCGTAGGGTATGGGTTAGGGTTGGGTTAGGGTTAGTGTTAGGGTTAGGGCTCGGTTTAGGGTACGGGTTAGGATTAGGGTACGTGTTAGGGTTAGGGTAGGGGTTAGCGTTAGGGTACGCGTTAGGGTTAGCGTAGTTCTTAAACCTATCCCACTCTCTAGATACCCCTTAGCACGTAAAGGAATATTATTTGGGGGTCCAGCCATGGAGAAGAGTTTAGACACTAAGATAATATAAGGAACACACACATTATAAAGAAATCACATTAGGATTCTCTTTTTAAGCTGTTCCTTAAAACACTAGTGCTTAGGAAATCTATTGGAGGCAGAAGCAGTCAAGGGTAGCCTAGGGTTAGGGTTAGGCTTAGGGGTAGGCTTAGGGTACGGCTTAGGGTACGGGTTCGGGGAGGGCTTCGGGTACGGCGTAGGGTATGGGTTAGGGTTAGGGTTAGGGTTAGGGTTAGGGTTAGGGCTCGGTTTAGGGTACGGGTTAGGATTAGGGTACGTGTTAGGGTCAGGGTAGGGGTTAGCGTTAGGGTACGCATTAGGGTTAGGGTAGTTATTAAACCTATCCCACTCTCTAGTTACCCCTTAGCACGTAAAGGAATATTATTTGGGGGTCCAGCCATGGAGAAGAGTTTAGACACTAGGATAAGATAAGGAACACACCCATTATAAAGAAATCACATTAGGATTCTCTTTTTAAGCTGTTCCTTAAAACACTAGTGCTTAGGAAATCTGTTGGAGGCAGAAGCAGTCAAGGGTAGCCTAGGGTTAGGGTTAGGCTTAGGGTTAGGCTTAGCGTACGACTTAGGGTACGGGTTCGGGGAGGGCTTCGGGTACGGCGTAGGGTATGGGTTATTGTTAGGGTTAGGGTTAGTGTTAGGGTTAGGGCTCGGTTTAGGTTACGGGTTAGGTTTAGGGTACGTGTTAGGGTTAGGGTAGGGGTTAGCGTTAGGGTACGCGTTAGGGTTAGGGTAGTTATTAAACCTATCCCACTCCCTAGTTACCCTTAGCACGTAAAGGAATATTATTTGGGGGTCCAGCCATGGAGAAGAGTTTAGACACTAGGATAAGATAAGGAACACACCCATTATAAAGAAATCACATTAGGATTCTCTTTTTAAGCTGTTCCTTAAAACACTAGTGCTTAGGAAATCTATTGGAGGCAGAAGAAGTCAAGGGTAGCCTAGGGTTAGGGTTAGGCTTAGGGTTAGGCTTAGGGTACGGCTTAGGGTACGGGTTCGGGGAGGGCTTCGGGTACGGCGTAGGGTATGGGTTAGGGTTAGGGTTAGGGTTAGTGTTAGGGTTAGGGCTCAGTTTAGGGTACGGGTTAGGATTAGGGTACGTGTTAGGGTTAGGGTAGGGGTTAGGGTTAGGGTACGCGTTACGGGTAGGGTAGTTATTAAACCTATCCCACTCTCTAGATACCCCTTAGCACGTAAAGGAATATTATTTGGGGGTCCAGCCATGGAGAAGAGTATAGACACTAAGATAATATAAGGAACACACACATTATAAAGAAATCACATTAGGATTCTCTTTTTAAGCTGTTCCTTAAAACACTAGTGCTTAGGAAATCTATTGGAGGCAGAAGCAGTCAAGGGTAGCCTAGGGTTAGGCTTAGGCTTAGGGTTAGGCTTAGGGTACGGCTTAGGGTACGGGTTCGGGGAGGGCTTCGGATACGGCATAGGGTATGGGTTAGGGTTAGGGTTAGGGTTAGTGTTAGGGTTAGGGCTCGGTTTAGGGTACGGGTTAGGATTAGGGTACGTGTTAGGGTTAGGGTAGGGGTTAGCGTTAGGGTACGCATAAGGGTTAGGGTAGTTATTAAACCTATCCCACTCTCTAGTTACCCCTTAGCACGTAAAGGAATATTATTTGGGGGTCCAGCCATGGAGAAGAGTTTAGACACTAGGATAAGATAAGGAACACACCCATTATAAAGAAATCACATTAGGATTCTCTTTTTAAGCTGTTCCTTAAAACACTAGTGCTTAGGAAATCTATTGGAGGCAGAAGCAGTCAAGGGTAGCCTAGGGTTAGGGTTAGGCTTAGGGTTAGGCTTAGCGTACGGCTTAGGGTACGGGTTCGGGGAGGGTTTCGGGTACGGCGTAGGGTATGGGTTAGGGTTAGGGTTAGGGTTAGTGTTAGGGTTAGGGCTCGGTTTAAGGTACGGGTTAGGATTAGGGTACGTGTTAGGGTTAGGGTAGGGGTTAGGGTTAGGGTACGCGTTACGGTTAGGGTAGTTATTAAACCTGTCCCACTCTCTAGATACCCCTTAGCACGTAAAGGAATATTATTTGGGGGTCCAGCCATGGAGAAGAGTTTAGACACTAGGATAAGATAAGGAACACACCCATTATAAAGAAATCACATTAAGATAATCTTTTTAAGCTGTTCCTTAAAACCCTAGTGCTTAGGAAATCTATTGGAGGCAGAAGCAGTCAAGGGTAGCCTAGGGTTAGGGTTAGGCTTAGGGTTAGGCTTAGGGTACGGCTTAGGGTACGGGTTCGGGGAGGGCTTCAGGTACGGCGTAGGGTATGGGTTATTGTTAGGGTTAGGGTTAGTGTTAGGGTTAGGGCTCGGTTTAGGTTACGGGTTAGGTTTAGGGTACGTGTTAGGGTTAGGGTAGGGGTTAGCGTTAGGGTACGCGTTAGGGTTAGGGTAGTTATTAAACCTATCCCACTCCCTAGTTACCCCTTAGCACGTAAAGGAATATTATTTGGGGGTCCAGCCATGGAGAAGAGTTTAGACACTAGGATAAGATAAGGAACACACCCATTATAAAGAAATCACATTAGGATTCTCTTTTTAAGCTGTTCCTTAAAACACTAGTGCTTAGGAAATCTATTGGAGGTAGAAGAAGTCAAGGGTAGCCTAGGGTTAGGGTTAGGCTTAGGGTTAGGCTTAGGGTACGGCTTAGGGTACGGGTTCGGGGAGGGCTTCGGGTACGGCGTAGGGTATGGGTTAGGGTTGGGTTAGGGTTAGTGTTAGGGTTAGGGCTCGGTTTAGGGTACGGGTTAGGATTAGGGTACGTGTTAGGGTTAGGGTAGGGGTTAGCGTTAGGGTACGCGTTAGGGTTAGCGTAGTTCTTAAACCTATCCCACTCTCTAGATACCCCTTAGCACGTAAAGGAATATTATTTGGGGGTCCAGCCATGGAGAAGAGTTTAGACACTAAGATAATATAAGGAACACACACATTATAAAGAAATCACATTAGGATTCTCTTTTTAAGCTGTTCCTTAAAACACTAGTGCTTAGGAAATCTATTGGAGGCAGAAGCAGTCAAGGGTAGCCTAGGGTTAGGGTTAGGCTTAGGGGTAGGCTTAGGGTACGGCTTAGGGTACGGGTTCGGGGAGGGCTTCGGGTACGGCGTAGGGTATGGGTTAGGGTTAGGGTTAGGGTTAGGGTTAGGGTTAGGGCTCGGTTTAGGGTACGGGTTAGGATTAGGGTACGTGTTAGGGTCAGGGTAGGGGTTAGCGTTAGGGTACGCATTAGGGTTAGGGTAGTTATTAAACCTATCCCACTCTCTAGTTACCCCTTAGCACGTAAAGGAATATTATTTGGGGGTCCAGCCATGGAGAAGAGTTTAGACACTAGGATAAGATAAGGAACACACCCATTATAAAGAAATCACATTAGGATTCTCTTTTTAAGCTGTTCCTTAAAACACTAGTGCTTAGGAAATCTGTTGGAGGCAGAAGCAGTCAAGGGTAGCCTAGGGTTAGGGTTAGGCTTAGGGTTAGGCTTAGCGTACGACTTAGGGTACGGGTTCGGGGAGGGCTTCGGGTACGGCGTAGGGTATGGGTTATTGTTAGGGTTAGGGTTAGTGTTAGGGTTAGGGCTCGGTTTAGGTTACGGGTTAGGTTTAGGGTACGTGTTAGGGTTAGGGTAGGGGTTAGCGTTAGGGTACGCGTTAGGGTTAGGGTAGTTATTAAACCTATCCCACTCCCTAGTTACCCTTAGCACGTAAAGGAATATTATTTGGGGGTCCAGCCATGGAGAAGAGTTTAGACACTAGGATAAGATAAGGAACACACCCATTATAAAGAAATCACATTAGGATTCTCTTTTTAAGCTGTTCCTTAAAACACTAGTGCTTAGGAAATCTATTGGAGGCAGAAGCAGTCAAGGGTAGCCTAGGGTTAGGGTTAGGCTTAGGGTTAGGCTTAGGGTACGGCTTAGGGTACGGGTTCGGGGAGGGCTTCGGGTACGGCGTAGGGTATGGGTTAGGGTTAGGGTTAGGGTTAGTGTTAGGGTTAGGGCTCAGTTTAGGGTACGGGTTACGATTAGGGTACGTGTTAGGGTTAGGGTAGGGGTTAGCGTTAGGGTACGCGTTAGGGTTAGGGTAGTTATTAAACCTATCCCACTCTCTAGTTACCCCTTAGCACGTAAAGGAATATTATTTGGTGGTCCAGCCATGGAGAAGAGTTTAGACACTAGGATAAGATAAGGAACACACCCATTATAAAGAAATCACATTAGGATTCTCTTCTTAAGCTGTTCTTTAAAACACTAGTGCTTAGGAAATCTATTGGAGGCAGAAGCAGTCAAGGGTAGCCTAGGGTTAGGGTTAGGCTTAGGGTTAGGCTTAGGGTACGGCTTAGGGTACGGGTTCGGGGAGGGCTTCGGGTACGGCGTAGGGTATGGTTTAGGGTTAGGGTTAGGGTTAGTGTTAGGGTTAGGGCTCGGTTTAGGGTACGGGTTAGGATTAGGGTACGTGTTACGGTTAGGGTAGGGGTTAGGGTTAGGGTACGCGTTTCAGTTAGGGTAGTTTTTAAACCTATCCCACTCTCTAGATACCCCTTAGCACGTAAAGGAATATTATTTGGGGGTCCAGCCATGGAGAAGAGTTTAGACACTAAGATAATATAAGGAACACACACATTATAAAGAAATCACATTAGGATTCTCTTTTTAAGCTGTTCCTTAAAACACTAGTGCTTAGGAAATCTATTGGAGGCAGAAGCAGTCAAGGGTAGCCTAGGGTTAGGCTTAGGCTTAGGGTTAGGCTTAGGGTACGGCTTAGGGTACGGGTTCGGGGAGGGCTTCGGATACGGCATAGGGTATGGGTTAGGGTTAGGGTTAGGGTTAGTGTTAGGGTTAGGGCTCGGTTTAGGGTACGGGTTAGGATTAGGGTACGTGTTAGGGTCAGGGTAGGGGTTAGCGTTAGGGTACGCATTAGGGTTAGGGTAGTTATTAAACCTATCCCACTCTCTAGTTACCCCTTAGCACGTAAAGGAATATTATTTGGGGGTCCAGCCATGGAGAAGAGTTTAGACACTAGGATAAGATAAGGAACACACCCATTATAAAGAAATCACATTAGGATTCTCTTTTTAAGCTGTTCCTTAAAACACTAGTGCTTAGGAAATCTGTTGGAGGCAGAAGCAGTCAAGGGTAGCCTAGGGTTAGGGTTAGGCTTAGGGTTAGGCTTAGCGTACGACTTAGGGTACGGGTTCGGGGAGGGCTTCGGGTACGGCGTAGGGTATGGGTTATTGTTAGGGTTAGGGTTAGTGTTAGGGTTAGGGCTCGGTTTAGGTTACGGGTTAGGTTTAGGGTACGTGTTAGGGTTAGGGTAGGGGTTAGCGTTAGGGTACGCGTTAGGGTTAGGGTAGTTATTAAACCTATCCCACTCCCTAGTTACCCTTAGCACGTAAAGGAATATTATTTGGGGGTCCAGCCATGGAGAAGAGTTTAGACACTAGGATAAGATAAGGAACACACCCATTATAAAGAAATCACATTAGGATTCTCTTTTTAAGCTGTTCCTTAAAACACTAGTGCTTAGGAAATCTATTGGAGGCAGAAGAAGTCAAGGGTAGCCTAGGGTTAGGGTTAGGCTTAGGGTTAGGCTTAGGGTACGGCTTAGGGTACGGGTTCGGGGAGGGCTTCGGGTACGGCGTAGGGTATGGGTTAGGGTTAGGGTTAGGGTTAGTGTTAGGGTTAGGGCTCAGTTTAGGGTACGGGTTAGGATTAGGGTACGTGTTAGGGTTAGGGTAGGGGTTAGGGTTAGGGTACGCGTTACGGGTAGGGTAGTTATTAAACCTATCCCACTCTCTAGATACCCCTTAGCACGTAAAGGAATATTATTTGGGGGTCCAGCCATGGAGAAGAGTATAGACACTAAGATAATATAAGGAACACACACATTATAAAGAAATCACATTAGGATTCTCTTTTTAAGCTGTTCCTTAAAACACTAGTGCTTAGGAAATCTATTGGAGGCAGAAGCAGTCAAGGGTAGCCTAGGGTTAGGCTTAGGCTTAGGGTTAGGCTTAGGGTACGGCTTAGGGTACGGGTTCGGGGAGGGCTTCGGATACGGCATAGGGTATGGGTTAGGGTTAGGGTTAGGGTTAGTGTTAGGGTTAGGGCTCGGTTTAGGGTACGGGTTAGGATTAGGGTACGTGTTAGGGTTAGGGTAGGGGTTAGCGTTAGGGTACGCATAAGGGTTAGGGTAGTTATTAAACCTATCCCACTCTCTAGTTACCCCTTAGCACGTAAAGGAATATTATTTGGGGGTCCAGCCATGGAGAAGAGTTTAGACACTAGGATAAGATAAGGAACACACCCATTATAAAGAAATCACATTAGGATTCTCTTTTTAAGCTGTTCCTTAAAACACTAGTGCTTAGGAAATCTATTGGAGGCAGAAGCAGTCAAGGGTAGCCTAGGGTTAGGGTTAGGCTTAGGGTTAGGCTTAGCGTACGGCTTAGGGTACGGGTTCGGGGAGGGTTTCGGGTACGGCGTAGGGTATGGGTTAGGGTTAGGGTTAGGGTTAGTGTTAGGGTTAGGGCTCGGTTTAAGGTACGGGTTAGGATTAGGGTACGTGTTAGGGTTAGGGTAGGGGTTAGGGTTAGGGTACGCGTTACGGTTAGGGTAGTTATTAAACCTGTCCCACTCTCTAGATACCCCTTAGCACGTAAAGGAATATTATTTGGGGGTCCAGCCATGGAGAAGAGTTTAGACACTAGGATAAGATAAGGAACACACCCATTATAAAGAAATCACATTAAGATAATCTTTTTAAGCTGTTCCTTAAAACCCTAGTGCTTAGGAAATCTATTGGAGGCAGAAGCAGTCAAGGGTAGCCTAGGGTTAGGGTTAGGCTTAGGGTTAGGCTTAGGGTACGGCTTAGGGTACGGGTTCGGGGAGGGCTTCAGGTACGGCGTAGGGTATGGGTTATTGTTAGGGTTAGGGTTAGTGTTAGGGTTAGGGCTCGGTTTAGGTTACGGGTTAGGTTTAGGGTACGTGTTAGGGTTAGGGTAGGGGTTAGCGTTAGGGTACGCGTTAGGGTTAGGGTAGTTATTAAACCTATCCCACTCCCTAGTTACCCCTTAGCACGTAAAGGAATATTATTTGGGGGTCCAGCCATGGAGAAGAGTTTAGACACTAGGATAAGATAAGGAACACACCCATTATAAAGAAATCACATTAGGATTCTCTTTTTAAGCTGTTCCTTAAAACACTAGTGCTTAGGAAATCTATTGGAGGTAGAAGAAGTCAAGGGTAGCCTAGGGTTAGGGTTAGGCTTAGGGTTAGGCTTAGGGTACGGCTTAGGGTACGGGTTCGGGGAGGGCTTCGGGTACGGCGTAGGGTATGGGTTAGGGTTGGGTTAGGGTTAGTGTTAGGGTTAGGGCTCGGTTTAGGGTACGGGTTAGGATTAGGGTACGTGTTAGGGTTAGGGTAGGGGTTAGCGTTAGGGTACGCGTTAGGGTTAGCGTAGTTCTTAAACCTATCCCACTCTCTAGATACCCCTTAGCACGTAAAGGAATATTATTTGGGGGTCCAGCCATGGAGAAGAGTTTAGACACTAAGATAATATAAGGAACACACACATTATAAAGAAATCACATTAGGATTCTCTTTTTAAGCTGTTCCTTAAAACACTAGTGCTTAGGAAATCTATTGGAGGCAGAAGCAGTCAAGGGTAGCCTAGGGTTAGGGTTAGGCTTAGGGGTAGGCTTAGGGTACGGCTTAGGGTACGGGTTCGGGGAGGGCTTCGGGTACGGCGTAGGGTATGGGTTAGGGTTAGGGTTAGGGTTAGGGTTAGGGTTAGGGCTCGGTTTAGGGTACGGGTTAGGATTAGGGTACGTGTTAGGGTTAGGGTAGGGGTTAGGGTTAGTGTACGCGTTAGGGTTAGGGTAGTGATTAAACCTATCCCACTCTCTAGATACCCCTTAGCACATAAAGGAATATTATTTGGGGGTCCAGCCATGGAGAAGAGTTTAGACACTAGGATTAGATAAGGAACACACCCATTATAAAGAAATCACATTAGGATTCTCTTCTTAAGCTGTTCTTTAAAACACTAGTGCTTAGGAAATCTATTGGAGGCAGAAGCAGTCAAGGGTAGCCTAGGGTTAGGGTTAGGCTTAGGGTTAGGCTTAGGGTACGGCTTAGGGTACGGGTTCGGGGAGGGCTTCGGGTACGGCGTAGGGTATGGGTTAGGGTTAGGGTTAGGGTTAGTGTTAGGGTTAGGGCTCGGTTTAAGGTACGGGTTAGGATTAGGGTACGTGTTAGGGTTAGGGTAGGGGTTAGGGTTAGGGTACGCGTTACGGTTAGGGTAGTTATTAAACCTGTCCCACTCTCTAGATACCCCTTAGCACGTAAAGGAATATTATTTGGGGGTCCAGCCATGGAGAAGAGTTTAGACACTAGGATAAGATAAGGAACACACCCATTATAAAGAAATCACATTAAGATAATCTTTTTAAGCTGTTCCTTAAAACCCTAGTGCTTAGGAAATCTATTGGAGGCAGAAGCAGTCAAGGGTAGCCTAGGGTTAGGGTTAGGCTTAGGGTTTGGCTTAGGGTACGGCTTAGGGTACGGGTTCGGGGAGGGCTTCGGGTACGGCGTAGGGTATGGGTTATTGTTAGGGTTAGGGTTAGTGTTAGGGTTAGGGCTCGGTTTAGGTTACGGGTTAGGTTTAGGGTACGTGTTAGGGTTAGGGTAGGGGTTAGCGTTAGGGTACGCGTTAGGGTTAGGGTAGTTATTAAACCTATCCCACTCCCTAGTTACCCCTTAGCACGTAAAGGAATATTATTTGGGGGTCCAGCCATGGAGAAGAGTTTAGACACTAGGATAAGATAAGGAACACACCCATTATAAAGAAATCACATTAGGATTCTCTTTTTAAGCTGTTCCTTAAAACACTAGTGCTTAGGAAATCTATTGGAGGCAGAAGAAGTCAAGGGTAGCCTAGGGTTAGGGTTAGGCTTAGGGTTAGGCTTAGGGTACGGCTTAGGGTACGGGTTCGGGGAGGGCTTCGGGTACGGCGTAGGGTATGGGTTAGGGTTGGGTTAGGGTTAGTGTTAGGGTTAGGGCTCGGTTTAGGGTACGGGTTAGGATTAGGGTACGTGTTAGGGTTAGGGTAGGGGTTAGCGTTAGGGTACGCGTTAGGGTTAGCGTAGTTCTTAAACCTATCCCACTCTCTAGATACCCCTTAGCACGTAAAGGAATATTATTTGGGGGTCCAGCCATGGAGAAGAGTTTAGACACTAAGATAATATAAGGAACACACACATTATAAAGAAATCACATTAGGATTCTCTTTTTAAGCTGTTCCTTAAAACACTAGTGCTTAGGAAACCTATTGGAGGCAGAAGCAGTCAAGGGTAGCCTAGGGTTAGGGTTAGGCTTAGGGGTAGGCTTAGGGTACGGCTTAGGGTACGGGTTCGGGGAGGGCTTCGGGTACGGCGTAGGGTATGGGTTAGGGTTAGGGTTAGGGTTAGGGTTAGGGTTAGGGCTCGGTTTAGGGTACGGGTTAGGATTAGGGTACGTGTTAGGGTTAGG
Organism: Balaenoptera physalus; assembly: GCF_965194825.1. Lineage (NCBI taxonomy): Eukaryota > Metazoa > Chordata > Mammalia > Artiodactyla > Balaenopteridae > Balaenoptera > Balaenoptera physalus. The sequence goes on along the minus strand of NW_028126315.1, from coordinate 192,455 downwards.
GTAGGGGTTAGCGTTAGGGTACGCATAAGGGTTAGGGTAGTTATTAAACCTATCCCACTCTCTAGTTACCCCTTAGCACGTAAAGGAATATTATTTGGGGGTCCAGCCATGGAGAAGAGTTTAGACACTAGGATAAGATAAGGAACACACCCATTATAAAGAAATCACATTAGGATTCTCTTTTTAAGCTGTTCCTTAAAACACTAGTGCTTAGGAAATCTATTGGAGGCAGAAGCAGTCAAGGGTAGCCTAGGGTTAGGGTTAGGCTTAGGGTTAGGCTTAGCGTACGGCTTAGGGTACGGGTTCGGGGAGGGTTTCGGGTACGGCGTAGGGTATGGGTTAGGGTTAGGGTTAGGGTTAGTGTTAGGGTTAGGGCTCGGTTTAAGGTACGGGTTAGGATTAGGGTACGTGTTAGGGTTAGGGTAGGGGTTAGGGTTAGGGTACGCGTTACGGTTAGGGTAGTTATTAAACCTGTCCCACTCTCTAGATACCCCTTAGCACGTAAAGGAATATTATTTGGGGGTCCAGCCATGGAGAAGAGTTTAGACACTAGGATAAGATAAGGAACACACCCATTATAAAGAAATCACATTAAGATAATCTTTTTAAGCTGTTCCTTAAAACCCTAGTGCTTAGGAAATCTATTGGAGGCAGAAGCAGTCAAGGGTAGCCTAGGGTTAGGGTTAGGCTTAGGGTTAGGCTTAGGGTACGGCTTAGGGTACGGGTTCGGGGAGGGCTTCAGGTACGGCGTAGGGTATGGGTTATTGTTAGGGTTAGGGTTAGTGTTAGGGTTAGGGCTCGGTTTAGGTTACGGGTTAGGTTTAGGGTACGTGTTAGGGTTAGGGTAGGGGTTAGCGTTAGGGTACGCGTTAGGGTTAGGGTAGTTATTAAACCTATCCCACTCCCTAGTTACCCCTTAGCACGTAAAGGAATATTATTTGGGGGTCCAGCCATGGAGAAGAGTTTAGACACTAGGATAAGATAAGGAACACACCCATTATAAAGAAATCACATTAGGATTCTCTTTTTAAGCTGTTCCTTAAAACACTAGTGCTTAGGAAATCTATTGGAGGTAGAAGAAGTCAAGGGTAGCCTAGGGTTAGGGTTAGGCTTAGGGTTAGGCTTAGGGTACGGCTTAGGGTACGGGTTCGGGGAGGGCTTCGGGTACGGCGTAGGGTATGGGTTAGGGTTGGGTTAGGGTTAGTGTTAGGGTTAGGGCTCGGTTTAGGGTACGGGTTAGGATTAGGGTACGTGTTAGGGTTAGGGTAGGGGTTAGCGTTAGGGTACGCGTTAGGGTTAGCGTAGTTCTTAAACCTATCCCACTCTCTAGATACCCCTTAGCACGTAAAGGAATATTATTTGGGGGTCCAGCCATGGAGAAGAGTTTAGACACTAAGATAATATAAGGAACACACACATTATAAAGAAATCACATTAGGATTCTCTTTTTAAGCTGTTCCTTAAAACACTAGTGCTTAGGAAATCTATTGGAGGCAGAAGCAGTCAAGGGTAGCCTAGGGTTAGGGTTAGGCTTAGGGGTAGGCTTAGGGTACGGCTTAGGGTACGGGTTCGGGGAGGGCTTCGGGTACGGCGTAGGGTATGGGTTAGGGTTAGGGTTAGGGTTAGGGTTAGGGTTAGGGCTCGGTTTAGGGTACGGGTTAGGATTAGGGTACGTGTTAGGGTTAGGGTAGGGGTTAGGGTTAGTGTACGCGTTAGGGTTAGGGTAGTGATTAAACCTATCCCACTCTCTAGATACCCCTTAGCACATAAAGGAATATTATTTGGGGGTCCAGCCATGGAGAAGAGTTTAGACACTAGGATTAGATAAGGAACACACCCATTATAAAGAAATCACATTAGGATTCTCTTCTTAAGCTGTTCTTTAAAACACTAGTGCTTAGGAAATCTATTGGAGGCAGAAGCAGTCAAGGGTAGCCTAGGGTTAGGGTTAGGCTTAGGGTTAGGCTTAGGGTACGGCTTAGGGTACGGGTTCGGGGAGGGCTTCGGGTACGGCGTAGGGTATGGGTTAGGGTTAGGGTTAGGGTTAGTGTTAGGGTTAGGGCTCGGTTTAAGGTACGGGTTAGGATTAGGGTACGTGTTAGGGTTAGGGTAGGGGTTAGGGTTAGGGTACGCGTTACGGTTAGGGTAGTTATTAAACCTGTCCCACTCTCTAGATACCCCTTAGCACGTAAAGGAATATTATTTGGGGGTCCAGCCATGGAGAAGAGTTTAGACACTAGGATAAGATAAGGAACACACCCATTATAAAGAAATCACATTAAGATAATCTTTTTAAGCTGTTCCTTAAAACCCTAGTGCTTAGGAAATCTATTGGAGGCAGAAGCAGTCAAGGGTAGCCTAGGGTTAGGGTTAGGCTTAGGGTTTGGCTTAGGGTACGGCTTAGGGTACGGGTTCGGGGAGGGCTTCGGGTACGGCGTAGGGTATGGGTTATTGTTAGGGTTAGGGTTAGTGTTAGGGTTAGGGCTCGGTTTAGGTTACGGGTTAGGTTTAGGGTACGTGTTAGGGTTAGGGTAGGGGTTAGCGTTAGGGTACGCGTTAGGGTTAGGGTAGTTATTAAACCTATCCCACTCCCTAGTTACCCCTTAGCACGTAAAGGAATATTATTTGGGGGTCCAGCCATGGAGAAGAGTTTAGACACTAGGATAAGATAAGGAACACACCCATTATAAAGAAATCACATTAGGATTCTCTTTTTAAGCTGTTCCTTAAAACACTAGTGCTTAGGAAATCTATTGGAGGCAGAAGAAGTCAAGGGTAGCCTAGGGTTAGGGTTAGGCTTAGGGTTAGGCTTAGGGTACGGCTTAGGGTACGGGTTCGGGGAGGGCTTCGGGTACGGCGTAGGGTATGGGTTAGGGTTGGGTTAGGGTTAGTGTTAGGGTTAGGGCTCGGTTTAGGGTACGGGTTAGGATTAGGGTACGTGTTAGGGTTAGGGTAGGGGTTAGCGTTAGGGTACGCGTTAGGGTTAGCGTAGTTCTTAAACCTATCCCACTCTCTAGATACCCCTTAGCACGTAAAGGAATATTATTTGGGGGTCCAGCCATGGAGAAGAGTTTAGACACTAAGATAATATAAGGAACACACACATTATAAAGAAATCACATTAGGATTCTCTTTTTAAGCTGTTCCTTAAAACACTAGTGCTTAGGAAACCTATTGGAGGCAGAAGCAGTCAAGGGTAGCCTAGGGTTAGGGTTAGGCTTAGGGGTAGGCTTAGGGTACGGCTTAGGGTACGGGTTCGGGGAGGGCTTCGGGTACGGCGTAGGGTATGGGTTAGGGTTAGGGTTAGGGTTAGGGTTAGGGTTAGGGCTCGGTTTAGGGTACGGGTTAGGATTAGGGTACGTGTTAGGGTTAGGGTAGGGGTTAGGGTTAGTGTACGCGTTAGGGTTAGGGTAGTGATTAAACCTATCCCACTCTCTAGATACCCCTTAGAACATAAAGGAATATTATTTGGGGGTCCAGCCATGGAGAAGAGTTTAGACACTAGGATTAGATAAGGAACACACCCATTATAAAGAAATCACATTAGTATTCTCTTCTTAAGCTGTTCTTTAAAACACTAGTGCTTAGGAAATCTATTGGAGGCAGAAGCAGTCAAGGGTAGCCTAGGGTTAGGGTTAGGCTTAGGGTTAGGCTTAGGGTACGGCTTAGGGTACGGGTTCGGGGAGGGCTTCGGGTACGGCGTAGGGTATGGTTTAGGGTTAGGGTTAGGGTTAGTGTTAGGGTTAGGGCTCGGTTTAGGGTACGGGTTAGGATTAGGGTACGTGTTACGGTTAGGGTAGGGGTTAGGGTTAGGGTACGCGTTTCAGTTAGGGTAGTTATTAAACCTATCCCACTCTCTAGATACCCCTTAGCACGTAAAGGAATATTATTTGGGGGTCCAGCCATGGAGAAGAGTTTAGACACTAAGATAATATAAGGAACACACACATTATAAAGAAATCACATTAGGATTCTCTTCTTAAGCTGTTCTTTAAAACACTAATGGTTAGGAAATCTATTGGAGGCAGAAGCAGTCAAGGGTAGCCTAGGGTTAGGGTTAGGCTTAGGGGTAGGCTTAGGGTACGGCTTAGGGTACGGGATCGGGGAGGGCTTCGGGTACGGCGTAGGGTATGGGTTAGGGTTAGGGTTAGGGTTAGTGTTAGGGTTAGGGCTCGGTTTAGGGTACGGGTTAGGATTAGGGTACGTGTTAGGGTTAGGGTAGGGGTTAGGGTTAGTGTACGCGTTAGGGTTAGGGTAGTGATTAAACCTATCCCACTCTCTAGATACCCCTTAGCACATAAAGGAATATTATTTGGGGGTCCAGCCATGGAGAAGAGTTTAGACACTAGGATTAGATAAGGAACACACCCATTATAAAGAAATCACATTAGGATTCTCTTTTTAAGCTGTTCCTTAAAACACTAGTGCTTAGGAAATCTATTGGAGGCAGAAGCAGTCAAGGGTAGCCTAGGGTTAGGTTTAGGCTTAGGGGTAGGCTTAGGGTACGGCTTAGGGTACGGGTTCGGGGAGGGCTTCGGGTACGGCGTAGTGTATGGGTTAGGGTTAGGGTTAGGGTTAGTGTTAGGGTTAGGGCTCGGTTTAGGGTACGGGTTAGGATTAGGGTACGTGTTAGGGTTAGGGTAGGGGTTAGGGTTAGTGTACGCGTTAGGGTTAAGGTAGTGATTAAACCTATCCCACTCTCTAGATACCCCTTAGCACATAAAGGAATATTATTTGGGGGTCCAGCCATGGAGAAGAGTTTAGACACTAGGATTAGATAAGGAACACACCCATTATAAAGAAATCACATTAGGATTCTCTTTTTAAGCTGTTCCTTAAAACACTAGTGCTTAGGAAATCTATTGGAGGCAGAAGCAGTCAAGGGTAGCCTAGGGTTAGGGTTAGGCTTAGGGTTAGGCTTAGGGTACGGTTTAGGGTACGGGTTTGGGGAGAGCTTCGGGTACGGCGTAGGGTATGGGTTAGAGTTAGGGTTAGGGTTAGTGTTAGGGTTAGGGCTCGGTTTAGGGTACGGGTTAGGATTAGGGTATGTGTTAGGGTTAGGGTAGGGGTTAGCGTTAGGGTACGCGTTAGGGTTAGGGTAGTTATTAAACCTATCCCACTCTCTAGATACCCCTTAGCACATAAAGGAATATTATTTGGGGGTCCAGCCATGGAGAAGAGTTTAGACACTAGGATAAGATAAGGAACACACCCATTATAAAGAAATCACATTAGGATTCTCTTCTTAAGCTGTTCTTTAAAACACTAGTGCTTAGGAAATCTATTGGAGGCAGAAGCAGTCAAGGGTAGCCTAGGGTTAGGGTTAGGCTTAGGGTTAGGCTTAGGGTACGGCTTAGGGTACGGGTTCGGGGAGGGCTTCGGGTACGGCGTAGGGTATTGTTTAGGGTTAGGGTTAGGGTTAGTGTTAGGGTTAGGGCTCGGTTTAGGGTACGGGTTAGGATTAGGGTACGTGTTAGGGTTAGGGTAGGGGTTAGGGTTAGGGTACGCGTTTCGGTTAGGGTAGTTATTAAACCTATCCCACTCTCTAGATACCCCTTAGCACGTAAAGGAATATTATTTGGGGGTCCAGCCATGGAGAAGAGTTTAGACACTAAGATAATATAAGGAACACACACATTATAAAGAAATCACATTAGGATTCTCTTTTTAAGCTGTTCCTTAAAACACTAGTGCTTAGGAAATCTATTGGAGGCAGAAGCAGTCAAGGGTAGCCTAGGGTTAGGGTTAGGCTTAGGGGTAGGCTTAGGGTACGGCTTAGGGTACGGGTTCGGGGAGGGCTTCGGGTACGGCGTAGGGTATGGGTTAGGGTTAGGGTTAGGGTTAGTGTTAGGGTTAGGGCTCGGTTTAGGGTACGGGTTAGGATTAGGGTACGTGTTAGGGTTAGGGTAGGGGTTAGGGTTAGTGTACGCGTTAGGGTTAGGGTAGTGATTAAACCTATCCCACTCTCTAGATACCCCTTAGCACATAAAGGAATATTATTTGGGGGTGCAGCCATGGAGAAGAGTTTAGACACTAGGATTAGATAAGGAACACACCCATTATAAAGAAATCACATTAGAATTCTCTTTTTAAGCTGTTCCTTAAAACACTAGTGTTTAGGAAATATATTGGAGGCAGAAGCAGTCAAGGGTAGCCTAGGGTTAGGGTTAGGCTTAGGGTTAGGCTTAGGGTACGGCTTAGGGTACGGGTTCGGGGAGGGTTTCGGGTACGGCGTAGGGTATGGGTTAGGGTTAGGGTTAGGGTTAGTGTTAGGGTTAGGGCTCGGTTTAAGGTACGGGTTAGGATTAGGGTACGTGTTAGGGTTAGGGTAGGGGTTAGGGTTAGGGTACGCGTTACGGTTAGGGTAGTTATTAAACCTGTCACACTCTCTAGATACCCCTTAGCACGTAAAGGAATATTATTTGGGAGTCCAGCCATGGAGAAGAGTTTAGACACTAGGATAAGATAAGGAACACACCCATTATAAAGAAATCACATTAAGATAATCTTTTTAAGCTGTTCCTTAAAACCCTAGTGCTTAGGAAATCTATTGGAGGCAGAAGCAGTCAAGGGTAGCCTAGGGTTAGGGTTAGGCTTAGGGTTAGGCTTAGGGTACGGGTTCGGGGAGGGCTTCGGGTACGGCGTAGGGTATGGGTTATTGTTAGGGTTAGGGTTAGTGTTAGGGTTAGGGCTCGGTTTAGGTTACGGGTTAGGTTTAGGGTACGTGTTAGGGTTAGGGTAGGGGTTAGCGTTAGGGTACGCATTAGGGTTAGGGTAGTTATTAAACCTATCCCACTCCCTAGTTACCCCTTAGCACGTAAAGGAATATTATTTGGGGGTCCAGCCATGGAGAAGAGTTTAGACACTAGGATAAGATAAGGAACACACCCATTATAAAGAAATCACATTAGGATTCTCTTTTTAAGCTGTTCCTTAAAACACTAGTGCTTAGGAAATCTATTGGAGGCAGAAGAAGTCAAGGGTAGCCTAGGGTTAGGGTTAGGCTTAGGGTTAGGCTTAGGGTACGGCTTAGGGTACGGGTTCGGGGAGGGCTTCGGGTACGGCGTAGGGTATGGGTTAGGGTTAGGGTTAGGGTTAGGGCTCGGTTTAGGGTACGGGTTAGGATTAGGGTACGTGTTAGGGTTAGGGTAGGGGTTAGCGTTAGGGTACGCGTTAGGGTTAGCGTAGTTCTTAAACCTATCCCACTCTCTAGATACCCCTTAGCACGTAAAGGAATATTATTTGGGGGTCCAGCCATGGAGAAGAGTTTAGACACTAAGATAATATAAGGAACACACACATTATAAAGAAATCACATTAGGATTCTCTTTTTAAGCTGTTCCTTAAAACACTAGTGCTTAGGAAATCTATTGGAGGCAGAAGCAGTCAAGGGTAGCCTAGGGTTAGGGTTAGGCTTAGGGGTAGGCTTAGGGTACGGCTTAGGGTACGGGTTCGGGGAGGGCTTCGGGTACGGCGTAGGGTATGGGTTAGGGTTAGGGTTAGGGTTAGGGTTAGGGTTAGGGCTCGGTTTAGGGTACGGGTTAGGATTAGGGTACGTGTTAGGGTTAGGGTAGGGGTTAGGGTTAGTGTACGCGTTAGGGTTAGGGTAGTGATTAAACCTATCCCACACTCTAGATACCCCTTAGCACATAAAGGAATATTATTTGGGGGTCCAGCCATGGAGAAGAGTTTAGACACTAGGATTAGATAAGGAACACACCCATTATAAAGAAATCACATTAGGATTCTCTTTTTAAGCTGTTCCTTAAAACACTAGTGCTTAGGAAATCTATTGGAGGCAGAAGCAGTCAAGGGTAGCCTAGGGTTAGGGTTAGGCTTAGGGTTAGGCTTAGGGTACGGCTTAGGGTACGTGTTCGGGGAGGGCTTCGGGTACGGCGTAGGGTATGGGTTAGGGTTAGGGTTAGGGTTAGTGTTAGGGTTAGGGCTCGGTTTAGGGTACGGTTTAGGATTAGGGTACGTGTTAGGGTTAGGGTAGGGGTTAGCGTTAGGGTACGCGTTAGGGTTAGGGTAGTTATTAAACCTATCCCACTCTCTAGTTACCCCTTAGCACGTAAAGGAATATTATTTGGGGGTCCAGCCATGGAGAAGAGTTTAGACACTAGGATAAGATAAGGAACACACCCATTATAAAGAAATCACATTAGGATTCTCTTCTTAAGCTGTTCTTTAAAACACTAGTGCTTAGGAAATCTATTGGAGGCAGAAGCAGTCAAGGGTAGCCTAGGGTTAGGGTTAGGCTTAGGGTTAGGCTTAGGGTACGGCTTAGGGTACGGGTTCGGGGAGGGCTTCGGGTACGGCGTAGGGTATGGTTTAGGGTTAGGGTTAGGGTTAGTGTTAGGGTTAGGGCTCGGTTTAGGGTACGGGTTAGGATTAGGGTACGTGTTAGGGTTAGGGTAGGGGTTAGGGTTAGGGTACGCGTTTCGGTTAGGGTAGTTATTAAACCTATCCCACTCTCTAGATACCCCTTAGCACGTAAAGGAATATTATTTGGGGGTCCAGCCATGGAGAAGAGTTTAGACACTAAGATAATATAAGGAACACACACATTATAAAGAAATCACATTAGGATTCTCTTTTTAAGCTGTTCCTTAAAACACTAGTGCTTAGGAAATCTATTGGAGGCAGAAGCAGTCAAGGGTAGCCTAGGGTTAGGGTTAGGCTTAGGGGTAGGCTTAGGGTACGGCTTAGGGTACGGGTTCGGGGAGGGCTTCGGGTACGGCGTAGGGTATGGGTTAGGGTTAGGGTTAGGGTTAGTGTTAGGGTTAGGGCTCGGTTTAGGGTACGGGTTAGGATTAGGGTACGTGTTAGGGTTAGGGTAGGGGTTAGCGTTAGGGTACGCGTTAGGGTTAGGGTAGTTATTAAACCTATCCCACTCTCTAGTTACCCCTTAGCACGTAAAGGAATATTATTTGGGGGTCCAGCCATGGAGAAGAGTTTAGACACTAGGATAAGATAAGGAACACACCCATTATAAAGAAATCACATTAGGATTCTCTTCTTAAGCTGTTCTTTAAAACACTAATGCTTAGGAAATCTATTGGAGGCAGAAGCAGTCAAGGGTAGCCTAGGGTTAGGGTTAGGCTTAGGGGTAGGCTTAGGGTACGGTTTAGGGTACGGGTTTGGGGAGAGCTTCGGGTACGGCGTAGGGTATGGGTTAGAGTTAGGGTTAGGGTTAGTGTTAGGGTTGGGGCTCGGTTTAGGGTACGGGTTAGGATTAGGGTACGTGTTAGGGTTAGGGTAGGGGTTAGCGTTAAGGTACGCGTTAGGGTTAGGGTAGTTATTAAACCTATCCCACTCTCTAGATACCCCTTAGCACATAATGGAATATTATTTGGGGGTCCAGCCATGGAGAAGAGTTTAGACACTAGGATTAGATAAGGAACACACCCATTATAAAGAAATCACATTAGGATTCTCTTTTTAAGCTGTTCCTTAAAACACTAGTGCTTAGGAAATCTATTGGAGGCAGAAGCAGTCAAGGGTAGCCTAGGGTTAGGGTTAGGCTTAGGGTTAGGCTTAGGGTACGGCTTAGGGTACGTGTTCGGGGAGGGCTTCGGGTACGGCGTAGGGTATGGGTTAGGGTTAGGGTTAGGGTTAGTGTTAGGGTTAGGGCTCGGTTTAGGGTACGGTTTAGGATTAGGGTACGTGTTAGGGTTAGGGTAGGGGTTAGCGTTAGGGTACGCGTTAGGGTTAGGGTAGTTATTAAACCTATCCCACTCCCTAGTTACCCCTTAGCACGTAAAGGAATATTATTTAGGGGTCCAGCCATGGAGAAGAGTTTAGACACTAGGATAAGATAAGGAACACACCCATTATAAAGAAATCACATTAGGATTCTCTTCTTAAGCTGTTCTTTAAAACACTAGTGCTTAGGAAATCTATTGGAGGCAGAAGCAGTCAAGGGTAGCCTAGGGTTAGGGTTAGGCTTAGGGTTAGGCTTAGGGTACGGCTTAGGGTACGGGTTCGGGGAGGGCTTCGGGTACGGCGTAGGGTATGGTTTAGGGTTAGGGTTAGGGTTAGTGTTAGGGTTAGGGCTCGGTTTAGGGTACGGGTTAGGATTAGGGTACGTGTTAGGGTTAGGGTAGGGGTTAGGGTTAGGGTACGCGTTTCGGTTAGGGTAGTTATGAAACCTATCCCACTCTCTAGATACCCCTTAGCACGTAAAGGAATATTATTTGGGGGTCCAGCCATGGAGAAGAGTTTAGACACTAAGATAATATAAGGAACACACACATTATAAAGAAATCACATTAGGATTCTCTTTTTAAGCTGTTCCTTAAAACACTAGTGCTTAGGAAATCTATTGGAGGCAGAAGCAGTCAAGGGTAGCCTAGGGTTAGGGTTAGGCTTAGGGTTAGGCTTAGGGTACGGCTTAGGGTACGGGTTCGGGGAGGGCTTCGGGTACGGTGTAGGGTATGGGTTAGGATTAGGGTTAGGGTTAGTGTTAGGGTTAGGGCTCGGTTTAGGGTATGGGTTAGGATTAGGGTACGTGTTAGGGTTAGGGTAGGGGTTAGGTTTAGGGTACGCGTTAGGGTTAGGGTAGTGATTAAACCTATCCCACTCTCTAGATACCCCTTAGCACATAAAGGAATATTATTTGGGGGTCCAGCCATGGAGAAGAGTTTAGACACTAGGAGTAGATAAGGAACACAACCATTATAAAGAAATCACATTAGGATTCTCTTTTTAAGCTGTTCCTTTAAACACTAGTGCTTAGGAAATCTATTGGAGGCAGAAGCAGTCAAGGGTAGCCTAGGGTTAGGGTTAGGCTTAGGGTACGGCTTAGGGTACGGGTTCGGGGAGGGCTTCGGGTATGGCGTAGGGTATGGGTTAGGGTTAGGGTTAGAGTTAGTGTTAGGGTTAGGGCTCGGTTTAGGGTACGGGTTAGGATTAGGGTACGTGTTAGGGTTAGGGTAGGGGTTAGCGTTAGGGTACGCGTTAGGGTTAGGGTAGTTATTAAACCTATCCCACTCTCTAGTTACCCCTTAGCACGTAAAGGAATATTATTTGGGGGTCCAGCCATGGAGAAGAGTTTAGACACTAGGATAAGATAAGGAACACACCCATTATAAAGAAATCACATTAGGATTCTCTTTTTAAGCTGTTCCTTAAAACACTAGTGCTTAGGAAATCTATTGGAGGCAGAAGCAGTCAAGGGTAGCTTAGGGTTAGGGTTAGGCTTAGGGTTAGGCTTAGGGTACGGCTTAGGGTACGGGTTCGGGGAGGGCTTCGGGTACGGCGTAGGGTATGGGTTAGGGTTAGGGTTAGGGTTAGTGTTAGGGTTAGGGCTCGGTTTAGGGTACGGGTTAGGATTAGGGTACGTGTTAGGGTTAGGGTAGGGGTTAGGGTTAGGGTACGCGTTAAGGTTAGGGTAGTTATTAAACCTATCCCACTCTCTAGATACCCCTTAGCACGTAAAGGAATATTATTTGGGGGTCCAGCCATGGAGAAGAGTTTAGACACTAGGATAAGATAAGGAACACACACATTATAAAGAAATCACATTAGGATTCTCTTTTTAAGCTGTTCCTTAAAACACTAGTGCTTAGGAAATCTATTGGAGGCAGAAGCAGTCAAGGGTAGCCTAGGGTTAGGGTTAGGCTTAGGGTTAGGCTTAGGGTACGGCTTAGGGTACGGGTTCGGGTAGGGCTTCGGGTACGGCGTAGGGTATGGGTTAGGGTTAGGGTTAGGGTTAGTGTTAGGGTTAGGGCTCGGTTTAGGGTACGGGTTAGTATTAGGGTATGTGTTAGGGTTAGGGTAGGGGTTAGGGTTAGGGTACTCGTTAGGGTTAGGGTAGTGATTAAACCTATCCCACTCTCTAGATACCCCTTAGCACATAAAGGAATATTATTTGGGGGTCCAGCCATGGAGAAGAGTTTAGACACTAGGATTAGATAAGGAACACACCCATTATAAAGAAATCACATTAGGATTCTCTTTTTAAGCTGTTCCTTAAAACACTAGTGCTTAGGTAATCTATTGGAGCTAGAAGCATTCAAGGGTAGCCTCGTGTTAGGGTTAGGCTTAGGGTTAGGCTTAGGGTACTGCTTAGGGTACGTGTTCGGGGAGGGCTTAGGGTACGGCGTAGGGTATGGGTTAGTGTAAGGGTTAGGCTTAGTGTTAGGGTTAGGGCTCGGTTTAGGGTACGGTTTAGGATTAGGATACGTGTTAGGGTTAGGGTAGGGGTTAGGGTTAGGATACGTGTTAGTGTTAGGGTAGTTATTAAACCTATCCAACTCTCTGGATACCCCTTAGCACGTAAAGAAAATTATTTGGTGGTCCAGCCATGGAGAAGAGTTTAGACACTAGGATTAGATAAGGAACACACCCATTATAAAGAAATCACATTAGGATTCTCTTTTTAAGCTGTTCCTTAAAACACTAGTGCTTAGGAAATCTATTGGAGGCAGAAGCAGTCAAGGGTAGCCTAGGGTTAGGGTTAGGCTTAGGGTTAGGCTTAGGGTACGGCTTATGGTACGGGTTCGGGGAGGGTTTCGGGTACGGCGTAGGGTATGGGTTAGGGTTAGGTTTAGGGTTAGTGTTAGGGTTAGGGCTCGCTTTAGGGTACGGGTTAGGATTAGGGTACGTGTTAGGGTTAGGGTAGGGGTTAGGGTTAGGGTACGGGTTAGGGTTAGGGTACGTGTTACGGTTAGGGTAGTTATTAAACCTATCCCACTCTCTAGATACCCCTTAGCACGTAAAGGAATATTATTTGGGGGTCCAGCCATGGAGAAAAGGTTAGACATTAAGATAATATAAGGAACACACACAGTATAAAGAAATCACTTTAGGATTCTCTTTTTAAGCTGTTCCTTAAAACAGTAGTGCTTAGGAAATCTATTGTACGCAGAAGCAGTCATGGGTAGCCTAGGGTTAGGGTTAGGCTTAGGGTTAGGCTTAGGGTATGGCTTAGGGTACGGGTTCGGGGTGGTCTTCGGGTATGGCGTAGGGTATGGGTTAGGGTTAGAGTTAGGGTTAGTGTTAGGGTTAGGGCTTGGTTTAGGATACGATTTAGGATTAGGGTACGTGTTAGGGTTAGGTTAGGGGTTAGGGTTAGGATACGTGTTAGAGTTACGGTAGTTATTAAACCTATCCCACTCTCTAGATACCCCTTAGCACGTAAAGGAATATTATTTGGGGGTCCAGCCATGGAGAAGAGTTTAGACACTAGGATAAGATAAGGAAAACACCCATTATAAAGAAATCACATTAGGATTCTCTTTTTAAGCTGTTCCTTAAAACACTAGTGCTTAGGAAATCTATTGGAGGCAGAAGCAGTCAAGGGTAGCCTAGGGTTAGGGTTAGGTTTAGTGTTAGGCTTAGGGTACGGCTTAGGGTACGGGTTCGCGGAGGGCTTCGGGTACGGCGTAGGGTATGGGTTAGGGTTAGGGTTAGGGTTAGTGTTAGGGTTAGGGCCCGGTTTAGGGTATTTGTTAGGATTAGGGTACGTGTTAGGGTTGGGGTAGGGGTTAGGGTTAGGGTACGCGTTATGGTTAGGGTAGTTATTAAACCTATCCCACTCTGTAGATACCCCTTAGCACGTAAAGGAATATTATTTGGGGGTCCAGCCATGGAGAAGAGTTTAGACACTAGGATAAGATAAGGAACACACCCATTATAAAGAAATCACATTAGGATTCTCTTTTTAAGCTGTTCCTTAAAACACTAATGCTTAGGAAATCTATTGGAGGCAGAAGCAGTCAAGGGTAGCCTAGGGTGAGGGTTAGGCTTAGTGTTAGGGTTAGGGTATGGCTTAGGGTATGGGTTCGGGGAGGGGTTCGGTCACGGTGTAGGGTATGGGTTAGAGTTAGGGTTAGTGTTAGTGTTAGGGTTAGGGCACGGTTTAGGGTACGGGTTAGGATTAGGGTATGTGTTAGGGTTAGGGTAGGGGTTAGGGTTAGGGTACGCATTAGGGTTAGGGTAGTTATTAAACCTGTCCCACTCTCCAGATACACCTTAACACGTAAAGGAATATTATTTGGGAGTCCACCCATGGAGAAGAGTTTAGACACTAAGATAATATAAGGAACACACCCATTATAAAGAAATCACATTAGGATTCTCTTTTTAAGCTGTTCCTTAAAACACTAGTGCTTAGGAAATCTATTGGAGGCAGAAGCAGTCAAGGGTAGCCTAGGGTTAGGGATAGGCTTAGGGTTAGGCTTAGGGTACGGCTTAGGGTACGGGTTCGGGGAGGGATTCGGGAACGGCGTAGGGTATGTGTTAGGGTTAGGGTTAGGGTTAGTGTTAGGGTTAGGGCTCGGTTTACGTTACGGTTTAGGATTAGGGTACGTGTTAGTGTTAGGGTAGGGGTTAGGGTTAGGGTACGTGTTAGGGTTACGGTAGTTATTAAACCTATCCCACTCTCTAGATACCCCTTAGCACGTAAAGGAATATTATTTGGGGGTCCAGCCATGGATAAGAGTTTAGACACTAGGATAAGATACGGAACACACCCATTATAAAGAAATCACATTAGGATTCTCTTTTTAAGCTGTTCCTTAAAACACTATTGCTTAGGAAATCTATTGGAGGCAGAAGCTGTCAAGGGTAGCCTAGGGTGAGGGTTAGGCTTAGTGTTAGGGTTAGGGTACGTCTTAGGGTATGGGTTCGGGGAGGGGATCGGTCACAGTGTAGGGTATGGGTTAGAGTTAGGGTTAAGCTTAGTGTTAGGGTTAGGGCTCGGTTTAGTGTATGGCTTAGGATTAGGGTACGTGTTAGGGTTAGGGTAGTGGTTAGGGTTAGGGTACGCATTAGGGTTAGGGTAGTTATTAAACCTATCCCACTCTCTAGATACCCCTTAACACGTAAAGGAATATTATTTGGGGGTCCAGCCATGGAGAAGAGTTTACACAGTAAGATAATATAAGGAACACACACATTATAAAGAAATCACATTAGGATTCTCTTTTTAAGCTGTTCCTTAAAGCACTAGTGCTTAGGAAATCTATTGGAGGCAGAAGCAGTCAAGGGTAGCCTAGGGTTAGGGTTAGGCTTAGGGTTAGGCTTAGGGTATGGCTTAGGGTACGGGTTCGGGGAGGTCTTCGGGTACGGCGTAGGGTATGGGTTAGGGTTAGGTTTAGGGTTAGTGTTAGGGTTAGGGCTCGGTTTAGGGTACGGTTTAGGATTACGGTACGTGTTAGGGTTAGGGTAGGGGTTAGGGTTAGGATACGTGTTAGAGTTACGGTAGTTATTAAAACTATCCCACTCTCTAGATACCCCTTAGCACGTAAAGGAATATTATTTGGGGATCCAGCCATGGAGAAGAGTTTAGACACTAGGATAAGATAAGGAACACAACCATTATAAAGAAATCACATTAGGTTTCACTTTTTAAGCTGTTCCTTAAAACACTAGGGCTTAGGAAATCTATTGGAGAGAGAAGCAGTCAAGTGTAGCCTAGGGTTAGGGTTAGGCTTAGGGTTAGGGTTAGGGTACGGCTTAGGGTACGGGTTCGGGGAGGGGTTCGGACACGGCGTAGGGTATGGGTTAGGGTTAGGATTAGGGTTAGTGTTAGGCTTAGGGCTCGGTTTAGGGTACGGTTTAGGATTAG
This sequence comes from Balaenoptera physalus, assembly GCF_965194825.1. Lineage (NCBI taxonomy): Eukaryota > Metazoa > Chordata > Mammalia > Artiodactyla > Balaenopteridae > Balaenoptera > Balaenoptera physalus. The sequence continues at coordinate 176,881 of NW_028126315.1, read as the reverse complement.
GGTACGTGTTAGGGTTAGGGTAGGGGTTAGGGTTAGGGTACGTGTTAGGGTTAGGGTAGTTATTAAACCTATCCCACTCTCTAGATACCCTTAGCACGTAAAGGAATATTATTTGGGGGTCCAGCCATGGAGAAGAGTTTAGACACTAGGATAAGATAGGGAACACACCCATTATAAACAAATCACATTAGGATTCTCTTTTTAAGCTGTTCCTTAAAACACTAGTGCTTAGGAAATCTATTGGAGGCAGAAGCAGTCAAGGGTAGCCTAGGGTTAGGGTTAGGCTTAGGGTAAGGCTTAGGGTACGCCTTAGGGTACAGGTTCGGGGAGGGCTTCGGGTACGGCGTAGGGTATGGGTTAGGGTTAGGGTTAGGGTTAGTGTTAGGGTTAGGGCTCGGTTTAGGTTATTGTTTAGGATTAGGGTAGGTGTTAGGGTTAGGGTAGGGGTTAGGGTTAGGGTACGCTTTAGGGTTAGTATAGTTATTAAACCTATCCCACTCTCTAGATACCCCTTAGCACGTAAAGGAATATTATTTGGGGGTCCAGCCATGGAGAAGAGTTTAGACACTAGGATAAGATAAGGAACACACCCATTATAAAGAAATCACATTAGGATTCTCTTTTTAAGCTGTTCCTTAAAACACTATTGCTTAGGAAATCTACTGGAGGCAGAAGAAGTCAAGGGTAGCCTAGGGTTAGGGATAGGCTTAGGGTTAGGCTTAGGGTACGGCTTAGGGTACGGGTTCGGGGAGGGATTCGGGAACGGCGTAGGGTATGTGTTAGGGTTAGGGTTAGTGTTAGTGTTAGGGTTAGGGCTCGGTTTACGTTACGGTTTAGGATTAGGGTACGTGTTAGTGTTAGGGTAGGGGTTAGGGTTAGTATAGTTATTAAACCTATCCCACTCTCTAGATACCCTTAGCACGTAAAGGAATATTATTTGGGGGTCCAGCCAAGGATAAGAGTTTAGACACTAAGATAAGATAAGGAACACACCCATTATAAAGAAATCACTTTAGGATTCTCTTTTTAAGCTGTTCCTTAAAACAGTATTGCTTAGGAAATCTATTGGAGGCAGAAGCAGTCAAGGGTAGCCTAGGGTGAGGGTTAGGCTTAGTGTTAGGGTTAGGGTACGGCTTAGGGTATGGGTTTGGGGAGGGGTTCGGTCACGGTGTAGGGTACGGGTTAGAGTTAGGGTTAGGTTTAGTGTTAGGGTTAGGGCTCGGTTTAAGGTACGGTTTAGGATTAGGGTACATGTTAGGTTTAGGGTAGGGGTTAGGGTTAGTGTACGTGTTAGGTTTAGGGTTATTAGACCAATCCCACTCTCTAGATACCCCTTAGCACGTAAAGGAATATTATTTGGGGATCCAGACATGGAGAAGTGTTTAGACACTAGGATAAGATAAGGAACACACACATTATAAAGAAATCACATTAGGATTCTCTTTTTAAGCTGTTCCTTAAAACACTAGTGCTTAGGAAATCTATTGGAGGCAGAAGCAGTCAAGGGTAGCCTAGGGTTTGGGTTAGGCTTAGGGTTAGGCTTAGGGTACGGCTTAAGGTACGGGTTCGGGGAGGGCTTCGGGTACGGTGTAGGGTATGGTTAGGGTTAGGGTTAGGGTTAGTGTTAGTGTTAGGACTCGGTGTAGTGTATGGCTTAGGATTAGGGTACGTGTTAGTGTTAGGGTAGGGGTTAGAGTTAGGGTACGCGTTAGGGTTAGTGTAGTTATTAAACCTATCCCACTCTCTAGATACCCCTTAGCACGTAAAGGAATATTATTTGGGTGTGCAGCCATGGAGAAGAGTTTAGACACTAAGATAATATAAGGAACACACACATAATAAAGAAATCACATTAGGATTCTCTTTTTATGCTGTTCCTTAAACCACTAGTGCTTAGGAAATCTATTGGAGGCAGAAGCAGTCAAGGGTAGCCTAGGGTTAGTGTTAGGCTTAGGGTTAGCCTAAGGGTACGGCTTAGCGTACGGGTTCGAGGAGGGCTTCGGGTACGGCGTGGGGTATGGGTTAGGGTTAGGGTTTGGGTTAGTGTTAGGGTTAGGTCTCGGTTTAGGGTATGGGTTAGGATTAGGGTACGTTTTAGGGTTAGGGTAGGGGTTAGGGTTAGGGTACGCGTTAGGGTTAGGGTAGTTATTAAACCTATCCCACTCTCTAGATACCCCTTAGCACGTAAAGGAATATTATTTGGGGGTCCAGCCATGGAGAATCGTTTAGACACTATGATAAGATAAGGAACACACCCATTATAAAGAAATCACTTTAGGATTCTCTTTTTAAGCTGTTCCTTAAAACACTAGTGCTTAGGTAATCTATTGGAGCTAGAAGCATTCAAGGGTAGCCTCGTGTTAGGGTTAGGCTTAGGGTTAGGCTTAGGGTACTGCTTAGGGTACGTGTTCGGGGAGGGCTTAGGGTACGGCGTAGGGTATGGGTTAGTGTAAGGGTTAGGCTTAGTGTTAGGGTTAGGGCTCGGTTTAGGGTACGGTTTAGGATTAGGATACGTGTTAGGGTTAGGGTAGGGGTTAGGGTTAGGATACGTGTTAGTGTTAGGGTAGTTATTAAACCTATCCAACTCTCTGGATACCCCTTAGCACGTAAAGAAAATTATTTGGTGGTCCAGCCATGGAGAAGAGTTTAGACACTAGGATTAGATAAGGAACACACCCATTATAAAGAAATCACATTAGGATTCTCTTTTTAAGCTGTTCCTTAAAACACTAGTGTTTAGGAAATATATTGGAGGCAGAAGCAGTCAAGGGTAGCCTAGGGTTAGGGTTAGGCTTAGGGTTAGGCTTAGGGTACGGCTTATGGTACGGGTTTGGGGAGGGTTTCGGGTACGGCGTAGGGTATGGGTTAGGGTTAGGGTTAGGGTTAGTGTTAGGGTTAGGGCTCGGTTTAGGGTACGGGTTAGGATTAGGGTACGTGTTAGGGTTAGGGTAGGGGTTAGGGTTAGGGTACGTGTTACGGTTAGGGTAGTTATTAAACCTATCCCACTCTCTAGATACCCCTTAGCACGTAAAGGAATATTATTTGCGGGTCCAGCCATGGAGAAAAGGTTAGACACTAAGATAATATAAGGAACACACACAGTATAAAGAAATCACTTTAGGATTCTCTTTTTAAGCTGTTCCTTAAAAGAGTAGTGCTTAGGAAATCTATTGTACGCAGAAGCAGTCATGGGTAGCCTAGGGTTAGGGTTAGGCTTAGGGTTAGGCTTAGGGTATGGCTTAGGGTACGGGTTCGGGGAGGTCTTCGGGTACGGCGTAGGGTATGGGTTAGGGTTAGAGTTAGGGTTAGTGTTAGGGTTAGGGCTTGGTTTAGGATACGATTTAGGATTAGGGTACGTGTTAGGGTTAGGGTAGGGGTTAGGATTAGGATACGTGTTAGAGTTACGGTAGTTATTAAACCTATCCCACTCTCTAGATACCCCTTAGCACGTAAAGGAATATTATTTGGGGATCCAGCCATGGAGAAGAGTTTAGACACTAGGATAAGATAAGGAAAACACCCATTATAAAGAAATCACATTAGGATTCACTTTTTAAGCTGTTCCTTAAAACACTAGTGCTTAGGAAATCTATTGGAGAGAGAAGCAGTCAAGGGTAGCCTAGGGTTAGGTTTAGGCTTAGGGTTAGGCTTAGGGTACGGCTTAGGGTACGGGTTCGGGGAGGGCTTCGGGTACGGCGTAGGGTATGGGTTAGGGTTAGGGTTAGGGTTAGTGTTAGGGTTAGGGCTCGGTTTAGGTTATTGTTTAGGATTAGTGTACGTGTTAGGGTTAGGGTAGGGGTTAGGGTTAGGGTACGCGTTAGGGTTAGGGTAGTTATTAAACCTATCCCAGTCTCTAGATACCCCTTAGCACGTAAAGGAATATTATTTGGGGGTCCAGCCATGGAGAAGAGTTTAGACACTAGGATAAGATAAGGAACACACCCATTATAAAGAAATCACATTAGGATTCTCTTTTTAAGCTCTTCCTTAAAACACTAGTGATTAGGAAATCTATTGGAAGCAGAAGCAGTCAAGGGTAGCCTAGGGTTAGGGATAGGCTTAGGGTTAGGCTTAGGGTACGGCTTAGTGTACGGGTTCGGGGAGGGCTTCGGGAACGGCGTAGGGTATTGGTTAGGGTTAGGGTTAGGGTTAGTGATAGGGTTAGGGCTCGGTTTACGTTACGGTTGATGATTAGGGTACGTGTTAGTGTTAGGGTAGGGGTTAGGGTTAGGGTACGTGTTAGGGTTACGGTAGTTATTAAACCTATCCCACTATCTAGGTACCCCTTAGCACGTAAAGGAATATTATTTGGGCGTCCAGCCATGGATAAGAGTTTAGACACTAGGATAAGATAAGGAACACACCCAGTATAAAGAAATCACATTAGGATTCTCTTTTTAAGCTGTTCCTTAAAACACTATTGCTTAGGAAATCTATTGGAGGCAGAAGCAGTCAAGGGTAGCCTAGGGTGAGGGTTAGGCTTAGTGTTAGGGTTAGGGTACCGCTTAGGGTATGGGTTCGGGGAGGGGTTCGGTCACGGTGTAGGGTATGGGTTAGAGTTAGGGTTAGGGTTATGGTTAGGGTTAGGGCTCGGTTTAGTGTACGGCTTTGGATTAGGGTACGTGTTAGGGTTAGTGTAGTGGTTAGGGTTAGGGTACGCATTAGGGTTAGGGTAGTTATTAAACCTATCCCATTCTCTAGATACCCCTTAGCACGTAAAGGAATATTATTTGCGGATCCAGCCATGGAGAAGAGTTTAGACACTAGGATAAGATAAGGAACACAACCATTATAAAGAAATCACATTAGGATTCTCTTTTTAAGCTCTTCCTTAAAACACTAGTGCTTAGGAAATCTATTGGAGGCAGAAGCAGTCAAGGGTAGCCTAGGGTTAGGGTTAGGCTTAGGGTTTGGCTTAGGGTATGGCTTAGGGTACGTGTTCGGGGAGGGCTTCGGGTATTGTGTAGGGTATGGGTTAGGGTTAGGGTTAGGGTTAGTGTTAGGGTTAGGGCTCGGTTTAGGGTACGGTTTAGGTTTAGGGTACGTGTTAGGGTTAGGGTAGGGGTTAGGGTTAGGGTACGTGTTAGGGTTAGGGTAGTTATTAAACCTATCCCACTCTCTAGATACCCCTTAGCACGTAAAGGAATATTATTTGGGGGTCCAGCCATGGAGAAGAGTTTAGACACTAGGATAAGATAAGGAAAACACCCATTATAAAGAAATCACAATAGGATTCTCTTTTTAAGCTGTTCCTTAAAACACTAGTGCTTAGGAAATCTATTGGATGCAGAAGCAGTCAAGGGTAGCCTAGGGTTGGGGTTAGGCTTAGGGTTAGGCTTAGGGTACGGCTTAGGGTACGGGTTCGGGGAGGGCTTCGGGTACGGTGTAGGGTATGTGTTAGGGTTAGGGTTAGGGTTATTGTTAGTGTTAGGGCTCGGTTTAGTGTACGGCTTAGAATTAGGGTACGTGTTAGGGTTAGGTTAGTGGTTAGTGTTAGGGTACGCATTAGGGTTAGGGTAGTTATTAAACCTTTCCCACTCTCTAGATACCCATTAGCACGTAAAGGAATATTATTTGGGGGTCCAGCCATGGAGAAGAGTTTACATACTAGGCTAAGATAAGGAACACACCCTTTATAAAGAAATCACTTTAGGATTCTCTTTTTAAGCTGTTCCTTAAAACACTAGTGCTTAGGAAATCTATTGGAGGCAGAAGCAGTCAAGGGTAGCCTAGGGTTAGGGTTAGGTTTAGGGTTAGGCTTAGGGTACGGCTTTGGGTACGGGTTCGGGGAGGGCTTCGGGTACGGCGTAGGGTATGGGTTAGGGTTAGGGTTAGGGTTAGTGTTAGGGTTAGTGCTCGGTTTAGGTAACGGGTTAGGATTAGGGTACTTGTTAGGGTTAGGGTAGGGGTTAGGGTTAGGGTACGCGTTAGGGTTAGGGTTATTAAACTTATCCCACTCTCTAGATACCCCTTAGCACGTAAAGGAATATTATTTGGGGATCCAGCCATTTAGAAGAGTTTAGACACTAGGATAAGATAAGGAACACACACTTTATAAAGAAATCACATTACGATTCTCTTTTTAAGCTGTTCCTTAAAACACTAGTGCTTAGGAAATCTATTGGAGGCAGAAGCAGTCAAGGGTAGCCTAGGGTTAGGGTTAGGCTTAGGGTTAGGCTTAGGGTACGGCTTAGGGTACGGGTTCGGGGATGGTTTCGGGTACGGCGTAGGGTATGGTTTAGGGTTAGGGTTTGGGTTAGTGTTAGGTTTAGGGCTTCGTTTAGGGTACAGGTTAGTATTAGGGTACGTGTTAGGGTTAGGGTAGGGGTTAGGGTTAGGGTACGCGTTAGGTTTAGGATAGTTATTAAACCTATCCCACTCTCTAGATACCCCTTAGCACGTAAAGGAATATTATTTGGGGGTCCAGCCATGGAGAAGAGTTTCGACACTAGGATAAGATAAGGAACACACGCATTATAAAGAAATCACATTAGGATTCTCTTTTTAAGCTGTTCCTTAAAACACTAGTGCTTAGGAAATCTATTGGAGGCAGAAGCAGTCAAGGGTAGCCTAGGGTGAGGGTTAGGCTTAGTGTTAGGGTTAGGGTACGGCTTAGGGTATGGGTTTGGGGAGGGGTTCGGTCACGGTGTAGGGTACGGGTTAGAGTTAGGGTTAGGTTTAGTGTTAGGGTTAGGGCTCGGTTTAAGGTACGGTTTAGGATTAGGGTACATGTTAGGTTTAGGGTAGGGGTTAGGGTTAGTGTACGTGTTAGGTTTAGGGTTATTAGACCAATCCCACTCTCTAGATACCCCTTAGCACGTAAAGGAATATTATTTGGGGATCCAGACATGGAGAAGTGTTTAGACACTAGGATAAGATAAGGAACACACACATTATAAAGAAATCACATTAGGATTCTCTTTTTAAGCTGTTCCTTAAAACACTAGTGCTTAGGAAATCTATTGGAGGCAGAAGCAGTCAAGGGTAGCCTAGGGTTTGGGTTAGGCTTAGGGTTAGGCTTAGGGTACGGCTTAAGGTACGGGTTCGGGGAGGGCTTCGGGTACGGTGTAGGGTATGGTTAGGGTTAGGGTTAGGGTTAGTGTTAGTGTTAGGACTCGGTGTAGTGTATGGCTTAGGATTAGGGTACGTGTTAGTGTTAGGGTAGGGGTTAGAGTTAGGGTACGCGTTAGGGTTAGTGTAGTTATTAAACCTATCCCACTCTCTAGATACCCCTTAGCACGTAAAGGAATATTATTTGGGTGTGCAGCCATGGAGAAGAGTTTAGACACTAAGATAATATAAGGAACACACACATAATAAAGAAATCACATTAGGATTCTCTTTTTATGCTGTTCCTTAAACCACTAGTGCTTAGGAAATCTATTGGAGGCAGAAGCAGTCAAGGGTAGCCTAGGGTTAGTGTTAGGCTTAGGGTTAGCCTAAGGGTACGGCTTAGCGTACGGGTTCGAGGAGGGCTTCGGGTACGGCGTGGGGTATGGGTTAGGGTTAGGGTTTGGGTTAGTGTTAGGGTTAGGTCTCGGTTTAGGGTATGGGTTAGGATTAGGGTACGTTTTAGGGTTAGGGTAGGGGTTAGGGTTAGGGTACGCGTTAGGGTTAGGGTAGTTATTAAACCTATCCCACTCTCTAGATACCCCTTAGCACGTAAAGGAATATTATTTGGGGGTCCAGCCATGGAGAATCGTTTAGACACTATGATAAGATAAGGAACACACCCATTATAAAGAAATCACTTTAGGATTCTCTTTTTAAGCTGTTCCTTAAAACACTAGTGCTTAGGTAATCTATTGGAGCTAGAAGCATTCAAGGGTAGCCTCGTGTTAGGGTTAGGCTTAGGGTTAGGCTTAGGGTACTGCTTAGGGTACGTGTTCGGGGAGGGCTTAGGGTACGGCGTAGGGTATGGGTTAGTGTAAGGGTTAGGCTTAGTGTTAGGGTTAGGGCTCGGTTTAGGGTACGGTTTAGGATTAGGATACGTGTTAGGGTTAGGGTAGGGGTTAGGGTTAGGATACGTGTTAGTGTTAGGGTAGTTATTAAACCTATCCAACTCTCTGGATACCCCTTAGCACGTAAAGAAAATTATTTGGTGGTCCAGCCATGGAGAAGAGTTTAGACACTAGGATTAGATAAGGAACACACCCATTATAAAGAAATCACATTAGGATTCTCTTTTTAAGCTGTTCCTTAAAACACTAGTGTTTAGGAAATATATTGGAGGCAGAAGCAGTCAAGGGTAGCCTAGGGTTAGGGTTAGGCTTAGGGTTAGGCTTAGGGTACGGCTTATGGTACGGGTTTGGGGAGGGTTTCGGGTACGGCGTAGGGTATGGGTTAGGGTTAGGGTTAGGGTTAGTGTTAGGGTTAGGGCTCGGTTTAGGGTACGGGTTAGGATTAGGGTACGTGTTAGGGTTAGGGTAGGGGTTAGGGTTAGGGTACGTGTTACGGTTAGGGTAGTTATTAAACCTATCCCACTCTCTAGATACCCCTTAGCACGTAAAGGAATATTATTTGCGGGTCCAGCCATGGAGAAAAGGTTAGACACTAAGATAATATAAGGAACACACACAGTATAAAGAAATCACTTTAGGATTCTCTTTTTAAGCTGTTCCTTAAAAGAGTAGTGCTTAGGAAATCTATTGTACGCAGAAGCAGTCATGGGTAGCCTAGGGTTAGGGTTAGGCTTAGGGTTAGGCTTAGGGTATGGCTTAGGGTACGGGTTCGGGGAGGTCTTCGGGTACGGCGTAGGGTATGGGTTAGGGTTAGAGTTAGGGTTAGTGTTAGGGTTAGGGCTTGGTTTAGGATACGATTTAGGATTAGGGTACGTGTTAGGGTTAGGGTAGGGGTTAGGATTAGGATACGTGTTAGAGTTACGGTAGTTATTAAACCTATCCCACTCTCTAGATACCCCTTAGCACGTAAAGGAATATTATTTGGGGATCCAGCCATGGAGAAGAGTTTAGACACTAGGATAAGATAAGGAAAACACCCATTATAAAGAAATCACATTAGGATTCACTTTTTAAGCTGTTCCTTAAAACACTAGTGCTTAGGAAATCTATTGGAGAGAGAAGCAGTCAAGGGTAGCCTAGGGTTAGGTTTAGGCTTAGGGTTAGGCTTAGGGTACGGCTTAGGGTACGGGTTCGGGGAGGGCTTCGGGTACGGCGTAGGGTATGGGTTAGGGTTAGGGTTAGGGTTAGTGTTAGGGTTAGGGCTCGGTTTAGGTTATTGTTTAGGATTAGTGTACGTGTTAGGGTTAGGGTAGGGGTTAGGGTTAGGGTACGCGTTAGGGTTAGGGTAGTTATTAAACCTATCCCAGTCTCTAGATACCCCTTAGCACGTAAAGGAATATTATTTGGGGGTCCAGCCATGGAGAAGAGTTTAGACACTAGGATAAGATAAGGAACACACCCATTATAAAGAAATCACATTAGGATTCTCTTTTTAAGCTCTTCCTTAAAACACTAGTGATTAGGAAATCTATTGGAAGCAGAAGCAGTCAAGGGTAGCCTAGGGTTAGGGATAGGCTTAGGGTTAGGCTTAGGGTACGGCTTAGTGTACGGGTTCGGGGAGGGCTTCGGGAACGGCGTAGGGTATTGGTTAGGGTTAGGGTTAGGGTTAGTGATAGGGTTAGGGCTCGGTTTACGTTACGGTTGATGATTAGGGTACGTGTTAGTGTTAGGGTAGGGGTTAGGGTTAGGGTACGTGTTAGGGTTACGGTAGTTATTAAACCTATCCCACTATCTAGGTACCCCTTAGCACGTAAAGGAATATTATTTGGGCGTCCAGCCATGGATAAGAGTTTAGACACTAGGATAAGATAAGGAACACACCCAGTATAAAGAAATCACATTAGGATTCTCTTTTTAAGCTGTTCCTTAAAACACTATTGCTTAGGAAATCTATTGGAGGCAGAAGCAGTCAAGGGTAGCCTAGGGTGAGGGTTAGGCTTAGTGTTAGGGTTAGGGTACCGCTTAGGGTATGGGTTCGGGGAGGGGTTCGGTCACGGTGTAGGGTATGGGTTAGAGTTAGGGTTAGGGTTATGGTTAGGGTTAGGGCTCGGTTTAGTGTACGGCTTTGGATTAGGGTACGTGTTAGGGTTAGTGTAGTGGTTAGGGTTAGGGTACGCATTAGGGTTAGGGTAGTTATTAAACCTATCCCATTCTCTAGATACCCCTTAGCACGTAAAGGAATATTATTTGCGGATCCAGCCATGGAGAAGAGTTTAGACACTAGGATAAGATAAGGAACACAACCATTATAAAGAAATCACATTAGGATTCTCTTTTTAAGCTCTTCCTTAAAACACTAGTGCTTAGGAAATCTATTGGAGGCAGAAGCAGTCAAGGGTAGCCTAGGGTTAGGGTTAGGCTTAGGGTTTGGCTTAGGGTATGGCTTAGGGTACGTGTTCGGGGAGGGCTTCGGGTATTGTGTAGGGTATGGGTTAGGGTTAGGGTTAGGGTTAGTGTTAGGGTTAGGGCTCGGTTTAGGGTACGGTTTAGGTTTAGGGTACGTGTTAGGGTTAGGGTAGGGGTTAGGGTTAGGGTACGTGTTAGGGTTAGGGTAGTTATTAAACCTATCCCACTCTCTAGATACCCCTTAGCACGTAAAGGAATATTATTTGGGGGTCCAGCCATGGAGAAGAGTTTAGACACTAGGATAAGATAAGGAAAACACCCATTATAAAGAAATCACAATAGGATTCTCTTTTTAAGCTGTTCCTTAAAACACTAGTGCTTAGGAAATCTATTGGATGCAGAAGCAGTCAAGGGTAGCCTAGGGTTGGGGTTAGGCTTAGGGTTAGGCTTAGGGTACGGCTTAGGGTACGGGTTCGGGGAGGGCTTCGGGTACGGTGTAGGGTATGTGTTAGGGTTAGGGTTAGGGTTATTGTTAGTGTTAGGGCTCGGTTTAGTGTACGGCTTAGAATTAGGGTACGTGTTAGGGTTAGGTTAGTGGTTAGTGTTAGGGTACGCATTAGGGTTAGGGTAGTTATTAAACCTTTCCCACTCTCTAGATACCCATTAGCACGTAAAGGAATATTATTTGGGGGTCCAGCCATGGAGAAGAGTTTACATACTAGGCTAAGATAAGGAACACACCCTTTATAAAGAAATCACTTTAGGATTCTCTTTTTAAGCTGTTCCTTAAAACACTAGTGCTTAGGAAATCTATTGGAGGCAGAAGCAGTCAAGGGTAGCCTAGGGTTAGGGTTAGGTTTAGGGTTAGGCTTAGGGTACGGCTTTGGGTACGGGTTCGGGGAGGGCTTCGGGTACGGCGTAGGGTATGGGTTAGGGTTAGGGTTAGGGTTAGTGTTAGGGTTAGTGCTCGGTTTAGGTAACGGGTTAGGATTAGGGTACTTGTTAGGGTTAGGGTAGGGGTTAGGGTTAGGGTACGCGTTAGGGTTAGGGTTATTAAACTTATCCCACTCTCTAGATACCCCTTAGCACGTAAAGGAATATTATTTGGGGATCCAGCCATTTAGAAGAGTTTAGACACTAGGATAAGATAAGGAACACACACTTTATAAAGAAATCACATTACGATTCTCTTTTTAAGCTGTTCCTTAAAACACTAGTGCTTAGGAAATCTATTGGAGGCAGAAGCAGTCAAGGGTAGCCTAGGGTTAGGGTTAGGCTTAGGGTTAGGCTTAGGGTACGGCTTAGGGTACGGGTTCGGGGATGGTTTCGGGTACGGCGTAGGGTATGGTTTAGGGTTAGGGTTTGGGTTAGTGTTAGGTTTAGGGCTTCGTTTAGGGTACAGGTTAGTATTAGGGTACGTGTTAGGGTTAGGGTAGGGGTTAGGGTTAGGGTACGCGTTAGGTTTAGGATAGTTATTAAACCTATCCCACTCTCTAGATACCCCTTAGCACGTAAAGGAATATTATTTGGGGGTCCAGCCATGGAGAAGAGTTTCGACACTAGGATAAGATAAGGAACACACGCATTATAAAGAAATCACATTAGGATTCTCTTTTTAAGCTGTTCCTTAAAACACTAGTGCTTAGGAAATCTATTGGAGGCAGAAGCAGTCAAGGGTAGCCTAGGGTGAGGGTTAGGCTTAGTGTTAGGGTTAGGGTACGGCTTAGGGTATGGGTTCGGGGAGGGGTTCAGTCACGGTGTAGGGTATGGGTTAGAGTTAGGGTTAGGGTTAGTGTTAGGGTTAGGGCTCGGTTTAGTGTACGGCTTAGGATTAGGGTACGTGTTAGGGTTAGGGTAGGGGTTAGGGTTAGGGTACGTGTTAGGGTTAGGGTAGTTATTAAACCTATCCCACTCTCTAGATACCCTTAGCACGTAAAGGAATATTATTTGGGGATCCAGCCATTTAGAAGAGTTTAGACACTAGGATAAGATAAGGAACACACAGTTTATAAAGAAATCACATTACGATTCTCTTTTTAAGCTGTTCCTTAAAACACTAGTGCTTAGGAAATCTATTGGAGGCAGAAGCAGTCAAGGGTAGCCTAGGGTTAGGGTTAGGTTTAGGGTTAGGCTTAGGGTACGGCTTTGGGTACGGGTTCGGGGAGGGCTTCGGTTACGGCGTAGGGTATGGGTTAGGGTTAGGGTTAGGGTTAGTGTTAGGGTTAGTGCTCGGTTTAGGTAACGGGTTAGGATTAGGGTACTTGTTAGGGTTAGGGTAGGGGTTAGGGTTAGGGTACGCGTTAGGTTTAGGGTTATTAAACCTATCCCACTCTCTAGATACCCCTTAGCACGTAAAGGAATATTATTTGGGGATCCAGCCATGTAGAAGAGTTTAGACACTAGGATAAGATAAGGAACACACACTTTATAAAGAAATCACATTACGATTCTCTTTTTAAGCTGTTCCTTAAAACACTAGTGCTTAGGAAATCTATTGGAGGCAGAAGCAGTCAAGGGTAGCCTAGTGTTAGGGTTAGGCTTAGGGTTAGGCTTAGGGTACGGCTTAGGGTACGGGTTCGGGGATGGTTTCGGGTACGGCGTAGGGTATGGTTTAGGGTTAGGGTTTGGGTTAGTGTTAGGGTTAGGGCTCCGTTTAGGGTACAGGTTAATATTAGGGTACGTGTTAGGGTTAGGGTAGGGGTTAGGGTTAGGGTACGCGTTAGGTTTAGGATAGTTATTAAACCTATCCCACTCTCTAGATACCCCTTAGCACGTAAAGGAATATTATTTGGGGGTCCAGCCATGGAGAAGAGTTTCGACACTAGGATAAGATAAGGAACACACGCATTATAAAGAAATCACATTAGGATTCTCTTTTTAAGCTGTTCCTTAAAACACTAGTGCTTAGGAAATCTATTGGAGGCAGAAGCAGTCAAGGGTAGCCTAGGGTTAGGGTTAGGCTTAGGGTTAGGCTTAGGGTACGGCTTAGGGTACGTGTTCGGGGAGGGCTTCGGGTACGGCGTAGGGTATGGGTTAGGGTTAGGGTTAGGGTTAGTGTTAGGGTTAGGGCTCGGTTTAGGGTACGGTTTAGGATTAGGGTACGTGTTAGGGTTAGGGTAGGGGTTAGCGTTAGGGTACGCGTTAGGGTTAGGGTAGTTATTAAACCTATCCCACTCCCTAGTTACCCCTTAGCACGTAAAGGAATATTATTTAGGGGTCCAGCCATGGAGAAGAGTTTAGACACTAGGATAAGATAAGGAACACACCCATTATAAAGAAATCACATTAGGATTCTCTTCTTAAGCTGTTCTTTAAAACACTAGTGCTTAGGAAATCTATTGGAGGCAGAAGCAGTCAAGGGTAGCCTAGGGTTAGGGTTAGGCTTAGGGTTAGGCTTAGGGTACGGCTTAGGGTACGGGTTCGTGGAGGGCTTCGGGTACGGCGTAGGGTATTGTTTAGGGTTAGGGTTAGGGTTAGTGTTAGGGTTAGGGCTCGGTTTAGGGTACGGGTTAGGATTAGGGTACGTGTTAGGGTTAGGGTAGGGGTTAGGGTTAGGGTACGCGTTTCGGTTAGGGTAGTTATTAAACCTATCCCACTCTCTAGATACCCCTTAGCACGTAAAGGAATATTATTTGGGGGTCCAGCCATGGAGAAGAGTTTAGACACTAAGATAATATAAGGAACACACACATTATAAAGAAATCACATTAGGATTCTCTTTTTAAGCTGTTCCTTAAAACACTAGTGCTTAGGAAATCTATTGGAGGCAGAAGCAGTCAAGGGTAGCCTAGGGTTAGGGTTAGGCTTAGGGGTAGGCTTAGGGTACGGCTTAGGGTACGGGTTCGGGGAGGGCTTCGGGTACGGCGTAGGGTATGGGTTAGGGTTAGGGTTAGGGTTAGTGTTAGGGTTAGGGCTCGGTTTAGGGTACGGGTTAGGATTAGGGTACGTGTTAGGGTTAGGGTAGGGGTTAGGATTAGTGTACGCGTTAGGGTTAGGGTAGTGATTAAACCTATCCCACTCTCTAGATACCCCTTAGCACATAAAGTAATATTATTTGGGGGTCCAGCCATGGAGAAGAGTTTAGACACTAGGATTAGATAAGGAACACACCCATTATAAAGAAATCACATTAGGATTCTCTTTTTAAGCTGTTCCTTAAAACACTAGTGCTTAGGAAATCTATTGGAGGCAGAAGCAGTCAAGGGTAGCCTAGGGTTAGGGTTAGGCTTAGGGTTAGGCTTAGGGTACGGTTTAGGGTACGGGTTTGGGGAGGGCTTCGGGTACGGCGTAGGGTATGGGTTAGATTTAGGGTTAGGGTTAGTGTTAGGGTTAGGGCTCGGTTTAGGGTACGGGTTAGGATTAGGGTACGTGTTAGGGTTAGGGTAGGGGTTAGCGTTAGGGTACGCGTTAGGGTTAGGGTAGTTATTAAACCTATCCCACTCTCTAGTTACCCCTTAGCAAGTAAAGGAATATTATTTGGGGGTCCAGCCATGGAGAAGACTTTAGACACTAGGATAAGATAAGGAACACACCCATTATAAAGAAATCACATTAGGATTCTCTTCTTAAGCTGTTCTTTAAAAAACTAGTGCTTAGGAAATCTATTGGAGGCAGAAGCAGTCAAGGGTAGCCTAGGGTTAGGGTTAGGCTTAGGGTACGGCTTAGGGTACGGGTTCGGGGAGGGCTTCGGGTACGGCGTAGGGTATGGTTTAGGGTTAGGGTTAGGGTTAGTGTTAGGGTTAGGGCTCGGTTTAGGGTACGGGTTAGGATTAGGGTACGTGTTAGGGTTAGGGTAGGGGTTAGGGTTAGGGTACGCGTTTCGGTTAGGGTAGTTATTAAACCTATCCCACTCTCTAGATACCCCTTAGCACGTAAAGGAATATTATTTGGGGGTCCAGCCATGGAGAAGAGTTTAGACACTAAGATAATATAAGGAACACACACATTATAAAGAAATCACATTAGGATTCTCTTTTTAAGCTGTTCCTTAAAACACTAGTGCTTAGGAAATCTATTGGAGGCAGAAGCAGTCAAGGGTAGCCTAGGGTTAGGGTTAGGCTTAGGGTTAGGCTTAGGGTACGGCTTAGGGTACGGGTTCGGGGAGGGCTTCGGGTACGGTGTAGGGTATGGGTTAGGATTAGGGTTAGGGTTAGTGTTAGGGTTAGGGCTCGGTTTAGGGTATGGGTTAGGATCAGGGTACGTGTTAGGGTTAGGGTAGGGGTTAGGTTTAGGGTACGCGTTAGGGTTAGGGTAGTGATTAAACCTATCCCACTCTCTAGATACCCCTTAGCACATAAAGGAATATTATTTGGGGGTCCAGCCATGGAGAAGAGTTTAGACACTAGGAGTAGATAAGGAACACAACCATTATAAAGAAATCACATTAGGATTCTCTTTTTAAGCTGTTCCTTTAAACACTAGTGCTTAGGAAATCTATTGGAGGCAGAAGCAGTCAAGGGTAGCCTAGGGTTAGGGTTAGGCTTAGGGTACGGCGTAGGGTACGGGTTCGGGGAGGGCTTCGGGTACGGCGTAGGGTATGGGTTAGGGTTAGGGTTAGAGTTAGTGTTAGGGTTAGGGCTCGGTTTAGGGTACGGGTTAGGATTAGGGTACGTGTTAGGGTTAGGGTAGGGGTTAGCGTTAGGGTACGCGTTAGGGTTAGGGTAGTTATTAAACCTATCCCACTCTCTAGTTACCCCTTAGCACGTAAAGGAATATTATTTGGGGGTCCAGCCATGGAGAAGAGTTTAGACACTAGGATAAGATAAGGAACACACCCATTATAAAGAAATCACATTAGGATTCTCTTTTTAAGCTGTTCCTTAAAACACTAGTGCTTAGGAAATCTATTGGAGGCAGAAGCAGTCAAGGGTAGCTTAGGGTTAGGGTTAGGCTTAGGGTTAGGCTTAGGGTACGGCTTAGGGTACGGGTTCGGGGAGGGCTTCGGGTACGGCGTAGGGTATGGGTTAGGGTTAGGGTTAGGGTTAGTGTTAGGGTTAGGGCTCTGTTTAGGGTACGGGTTAGGATTAGGGTACGTGTTAGGGTTAGGGTAGGGGTTAGGGTTAGGGTACGCGTTAAGGTTAGGGTAGTTATTAAACCTATCCCACTCTCTAGATACCCCTTAGCACGTAAAGGAATATTATTTGGGGGTCCAGCCATGGAGAAGAGTTTAGACACTAGGATAAGACAAGGAACACACACATTATAAAGAAATCACATTAGGATTCTCTTTTTAAGCTGTTCCTTAAAACACTAGTGCTTAGGAAATCTATTGGAGGCAGAAGCAGTCAAGGGTAGCCTAGGGTTAGGGTTAGGCTTAGGGTTAGGCTTAGGGTACGGCTTAGGGTACGGGTTCGGGTAGGGCTTCGGGTACGGCGTAGGGTATGGGTTAGGGTTAGGGTTAGGGTTAGTGTTAGGGTTAGGGCTCGGTTTAGGGTACGGGTTAGTATTAGGGTATGTGTTAGGGTTAGGTTAGGGGTTAGGGTTAGGGTACTCGTTAGGGTTAGGGTAGTGATTAAACCTATCCCACTCTCTAGATACCCCTTAGCACATAAAGGAATATTATTTGGGGGTCCAGCCATGGAGAAGAGTTTAGACACTAGGATTAGATAAGGAACACACCCATTATAAAGAAATCACATTAGGATTCTCTTTTTAAGCTGTTCCTTAAAACACTAGTGCTTAGGAAATCTATTGGAGGCAGAAGCAGTCAAGGGTAGCTTAGGGTTAGGGTTAGGCTTAGGGTACGGCTTAGGGTACGGGTTCGGGGAGGGCTTCGGGTACGGCGTAGGGTATGGGTTAGGGTTAGGGTTAGGGTTAGTGTTAGGGTTAGGGCTCGGTTTAGGGTTCGGGTTAGGATTAGGGTACGTGTTAGGGTTAGGGTAGGGGTTAGCGATAGGGTACGCGTTAGGGTTAGGGTAGTTATTAAACCTATCCCACTCTCTAGTTATCCCTTAGCACGTAAAGGAATATTATTTGGGGGTCCAGCCATGGAGAAGAGTTTAGACACTAGGATAAGATAAGGAACACACCCATTATAAAGAAATCACATTAGGATTCTCTTTTTAAGCTGTTCCTTAAAACACTAGTGCTTAGGAAATCTATTGGAGGCAGAAGCAGTCAAGGGTAGCCTAGGGTTAGGGTTAGGCTTAGGGTTAGGCTTAGGGTACGGCTTAGGGTACGGGTTCGGGGAGGGCTTCGGGTACGGCGTAGGGTATGGGTTAGGGTTAGGGTTAGGGTTAGTGTTAGGGTTAGGGCTCGGTTTAGGATACTGGTTAGGATTAGGGTACGTGTTAGGGTTAGGGTAGGGGTTAGGGTTAGGGTACGCGTTAGGGTTAGGGTAGTTATTAAACCTATCCCACTCTCTAGATACCCCTTAGCACATAAAGGAATATTATTTGTGGGTCCAGCCATGGAGAAGAGTTTAGACACTAGGATAAGATAAGGAACACACCCATTATAAAGAATTCACATTAGAATTCTCTTTTTAAGCTGTTCCTTAAAAAACTAGTGTTTAGGAAATATATTGGAGGCAGAAGCAGTCAAGGGTAGCCTAGGGTTAGGGTTAGGCTTAGGGTTAGGCTTAGGGTACGGCTTATGGTACGGGTTCGGGGAGGGTTTCGGGTACGGCGTAGGGTATGGGTTAGGGTTAGGTTTAGGGTTAGTGTTAGGGTTAGGGCTCGCTTTAGGGTACGGGTTAGGATTAGGGTACGTGTTAGGGTTAGGGTAGGGGTTAGGGTTAGGGTACGGGTTAGGGTTAGGGTACGTGTTACGGTTAGGGTAGTTATTAAACCTATCCCACTCTCTAGATACCCCTTAGCACGTAAAGGAATATTATTTGGGGGTCCAGCCATGGAGAAAAGGTTAGACATTAAGATAATATAAGGAACACACACAGTATAAAGAAATCACTTTAGGATTCTCTTTTTAAGCTGTTCCTTAAAACAGTAGTGCTTAGGAAATCTATTGTACGCAGAAGCAGTCATGGGTAGCCTAGGGTTAGGGTTAGGCTTAGGGTTAGGCTTAGGGTATGGCTTAGGGTACGGGTTCGGGGTGGTCTTCGGGTATGGCGTAGGGTATGGGTTAGGGTTAGAGTTAGGGTTAGTGTTAGGGTTAGGGCTTGGTTTAGGATACGATTTAGGATTAGGGTACGTGTTAGGGTTAGGTTAGGGGTTAGGGTTAGGATACGTGTTAGAGTTACGGTAGTTATTAAACCTATCCCACTCTCTAGATACCCCTTAGCACGTAAAGGAATATTATTTGGGGGTCCAGCCATGGAGAAGAGTTTAGACACTAGGATAAGATAAGGAAAACACCCATTATAAAGAAATCACATTAGGATTCTCTTTTTAAGCTGTTCCTTAAAACACTAGTGCTTAGGAAATCTATTGGAGGCAGAAGCAGTCAAGGGTAGCCTAGGGTTAGGGTTAGGTTTAGTGTTAGGCTTAGGGTACGGCTTAGGGTACGGGTTCGCGGAGGGCTTCGGGTACGGCGTAGGGTATGGGTTAGGGTTAGGGTTAGGGTTAGTGTTAGGGTTAGGGCCCGGTTTAGGGTATTTGTTAGGATTAGGGTACGTGTTAGGGTTGGGGTAGGGGTTAGGGTTAGGGTACGCGTTAGGGTTAGGGTAGTTATTAAACCTATCCCACTCTGTAGATACCCCTTAGCACGTAAAGGAATATTATTTGGGGGTCCAGCCATGGAGAAGAGTTTAGACACTAGGATAAGATAAGGAACACACCCATTATAAAGAAATCACATTAGGATTCTCTTTTTAAGCTGTTCCTTAAAACACTAATGCTTAGGAAATCTATTGGAGGCAGAAGCAGTCAAGGGTAGCCTAGGGTGAGGGTTAGGCTTAGTGTTAGGGTTAGGGTATGGCTTAGGGTATGGGTTCGGGGAGGGGTTCGGTCACGGTGTAGGGTATGGGTTAGAGTTAGGGTTAGTGTTAGTGTTAGGGTTAGGGCACGGTTTAGGGTACGGGTTAGGATTAGGGTATGTGTTAGGGTTAGGGTAGGGGTTAGGGTTAGGGTACGCATTAGGGTTAGGGTAGTTATTAAACCTGTCCCACTCTCCAGATACACCTTAACACGTAAAGGAATATTATTTGGGAGTCCACCCATGGAGAAGAGTTTAGACACTAAGATAATATAAGGAACACACCCATTATAAAGAAATCACATTAGGATTCTCTTTTTAAGCTGTTCCTTAAAACACTAGTGCTTAGGAAATCTATTGGAGGCAGAAGCAGTCAAGGGTAGCCTAGGGTTAGCGATAGGCTTAGGGTTAGGCTTAGGGTACGGCTTAGGGTACGGGTTCGGGGAGGGATTCGGGAACGGCGTAGGGTATGTGTTAGGGTTAGGGTTAGGGTTAGTGTTAGGGTTAGGGCTCGGTTTACGTTACGGTTTAGGATTAGGGTACGTGTTAGTGTTAGGGTAGGGGTTAGGGTTAGGGTACGTGTTAGGGTTACGGTAGTTATTAAACCTATCCCACTCTCTAGATACCCCTTAGCACGTAAAGGAATATTATTTGGGGGTCCAGCCATGGATAAGAGTTTAGACACTAGGATAAGATACGGAACACACCCATTATAAAGAAATCACATTAGGATTCTCTTTTTAAGCTGTTCCTTAAAACACTATTGCTTAGGAAATCTATTGGAGGCAGAAGCTGTCAAGGGTAGCCTAGGGTGAGGGTTAGGCTTAGTGTTAGGGTTAGGGTACGGCTTAGGGTATGGGTTCGGGGAGGGGATCGGTCACAGTGTAGGGTATGGGTTAGAGTTAGGGTTAAGGTTAGTGTTAGGGTTAGGGCTCGGTTTAGTGTATGGCTTAGGATTAGGGTACGTGTTAGGGTTAGGGTAGTGGTTAGGGTTAGGGTACGCATTAGGGTTAGGGTAGTTATTAAACCTATCCCACTCTCTAGATACCCCTTAACACGTAAAGGAATATTATTTGGGGGTCCAGCCATGGAGAAGAGTTTACACAGTAAGATAATATAAGGAACACACACATTATAAAGAAATCACATTAGGATTCTCTTTTTAAGCTGTTCCTTAAAGCACTAGTGCTTAGGAAATCTATTGGAGGCAGAAGCAGTCAAGGGTAGCCTAGGGTTAGGGTTAGGCTTAGGGTTAGGCTTAGGGTATGGCTTAGGGTACGGGTTCGGGGAGGTCTTCGGGTACGGCGTAGGGTATGGGTTAGGGTTAGGTTTAGGGTTAGTGTTAGGGTTAGGGCTCGGTTTAGGGTACGGTTTAGGATTACGGTACGTGTTAGGGTTAGGGTAGGGGTTAGGGTTAGGATACGTGTTAGAGTTACGGTAGTTATTAAAACTATCCCACTCTCTAGATACCCCTTAGCACGTAAAGGAATATTATTTGGGGATCCAGCCATGGAGAAGAGTTTAGACACTAGGATAAGATAAGGAACACAACCATTATAAAGAAATCACATTAGGTTTCACTTTTTAAGCTGTTCCTTAAAACACTAGGGCTTAGGAAATCTATTGGAGAGAGAAGCAGTCAAGTGTAGCCTAGGGTTAGGGTTAGGCTTAGGGTTAGGGTTAGGGTACGGCTTAGGGTACGGGTTCGGGGAGGGGTTCGGGCACGGCGTAGGGTATGGGTTAGGGTTAGGATTAGGGTTAGTGTTAGGCTTAGGGCTCGGTTTAGGGTACGGTTTAGGATTAGGGTACGTGTTAGGGTTAGGGTAGGGGTTAGGGTTAGGGTACGTGTTAGGGTTAGGGTAGTTATTAAACCTATCCCACTCTCTAGATACCCTTAGCACGTAAAGGAATATTATTTGGGGGTCCAGCCATGGAGAAGAGTTTAGACACTAGGATAAGATAGGGAACACACCCATTATAAACAAATCACATTAGGATTCTCTTTTTAAGCTGTTCCTTAAAACACTAGTGCTTAGGAAATCTATTGGAGGCAGAAGCAGTCAAGGGTAGCCTAGGGTTAGGGTTAGGCTTAGGGTAAGGCTTAGGGTACGCCTTAGGGTACAGGTTCGGGGAGGGCTTCGGGTACGGCGTAGGGTATGGGTTAGGGTTAGGGTTAGGGTTAGTGTTAGGGTTAGGGCTCGGTTTAGGTTATTGTTTAGGATTAGGGTAGGTGTTAGGGTTAGGGTAGGGGTTAGGGTTAGGGTACGCTTTAGGGTTAGTATAGTTATTAAACCTATCCCACTCTCTAGATACCCCTTAGCACGTAAAGGAATATTATTTGGGGGTCCAGCCATGGAGAAGAGTTTAGACACTAGGATAAGATAAGGAACACACCCATTATAAAGAAATCACATTAGGATTCTCTTTTTAAGCTGTTCCTTAAAACACTATTGCTTAGGAAATCTACTGGAGGCAGAAGAAGTCAAGGGTAGCCTAGGGTTAGGGATAGTCTTAGGGTTAGGCTTAGGGTACGGCTTAGGGTACGGGTTCGGGGAGGGATTCGGGAACGGCGTAGGGTATGTGTTAGGGTTAGGGTTAGTGTTAGTGTTAGGGTTAGGGCTCGGTTTACGTTACGGTTTAGGATTAGGGTACGTGTTAGTGTTAGGGTAGGGGTTAGGGTTAGTATAGTTATTAAACCTATCCCACTCTCTAGATACCCTTAGCACGTAAAGGAATATTATTTGGGGGTCCAGCCAAGGATAAGAGTTTAGACACTAAGATAAGATAAGGAACACACCCATTATAAAGAAATCACTTTAGGATTCTCTTTTTAAGCTGTTCCTTAAAACAGTATTGCTTAGGAAATCTATTGGAGGCAGAAGCAGTCAAGGGTAGCCTAGGGTGAGGGTTAGGCTTAGTGTTAGGGTTAGGGTACGGCTTAGGGTATGGGTTTGGGGAGGGGTTCGGTCACGGTGTAGGGTACGGGTTAGAGTTAGGGTTAGGTTTAGTGTTAGGGTTAGGGCTCGGTTTAAGGTACGGTTTAGGATTAGGGTATATGTTAGGTTTAGGGTAGGGGTTAGGGTTAGTGTACGTGTTAGGTTTAGGGTTATTAGACCAATCCCACTCTCTAGATACCCCTTAGCACGTAAAGGAATATTATTTGGGGATCCAGACATGGAGAAGTGTTTAGACACTAGGATAAGATAAGGAACACACACATTATAAAGAAATCACATTAGGATTCTCTTTTTAAGCTGTTCCTTAAAACACTAGTGCTTAGGAAATCTATTGGAGGCAGAAGCAGTCAAGGGTAGCCTAGGGTTTGGGTTAGGCTTAGGGTTAGGCTTAGGGTACGGCTTAGGGTACGGGTTCGGGGAGGGCTTCGGGTACGGTGTAGGGTATGGTTAGGGTTAGGGTTAGGGTTAGTGTTAGTGTTAGGACTCGGTGTAGTGTATGGCTTAGGATTAGGGTACGTGTTAGTGTTAGGGTAGGGGTTAGAGTTAGGGTACGCGTTAGGGTTAGTGTAGTTATTAAACCTATCCCACTCTCTAGATACCCCTTAGCACGTAAAGGAATATTATTTGGGGGTCCAGCCATGGAGAATCGTTTAGACACTATGATAAGATAAGGAACACACCCATTATAAAGAAATCACTTTAGGATTCTCTTTTTAAGCTGTTCCTTAAAACACTAGTGCTTAGGTAATCTATTGGAGCTAGAAGCATTCAAGGGTAGCCTCGTGTTAGGGTTAGGATTAGGGTTAGGCTTAGGGTACTGCTTAGGGTACGTGTTCGGGGAGGGCTTAGGGTACGGCGTAGGGTATGGGTTAGTGTAAGGGTTAGGCTTAGTGTTAGGGTTAGGGCTCGGTTTAGGGTACGGTTTAGGATTAGGATACGTGTTAGGGTTAGGGTAGGGGTTAGGGTTAGGATACGTGTTAGTGTTAGGGTAGTTATTAAACCTATCCAACTCTCTGGATACCCCTTAGCACGTAAAGAAAATTATTTGGTGGTCCAGCCATGGAGAAGAGTTTAGACACTAGGATTAGATAAGGAACACACCCATTATAAAGAAATCACATTAGGATTCTCTTTTTAAGCTGTTCCTTAAAACACTAGTGTTTAGGAAATATATTGGAGGCAGAAGCAGTCAAGGGTAGCCTAGGGTTAGGGTTAGGCTTAGGGTTAGGCTTAGGGTACGGCTTATGGTACGGGTTTGGGGAGGGTTTCGGGTACGGCGTAGGGTATGGGTTAGGGTTAGGGTTAGGGTTAGTGTTAGGGTTAGGGCTCGGTTTAGGGTACGGGTTAGGATTAGGGTACGTGTTAGGGTTAGGGTAGGGGTTAGGGTTAGGGTACGTGTTACGGTTAGGGTAGTTATTAAACCTATCCCACTCTCTAGATACCCCTTAGCACGTAAAGGAATATTATTTGCGGGTCCAGCCATGGAGAAAAGGTTAGACACTAAGATAATATAAGGAACACACACAGTATAAAGAAATCACTTTAGGATTCTCTTTTTAAGCTGTTCCTTAAAAGAGTAGTGCTTAGGAAATCTATTGTACGCAGAAGCAGTCATGGGTAGCCTAGGGTTAGGGTTAGGCTTAGGGTTAGGCTTAGGGCATGGCTTAGGGTACGGGTTCGGGGAGGTCTTCGGGTACGGCGTAGGGTATGGGTTAGGGTTAGAGTTAGGGTTAGTGTTAGGGTTAGGGCTTGGTTTAGGATACGATTTAGGATTAGGGTACGTGTTAGGGTTAGGGTAGGGGTTAGGATTAGGATACGTGTTAGAGTTACGGTAGTTATTAAACCTATCCCACTCTCTAGATACCCCTTAGCACGTAAAGGAATATTATTTGGGGATCCAGCCATGGAGAAGAGTTTAGACACTAGGATAAGATAAGGAAAACACCCATTATAAAGAAATCACATTAGGATTCACTTTTTAAGCTGTTCCTTAAAACACTAGTGCTTAGGAAATCTATTGGAGAGAGAAGCAGTCAAGGGTAGCCTAGGGTTAGGTTTAGGCTTAGGGTTAGGCTTAGGGTACGGCTTAGGGTACGGGTTCGGGGAGGGCTTCGGGTACGGCGTAGGGTATGGGTTAGGGTTAGGGTTAGGGTTAGTGTTAGGGTTAGGGCTCGGTTTAGGTTATTGTTTAGGATTAGTGTACGTGTTAGGGTTAGGGTAGGGGTTAGGGTTAGGGTACGCGTTAGGGTTAGGGTAGTTATTAAACCTATCCCAGTCTCTAGATACCCCTTAGCACGTAAAGGAATATTATTTGGGGGTCCAGCCATGGAGAAGAGTTTAGACACTAGGATAAGATAAGGAACACACCCATTATAAAGAAATCACATTAGGATTCTCTTTTTAAGCTCTTCCTTAAAACACTAGTGATTAGGAAATCTATTGGAAGCAGAAGCAGTCAAGGGTAGCCTAGGGTTAGGGATAGGCTTAGGGTTAGGCTTAGGGTACGGCTTAGTGTACGGGTTCGGGGAGGGCTTCGGGAACGGCGTAGGGTATTGGTTAGGGTTAGGGTTAGGGTTAGTGATAGGGTTAGGGCTCGGTTTACGTTACGGTTGATGATTAGGGTACGTGTTAGTGTTAGGGTAGGGGTTAGGGTTAGGGTACGTGTTAGGGTTACGGTAGTTATTAAACCTATCCCACTATCTAGGTACCCCTTAGCACGTAAAGGAATATTATTTGGGCGTCCAGCCATGGATAAGAGTTTAGACACTAGGATAAGATAAGGAACACACCCAGTATAAAGAAATCACATTAGGATTCTCTTTTTAAGCTGTTCCTTAAAACACTATTGCTTAGGAAATCTATTGGAGGCAGAAGCAGTCAAGGGTAGCCTAGGGTGAGGGTTAGGCTTAGTGTTAGGGTTAGGGTACCGCTTAGGGTATGGGTTCGGGGAGGGGTTCGGTCACGGTGTAGGGTATGGGTTAGAGTTAGGGTTAGGGTTATGGTTAGGGTTAGGGCTCGGTTTAGTGTACGGCTTAGGATTAGGGTACGTGTTAGTGTTAGGGTAGTGGTTAGGGTTAGGGTACGCATTAGGGTTAGGGTAGTTATTAAACCTATCCCATTCTCTAGATACCCCTTAGCACGTAAAGGAATATTATTTGCGGATCCAGCCATGGAGAAGAGTTTAGACACTAGGATAAGATAAGGAACACAACCATTATAAAGAAATCACATTAGGATTCTCTTTTTAAGCTCTTCCTTAAAACACTAGTGCTTAGGAAATCTATTGGAGGCAGAAGCAGTCAAGGGTAGCCTAGGGTTAGGGTTAGGCTTAGGGTTTGGCTTAGGGTATGGCTTAGGGTACGTGTTCGGGGAGGGCTTCGGGTATTGTGTAGGGTATGGGTTAGGGTTAGGGTTAGGGTTAGTGTTAGGGTTAGGGCTCGGTTTAGGGTACGGTTTAGGTTTAGGGTACGTGTTAGGGTTAGGGTAGGGGTTAGGGTTAGGGTACGTGTTAGGGTTAGGGTAGTTATTAAACCTATCCCACTCTCTAGATACCCCTTAGCACGTAAAGGAATATTATTTGGGGGTCCAGCCATGGAGAAGAGTTTAGACACTAGGATAAGATAAGGAAAACACCCATTATAAAGAAATCACAATAGGATTCTCTTTTTAAGCTGTTCCTTAAAACACTAGTGCTTAGGAAATCTATTGGATGCAGAAGCAGTCAAGGGTAGCCTAGGGTTGGGGTTAGGCTTAGGGTTAGGCTTAGGGTACGGCTTAGGGTACGGGTTCGGGGAGGGCTTCGGGTACGGTGTAGGGTATGTGTTAGGGTTAGGGTTAGGGTTATTGTTAGTGTTAGGGCTCGGTTTAGTGTACGGCTTAGAATTAGGGTACGTGTTAGGGTTAGGTTAGTGGTTAGTGTTAGGGTACGCATTAGGGTTAGGGTAGTTATTAAACCTTTCCCACTCTCTAGATACCCATTAGCACGTAAAGGAATATTATTTGGGGGTCCAGCCATGGAGAAGAGTTTACATACTAGGCTAAGATAAGGAACACACCCTTTATAAAGAAATCACTTTAGGATTCTCTTTTTAAGCTGTTCCTTAAAACACTAGTGCTTAGGAAATCTATTGGAGGCAGAAGCAGTCAAGGGTAGCCTAGGGTTAGGGTTAGGTTTAGGGTTAGGCTTAGGGTACGGCTTTGGGTACGGGTTCGGGGAGGGCTTCGGGTACGGCGTAGGGTATGGGTTAGGGTTAGGGTTAGGGTTAGTGTTAGGGTTAGTGCTCGGTTTAGGTAACGGGTTAGGATTAGGGTACTTGTTAGGGTTAGGGTAGGGGTTAGGGTTAGGGTACGCGTTAGGGTTAGGGTTATTAAACTTATCCCACTCTCTAGATACCCCTTAGCACGTAAAGGAATATTATTTGGGGATCCAGCCATTTAGAAGAGTTTAGACACTAGGATAAGATAAGGAACACACACTTTATAAAGAAATCACATTACGATTCTCTTTTTAAGCTGTTCCTTAAAACACTAGTGCTTAGGAAATCTATTGGAGGCAGAAGCAGTCAAGGGTAGCCTAGGGTTAGGGTTAGGCTTAGGTTTAGGCTTAGGGTACGGCTTAGGGTACGGGTTCGGGGATGGTTTCGGGTACGGCGTAGGGTATGGTTTAGGGTTAGGGTTTGGGTTAGTGTTAGGTTTAGGGCTCCGTTTAGGGTACAGGTTAGTATTAGGGTACGTGTTAGGGTTAGGGTAGGGGTTAGGGTTAGGGTACGCGTTAGGTTTAGGATAGTTATTAAACCTATCCCACTCTCTAGATACCCCTTAGCACGTAAAGGAATATTATTTGGGGGTCCAGCCATGGAGAAGAGTTTCGACACTAGGATAAGATAAGGAACACACGCATTATAAAGAAATCACATTAGGATTCTCTTTTTAAGCTGTTCCTTAAAACACTAGTGCTTAGGAAATCTATTGGAGGCAGAAGCAGTCAAGGGTAGCCTAGGGTGAGGGTTAGGCTTAGTGTTAGGGTTAGGGTACGGCTTAGGGTATGGGTTCGGGGAGGGGTTCAGTCACGGTGTAGGGTATGGGTTAGAGTTAGTGTTAGGGTTAGTGTTAGGGTTAGGGCTCGGTTTAGTGTACGGCTTAGGATTAGGGTACGTGTTAGGGTTAGGGTAGGGGTTAGGGTTAGGGTACGTGTTAGGGTTAGGGTAGTTATTAAACCTATCCCACTCTCTAGATACCCTTAGCACGTAAAGGAATATTATTTGGGGATCCAGCCATTTAGAAGAGTTTAGACACTAGGATAAGATAAGGAACACACACTTTATAAAGAAATCACATTACGATTCTCTTTTTAAGCTGTTCCTTAAAACACTAGTGCTTAGGAAATCTATTGGAGGCAGAAGCAGTCAAGGGTAGCCTAGGGTTAGGGTTAGGTTTAGGGTTAGGCTTAGGGTACGGCTTTGGGTACGGGTTCGGGGAGGGCTTCGGTTACGGCGTAGGGTATGGGTTAGGGTTAGGGTTAGGGTTAGTGTTAGGGTTAGTGCTCGGTTTAGGTAACGGGTTAGGATTAGGGTACTTGTTAGGGTTAGGGTAGGGGTTAGGGTTAGGGTACGTGTTAGGGTTAGGGTAGTTATTAAACCTATCCCACTCTCTAGATACCCCTTAGCACGTAAAGGAATATTATTTGGGGGTCCAGCCATGGAGAAGAGTTTAGACACTAGGATAAGATAAGGAAAACACCCATTATAAAGAAATCACAATAGGATTCTCTTTTTAAGCTGTTCCTTAAAACACTAGTGCTTAGGAAATCTATTGGATGCAGAAGCAGTCAAGGGTAGCCTAGGGTTGGGGTTAGGCTTAGGGTTAGGCTTAGGGTACGGCTTAGGGTACGGGTTCGGGGAGGGCTTCGGGTACGGTGTAGGGTATGTGTTAGGGTTAGGGTTAGGGTTATTGTTAGTGTTAGGGCTCGGTTTAGTGTACGGCTTAGAATTAGGGTACGTGTTAGGGTTAGGTTAGTGGTTAGTGTTAGGGTACGCATTAGGGTTAGGGTAGTTATTAAACCTTTCCCACTCTCTAGATACCCATTAGCACGTAAAGGAATATTATTTGGGGGTCCAGCCATGGAGAAGAGTTTACATACTAGGCTAAGATAAGGAACACACCCTTTATAAAGAAATCACTTTAGGATTCTCTTTTTAAGCTGTTCCTTAAAACACTAGTGCTTAGGAAATCTATTGGAGGCAGAAGCAGTCAAGGGTAGCCTAGGGTTAGGGTTAGGTTTAGGGTTAGGCTTAGGGTACGGCTTTGGGTACGGGTTCGGGGAGGGCTTCGGGTACGGCGTAGGGTATGGGTTAGGGTTAGGGTTAGGGTTAGTGTTAGGGTTAGTGCTCGGTTTAGGTAACGGGTTAGGATTAGGGTACTTGTTAGGGTTAGGGTAGGGGTTAGGGTTAGGGTACGCGTTAGGGTTAGGGTTATTAAACTTATCCCACTCTCTAGATACCCCTTAGCACGTAAAGGAATATTATTTGGGGATCCAGCCATTTAGAAGAGTTTAGACACTAGGATAAGATAAGGAACACACACTTTATAAAGAAATCACATTACGATTCTCTTTTTAAGCTGTTCCTTAAAACACTAGTGCTTAGGAAATCTATTGGAGGCAGAAGCAGTCAAGGGTAGCCTAGGGTTAGGGTTAGGCTTAGGGTTAGGCTTAGGGTACGGCTTAGGGTACGGGTTCGGGGATGGTTTCGGGTACGGCGTAGGGTATGGTTTAGGGTTAGGGTTTGGGTTAGTGTTAGGTTTAGGGCTCCGTTTAGGGTACAGGTTAGTATTAGGGTACGTGTTAGGGTTAGGGTAGGGGTTAGGGTTAGGGTACGCGTTAGGTTTAGGATAGTTATTAAACCTATCCCACTCTCTAGATACCCCTTAGCACGTAAAGGAATATTATTTGGGGGTCCAGCCATGGAGAAGAGTTTCGACACTAGGATAAGATAAGGAACACACGCATTATAAAGAAATCACATTAGGATTCTCTTTTTAAGCTGTTCCTTAAAACACTAGTGCTTAGGAAATCTATTGGAGGCAGAAGCAGTCAAGGGTAGCCTAGGGTGAGGGTTAGGCTTAGTGTTAGGGTTAGGGTACGGCTTAGGGTATGGGTTCGGGGAGGGGTTCAGTCACGGTGTAGGGTATGGGTTAGACTTAGGGTTAGGGTTAGTGTTAGGGTTAGGGCTCGGTTTAGTGTACGGCTTAGGATTAGGGTACGTGTTAGGGTTAGGGTAGGGGTTAGGGTTAGGGTACGTGTTAGGGTTAGGGTAGTTATTAAACCTATCCCACTCTCTAGATACCCTTAGCACGTAAAGGAATATTATTTGGGGATCCAGCCATTTAGAAGAGTTTAGACACTAGGATAAGATAAGGAACACACACTTTATAAAGAAATCACATTACGATTCTCTTTTTAAGCTGTTCCTTAAAACACTAGTGCTTAGGAAATCTATTGGAGGCAGAAGCAGTCAAGGGTAGCCTAGGGTTAGGGTTAGGTTTAGGGTTAGGCTTAGGGTACGGCTTTGGGTACGGGTTCGGGGAGGGCTTCGGTTACGGCGTAGGGTATGGGTTAGGGTTAGGGTTAGGGTTAGTGTTAGGGTTAGTGCTCGGTTTAGGTAACGGGTTAGGATTAGGGTACTTGTTAGGGTTAGGGTAGGGGTTAGGGTTAGGGTACGCGTTAGGGTTAGGGTTATTAAACCTATCCCACTCTCTAGATACCCCTTAGCACGTAAAGGAATATTATTTGGGGATCCAGCCATGTAGAAGAGTTTAGACACTAGGATAAGATAAGGAACACACACTTTATAAAGAAATCACATTACGATTCTCTTTTTAAGCTGTTCCTTAAAACACTAGTGCTTAGGAAATCTATTGGAGGCAGAAGCAGTCAAGGGTAGCCTAGGGTTAGGGTTAGGCTTAGGGTTAGGCTTAGGGTACGGCTTAGGGTACGGGTTCGGGGATGGTTTCGGGTACGGCGTAGGGTATGGTTTAGGGTTAGGGTTTGGGTTAGTGTTAGGGTTAGGGCTCCGTTTAGGGTACAGGTTAATATTAGGGTACGTGTTAGGGTTAGGGTAGGGGTTAGGGTTAGGGTACGCGTTAGGTTTAGGATAGTTATTAAACCTATCCCACTCTCTAGATACCCCTTAGCACGTAAAGGAATATTATTTGGGGGTCCAGCCATGGAGAAGAGTTTCGACACTAGGATAAGATAAGGAACACACGCATTATAAAGAAATCACATTAGGATTCTCTTTTTAAGCTGTTCCTTAAAACACTAGTGCTTAGGAAATCTATTGGAGGCAGAAGCAGTCAAGGGTAGCCTAGGTTGAGGGTTAGGCTTAGTGTTAGGGTTAGGGTACGGCTTAGGGTATGGGTTCGGGGAGGGGTTCGGTCACGGTGTAGGGTATGGGTTAGAGTTAGGGTTAGGGTTAGTGTTAGGGTTAGGGCTCGGTTTAGTGTACGGCTTAGGATTAGGGTACGTGTTAGGGTTAGGGTAGGGGTTAGGGTTAGGGTACGTGTTAGGGTTACGGTAGTTCTTAAACCTATCCCACTCTCTAGATACCCTTAGCACGTAAAGGAATATTATTTGGGGATCCAGCCATTTAGAAGAGTTTAGACACTAGGATAAGATAAGGAACACACACTTTATAAAGAAATCACATTACGATTCTCTTTTTAAGCTGTTCCTTAAAACACTAGTGCTTAGGAAATCTATTGGAGGCAGAAGCAGTCAAGGGTAGCCTAGGGTTAGGGTTAGGTTTAGGGTTAGGCTTAGGGTACGGCTTTGGGTACGGGTTCGGGGAGGGCTTCGGGTACGGCGTAGGGTATGGGTTAGGGTTAGGGTTAGGGTTAGTGTTAGGGTTAGTGCTCGGTTTAGGTAACGGGTTAGGATTAGGGTACTTGTTAGGGTTAGGGTACGCGTTAGGGTTAGGGTTATTAAACCTATCCCACTCTCTAGATACCCCTTAGCACGTAAAGGAATATTATTTGGGGATCCAGCCATTTAGAAGAGTTTAGACACTAGGATAAGATAAGGAACACACACTTTATAAAGAAATCACATTACGATTCTCTTTTTAAACTGTTCCTTAAAACACTAGTGCTTAGGAAATCTATTGGAGGCAGAAGCTGTCAAGGGTAGCCTAGGGTGAGGGTTAGGCTTAGTGTTAGGGTTAGGGTACGGCTTAGGGTATGGGTTCGGGGAGGGGATCGGTCACAGTGTAGGGTATGGGTTAGAGTTAGGGTTAGGGTTAGTGTTAGGGTTAGGGCTCGGTTTAGGGTACGGGTTAGGATTACGGTACGTGTTAGGGTTAGGGTAGGGGTTAGCGTTAGGGTACGCATTAGGGTTAGGGTAGTTATTAAACCTATCCCACTCTCTAGTTACCCCTTAGCACGTAAAGGAATATTATTTGGGGGTCCAGCCATGGAGAAGAGTTTAGACACTAGGATAAGATAAGGAACACACCCATTATAAAGAAATCACATTAGGATTCTCTTTTTAAGCTGTTCCTTAAAACACTAGTGCTTAGGAAATCTATTGGAGGCAGAAGCAGTCAAGGGTAGCCTAGGGTTAGGGTTAGGCTTAGGGTTAGGCTTAGGGTATGGCTTAGGGTACGGGTTCGGGGAGGGCTTCGGGTTCGGCGTAGGCTATGGGTTAGGGTTAGGGTTAGGGTTAGTGTTAGGGTTAGGGCTCAGTTTAGGGTACGGGTTAGGATTAGGGTACGTGTTAGGGTTAGGGCAGGGGTTAGGGTTAGGGTAACCGTTAGGGTTAGGGTAGTTATTAAACCTATCCCACTCTCTAGATACCCCTTAGCACGTAAAGGAATATTATTTGGGGGTCCAGCCATGGAGAAGAGTTTAGACACTAAGATAATATAAGGAACACACACATTATAAAGAAATCACATTAGGATTCTCTTTTTAAGCTGTTCCTTAAAACACTAGTGCTTAGGAAATCTATTGGAGGCAGAAGCAGTCAAGGGTAGCCTAGGGTTAGGGTTAGGCTTAGGGTTAGGCTTAGGGTATGGCTTAGGGTACGGGTTCGGGGAGGGCTTCGGGTACGGCGTAGGGTATGGGTTAGGGTTAGGGTTAGGGTTAGTGTTAGGGTTAGGGCTCGGTTTAGGGTACGGGTTAGGATTAGGGTACGTGTTAGGGTTAGGGTAGGGGTTAGCGTTAGGGTACGCGTTAGGGTTAGTGTAGTTATTAAACCTATCTCACTCTCTAGTTACCCCTTAGCACGTAAAGGAATATTATTTGGGGGTCCCGCCATGGAGAAGAGTTTAGACACTAGGATAAGATAAGGAACACACCCAGTATAAAGAAATCACATTAGTATTCTCTTTTTAAGCTGTTCCTTAAAACACTAGTGCTTAGGAAATCTATTGGAGGCAGAAGCAGTCAAGGGTAACCTAGGGTTAGGCTTAGGATTAGGCTTAGGGTACGGCTTAGGGTACGGGTTCGGTGAGGGCTTCGGGTACGGCGTAGGGTATGGGTTAGGGTTAGGGTTAGGGTTAGTGTTAGGGTTAGGGCTCGGTTTAGGGTACGGGTTAGGATTAGGGTACGTGTTAGGGTTAGGGTAGGGGTTAGGGTTAGGGTACGCGTTATGGTTAGGGTAGTTATTAAACCTATCCCACTCTCTAGAAACCCCTTAGCACGTAAAGGAATATTATTTGGGGGTCCAGCCATGGAGAAGAGTTTAGACACTAGGATAAGATAAGGAACACACCCATTATAAAGAAATCACATTAGGATTCTCTTTTTAAGCTGTTCCTTAAAACACTAGTGCTTAGGAAATCTATTGGAGGCAGAAGCAGTCAAGGGTAGCCTAGGGTTAGGGTTAGGCTTAGGGTACGGCTTAGGGTACGGGTTCGGGGAGGGCTTCGGGTACGGCGTAGGGTATGGGTTAAGGTTAGGTTTAGGGTTAGTGTTAGGGTTAGGGCTCGGTTTAGGGTACGGGTTAGGGTTAGGGTACGTGTTAGGGTTAAGGCAGGGGTTAGGGTTAGGGTACCCGTTAGGGTTAGGCTAGTTATTAAACCTATCCCACTCTCTAGATACCCCTTAGCACGTAAAGGAATATTATTTGGGGGTCCAGCCATGGAGAAGTGTTTAGACACTAAGATAAGATAAGGAACACACACATTATAAAGAAATCACATTAGGATTCTCTTTTTAAGCTGTTCCTTAAAACACTAGTGCTTAGGAAATCTATTGGAGGCAGAAGCAGTCAAGGGTAGCCTAGGGTTAGGGTTAGGCTTAGGGTTAGGCTTAGGGTACGGGTTCGGGGAGGGCTTCGGGTACGGCGTAGGGTATGGGTTAGGGTTAGGGTTAGGGTTAGTGTTAGGGTTAGGGCTCGGTTTAGGGTACGTGTTAGGATTAGGGTACGTGTTAGGGTTAGGGTAGGGGTTAGCGTTAGGGTACGCGTTAGGGTTAACGTAGTTATTAAATCTATCTCACTCTCTAGTTACCCCTTAGCACGTAAAGGAATATTATTTGGGGGTCCCGCCATGGAGAAGAGTTTAGACACTAGGATAAGATAAGGAACACACCCATTATAAAGAAATCACATTAGGATTCTCTTTTTAAGCTGTTCCTTAAAACACTAGTGCTTAGGAAATCTATTGGAGGCAGAAGCAGTCAAGGGTAGCCTAGGGTTAGGGTTAGGCTTAGGGTTAGGCTTAGGGTACGGATTAAGGTACGGGTTCAGGGAGGGCTTCGGGTACAGCGTAGGGCATGGGTTAAGGTTAGGGTTAGGGTTAGTGTTAGGGTTAGGGCTCGGTTTAGGGTACGGGTTAGGATTAGGGTACGTGTTAGGGTTAGGGTAGGGGTTAGGGTTAGGGTATACGTTAGGGTTAGGGTAGTGATTAAACCTATCCCACTCTCTAGATACCCCTTCGCACATAAAGGAATATTATTTGGGGGTCCAGCCATGGAGAAGAGTTTAGACACTAGGATTAGATAAGGAACACACCCATTATAAAGAAATCACATTAGGATTCTCTTTTTAAGCTGTTCCTTAAAACACTAGTGCTTAGGAAATCTATTGGAGGCAGAAGCAGTCAAGGGTAGCCTAGGGTTAAGGTTAGGCTTAGGGTTAGGCTTAGGGTACGGCTTAGGGTACGGGTTCGGGGAGGGCTTCGGGTACGGCGTAGGGTATGGGTTAGGGTTAGGGTTAGGGTTAGTGTTAGGGTTAGGGCTCGGTTTAGGGTACGGGTTAGGATTAGGGTACGTGTTAGGGATAGGGTAGGGGTTAGCGTTAGGGTACGCGTTAGGGTTAGGGTAGTTATTAAACCTATCCCACTCTCTAGTTACCCCTTAACACGTAAAGGAATATTATTTGGGGGTCCAGCCATGGAGAAGAGTTTAGACACTAGGATAAGATAAGGAACACACCCATTATAAAGAAATCACATTAGGATTCTCTTTTTAAGCTGTTCCTTAAAACACTAGTGCTTAGGAAATCTATTGGAGGCAGAAGCAGTCAAGGGTAGCCTAGGGTTAGGGTTAGGCTTAGGGTTAGGCTTAGGGTACGGCTTAGGGTACGGGTTCGGGGAGGGCTTCGGGTACCGCGTAGGGTATGGTTTAGGGTTAGGGTTAGGGTTAGTGTTAGGGTTAGGGCTCAGGTTAGGGTACGGGTTAGGATTAGGGTACGTGTTAGGGTTAGGGCAGGGGTTAGGGTTAGGGTACCCGTTAGGGTTAGGGTAGTTATTAAACCTATCCCACTCTCTACATACCCCTTAGCACGTAAAGGAATATTATTTGGGGATCCAGCCATGGAGAAGAGTTTAGACACTAAGATAATATAAGGAACACACACATTATAAAGAAATCACATTAGGATTCTCTTTTTAAGCTGTTCCTTAAAACACTAGTGCTTAGGAAATCTATTGGAGGCAGAAGCAGTCAAGGGTAGCCTAGGGTTAGGGTTAGGCTTAGGGTTAGGCTTAGGGTACGGCTTAGGGTACGGGTTCGGGGAGGGCTTCGGGTACGGCGTAGGGTATGGGTTAGGGTTAGGGTTAGGGTTAGTGTTAGGGTTAGGGCTCGGTTTAGGGTACGGGTTAGGATTAGGGTACGTGTTAGGGTTAGGGTAGGGGTTAGCGTTAGGGTACGCGTTAGGGTTAGTGTAGTTAATAAACCTATCTCACTCTCTAATTACCCCTTAGCACGTAAAGGAATATTATTTGGGGGTCCCGCCATGGAGAAGAGTTTAGACACTAGGATAAGATAAGGAACACACCCATTATAAAGAAATCACATTAGGATTCTCTTTTTAAGCTGTTCCTTAAAACACTAGTGCTTAGGAAATCTATTGGAGGCAGAAGCAGTCAAGGGTAGCCTAGGGTTAGGGTTAGGCTTAGGGTTAGGCTTAGGGTACGGCTTAGGGTACGGGTTCGGGGAGGGTTTCGGGTACGGCGTAGGGTATGGGTTAGGGTTAGGGTTAGGGTTAGTGTTAGGGTTAGGGCTCGGTTTAAGGTACGGGTTAGGATTAGGGTACGTGTTAGGGTTAGGGTAGGGGTTAGGGTTAGGGTACGCGTTACGGTTAGGGTAGTTATTAAACCTGTCCCACTCTCTAGATACCCCTTAGCACGTAAAGGAATATTATTTGGGGGTCCAGCCATGGAGAAGAGTTTAGACACTAGGATAAGATAAGGAACACACCCATTATAAAGAAATCACATTAAGATAATCTTTTTAAGCTGTTCCTTAAAACCCTAGTGCTTAGGAAATCTATTGGAGGCAGAAGCAGTCAAGGGTAGCCTAGGGTTAGGGTTAGGCTTAGGGTTAGGCTTAGGGTACGGCTTAGGGTACGGGTTCGGGGAGGGCTTCGGGTACGGCGTAGGGTATGGGTTATTGTTAGGGTTAGGGTTAGTGTTAGGGTTAGGGCTCGGTTTAGGTTACGGGTTAGGTTTAGGGTACGTGTTAGGGTTAGGGTAGGGGTTAGCGTTAGGGTACGCGTTAGGGTTAGGGTAGTTATTAAACCTATCCCACTCCCTAGTTACCCCTTAGCACGTAAAGGAATATTATTTGGGGATCCAGCCATGGAGAAGAGTTTAGACACTAGGATAAGATAAGGAACACACCCATTATAAAGAAATCACATTAGGATTCTCTTTTTAAGCTGTTCCTTAAAACACTAGTGCTTAGGAAATCTATTGGAGGCAGAAGAAGTCAAGGGTAGCCTAGGGTTAGGGTTAGGCTTAGGGTTAGGCTTAGGGTACGGCTTAGGGTACGGGTTCGGGGAGGGCTTCGGGTACGGCGTAGGGTATGGGTTAGGGTTAGGGTTAGGGTTAGGGTTAGGGTTAGGGCTCGGTTTAGGGTACGGGTTAGGATTAGGGTACGTGTTAGGGTTAGGGTAGGGGTTAGGGTTAGTGTACGCGTTAGGGTTAGGGTAGTGATTAAACCTATCCCACTCTCTAGATACCCCTTAGCACATAAAGGAATATTATTTGGGGGTCCAGCCATGGAGAAGAGTTTAGACACTAGGATTAGATAAGGAACACACCCATTATAAAGAAATCACATTAGGATTCTCTTTTTAAGCTGTTCCTTAAAACACTAGTGCTTAGGAAATCTATTGGAGGCAGAGGCAGTCAAGGGTAGCCTAGGGTTAGGGTTAGGCTTAGGGTTAGGCTTAGGGTACGGCTTAGGGTACGTGTTCGGGGAGGGCTTCGGGTACGGCGTAGGGTATGGGTTAGGGTTAGGGTTAGGGTTAGTGTTAGGGTTAGGGCTCGGTTTAGGGTACGGGTTAGGATTAGGGTACGTGTTAGGGTTAGGGTAGGGGTTAGCGTTAGGGTACGCGTTAGGGTTAGTGTAGTTAATAAACCTATCTCACTCTCTAGTTACCCCTTAGCAAGTAAAGGAATATTATTTGGGGGTCCCGCCATGGAGAAGAGTTTAGACACTAGGATAAGATAAGGAACACACCCATTATAAAGAAATCACATTAGGATTCTCTTTTTAAGCTGTTCCTTAAAACACTAGTGCTTAGGAAATCTATTGGAGGCAGAAGCAGTCAAGGGTAGCCTAGGGTTAGGGTTAGGCTTAGGGTTAGGCTTAGGGTACGGCTTAGGGTACGGGTTCGGGGAGGGTTTCGGGTACGGCGTAGGGTATGGGTTAGGGTTAGGGTTAGGGTTAGTGTTAGGGTTAGGGCTCGGTTTAAGGTACGGGTTAGGATTAGGGTACGTGTTAGGGTTAGGGTAGGGGTTAGGGTTAGGGTACGCGTTACGGTTAGGGTAGTTATTAAACCTGTCCCACTCTCTAGATACCCCTTAGCACGTAAAGGAATATTATTTGGGGGTCCAGCCATGGAGAAGAGTTTAGACACTAGGATAAGATAAGAAACACACCCATTATAAAGAAATCACATTAGGATTCTCTTTTTAAGCTGTTCCTTAAAACACTAGTGCTTAGGAAATCTATTGGAGGCAGAAGAAGTCAAGGGTAGCCTAGGGTTAGGGTTAGGCTTAGGGTTAGGCTTAGGGTACGGCTTAGGGTACGGGTTCGGGGAGGGCTTCGGGTACGGCGTAGGGTATGGGTTAGGGTTAGGGTTAGGGTTAGGGTTAGGGTTAGGGCTCGGTTTAGGGTACGGGTTAGGATTAGGGTACGTGTTAGGGTTAGGGTAGGGGTTAGGGTTAGTGTACGCGTTAGGGTTAGGGTAGTGATTAAACCTATCCCACTCTCTAGATACCCCTTAGCACATAAAGGAATATTATTTGGGGGTCCAGCCATGGAGAAGAGTTTAGACACTAGGATTAGATAAGGAACACACCCATTATAAAGAAATCACATTAGGATTCTCTTTTTAAGCTGTTCCTTAAAACACTAGTGCTTAGGAAATCTATTGGAGGCAGAGGCAGTCAAGGGTAGCCTAGGGTTAGGGTTAGGCTTAGGGTTAGGCTTAGGGTACGGCTTAGGGTACGGGTTCGGGGAGGGCTTCGGGTACGGCGTAGGGTATGGTTTAGGGTTAGGGTTAGGGTTAGTGTTCGGGTTAGGGCTCGGTTTAGGGTACGGGTTAGGATTAGGGTACGTGTTAGGGTTAGGGTAGGGGTTAGGGTTAGGGTACGCGTTTCGGTTAGGGTAGTTATTAAACCTATCCCACTCTCTAGATACCCCTTAGCACGAAAAGGAATATTATTTGGGGGTCCAGCCATGGAGAAGAGTTTAGACACTAAGATAATATAAGGAACACACACATTATAAAGAAATCACATTAGGATTCCCTTTTTAAGCTGTTCCTTAAAACACTAGTGCTTAGGAAATCTATTGGAGGCAGAAGCAGTCAAGGGTAGCCTAGGGTTAGGGTTAGGCTTAGGGGTAGGCTTAGGGTACGGCTTAGGGTTCGGGTTCGGGGAGGGCTTCGGGTACGGCATAGGGTATGGGTTAGGGTTAGGGTTAGGGTTAGTGTTAGGGTTAGGGCTCGGTTTAGGGTACGGGTTAGGATTAGGGTACGTGTTAGGGTTAGGGTAGGGGTTAGCGTTAGGGTACGCGTTAGGGTTAGGGTAGTTATTAAACCTATCCCACTCTCTAGTTACCCCTTAGCACGTAAAGGAATATTATTTGGGGGTCCAGCCATGGAGAAGAGTTTAGACACTAGGATAAGATAAGGAACACACCCATTATAAAGAAATCACATTAGGATTCTCTTCTTAAGCTGTTCTTTAAAACACTAATGCTTAGGAAATCTATTGGAGGCAGAAGCAGTCAAGGGTAGCCTAGGGTTAGGGTTAGGCTTAGGGGTAGGCTTAGGGTACGGCTTAGGGTACGGGATCGGGGAGGGCTTCGGGTACGGCGTAGGGTATGGGTTAGGGTTAGGTTTAGGGTTAGTGTTAGGGTTAGGGCTCGGTTTAGGGTACGGGTTAGGATTAGGGTACGTGTTAGGGTTAGGGTAGGGGTTAGGGTTAGTGTACGCGTTAGGGTTAGGGTAGTGATTAAACCTATCCCACTCTCTAGATACCCCTTAGCACATAAAGGAATATTATTTGTGGGTCCAGCCATGGAGAAGAGTTTAGACACTAGGATTAGATAAGGAACACACCCATTATAAAGAAATCACATTAGGATTCTCTTTTTAAGCTGTTCCTTAAAACACTAGTGCTTAGGAAATCTATTGGAGGCAGAAGCAGTCAAGGGTAGCCTAGGGTTAGGTTTAGGCTTAGGGGTAGGCTTAGGGTACGGCTTAGGGTACGGGTTCGGGGAGGGCTTCGGGTACGGCGTAGTGTATGGGTTAGGGTTAGGGTTAGGGTTAGTGTTAGGGTTAGGGCTCGGTTTAGGGTACGGGTTAGGATTAGGGTACGTGTTAGGGTTAGGGTAGGGGTTAGGGTTAGTGTACGCATTAGGATTAAGGTAGTGATTAAACCTATCCCACTCTCTAGATACCCCTTAGCACATAAAGGAATATTATTTGGGGGTCCAGCCATGGAGAAGAGTTTAGACACTAGGATTAGATAAGGAACACACCCATTATAAAGAAATCACATTAGGATTCTCTTTTTAAGCTGTTCCTTAAAACACTAGTGCTTAGGAAATCTATTGGAGGCAGAAGCAGTCAAGGGTAGCCTAGGGTTAGGGTTAGGCTTAGGGTTAGGCTTAGGGTACGGTTTAGGGTACGGGTTTGGGGAGAGCTTCGGGTACGGCGTAGGGTATGGGTTAGAGTTAGGGTTAGGGTTAGTGTTAGGGTTAGGGCTCGGTTTAGGGTACGGGTTAGGATTAGGGTACGTGTTAGGGTTAGGGTAGGGGTTAGCGTTAGGGTACGCGTTAGGGTTAGGGTAGTTATTAAACCTATCCCACTCTCTAGATACCCCTTAGCACATAAAGGAATATTATTTGGGGGTCCAGCCATGGAGAAGAGTTTAGACACTAGGATTAGATAAGGAACACACCCATTATAAAGAAATCACATTAGGATTCTCTTTTTAAGCTGTTCCTTAAAACACTAGTGCTTAGGAAATCTATTGGAGGCAGAAGCAGTCAAGGGTAGCCTAGGGTTAGGGTTAGGCTTAGGGTTAGGCTTAGGGTACGGCTTAGGGTACGTGTTCGGGGAGGGCTTCGGGTACGGCGTAGGGTATGGGTTAGGGTTAGGGTTAGGGTTAGTGTTAGGGTTAGGGCTCGGTTTAGGGTACGGTTTAGGATTAGGGTACGTGTTAGGGTTAGAGTAGGGGTTAGCGTTAGGGTACGCGTTAGGGTTAGGGTAGTTATTAAACCTATCCCACTCTCTAGTTACCCCTTAGCACGTAAAGGAATATTATTTAGGGGTCCAGCCATGGAGAAGAGTTTAGACACTAGGATAAGATAAGGAACACACCCATTATAAAGAAATCACATTAGGATTCTCTTCTTAAGCTGTTCTTTAAAACACTAGTGCTTAGGAAATCTATTGGAGGCAGAAGCAGTCAAGGGTAGCCTAGGGTTAGGGTTAGGCTTAGGGTTAGGCTTAGGGTACGGCTTAGGGTACGGGTTCGGGGAGGGCTTCGGGTACGGCGTAGGGTATTGTTTACGGTTAGGGTTAGGGTTAGTGTTAGGGTTAGGGCTCGGTTTAGGGTACGGGTTAAGATTAGGGTACGTGTTAGGGTTAGGGTAGGGGTTAGGGTTAGGGTACGCGTTTCTGTTAGGGTAGTTATTAAACCTATCCCACTCTCTAGATACCCCTTAGCACGTAAAGGAATATTATTTGGGGGTCCAGCCATGGAGAAGAGTTTAGACACTAAGATAATATAAGGAACACACACATTCTAAAGAAATCACATTAGGATTCTCTTTTTAAGCTGTTCCTTAAAACACTAGTGCTTAGGAAATCTATTGGAGGCAGAAGCAGTCAAGGGTAGCCTAGGGTTAGGGCTAGGCTTAGGGGTAGGCTTAGGGTACGGCTTAGGGTACGGGTTCGGGGAGGGCTTCGGGTACGGCGTAGGGTATGGGTTAGGGTTAGGGTTAGGGTTAGTGTTAGGGTTAGGGCTCGGTTTAGGGTACGGGTTAGGATTAGGGTACGTGTTAGGGTTAGGGTAGGGGTTAGGGTTAGTGTACGCGTTAGGGTTAGGGTAGTGATTAAACCTATCCCACTCTCTAGATACCCCTTAGCACATAAAGGAATATTATTTGGGGGTCCAGCCATGGAGAAGAGTTTAGACACTAGGATTAGATAAGGAACACACCCATTATAAAGAAATCACATTAGGATTCTCTTTTTAAGCTGTTCCTTAAAACACTAGTGCTTAGGAAATCTATTGGAGGCAGAAGCAGTCAAGGGTAGCCTAGGGTTAGGGTTAGGCTTAGGGTTAGGCTTAGGGTACAGTTTAGGGTACGGGTTTGGGGAGGGCTTCGGGTACGGCGTAGGGTATGGGTTAGATTTAGGGTTAGGGTTAGTGTTAGGGTTAGGGCTCGGTTTAGGGTACGGGTTAGGATTAGGGTACGTGTTAGGGTTAGGGTAGGGGTTAGCGTTAGGGTACGCGTTAGGGTTAGGGTAGTTATTAAACCTATCCCACTCTCTAGTTACCCCTTAGCACGTAAAGGAATATTATTTGGGGGTCCAGCCATGGAGAAGAGTTTAGACACTAGGATAAGATAAGGAACACACCCATTATAAAGAAATCACATTAGGATTCTCTTCTTAAGCTGTTCTTTAAAACACTAGTGCTTAGGAAATCTATTGGAGGCAGAAGCAGTCAAGGGTAGCCTAGGGTTAGGGTTAGGCTTAGGGTTAGGCTTAGGGTACGGCTTAGGGTACGGGTTCGGGGAGGGCTTCGGGTACGGCGTAGGGTATTGTTTACGGTTAGGGTTAGGGTTAGTGTTAGGGTTAGGGCTCGGTTTAGGGTACGGGTTAAGATTAGGGTACGTGTTAGGGTTAGGGTAGGGGTTAGGGTTAGGGTACGCGTTTCGGTTAGGGTAGTTATTA
Organism: Balaenoptera physalus; assembly: GCF_965194825.1. Classification (NCBI taxonomy): domain Eukaryota; kingdom Metazoa; phylum Chordata; class Mammalia; order Artiodactyla; family Balaenopteridae; genus Balaenoptera; species Balaenoptera physalus. Next base: position 134,762 of record NW_028126315.1, on the reverse strand, counting down.
AACCTATCCCACTCTCTAGATACCCCTTAGCACGTAAAGGAATATTATTTGGGGGTCCAGCCATGGAGAAGAGTTTAGACACTAAGATAATATAAGGAACACACACATTCTAAAGAAATCACATTAGGATTCTCTTTTTAAGCTGTTCCTTAAAACACTAGTGCTTAGGAAATCTATTGGAGGCAGAAGCAGTCAAGGGTAGCCTAGGGTTAGGGTTAGGCTTAGGGGTAGGCTTAGGGTACGGCTTAGGGTACGGGTTCGGGGAGGGCTTCGGGTACGGCGTAGGGTATGGGTTAGGGTTAGGGTTAGGGTTAGTGTTAGGGTTAGGGCTCGGTTTAGGGTACGGGTTAGGATTAGGGTACGTGTTAGGGTTAGGGTAGGGGTTAGGGTTAGTGTACGCGTTAGGGTTAGGGTAGTGATTAAACCTATCCCACTCTCTAGATACCCCTTAGCACATAAAGGAATATTATTTGGGGGTCCAGCCATGGAGAAGAGTTTAGACACTAGGATTAGATAAGGAACACACCCATTATAAAGAAATCACATTAGGATTCTCTTTTTAAGCTGTTCCTTAAAACACTAGTGCTTAGGAAATCTATTGGAGGCAGAAGCAGTCAAGGGTAGCCTAGGGTTAGGGTTAGGCTTAGGGTTAGGCTTAGGGTACGGTTTAGGGTACGGGTTTGGGGAGGGCTTCGGGTACGGCGTAGGGTATGGGTTAGATTTAGGGTTAGGGTTAGTGTTAGGGTTAGGGCTCGGTTTAGGGTACGGGTTAGGATTAGGGTACGTGTTAGGGTTAGGGTAGGGGTTAGCGTTAGGGTACGCGTTAGGGTTAGGGTAGTTATTAAACCTATCCCACTCTCTAGTTACCCCTTAGCACGTAAAGGAATATTATTTGGGGGTCCAGCCATGGAGAAGAGTTTAGACACTAGGATAAGATAAGGAACACACCCATTATAAAGAAATCACATTAGGATTCTCTTCTTAAGCTGTTCTTTAAAAAACTAGTGCTTAGGAAATCTATTGGAGGCAGAAGCAGTCAAGGGTAGCCTAGGGTTAGGGTTAGGCTTAGGGTTAGGCTTAGGGTACGGCTTAGGGTACGGGTTCGGGGAGGGCTTCGGGTACGGCGTTGGGTATGGTTTAGGGTTAGGATTAGGGTTAGTGTTAGGGTTAGGGCTCGGTTTAGGGTACGGGTTAGGATTAGGGTACGTGTTAGGGTTAGGGTAGGGGTTAGGGTTAGGGTACGCGTTTCGGTTAGGGTAGTTATTAAACCTATCCCACTCTCTAGATACCCCTTAGCACGTAAAGGAATATTATTTGGGGGTCCAGCCATGGAGAAGAGTTTAGACACTAAGATAATATAAGGAACACACACATTATAAAGAAATCACATTAGGATTCTCTTTTTAAGCTGTTCCTTAAAACACTAGTGCTTAGGAAATCTATTGGAGGCAGAAGCAGTCAAGGGTAGCCTAGGGTTAGGGTTAGGCTTAGGGTTAGGCTTAGGGTACGGCTTAGGGTACGGGTTCGGGGAGGGCTTCGGGTACGGTGTAGGGTATGGGTTAGGATTAGGGTTAGGGTTAGTGTTAGGGTTAGGGCTCGGTTTAGGGTATGGGTTAGGATTAGGGTACGTGTTAGGGTTAGGGTAGGGGTTAGGTTTAGGGTACGAGTTAGGGTTAGGGTAGTGATTAAACCTATCCCACTCTCTAGATACCCCTTAGCACATAAAGGAATATTATTTGGGGGTCCAGCCATGGAGAAGAGTTTAGACACTAGGATTAGATAAGAAACACAACCATTATAAAGAAATCACATTAGGATTCTCTTTTTAAGCTGTTCCTTTAAACACTAGTGCTTAGGAAATCTATTGGAGGCAGAAGCAGTCAAGGGTAGCCTAGGGTTAGGGTTAGGCTTAGGGTACGGCTTAGGGTACGGGTTCGGGGAGGGCTTCCGGTACGGCGTAGGGTATGGGTTAGGGTTAGGGTTAGAGTTAGTGTTAGGGTTAGGGCTCGGTTTAGGGTACGGGTTAGGATTAGGGTACGTGTTAGGGTTAGGGTAGGGGTTAGCGTTAGGGTACGCGTTAGGGTTAGGGTAGTTATTAAACCTATCCCACTCTCTAGTTACCCCTTAGCACGTAAAGGAATATTATTTGGGGGTCCAGCCATGGAGAAGAGTTTAGACACTAGGATAAGATAAGGAACACACCCATTATAAAGAAATCACATTAGGATTCTCTTTTTAAGCTGTTCCTTAAAACACTAGTGCTTAGGAAATCTATTGGAGGCAGAAGCAGTCAAGGGTAGCCTAGGGTTAGGGTTAGGCTTAGGGTTAGGCTTAGGGTACGGCTTAGGGTACGGGTTCGGGGAGGGCTTCGGGTACGGCGTAGGGTATGGGTTAGGGTTAGGGTTAGGGTTAGTGTTAGGGTTAGGGCTCGGTTTAGGGTACGGGTTAGGATTAGGGTACGTGTTACGGTTAGGGTAGGGGTTAGGGTTAGGGTACGCGTTAAGGTTAGGGTAGTTATTAAACCTAACCCACTCTCTAGATACCCCTTAGCACGTAAAGGAATATTATTTGGGGGTCCAGCCATGGAGAAGAGTTTAGACACTAGGATAAGATAAGGAACACACACATTATAAAGAAATCACATTAGGATTCTCTTTTTAAGCTGTTCCTTAAAACACTAGTGCTTAGGAAATCTATTGGAGGCAGAAGCAGTCAAGGGTAGCCTAGGGTTAGGGTTAGGCTTAGGGTTAGGCTTAGGGTACGGCTTAGGGTACGGGTTCGGGGAGGGCTTCGGGTACGGCGTAGGGTATGGGTTAGGGTTAGGGTTAGGGTTAGTGTTAGGGTTAGGGCTCGGTTTAGGGTACGGGTTAGTATTAGGGTACGTGTTAGGGTTAGGGTAGGGGTTAGGGTTAGGGTACTCGTTAGGGTTAGGGTAGTGATTAAACCTATCCCACTCTCTAGATACCCCTTAGCACATAAAGGAATATTATTTGGGGGTCCAGCCATGGAGAAGAGTTTAGACACTAGGATTAGATAAGGAACACACCCATTATAAAGAAATCACATTAGGATTCTCTTTTTAAGCTGTTCCTTAAAACACTAGTGCTTAGGAAATCTATTGGAGGCAGAAGCAGTCAAGGGTAGCCTAGGGTTAGGGTTAGGCTTAGGGTACGGCTTAGGGTACGGGTTCGGGGAGGGCTTCGGGTACGGCGTAGGGTATGGGTTAGGGTTAGGGTTAGGGTTAGTGTTAGGGTTAGGGCTCGGTTTAGGGTTCGGGTTAGGATTAGGGTACGTGTTAGGGTTAGGGTAGGGGTTAGCGATAGGGTACGCGATAGGGTTAGGGTAGTTATTAAACCTATCCCACTCTCTAGTTATCCCTTAGCACGTAAAGGAATATTATTTGGGGGTCCAGCCATGGAGAAGAGTTTAGACACTAGGATAAGATAAGGAACACACCCATTATAAAGAAATCACATTAGGATTCTCTTTTTAAGCTGTTCCTTAAAACACTAGTGCTTAGGAAATCTATTGGAGGCAGAAGCAGTCAAGGGTAGCCTAGGGTTAGGGTTAGGCTTAGGGTTAGGCTTAGGGTACGGCTTAGGGTACGGGTTCGGGGAGGGCTTCGGGTACGGCGTAGGGTATGGGTTAGGGTTAGGGTTAGGGTTAGTGTTAGGGTTAGGGCTCGGTTTAGGGTACGGGTTAGGATTAGGGTACGTGTTACGGTTAGGGTAGGGGTTAGGGTTAGGGTACGCGTTAAGGTTAGGGTAGTTATTAAACCTAACCCACTCTCTAGATACCCCTTAGCACGTAAAGGAATATTATTTGGGGGTCCAGCCATGGAGAAGAGTTTAGACACTAGGATAAGATAAGGAACACACACATTATAAAGAAATCACATTAGGATTCTCTTTTTAAGCTGTTCCTTAAAACACTAGTGCTTAGGAAATCTATTGGAGGCAGAAGCAGTCAAGGGTAGCCTAGGGTTAGGGTTAGGCTTAGGGTTAGGCTTAGGGTACGGCTTAGGGTACGGGTTCGGGGAGGGCTTCGGGTACGGCGTAGGGTATGGGTTAGGGTTAGGGTTAGGGTTAGTGTTAGGGTTAGGGCTCGGTTTAGGGTACGGGTTAGTATTAGGGTACGTGTTAGGGTTAGGGTAGGGGTTAGGGTTAGGGTACTCGTTAGGGTTAGGGTAGTGATTAAACCTATCCCACTCTCTAGATACCCCTTAGCACATAAAGGAATATTATTTGGGGGTCCAGCCATGGAGAAGAGTTTAGACACTAGGATTAGATAAGGAACACACCCATTATAAAGAAATCACATTAGGATTCTCTTTTTAAGCTGTTCCTTAAAACACTAGTGCTTAGGAAATCTATTGGAGGCAGAAGCAGTCAAGGGTAGCCTAGGGTTAGGGTTAGGCTTAGGGTACGGCTTAGGGTACGGGTTCGGGGAGGGCTTCGGGTACGGCGTAGGGTATGGGTTAGGGTTAGGGTTAGGGTTAGTGTTAGGGTTAGGGCTCGGTTTAGGGTTCGGGTTAGGATTAGGGTACGTGTTAGGGTTAGGGTAGGGGTTAGCGATAGGGTACGCGATAGGGTTAGGGTAGTTATTAAACCTATCCCACTCTCTAGTTATCCCTTAGCACGTAAAGGAATATTATTTGGGGGTCCAGCCATGGAGAAGAGTTTAGACACTAGGATAAGATAAGGAACACACCCATTATAAAGAAATCACATTAGGATTCTCTTTTTAAGCTGTTCCTTAAAACACTAGTGCTTAGGAAATCTATTGGAGGCAGAAGCAGTCAAGGGTAGCCTAGGGTTAGGGTTAGGCTTAGGGTTAGGCTTAGGGTACGGCTTAGGGTACGGGTTCGGGGAGGGCTTCGGGTACGGCGTAGGGTATGGGTTAGGGTTAGGGTTAGGGTTAGTGTTAGGGTTAGGGCTCGGTTTAGGATACTGGTTAGGATTAGGGTACGTGTTAGGGTTAGGGTAGGGGTTAGGGTTAGGGTACGCGTTAGGGTTAGGGTAGTTATTAAACCTATCCCACTCTCTAGATACCCCTTAGCACATAAAGGAATATTATTTGTGGGTCCAGCCATGGAGAAGAGTTTAGACACTAGGATAAGATAAGGAACACACCCATTATAAAGAAATCACATTAGAATTCTCTTTTTAAGCTGTTCCTTAAAACACTAGTGTTTAGGAAATATATTGGAGGCAGAAGCAGTCAAGGGTAGCCTAGGGTTAGGGTTAGGCTTAGGGTTAGGCTTAGGGTACGGCTTAGGGTACGGGTTCGGGGAGGGCTTCGGGAACGGCGTAGGGTATGGGTTAGGGTTAGGGTTAGGGTTAGTGATAGGGTTAGGGCTCGGTTTACGTTACGGTTGAGGATTAGGGTACGTGTTAGTGTTAGGGTAGGGGTTAGGGTTAGGGTACGTGTTAGGGTTACGGTAGTTATTAAACCTATCCCACTATCTAGATACCCCTTAGCACGTAAAGGAATATTATTTGGGGGTCCAGCCATGGAGAAGAGTTTAGACACTAGGATAAGATAAGGAACACACCCAGTATAAAGAAATCACATTAGGATTCTCCTTTTAAGCTGTTCCTTAAAACACTATTGCTTAGGAAATCTATTCGAGGCAGAAGCAGTCAAGGGTAGCCTAGGGTGAGGGTTAGGCTTGGTGTTAGGGTTAGGGTACCGCTTAGGGTATGGGTTCGGGGAGGGGTTCGGTCACGGTGTAGGGTATGGGTTAGAGTTAGGGTTAGGGTTATGGTTAGGGTTAGGGCTCGGTTTAGTGTACGGCTTAGGATTAGGGTACGTGTTAGGGTTAGGGTAGGGGTTAGGGTTAGGGTACGCATTAGGGTTAGGGTAGTTATTAAACCTATCCCACTCTCTAGATACCCCTTAGCACGTAAAGGAATATTATTTGCGGATCCAGCCATGGAGAAGAGTTTAGACACTAGGATAAGATAAGGAACACAACCATTATAAAGAAATCACATTAGGATTCTCTGTTTAAGCTCTTCCTTAAAACACTAGTGCTTAGGAAATCTATTGGAGGCAGAAGCAGTCAAGGGTAGCCTAGGGTTAGGGTTAGGCTTAGGGTTTGGCTTAGGGTATGGCTTAGGGTACGAGTTCGGGGAGGGCTTTGGGTATTGTGTAGGGTATGGGTTAGGGTTAGGGTTAGGGTTAGTGTTAGGGTTAGGGCTCGGTTTAGGGTACGGTTTAGGTTTAGGGTACGTGTTAGGGTTAGGGTAGGGGTTAGGGTTAGGGTACGTGTTAGGGTTAGGGTAGTTATTAAACCTATCCCACTCTCTAGATACCCCTTAGCACGTAAAGGAATATTATTTGGGTGTCCAGCCATGGAGAAGAGTTTAGACACTAGGATAAGATAAGGAAAACACCCATTATAAAGAAATCACATTAGGATTCTCTTTTTAAGCTGTTCCTTAAAACAGTAGTTCTTAGGAAATCTATTGGAGGCAGAAGCAGTCAAGGGTAGCCTAGGGTTAGGGTTAGGTTTAGTGTTAGGCTTAGGGTACGGCTTAGGGTACGGGTTCGCGGAGGGCTTCGGGTACGGCGTAGGGTATGGGTTAGGGTTAGGGTTAGGGTTAGTGTTAGGGTTAGGGCCCGGTTTAGGGTATTTGTTAGGATTAGGGTACGTGTTAGGGTTGGGGTAGGGGTTAGGGTTAGGGTACGCGTTAGGGTTAAGGTAGTTATTAAACCTATCCCACTCTGTAGATACCCCTTAGCACGTAAAGGAATATTATTTGGGGGTCCAGCCATGGAGAAGAGTTTAGACACTAGGATAAGATAAGGAACACACCCATTATAAAGAAATCACATTAGGATTCTCTTTTTAAGCTGTTCCTTAAAACACTAATGCTTAGGAAATCTATTGGAGGCAGAAGCAGTCAAGGGTAGCCTAGGGTTAGGGTTAGGCTTAGGGTACGGCTTAGGGTTCGGCTTAGGGTACGGGTTCGGGGAGGGTTTCGGGTACGGCGTAGGGTATGGGTTAGGGTTAGGGTTAGGGTTAGTGTTAGGGTTAGGGCTCGGTTTAGGGTATTGGTTAGGATTAGGGTACGTGTTAGGGTTAGGGTAGGGGTTAGGGTTAGGGTACGCGTTAGGGTTAGGGTTATTAAACCTATCCCACTCTCTAGATACCCCTTAGCACGTAAAGGAATATTATTTGGGGATCCAGCCATTTAGAAGAGTTTAAACACTAGGATAAGATAAGGAACACACACTTTATAAAGAAATCACATTACGTTTCTCTTTTTAAGCTGTTCCTTAAAACACTAGAGCTTAGGAAATCTATTGGAGGCAGAAGCAGTCAAGGGTAGCCTAGGGTTAGGGTTAGGCTTAGGGTTAGGCTTAGGGTACGGCTTAGGTTACGGGTTCGGGGATGGTTTCGGGTACGGCGTAGGGTATGGTTTAGGGTTAGGATTTGGGTTAGTGTTAGGGTTAGGGCTCCGTTTAGGGTACAGGTTAGTATTAGGGTACGTGTTAGGGTTAGCGTAGGGGTTAGGGTTAGGGTACGCGTTAGGGTTAGGATAGTTATTAAACCTATCCCACTCTCTAGATACCCCTTAGCACGTAAAGGAATATTATTTGGGGGTCCAGCCATGGAGAAGAGTTTAGACACTAAGATAATATAAGGAACACACACATTATAAAGAAATCACATTAGGATTCTCTTTTTAAGCTGTTCCTTAAAACACTAGTGCTTAGGAAATCTATTGGAGGCAGAAGCAGTCAAGGGTAGCCTAGGGTGAGGGTTAGGCTTAGTGTTAGGGTTAGGGTACGGCTTAGGGTATGGGTTCGGGGAGGGGTTCGGTCACGGTGTAGGGTATGGGTTAGAGTTAGGGTTAGGGTTAGTGTTAGGGTTAGGGCTCGGTTTAGTGTACGGCTTAGGATTAGGGTACGTGTTAGGGTTAGGGTAGGGGTTAGGGTTAGGGTACGTGTTAGGGTTAGGGTAGTTATTAAACCTATCCCACTCTCTAGATACCCCTTAGCACGTAAAGGAATATTATTTGGGGATCCAGCCATGGAGAAGAGTTTAGACACTAGGATAAGATAAGGAACACAACCATTATAAAGAAATCACATTAGGTTTCACTTTTTAAGCTGTTCCTTAAAACACTAGGGCTTAGGAAATCTATTGGAGAGAGAAGCAGTCAAGTGTAGCCTAGGGTTAGGGTTAGGCTTAGGGTTAGGGTTAGGGTACGGCTTAGGGTACGGGTTCGGGGAGGGGTTCGGGCACGGCGTAGGGTATGGGTTAGGGTTAGGGTTAGGGTTAGTGTTAGGCTTAGGGCTCGGTTTAGGGTACGGTTTAGGATTAGGGTACGTGTTAGGGTTAGGGTAGGGGTTAGGGTTAGGGTACGTGTTAGGGTTAGGGTAGTTATTAAACCTATCCCACTCTCTAGATACCCTTAGCACGTAAAGGAATATTATTTGGGGGTCCAGCCATGGAGAAGAGTTTAGACACTAGGATAAGATAGGGAACACACCCAGTATAAAGAAATCACATTAGGATTCTCTTTTTAAGCTGTTCCTTAAAACACTAGTGCTTAGGAAATCTATTGGAGGCAGAAGCAGTCAAGGGTAGCCTAGGGTTAGGGTTAGGCTTAGGGTAAGGCTTAGGGTACGCCTTAGGGTACGGGTTCGGGGAGGGCTTCGGGTACGGCGTAGGGTATGGGTTAGGGTTAGGGTTAGGGTTAGTGTTAGGGTTAGGGCTCGGTTTAGGTTATTGTTTAGGATTAGGGTAGGTGTTAGGGTTAGGGTAGGGGTTAGGGTTAGTATAGTTATTAAACCTATCCCACTCTCTAGATACCCCTTAGCACGTAAAGGAATATTATTTGGGGGTCCAGCCAAGGATAAGAGTTTAGACACTAGGATAAGATAAGGAACACACCCATTATAAAGAAATCACTTTAGGATTCTCTTTTTAAGCTGTTCCTTAAAACAGTATTGCTTAGGAAATCTATTGGAGGCAGAAGCAGTCAAGGGTAGCCTAGGGTGAGGGTTAGGCTTAGTGTTAGGGTTAGGGTACGGCTTAGGGTATGGGTTTGGGGAGGGGTTCGGTCACGGTGTAGGGTATGGGTTAGGGTTAGGGTTAGGGTTAGTGTTAGGGTTAGGGCTCGGTTTAGGGTACGGGTTAGGATTAGGGTACGTGTTAGGGTTAGGGTAGGGGTTAGCGTTAGGGTACGCGTTAGGGTTAGTGTAGTTAATAAACCTATCTCACTCTCTAGTTACCCCTTAGCAAGTAAAGGAATATTATTTGGGGGTCCCGCCATGGAGAAGAGTTTAGACACTAGGATAAGATAAGGAACACACCCATTATAAAGAAATCACATTAGGATTCTCTTTTTAAGCTGTTCCTTAAAACACTAGTGCTTAGGAAATCTATTGGAGGCAGAAGCAGTCAAGGGTAGCCTAGGGTTAGGGTTAGGCTTAGGGTTAGGCTTAGGGTACGGCTTAGGGTACGGGTTCGGGGAGGGTTTCGGGTACGGCGTAGGGTATGGGTTAGGGTTAGGGTTAGGGTTAGTGTTAGGGTTAGGGCTCGGTTTAAGGTACGGGTTAGGATTAGGGTACGTGTTAGGGTTAGGGTAGGGGTTAGGGTTAGGGTACGCGTTATGGTTAGGGTAGTTATTAAACCTGTCCCACTCTCTAGATACCCCTTAGCACGTAAAGGAATATTATTTGGGGGTCCAGCCATGGAGAAGAGTTTAGACACTAGGATAAGATAAGGAACACACCCATTATAAAGAAATCACATTAGGATTCTCTTTTTAAGCTGTTCCTTAAAACACTAGTGCTTAGGAAATCTATTGGAGGCAGAAGAAGTCAAGGGTAGCCTAGGGTTAGGGTTAGGCTTAGGGTTAGGCTTAGGGTACGGCTTAGGGTACGGGTTCGGGGAGGGCTTCGGGTACGGCGTAGGGTATGGGTTAGGGTTAGGGTTAGGGTTAGGGTTAGGGTTAGGGCTCGGTTTAGGGTACGGGTTAGGATTAGGGTACGTGTTAGGGTTAGGGTAGGGGTTAGGGTTAGTGTACGCGTTAGGGTTAGGGTAGTGATTAAACCTATCCCACTCTCTAGATACCCCTTAGCACATAAAGGAATATTATTTGGGGGTCCAGCCATGGAGAAGAGTTTAGACACTAGGATTAGATAAGGAACACACCCATTATAAAGAAATCACATTAGGATTCTCTTTTTAAGCTGTTCCTTAAAACACTAGTGCTTAGGAAATCTATTGGAGGCAGAGGCAGTCAAGGGTAGCCTAGGGTTAGGGTTAGGCTTAGGGTTAGGCTTAGGGTACGGCTTAGGGTACGTGTTCGGGGAGGGCTTCGGGTACGGCGTAGGGTATGGGTTAGGGTTAGGGTTAGGGTTAGTGTTAGGGTTAGGGCTCGGTTTAGGGTACGGTTTAGGATTAGGGTACGTGTTAGGGTTAGGGTAGGGGTTAGCGTTAGGGTACGCGTTAGGGTTAGGGTAGTTATTAAACCTATCCCACTCTCTAGTTACCCCTTAGCACGTAAAGGAATATTATTTGGGGGTCCAGCCATGGAGAAGAGTTTAGACACTAGGATAAGATAAGGAACACACCCATTATAAAGAAATCACATTAGGATTCTCTTCTTAAGCTGTTCTTTAAAACACTAGTGCTTAGGAAATCTATTGGAGGCAGAAGCAGTCAAGGGTAGCCTAGGGTTAGGGTTAGGCTTAGGGTTAGGCTTAGGGTACGGCTTAGGGTACGGGTTCGGGGAGGGCTTCGGGTACGGCGTAGGGTATGGTTTAGGGTTAGGGTTAGGGTTAGTGTTCGGGTTAGGGCTCGGTTTAGGGTACGGGTTAGGATTAGGGTACGTGTTAGGGTTAGGGTAGGGGTTAGGGTTAGGGTACGCGTTTCGGTTAGGGTAGTTATTAAACCTATCCCACTCTCTAGATACCCCTTAGCACGAAAAGGAATATTATTTGGGGGTCCAGCCATGGAGAAGAGTTTAGACACTAAGATAATATAAGGAACACACACATTATAAAGAAATCACATTAGGATTCTCTTTTTAAGCTGTTCCTTAAAACACTAGTGCTTAGGAAATCTATTGGAGGCAGAAGCAGTCAAGGGTAGCCTAGGGTTAGGGTTAGGCTTAGGGGTAGGCTTAGGGTACGGCTTAGGGTTCGGGTTCGGGGAGGGCTTCGGGTACGGCATAGGGTATGGGTTAGGGTTAGGGTTAGGGTTAGTGTTAGGGTTAGGGCTCGGTTTAGGGTACGGGTTAGGATTAGGGTACGTGTTAGGGTTAGGGTAGGGGTTAGCGTTAGGGTACGCGTTAGGGTTAGGGTAGTTATTAAACCTATCCCACTCTCTAGTTACCCCTTAGCACGTAAAGGAATATTATTTGGGGGTCCAGCCATGGAGAAGAGTTTAGACACTAGGATAAGATAAGGAACACACCCATTATAAAGAAATCACATTAGGATTCTCTTCTTAAGCTGTTCTTTAAAACACTAATGCTTAGGAAATCTATTGGAGGCAGAAGCAGTCAAGGGTAGCCTAGGGTTAGGGTTAGGCTTAGGGGTAGGCTTAGGGTACGGCTTAGGGTACGGGATCGGGGAGGGCTTCGGGTACGGCGTAGGGTATGGGTTAGGGTTAGGTTTAGGGTTAGTGTTAGGGTTAGGGCTCGGTTTAGGGTACGGGTTAGGATTAGGGTACGTGTTAGGGTTAGGGTAGGGTTTAGGGTTAGTGTACGCGTTAGGGTTAGGGTAGTGATTAAACCTATCCCACTCTCTAGATACCCCTTAGCACATAAAGGAATATTATTTGGGGGTCCAGCCATGGAGAAGAGTTTAGACACTAGGATTAGATAAGGAACACACCCATTATAAAGAAATCACATTAGGATTCTCTTTTTAAGCTGTTCCTTAAAACACTAGTGCTTAGGAAATCTATTGGAGGCAGAAGCAGTCAAGGGTAGCCTAGGGTTAGGGTTAGGCTTAGGGTTAGGCTTAGGGTACGGTTTAGGGTACGGGTTTGGGGAGAGCTTCGGGTACGGCGTAGGGTATGGGTTAGAGTTAGGGTTAGGGTTAGTGTTAGGGTTAGGGCTCGGTTTAGGGTACGGGTTAGGATTAGGGTACGTGTTAGGGTTAGGGTAGGGGTTAGCGTTAGGGTACGCGTTAGGGTTAGGGTAGTTATTAAACCTATCCCACTCTCTAGATACCCCTTAGCACATAAAGGAATATTATTTGGGGGTCCAGCCATGGAGAAGAGTTTAGACACTAGGATTAGATAAGGAACACACCCATTATAAAGAAATCACATTAGGATTCTCTTTTTAAGCTGTTCCTTAAAACACTAGTGCTTAGGAAATCTATTGGAGGCAGAAGCAGTCAAGGGTAGCCTAGGGTTAGGGTTAGGCTTAGGGTTAGGCTTAGGGTACGGCTTAGGGTACGTGTTCGGGGAGGGCTTCGGGTACGGCGTAGGGTATGGGTTAGGGTTAGGGTTAGGGTTAGTGTTAGGGTTAGGGCTCGGTTTAGGGTACGGTTTAGGATTAGGGTACGTGTTAGGGTTAGAGTAGGGGTTAGCGTTAGGGTACGCGTTAGGGTTAGGGTAGTTATTAAACCTATCCCACTCTCTAGTTACCCCTTAGCACGTAAAGGAATATTATTTGGGGGTCCAGCCATGGAGAAGAGTTTAGACACTAGGATAAGATAAGGAACACACCCATTATAAAGAAATCACATTAGGATTCTCTTCTTAAGCTGTTCTTTAAAACACTAGTGCTTAGGAAATCTATTGGAGGCAGAAGCAGTCAAGGGTAGCCTAGGGTTAGGGTTAGGCTTAGGGTTAGGCTTAGGGTACGGCTTAGGGTACGGGTTCGGGGAGGGCTTCGGGTACGGCGTAGGGTATTGTTTACGGTTAGGGTTAGGGTTAGTGTTAGGGTTAGGGCTCGGTTTAGGGTACGGGTTAAGATTAGGGTACGTGTTAGGGTTAGGGTAGGGGTTAGGGTTAGGGTACGCGTTTCGGTTAGGGTAGTTATTAAACCTATCCCACTCTCTAGATACCCCTTAGCACGAAAAGGAATATTATTTGGGGGTCCAGCCATGGAGAAGAGTTTAGACACTAAGATAATATAAGGAACACACACATTATAAAGAAATCACATTAGGATTCTCTTTTTAAGCTGTTCCTTAAAACACTAGTGCTTAGGAAATCTATTGGAGGCAGAAGCAGTCAAGGGTAGCCTAGGGTTAGGGTTAGGCTTAGGGGTAGGCTTAGGGTACGGCTTAGGGTTCGGGTTCGGGGAGGGCTTCGGGTACGGCATAGGGTATGGGTTAGGGTTAGGGTTAGGGTTAGTGTTAGGGTTAGGGCTCGGTTTAGGGTACGGGTTAGGATTAGGGTACGTGTTAGGGTTAGGGTAGGGGTTAGCGTTAGGGTACGCGTTAGGGTTAGGGTAGTTATTAAACCTATCCCACTCTCTAGTTACCCCTTAGCACGTAAAGGAATATTATTTGGGGGTCCAGCCATGGAGAAGAGTTTAGACACTAGGATAAGATAAGGAACACACCCATTATAAAGAAATCACATTAGGATTCTCTTCTTAAGCTGTTCTTTAAAACACTAATGCTTAGGAAATCTATTGGAGGCAGAAGCAGTCAAGGGTAGCCTAGGGTTAGGGTTAGGCTTAGGGGTAGGCTTAGGGTACGGCTTAGGGTACGGGATCGGGGAGGGCTTCGGGTACGGCGTAGGGTATGGGTTAGGGTTAGGTTTAGGGTTAGTGTTAGGGTTAGGGCTCGGTTTAGGGTACGGGTTAGGATTAGGGTACGTGTTAGGGTTAGGGTAGGGGTTAGGGTTAGTGTACGCGTTAGGGTTAGGGTAGTGATTAAACCTATCCCACTCTCTAGATACCCCTTAGCACATAAAGGAATATTATTTGGGGGTCCAGCCATGGAGAAGAGTTTAGACACTAGGATTAGATAAGGAACACACCCATTATAAAGAAATCACATTAGGATTCTCTTTTTAAGCTGTTCCTTAAAACACTAGTGCTTAGGAAATCTATTGGAGGCAGAAGCAGTCAAGGGTAGCCTAGGGTTAGGGTTAGGCTTAGGGTTAGGCTTAGGGTACGGTTTAGGGTACGGGTTTGGGGAGAGCTTCGGGTACGGCGTAGGGTATGGGTTAGAGTTAGGGTTAGGGTTAGTGTTAGGGTTAGGGCTCGGTTTAGGGTACGGGTTAGGATTAGGGTACGTGTTAGGGTTAGGGTAGGGGTTAGCGTTAGGGTACGCGTTAGGGTTAGGGTAGTTATTAAACCTATCCCACTCTCTAGATACCCCTTAGCACATAAAGGAATATTATTTGGGGGTCCAGCCATGGAGAAGAGTTTAGACACTAGGATTAGATAAGGAACACACCCATTATAAAGAAATCACATTAGGATTCTCTTTTTAAGCTGTTCCTTAAAACACTAGTGCTTAGGAAATCTATTGGAGGCAGAAGCAGTCAAGGGTAGCCTAGGGTTAGGGTTAGGCTTAGGGTTAGGCTTAGGGTACGGCTTAGGGTACGTGTTCGGGGAGGGCTTCGGGTACGGCGTAGGGTATGGGTTAGGGTTAGGGTTAGGGTTAGTGTTAGGGTTAGGGCTCGGTTTAGGGTACGGTTTAGGATTAGGGTACGTGTTAGGGTTAGAGTAGGGGTTAGCGTTAGGGTACGCGTTAGGGTTAGGGTAGTTATTAAACCTATCCCACTCTCTAGTTACCCCTTAGCACGTAAAGGAATATTATTTGGGGGTCCAGCCATGGAGAAGAGTTTAGACACTAGGATAAGATAAGGAACACACCCATTATAAAGAAATCACATTAGGATTCTCTTCTTAAGCTGTTCTTTAAAACACTAGTGCTTAGGAAATCTATTGGAGGCAGAAGCAGTCAAGGGTAGCCTAGGGTTAGGGTTAGGCTTAGGGTTAGGCTTAGGGTACGGCTTAGGGTACGGGTTCGGGGAGGGCTTCGGGTACGGCGTAGGGTATTGTTTACGGTTAGGGTTAGGGTTAGTGTTAGGGTTAGGGCTCGGTTTAGGGTACGGGTTAAGATTAGGGTACGTGTTAGGGTTAGGGTAGGGGTTAGGGTTAGGGTACGCGTTTCGGTTAGGGTAGTTATTAAACCTATCCCACTCTCTAGATACCCCTTAGCACGTAAAGGAATATTATTTGGGGGTCCAGCCATGGAGAAGAGTTTAGACACTAAGATAATATAAGGAACACACACATTCTAAAGAAATCACATTAGGATTCTCTTTTTAAGCTGTTCCTTAAAACACTAGTGCTTAGGAAATCTATTGGAGGCAGAAGCAGTCAAGGGTAGCCTAGGGTTAGGGTTAGGCTTAGGGTTAGGCTTAGGGTACGGTTTAGGGTACGGGTTTGGGGAGAGCTTCGGGTACGGCGTAGGGTATGGGTTAGAGTTAGGGTTAGGGTTAGTGTTAGGGTTAGGGCTCGGTTTAGGGTACGGGTTAGGATTAGGGTACGTGTTAGGGTTAGGGTAGGGGTTAGCGTTAGGGTACGCGTTAGGGTTAGGGTAGTTATTAAACCTATCCCACTCTCTAGATACCCCTTAGCACATAAAGGAATATTATTTGGGGGTCCAGCCATGGAGAAGAGTTTAGACACTAGGATTAGATAAGGAACACACCCATTATAAAGAAATCACATTAGGATTCTCTTTTTAAGCTGTTCCTTAAAACACTAGTGCTTAGGAAATCTATTGGAGGCAGAAGCAGTCAAGGGTAGCCTAGGGTTAGGGTTAGGCTTAGGGTTAGGCTTAGGGTACGGCTTAGGGTACGTGTTCGGGGAGGGCTTCGGGTACGGCGTAGGGTATGGGTTAGGGTTAGGGTTAGGGTTAGTGTTAGGGTTAGGGCTCGGTTTAGGGTACGGTTTAGGATTAGGGTACGTGTTAGGGTTAGAGTAGGGGTTAGCGTTAGGGTACGCGTTAGGGTTAGGGTAGTTATTAAACCTATCCCACTCTCTAGTTACCCCTTAGCACGTAAAGGAATATTATTTGGGGGTCCAGCCATGGAGAAGTGTTTAGACACTAGGATAAGATAAGGAACACACCCATTATAAAGAAATCACATTAGGATTCTCTTCTTAAGCTGTTCTTTAAAACACTAGTGCTTAGGAAATCTATTGGAGGCAGAAGCAGTCAAGGGTAGCCTAGGGTTAGGGTTAGGCTTAGGGTTAGGCTTAGGGTACGGCTTAGGGTACGGGTTCGGGGAGGGCTTCGGGTACGGCGTAGGGTATTGTTTACGGTTAGGGTTAGGGTTAGTGTTAGGGTTAGGGCTCGGTTTAGGGTTCGGGTTAGGATTAGGGTACGTGTTAGGGTTAGGGTAGGGGTTAGCGATAGGGTACGCGATAGGGTTAGGGTAGTTATTAAACCTATCCCACTCTCTAGTTATCCCTTAGCACGTAAAGGAATATTATTTGGGGGTCCAGCCATGGAGAAGAGTTTAGACACTAGGATAAGATAAGGAACACACCCATTATAAAGAAATCACATTAGGATTCTCTTTTTAAGCTGTTCCTTAAAACACTAGTGCTTAGGAAATCTATTGGAGGCAGAAGCAGTCAAGGGTAGCCTAGGGTTAGGGTTAGGCTTAGGGTTAGGCTTAGGGTACGGCTTAGGGTACGGGTTCGGGGAGGGCTTCGGGTACGGCGTAGGGTATGGGTTAGGGTTAGGGTTAGGGTTAGTGTTAGGGTTAGGGCTCGGTTTAGGATACTGGTTAGGATTAGGGTACGTGTTAGGGTTAGGGTAGGGGTTAGGGTTAGGGTACGCGTTAGGGTTAGGGTAGTTATTAAACCTATCCCACTCTCTAGATACCCCTTAGCACATAAAGGAATATTATTTGTGGGTCCAGCCATGGAGAAGAGTTTAGACACTAGGATAAGATAAGGAACACACCCATTATAAAGAAATCACATTAGAATTCTCTTTTTAAGCTGTTCCTTAAAACACTAGTGTTTAGGAAATATATTGGAGGCAGAAGCAGTCAAGGGTAGCCTAGGGTTAGGGTTAGGCTTAGGGTTAGGCTTAGGGTACGGCTTAGGGTACGGGTTCGGGGAGGGCTTCGGGAACGGCGTAGGGTATGGGTTAGGGTTAGGGTTAGGGTTAGTGATAGGGTTAGGGCTCGGTTTACGTTACGGTTGAGGATTAGGGTACGTGTTAGTGTTAGGGTAGGGGTTAGGGTTAGGGTACGTGTTAGGGTTACGGTAGTTATTAAACCTATCCCACTATCTAGATACCCCTTAGCACGTAAAGGAATATTATTTGGGGGTCCAGCCATGGAGAAGAGTTTAGACACTAGGATAAGATAAGGAACACACCCAGTATAAAGAAATCACATTAGGATTCTCCTTTTAAGCTGTTCCTTAAAACACTATTGCTTAGGAAATCTATTCGAGGCAGAAGCAGTCAAGGGTAGCCTAGGGTGAGGGTTAGGCTTGGTGTTAGGGTTAGGGTACCGCTTAGGGTATGGGTTCGGGGAGGGGTTCGGTCACGGTGTAGGGTATGGGTTAGAGTTAGGGTTAGGGTTATGGTTAGGGTTAGGGCTCGGTTTAGTGTACGGCTTAGGATTAGGGTACGTGTTAGGGTTAGGGTAGGGGTTAGGGTTAGGGTACGCATTAGGGTTAGGGTAGTTATTAAACCTATCCCACTCTCTAGATACCCCTTAGCACGTAAAGGAATATTATTTGCGGATCCAGCCATGGAGAAGAGTTTAGACACTAGGATAAGATAAGGAACACAACCATTATAAAGAAATCACATTAGGATTCTCTGTTTAAGCTCTTCCTTAAAACACTAGTGCTTAGGAAATCTATTGGAGGCAGAAGCAGTCAAGGGTAGCCTAGGGTTAGGGTTAGGCTTAGGGTTTGGCTTAGGGTATGGCTTAGGGTACGAGTTCGGGGAGGGCTTTGGGTATTGTGTAGGGTATGGGTTAGGGTTAGGGTTAGGGTTAGTGTTAGGGTTAGGGCTCGGTTTAGGGTACGGTTTAGGTTTAGGGTACGTGTTAGGGTTAGGGTAGGGGTTAGGGTTAGGGTACGTGTTAGGGTTAGGGTAGTTATTAAACCTATCCCACTCTCTAGATACCCCTTAGCACGTAAAGGAATATTATTTGGGTGTCCAGCCATGGAGAAGAGTTTAGACACTAGGATAAGATAAGGAAAACACCCATTATAAAGAAATCACATTAGGATTCTCTTTTTAAGCTGTTCCTTAAAACAGTAGTGCTTAGGAAATCTATTGGAGGCAGAAGCAGTCAAGGGTAGCCTAGGGTTAGGGTTAGGTTTAGTGTTAGGCTTAGGGTACGGCTTAGGGTACGGGTTCGCGGAGGGCTTCGGGTACGGCGTAGGGTATGGGTTAGGGTTAGGGTTAGGGTTAGTGTTAGGGTTAGGGCCCGGTTTAGGGTATTTGTTAGGATTAGGGTACGTGTTAGGGTTGGGGTAGGGGTTAGGGTTAGGGTACGCGTTAGGGTTAAGGTAGTTATTAAACCTATCCCACTCTGTAGATACCCCTTAGCACGTAAAGGAATATTATTTGGGGGTCCAGCCATGGAGAAGAGTTTAGACACTAGGATAAGATAAGGAACACACCCATTATAAAGAAATCACATTAGGATTCTCTTTTTAAGCTGTTCCTTAAAACACTAATGCTTAGGAAATCTATTGGAGGCAGAAGCAGTCAAGGGTAGCCTAGGGTTAGGGTTAGGCTTAGGGTACGGCTTAGGGTTCGGCTTAGGGTACGGGTTCGGGGAGGGTTTCGGGTACGGCGTAGGGTATGGGTTAGGGTTAGGGTTAGGGTTAGTGTTAGGGTTAGGGCTCGGTTTAGGGTATTGGTTAGGATTAGGGTACGTGTTAGGGTTAGGGTAGGGGTTAGGGTTAGGGTACGCGTTAGGGTTAGGGTTATTAAACCTATCCCACTCTCTAGATACCCCTTAGCACGTAAAGGAATATTATTTGGGGATCCAGCCATTTAGAAGAGTTTAAACACTAGGATAAGATAAGGAACACACACTTTATAAAGAAATCACATTACGTTTCTCTTTTTAAGCTGTTCCTTAAAACACTAGAGCTTAGGAAATCTATTGGAGGCAGAAGCAGTCAAGGGTAGCCTAGGGTTAGGGTTAGGCTTAGGGTTAGGCTTAGGGTACGGCTTAGGTTACGGGTTCGGGGATGGTTTCGGGTACGGCGTAGGGTATGGTTTAGGGTTAGGATTTGGGTTAGTGTTAGGGTTAGGGCTCCGTTTAGGGTACAGGTTAGTATTAGGGTACGTGTTAGGGTTAGCGTAGGGGTTAGGGTTAGGGTACGCGTTAGGGTTAGGATAGTTATTAAACCTATCCCACTCTCTAGATACCCCTTAGCACGTAAAGGAATATTATTTGGGGGTCCAGCCATGGAGAAGAGTTTAGACACTAAGATAATATAAGGAACACACACATTATAAAGAAATCACATTAGGATTCTCTTTTTAAGCTGTTCCTTAAAACACTAGTGCTTAGGAAATCTATTGGAGGCAGAAGCAGTCAAGGGTAGCCTAGGGTGAGGGTTAGGCTTAGTGTTAGGGTTAGGGTACGGCTTAGGGTATGGGTTCGGGGAGGGGTTCGGTCACGGTGTAGGGTATGGGTTAGAGTTAGGGTTAGGGTTAGTGTTAGGGTTAGGGCTCGGTTTAGTGTACGGCTTAGGATTAGGGTACGTGTTAGGGTTAGGGTAGGGGTTAGGGTTAGGGTACGTGTTAGGGTTAGGGTAGTTATTAAACCTATCCCACTCTCTAGATACCCCTTAGCACGTAAAGGAATATTATTTGGGGATCCAGCCATGGAGAAGAGTTTAGACACTAGGATAAGATAAGGAACACAACCATTATAAAGAAATCACATTAGGTTTCACTTTTTAAGCTGTTCCTTAAAACACTAGGGCTTAGGAAATCTATTGGAGAGAGAAGCAGTCAAGTGTAGCCTAGGGTTAGGGTTAGGCTTAGGGTTAGGGTTAGGGTACGGCTTAGGGTACGGGTTCGGGGAGGGGTTCGGGCACGGCGTAGGGTATGGGTTAGGGTTAGGGTTAGGGTTAGTGTTAGGCTTAGGGCTCGGTTTAGGGTACGGTTTAGGATTAGGGTACGTGTTAGGGTTAGGGTAGGGGTTAGGGTTAGGGTACGTGTTAGGGTTAGGGTAGTTATTAAACCTATCCCACTCTCTAGATACCCTTAGCACGTAAAGGAATATTATTTGGGGGTCCAGCCATGGAGAAGAGTTTAGACACTAGGATAAGATAGGGAACACACCCAGTATAAAGAAATCACATTAGGATTCTCTTTTTAAGCTGTTCCTTAAAACACTAGTGCTTAGGAAATCTATTGGAGGCAGAAGCAGTCAAGGGTAGCCTAGGGTTAGGGTTAGGCTTAGGGTAAGGCTTAGGGTACGCCTTAGGGTACGGGTTCGGGGAGGGCTTCGGGTACGGCGTAGGGTATGGGTTAGGGTTAGGGTTAGGGTTAGTGTTAGGGTTAGGGCTCGGTTTAGGTTATTGTTTAGGATTAGGGTAGGTGTTAGGGTTAGGGTAGGGGTTAGGGTTAGTATAGTTATTAAACCTATCCCACTCTCTAGATACCCCTTAGCACGTAAAGGAATATTATTTGGGGGTCCAGCCAAGGATAAGAGTTTAGACACTAGGATAAGATAAGGAACACACCCATTATAAAGAAATCACTTTAGGATTCTCTTTTTAAGCTGTTCCTTAAAACAGTATTGCTTAGGAAATCTATTGGAGGCAGAAGCAGTCAAGGGTAGCCTAGGGTGAGGGTTAGGCTTAGTGTTAGGGTTAGGGTACGGCTTAGGGTATGGGTTTGGGGAGGGGTTCGGTCACGGTGTAGGGTACGGGTTAGAGTTAGGGTTAGGTTTAGTGTTAGGGTTAGGGCTCGGTTTAAGGTACGGTTTAGGATTAGGGTACATGTTAGGTTTAGGGTAGGGGTTAGGGTTAGTGTACGTGTTAGGTTTAGGGTTATTAGACCAATCCCACTCTCTAGATACCCCTTAGCACGTAAAGGAATATTATTTGGGGATCCAGACATGGAGAAGTGTTTAGACACTAGGATAAGATAAGGAACACACACATTATAAAGAAATCACATTAGGATTCTCTTTTTAAGCTGTTCCTTAAAACACTAGTGCTTAGGAAATCTATTGGAGGCAGAAGCAGTCAAGGGTAGCCTAGGGTTTGGGTTAGGCTTAGGGTTAGGCTTAGGGTACGGCTTAGGGTACGGGTTCGGGGAGGGCTTCGGGTACGGTGTAGGGTATGGTTAGGGTTAGGGTTTGGGTTAGTGTTAGGGTTAGGTCTGGGTTTAGGGTATGGTTAGGATTAGGGTACGTTTTAGGGTTAGGGTAGGGGTTAGGGTTAGGGTACGCTTTAGGGTTAGGGTAGTTATTAAACCTATCTCACTCTCTAGTTACCCCTTAGCACGTAAAGGAATATTATTTGGGGGTCCCGCCATGGAGAAGAGTTTAGACACTAGGATAAGATAAGGAACACACCCAGTATAAAGAAATCACATTAGTATTCTCTTTTTAAGCTGTTCCTTAAAACACTAGTGCTTAGGAAATCTATTGGAGGCAGAAGCAGTCAAGGGTAACCTAGGGTTAGGCTTAGGATTAGGCTTAGGGTACGGCTTAGGGTACGGGTTCGGTGAGGGCTTCGGGTACGGCGTAGGGTATGGGTTAGGGTTAGGGTTAGGGTTAGTGTTAGGGTTAGGGCTCGGTTTAGGGTACGGGTTAGGATTAGGGTACGTGTTAGGGTTAGGGTAGGGGTTAGGGTTAGGGTACGCGTTATGGTTAGGGTAGTTATTAAACCTATCCCACTCTCTAGAAACCCCTTAGCACGTAAAGGAATATTATTTGGGGGTCCAGCCATGGAGAAGAGTTTAGACACTAGGATAAGATAAGGAACACACCCATTATAAAGAAATCACATTAGGATTCTCTTTTTAAGCTGTTCCTTAAAACACTAGTGCTTAGGAAATCTATTGGAGGCAGAAGCAGTCAAGGGTAGCCTAGGGTTAGGGTTAGGCTTAGGGTACGGCTTAGGGTACGGGTTCGGGGAGGGCTTCGGGTACGGCGTAGGGTATGGGTTAAGGTTAGGGTTAGGGTTAGTGTTAGGGTTAGGGCTCGGTTTAGGGTACGGGTTAGGGTTAGGGTACGTGTTAGGGTTAAGGCAGGGGTTAGGGTTAGGGTACCCGTTAGGGTTAGGGTAGTTATTAAACCTATCCCACTCTCTAGATACCCCTTAGCACGTAAAGGAATATTATTTGGGGGTCCAGCCATGGAGAAGTGTTTAGACACTAAGATAATATAAGGAACACACACATTATAAAGAAATCACATTAGGATTCTCTTTTTAAGCTGTTCCTTAAAACACTAGTGCTTAGGAAATCTATTGGAGGCAGAAGCAGTCAAGGGTAGCCTAGGGTTAGGGTTAGGCTTAGGGTTAGGCTTAGGGTACGGGTTCGGGGAGGGCTTCGGGTACGGCGTAGGGTATGGGTTAGGGTTAGGGTTAGGGTTAGTGTTAGGGTTAGGGCTCGGTTTAGGGTACGTGTTAGGATTAGGGTACGTGTTAGGGTTAGGGTAGGGGTTAGCGTTAGGGTACGCGTTAGGGTTAACGTAGTTATTAAATCTATCTCACTCTCTAGTTACCCCTTAGCACGTAAAGGAATATTATTTGGGGGTCCCGCCATGGAGAAGAGTTTAGACACTAGGATAAGATAAGGAACACACCCATTATAAAGAAATCACATTAGGATTCTCTTTTTAAGCTGTTCCTTAAAACACTAGTGCTTAGGAAATCTATTGGAGGCAGAAGCAGTCAAGGGTAGCCTAGGGTTAGGGTTAGGCTTAGGGTTAGGCTTAGGGTACGGATTAAGGTACGGGTTCAGGGAGGGCTTCGGGTACAGCGTAGGGCATGGGTTAAGGTTAGGGTTAGGGTTAGTGTTAGGGTTACGGCTCGGTTTAGGGTACGGGTTAGGATTAGGGTACGTGTTAGGGTTAGGGTAGGGGTTAGGGTTAGGGTATACGTTAGGGTTAGGGTAGTGATTAAACCTATCCCACTCTCTAGATACCCCTTCGCACATAAAGGAATATTATTTGGGGGTCCAGCCATGGAGAAGAGTTTAGACACTAGGATTAGATAAGGAACACACCCATTATAAAGAAATCACATTAGGATTCTCTTTTTAAGCTGTTCCTTAAAACACTAGTGCTTAGGAAATCTATTGGAGGCAGAAGCAGTCAAGGGTAGCCTAGGGTTAAGGTTAGGCTTAGGGTTAGGCTTAGGGTACGGCTTAGGGTACGGGTTCGGGGAGGGCTTCGGGTACGGCGTAGGGTATGGGTTAGGGTTAGGGTTAGGGTTAGTGTTAGGGTTAGGGCTCGGTTTAGGGTACGGGTTAGGATTAGGGTACGTGTTAGGGATAGGGTAGGGGTTAGCGTTAGGGTACGCGTTAGGGTTAGGGTAGTTATTAAACCTATCCCACTCTCTAGTTACCCCTTAACACGTAAAGGAATATTATTTGGGGGTCCAGCCATGGAGAAGAGTTTAGACACTAGGATAAGATAAGGAACACACCCATTATAAAGAAATCACATTAGGATTCTCTTTTTAAGCTGTTCCTTAAAACACTAGTGCTTAGGAAATCTATTGGAGGCAGAAGCAGTCAAGGGTAGCCTAGGGTTAGGGTTAGGCTTAGGGTTAGGCTTAGGGTACGGCTTAGGGTACGGGTTCGGGGAGGGCTTCGGGTACGGCGTAGGGTATGGTTTAGGGTTAGGGTTAGGGTTAGTGTTAGGGTTAGGGCTCAGGTTAGGGTACGGGTTAGGATTAGGGTACGTGTTAGGGTTAGGGCAGGGGTTAGGGTTAGGGTACCCGTTAGGGTTAGGGTAGTTATTAAACCTATCCCACTCTCTACATACCCCTTAGCACGTAAAGGAATATTATTTGGGGATCCAGCCATGGAGAAGAGTTTAGACACTAAGATAATATAAGGAACACACACATTATAAAGAAATCACATTAGGATTCTCTTTTTAAGCTGTTCCTTAAAACACTAGTGCTTAGGAAATCTATTGGAGGCAGAAGCAGTCAAGGGTAGCCTAGGGTTAGGGTTAGGCTTAGGGTTAGGCTTAGGGTACGGCTTAGGGTACGGGTTCGGGGAGGGCTTCGGGTACGGCGTAGGGTATGGGTTAGGGTTAGGGTTAGGGTTAGTGTTAGGGTTAGGGCTCGGTTTAGGGTACGGGTTAGGATTAGGGTACGTGTTAGGGTTAGGGTAGGGGTTAGCGTTAGGGTACGCGTTAGGGTTAGTGTAGTTAATAAACCTATCTCACTCTCTAGTTACCCCTTAGCACGTAAAGGAATATTATTTGGGGGTCCCGCCATGGAGAAGAGTTTAGACACTAGGATAAGATAAGGAACACACCCATTATAAAGAAATCACATTAGGATTCTCTTTTTAAGCTGTTCCTTAAAACACTAGTGCTTAGGAAATCTATTGGAGGCAGAAGCAGTCAAGGGTAGCCTAGGGTTAGGGTTAGGCTTAGGGTTAGGCTTAGGGTACGGCTTAGGGTACGGGTTCGGGGAGGGTTTCGGGTACGGCGTAGGGTATGGGTTAGGGTTAGGGTTAGGGTTAGTGTTAGGGTTAGGGCTCGGTTTAAGGTACGGGTTAGGATTAGGGTACGTGTTAGGGTTAGGGTAGGGGTTAGGGTTAGGGTACGCGTTACGGTTAGGGTAGTTATTAAACCTGTCCCACTCTCTAGATACCCCTTAGCACGTAAAGGAATATTATTTGGGGGTCCAGCCATGGAGAAGAGTTTAGACACTAGGATAAGATAAGGAACACACCCATTATAAAGAAATCACATTAAGATAATCTTTTTAAGCTGTTCCTTAAAACCCTAGTGCTTAGGAAATCTATTGGAGGCAGAAGCAGTCAAGGGTAGCCTAGGGTTAGGGTTAGGCTTAGGGTTAGGCTTAGGGTACGGCTTAGGGTACGGGTTCGGGGAGGGCTTCGGGTACGGCGTAGGGTATGGGTTATTGTTAGGGTTAGGGTTAGTGTTAGGGTTAGGGCTCGGTTTAGGTTACGGGTTAGGTTTAGGGTACGTGTTAGGGTTAGGGTAGGGGTTAGCGTTAGGGTACGCGTTAGGGTTAGGGTAGTTATTAAACCTATCCCACTCCCTAGTTACCCCTTAGCACGTAAAGGAATATTATTTGGGGATCCAGCCATGGAGAAGAGTTTAGACACTAGGATAAGATAAGGAACACACCCATTATAAAGAAATCACATTAGGATTCTCTTTTTAAGCTGTTCCTTAAAACACTAGTGCTTAGGAAATCTATTGGAGGCAGAAGAAGTCAAGGGTAGCCTAGGGTTAGGGTTAGGCTTAGGGTTAGGCTTAGGGTACGGCTTAGGGTACGGGTTCGGGGAGGGCTTCGGGTACGGCGTAGGGTATGGGTTAGGGTTAGGGTTAGGGTTAGGGTTAGGGTTAGGGCTCGGTTTAGGGTACGGGTTAGGATTAGGGTACGTGTTAGGGTTAGGGTAGGGGTTAGGGTTAGTGTACGCGTTAGGGTTAGGGTAGTGATTAAACCTATCCCACTCTCTAGATACCCCTTAGCACATAAAGGAATATTATTTGGGGGTCCAGCCATGGAGAAGAGTTTAGACACTAGGATTAGATAAGGAACACACCCATTATAAAGAAATCACATTAGGATTCTCTTTTTAAGCTGTTCCTTAAAACACTAGTGCTTAGGAAATCTATTGGAGGCAGAGGCAGTCAAGGGTAGCCTAGGGTTAGGGTTAGGCTTAGGGTTAGGCTTAGGGTACGGCTTAGGGTACGTGTTCGGGGAGGGCTTCGGGTACGGCGTAGGGTATGGGTTAGGGTTAGGGTTAGGGTTAGTGTTAGGGTTAGGGCTCGGTTTAGGGTACGGGTTAGGATTAGGGTACGTGTTAGGGTTAGGGTAGGGGTTAGCGTTAGGGTACGCGTTAGGGTTAGTGTAGTTAATAAACCTATCTCACTCTCTAGTTACCCCTTAGCACGTAAAGGAATATTATTTGGGGGTCCCGCCATGGAGAAGAGTTTAGACACTAGGATAAGATAAGGAACACACCCATTATAAAGAAATCACATTAGGATTCTCTTTTTAAGCTGTTCCTTAAAACACTAGTGCTTAGGAAATCTATTGGAGGCAGAAGCAGTCAAGGGTAGCCTAGGGTTAGGGTTAGGCTTAGGGTTAGGCTTAGGGTACGGCTTAGGGTACGGGTTCGGGGAGGGTTTCGGGTACGGCGTAGGGTATGGGTTAGGGTTAGGGTTAGGGTTAGTGTTAGGGTTAGGGCTCGGTTTAAGGTACGGGTTAGGATTAGGGTACGTGTTAGGGTTAGGGTAGGGGTTAGGGTTAGGGTACGCGTTACGGTTAGGGTAGTTATTAAACCTGTCCCACTCTCTAGATACCCCTTAGCACGTAAAGGAATATTATTTGGGGGTCCAGCCATGGAGAAGAGTTTAGACACTAGGATAAGATAAGGAACACACCCATTATAAAGAAATCACATTAAGATAATCTTTTTAAGCTGTTCCTTAAAACCCTAGTGCTTAGGAAATCTATTGGAGGCAGAAGCAGTCAAGGGTAGCCTAGGGTTAGGGTTAGGCTTAGGGTTAGGCTTAGGGTACGGCTTAGGGTACGGGTTCGGGGAGGGCTTCGGGTACGGCGTAGGGTATGGGTTATTGTTAGGGTTAGGGTTAGTGTTAGGGTTAGGGCTCGGTTTAGGTTACGGGTTAGGTTTAGGGTACGTGTTAGGGTTAGGGTAGGGGTTAGCGTTAGGGTACGCGTTAGGGTTAGGGTAGTTATTAAACCTATCCCACTCCCTAGTTACCCCTTAGCACGTAAAGGAATATTATTTGGGGATCCAGCCATGGAGAAGAGTTTAGACACTAGGATAAGATAAGGAACACACCCATTATAAAGAAATCACATTAGGATTCTCTTTTTAAGCTGTTCCTTAAAACACTAGTGCTTAGGAAATCTATTGGAGGCAGAAGAAGTCAAGGGTAGCCTAGGGTTAGGGTTAGGCTTAGGGTTAGGCTTAGGGTACGGCTTAGGGTACGGGTTCGGGGAGGGCTTCGGGTACGGCGTAGGGTATGGGTTAGGGTTAGGGTTAGGGTTAGGGTTAGGGTTAGGGCTCGGTTTAGGGTACGGGTTAGGATTAGGGTACGTGTTAGGGTTAGGGTAGGGGTTAGGGTTAGTGTACGCGTTAGGGTTAGGGTAGTGATTAAACCTATCCCACTCTCTAGATACCCCTTAGCACATAAAGGAATATTATTTGGGGGTCCAGCCATGGAGAAGAGTTTAGACACTAGGATTAGATAAGGAACACACCCATTATAAAGAAATCACATTAGGATTCTCTTTTTAAGCTGTTCCTTAAAACACTATTGCTTAGGAAATCTATTGGAGGCAGAGGCAGTCAAGGGTAGCCTAGGGTTAGGGTTAGGCTTAGGGTTAGGCTTAGGGTACGGCTTAGGGTACGTGTTCGGGGAGGGCTTCGGGTACGGCGTAGGGTATGGGTTAGGGTTAGGGTTAGGGTTAGTGTTAGGGTTAGGGCTCGGTTTAGGGTACGGTTTAGGATTAGGGTACGTGTTAGGGTTAGGGTAGGGGTTAGCGTTAGGGTACGCGTTAGGGTTAGGGTAGTTATTAAACCTATCCCACTCTCTAGTTACCCCTTAGCACGTAAAGGAATATTATTTGGGGGTCCAGCCATGGAGAAGAGTTTAGACACTAGGATAAGATAAGGAACACACCCATTATAAAGAAATCACATTAGGATTCTCTTCTTAAGCTGTTCTTTAAAACACTAGTGCTTAGGAAATCTATTGGAGGCAGAAGCAGTCAAGGGTAGCCTAGGGTTAGGGTTAGGCTTAGGGTTAGGCTTAGGGTACGGCTTAGGGTACGGGTTCGGGGAGGGCTTCGGGTACGGCGTAGGGTATGGTTTAGGGTTAGGGTTAGGGTTAGTGTTAGGGTTAGGGCTCGGTTTAGGGTACGGGTTAGGATTAGGGTACGTGTTAGGGTTAGGGTAGGGGTTAGGGTTAGGGTACGCGTTTCGGTTAGGGTAGTTATTAAACCTATCCCACTCTCTAGATACCCCTTAGCACGAAAAGGAATATTATTTGGGGGTCCAGCCATGGAGAAGAGTTTAGACACTAAGATAATATAAGGAACACACACATTATAAAGAAATCACATTAGGATTCTCTTTTTAAGCTGTTCCTTAAAACACTAGTGCTTAGGAAATCTATTGGAGGCAGAAGCAGTCAAGGGTAGCCTAGGGTTAGGGTTAGGCTTAGGGGTAGGCTTAGGGTACGGCTTAGGGTTCGGGTTCGGGGAGGGCTTCGGGTACGGCATAGGGTATGGGTTAGGGTTAGGGTTAGGGTTAGTGTTAGGGTTAGGGCTCGGTTTAGGGTACGGGTTAGGATTAGGGTACGTGTTAGGGTTAGGGTAGGGGTTAGCGTTAGGGTACGCGTTAGGGTTAGGGTAGTTATTAAACCTATCCCACTCTCTAGTTACCCCTTAGCACGTAAAGGAATATTATTTGGGGGTCCAGCCATGGAGAAGAGTTTAGACACTAGGATAAGATAAGGAACACACCCATTATAAAGAAATCACATTAGGATTCTCTTCTTAAGCTGTTCTTTAAAACACTAATGCTTAGGAAATCTATTGGAGGCAGAAGCAGTCAAGGGTAGCCTAGGGTTAGGGTTAGGCTTAGGGGTAGGCTTAGGGTACGGCTTAGGGTACGGGATCGGGGAGGGCTTCGGGTACGGCGTAGGGTATGGGTTAGGGTTAGGTTTAGGGTTAGTGTTAGGGTTAGGGCTCGGTTTAGGGTACGGGTTAGGATTAGGGTACGTGTTAGGGTTAGGGTAGGGGTTAGGGTTAGTGTACGCGTTAGGGTTAGGGTAGTGATTAAACCTATCCCACTCTCTAGATACCCCTTAGCACATAAAGGAATATTATTTGGGGGTCCAGCCATGGAGAAGAGTTTAGACACTAGGATTAGATAAGGAACACACCCATTATAAAGAAATCACATTAGGATTCTCTTTTTAAGCTGTTCCTTAAAACACTAGTGCTTAGGAAATCTATTGGAGGCAGAAGCAGTCAAGGGTAGCCTAGGGTTAGGTTTAGGCTTAGGGGTAGGCTTAGGGTACGGCTTAGGGTACGGGTTCGGGGAGGGCTTCGGGTACGGCGTAGTGTATGGGTTAGGGTTAGGGTTAGGGTTAGTGTTAGGGTTAGGGCTCGGTTTAGGGTACGGGTTAGGATTAGGGTACGTGTTAGGGTTAGGGTAGGGGTTAGGGTTAGTGTACGCGTTAGGATTAAGGTAGTGATTAAACCTATCCCACTCTCTAGATACCCCTTAGCACATAAAGGAATATTATTTGGGGGTCCAGCCATGGAGAAGAGTTTAGACACTAGGATTAGATAAGGAACACACCCATTATAAAGAAATCACATTAGGATTCTCTTTTTAAGCTGTTCCTTAAAACACTAGTGCTTAGGAAATCTATTGGAGGCAGAAGCAGTCAAGGGTAGCCTAGGGTTAGGGTTAGGCTTAGGGTTAGGCTTAGGGTACGGTTTAGGGTACGGGTTTGGGGAGAGCTTCGGGTACGGCGTAGGGTATGGGTTAGAGTTAGGGTTAGGGTTAGTGTTAGGGTTAGGGCTCGGTTTAGGGTACGGGTTAGGATTAGGGTACGTGTTAGGGTTAGGGTAGGGGTTAGCGTTAGGGTACGCGTTAGGGTTAGGGTAGTTATTAAACCTATCCCACTCTCTAGATACCCCTTAGCACATAAAGGAATATTATTTGGGGGTCCAGCCATGGAGAAGAGTTTAGACACTAGGATTAGATAAGGAACACACCCATTATAAAGAAATCACATTAGGATTCTCTTTTTAAGCTGTTCCTTAAAACACTAGTGCTTAGGAAATCTATTGGAGGCAGAAGCAGTCAAGGGTAGCCTAGGGTTAGGGTTAGGCTTAGGGTTAGGCTTAGGGTACGGCTTAGGGTACGTGTTCGGGGAGGGCTTCGGGTACGGCGTAGGGTATGGGTTAGGGTTAGGGTTAGGGTTAGTGTTAGGGTTAGGGCTCGGTTTAGGGTACGGTTTAGGATTAGGGTACGTGTTAGGGTTAGAGTAGGGGTTAGCGTTAGGGTACGCGTTAGGGTTAGGGTAGTTATTAAACCTATCCCACTCTCTAGTTACCCCTTAGCACGTAAAGGAATATTATTTAGGGGTCCAGCCATGGAGAAGAGTTTAGACACTAGGATAAGATAAGGAACACACCCATTATAAAGAAATCACATTAGGATTCTCTTCTTAAGCTGTTCTTTAAAACACTAGTGCTTAGGAAATCTATTGGAGGCAGAAGCAGTCAAGGGTAGCCTAGGGTTAGGGTTAGGCTTAGGGTTAGGCTTAGGGTACGGCTTAGGGTACGGGTTCGGGGAGGGCTTCGGGTACGGCGTAGGGTATTGTTTACGGTTAGGGTTAGGGTTAGTGTTAGGGTTAGGGCTCGGTTTAGGGTACGGGTTAAGATTAGGGTACGTGTTAGGGTTAGGGTAGGGGTTAGGGTTAGGGTACGCGTTTTGGTTAGGGTAGTTATTAAACCTATCCCACTCTCTAGATACCCCTTAGCACGTAAAGGAATATTATTTGGGGGTCCAGCCATGGAGAAGAGTTTAGACACTAAGATAATATAAGGAACACACACATTCTAAAGAAATCACATTAGGATTCTCTTTTTAAGCTGTTCCTTAAAACACTAGTGCTTAGGAAATCTATTGGAGGCAGAAGCAGTCAAGGGTAGCCTAGGGTTAGGGTTAGGCTTAGGGGTAGGCTTAGGGTACGGCTTAGGGTACGGGTTCGGGGAGGGCTTCGGGTACGGCGTAGGGTATGGGTTAGGGTTAGGGTTAGGGTTAGTGTTAGGGTTAGGGCTCGGTTTAGGGTACGGGTTAGGATTAGGGTACGTGTTAGGGTTAGGGTAGGGGTTAGGGTTAGTGTACGCGTTAGGGTTAGGGTAGTGATTAAACCTATCCCACTCTCTAGATACCCCTTAGCACATAAAGGAATATTATTTGGGGGTCCAGCCATGGAGAAGAGTTTAGACACTAGGATTAGATAAGGAACACACCCATTATAAAGAAATCACATTAGGATTCTCTTTTTAAGCTGTTCCTTAAAACACTAGTGCTTAGGAAATCTATTGGAGGCAGAAGCAGTCAAGGGTAGCCTAGGGTTAGGGTTAGGCTTAGGGTTAGGCTTAGGGTACGGTTTAGGGTACGGGTTTGGGGAGGGCTTCGGGTACGGCGTAGGGTACGGGTTAGATTTAGGGTTAGGGTTAGTGTTAGGGTTAGGGCTCGGTTTAGGGTACGGGTTAGGATTAGGGTACGTGTTAGGGTTAGGGTAGGGGTTAGCGTTAGGGTACGCGTTAGGGTTAGGGTAGTTATTAAACCTATCCCACTCTCTAGTTACCCCTTAGCACGTAAAGGAATATTATTTGGGGGTCCAGCCATGGAGAAGAGTTTAGACACTAGGATAAGATAAGGAACACACCCATTATAAAGAAATCACATTAGGATTCTCTTCTTAAGCTGTTCTTTAAAAAACTAGTGCTTAGGAAATCTATTGGAGGCAGAAGCAGTCAAGGGTAGCCTAGGGTTAGGGTTAGGCTTAGGGTTAGGCTTAAGGTACGGCTTAGGGTACGGGTTCGGGGAGGGCTTCGGGTACGGCGTAGGGTATGGTTTAGGGTTAGGGTTAGTGTTAGGGTTAGGGCTCGGTTTAGGGTACGGGTTAGGATTAGGGTACGTGTTAGGGTTAGGGTAGGGGTTAGGGTTAGGGTACGCGTTTCGGTTAGGGTAGTTATTAAACCTATCCCACTCTCTAGATACCCCTTAGCACGTAAAGGAATATTATTTGGGGGTCCAGCCATGGAGAAGAGTTTAGACACTAAGATAATATAAGGAACACACACATTATAAAGAAATCACATTAGGATTCTCTTTTTAAGCTGTTCCTTAAAACACTAGTGCTTAGGAAATCTATTGGAGGCAGAAGCAGTCAAGGGTAGCCTAGGGTTAGGGTTAGGCTTAGGGTTAGGCTTAGGGTACGGCTTAGGGTACGGGTTCGGGGAGGGCTTCGGGTACGGTGTAGGGTATGGGTTAGGATTAGGGTTAGGGTTAGTGTTAGGGTTAGGGCTCGGTTTAGGGTATGGGTTAGGATTAGGGTACGTGTTAGGGTTAGGGTAGGGGTTAGGTTTAGGGTACGCGTTAGGGTTAGGGTAGTGATTAAACCTATCCCACTCTCTAGATACCCCTTAGCACATAAAGGAATATTATTTGGGGGTCCAGCCATGGAGAAGAGTTTAGACACTAGGATTAGATAAGAAACACAACCATTATAAAGAAATCACATTAGGATTCTCTTTTTAAGCTGTTCCTTTAAACACTAGTGCTTAGGAAATCTATTGGAGGCAGAAGCAGTCAAGGGTAGCCTAGGGTTAGGGTTAGGCTTAGGGTACGGCTTAGGGTACGGGTTCGGGGAGGGCTTCCGGTACGGCGTAGGGTATGGGTTAGGGTTAGGGTTAGGGTTAGTGTTAGGGTTAGGGCTCGGTTTAGGGTACGGGTTAGGATTAGGGTACGTGTTAGGGTTAGGGTAGGGGTTAGGGTTAGGGTACGCGTTAAGGTTAGGGTAGTTATTAAACCTATCCCACTCTCTAGATACCCCTTAGCACGTAAAGGAATATTATTTGGGGGTCCAGCCATGGAGAAGAGTTTAGACACTAGGATAAGATAAGGAACACACACATTATAAAGAAATCACATTAGGATTCTCTTTTTAAGCTGTTCCTTAAAACACTAGTGCTTAGGAAATCTATTGGAGGCAGAAGCAGTCAAGGGTAGCCTAGGGTTAGGGTTAGGCTTAGGGTTAGGCTTAGGGTACGGCTTAGGGTACGGGTTCGGGGAGGGCTTCGGGTACGGCGTAGGGTATGGGTTAGGGTTAGGGTTAGGGTTAGTGTTAGGGTTAGGGCTCGGTTTAGGGTACGGGTTAGTATTAGGGTACGTGTTAGGGTTAGGGTAGGGGTTAGGGTTAGGGTACTCGTTAGGGTTAGGGTAGTTATTAAACCTATCCCACTCTCTAGATACCCCTTAGCACATAAAGGAATATTATTTGGGGGTCCAGCCATGGAGAAGAGTTTAGACACTAGGATTAGATAAGGAACACACCCATTATAAAGAAATCACATTAGGATTCTCTTTTTAAGCTGTTCCTTAAAACACTAGTGCTTAGGAAATCTATTGGAGGCAGAAGCAGTCAAGGGTAGCCTAGGGTTAGGGTTAGGCTTAGGGTACGGCTTAGGGTACGGGTTCGGGGAGGGCTTCGGGTACGGCGTAGGGTATGGGTTAGGGTTAGGGTTAGGGTTAGTGTTAGGGTTAGGGCTCGGTTTAGGGTTCGGGTTAGGATTAGGGTACGTGTTAGGGTTAGGGTAGGGGTTAGCGATAGGGTACGCGATAGGGTTAGGGTAGTTATTAAACCTATCCCACTCTCTAGTTATCCCTTAGCACGTAAAGGAATATTATTTGGGGGTCCAGCCATGGAGAAGAGTTTAGACACTAGGATAAGATAAGGAACACACCCATTATAAAGAAATCACATTAGGATTCTCTTTTTAAGCTGTTCCTTAAAACACTAGTGCTTAGGAAATCTATTGGAGGCAGAAGCAGTCAAGGGTAGCCTAGGGTTAGGGTTAGGCTTAGGGTTAGGCTTAGGGTACGGCTTAGGGTACGGGTTCGGGGAGGGCTTCGGGTACGGCGTAGGGTATGGGTTAGGGTTAGGGTTAGGGTTAGTGTTAGGGTTAGGGCTCGGTTTAGGATACTGGTT
Organism: Balaenoptera physalus; assembly: GCF_965194825.1. Lineage (NCBI taxonomy): Eukaryota > Metazoa > Chordata > Mammalia > Artiodactyla > Balaenopteridae > Balaenoptera > Balaenoptera physalus. The sequence continues at coordinate 100,798 of NW_028126315.1, read as the reverse complement.
AGGATTAGGGTACGTGTTAGGGTTAGGGTAGGGGTTAGGGTTAGGGTACGCGTTAGGGTTAGGGTAGTTATTAAACCTATCCCACTCTCTAGATACCCCTTAGCACATAAAGGAATATTATTTGTGGGTCCAGCCATGGAGAAGAGTTTAGACACTAGGATAAGATAAGGAACACACCCATTATAAAGAAATCACATTAGAATTCTCTTTATAAGCTGTTCCTTAAAACACTAGTGTTTAGGAAATATATTGGAGGCAGAAGCAGTCAAGGGTAGCCTAGGGTTAGGGTTAGGCTTAGGGTTAGGCTTAGGGTACGGCTTAGGGTACGGGTTCGGGGAGGGCTTCGGGAACGGCGTAGGGTATGGGTTAGGGTTAGGGTTAGGGTTAGTGATAGGGTTAGGGCTCGGTTTACGTTACGGTTGAGGATTAGGGTACGTGTTAGTGTTAGGGTAGGGGTTAGGGTTAGGGTACGTGTTAGGGTTACGGTAGTTATTAAACCTATCCCACTATCTAGATACCCCTTAGCACGTAAAGGAATATTATTTGGGGGTCCAGCCATGGAGAAGAGTTTAGACACTAGGATAAGATAAGGAACACACCCAGTATAAAGAAATCACATTAGGATTCTCCTTTTAAGCTGTTCCTTAAAACACTATTGCTTAGGAAATCTATTGGAGGCAGAAGAAGTCAAGGGTAGCCTAGGGTGAGGGTTAGGCTTGGTGTTAGGGTTAGGGTACCGCTTAGGGTATGGGTTCGGGGAGGGGTTCGGTCACGGTGTAGGGTATGGGTTAGAGTTAGGGTTAGGGTTATGGTTAGGGTTAGGGCTCGGTTTAGTGTACGGCTTAGGATTAGGGTACGTGTTAGGGTTAGGGTAGGGGTTAGGGTTAGGGTACGCATTAGGGTTAGGGTAGTTATTAAACCTATCCCACTCTCTAGATACCCCTTAGCACGTAAAGGAATATTATTTGCGGATCCAGCCATGGAGAAGAGTTTAGACACTAGGATAAGATAAGGAACACAACCATTATAAAGAAATCACATTAGGATTCTCTGTTTAAGCTCTTCCTTAAAACACTAGTGCTTAGGAAATCTATTGGAGGCAGAAGCAGTCAAGGGTAGCCTAGGGTTAGGGTTAGGCTTAGGGTTTGGCTTAGGGTATGGCTTAGGGTACGAGTTCGGGGAGGGCTTTGGGTATTGTGTAGGGTATGGGTTAGGGTTAGGGTTAGGGTTAGTGTTAGGGTTAGGGCTCGGTTTAGGGTACGGTTTAGGTTTAGGGTACGTGTTAGGGTTAGGGTAGGGGTTAGGGTTAGGGTACGTGTTAGGGTTAGGGTAGTTATTAAACCTATCCCACTCTCTAGATACCCCTTAGCACGTAAAGGAATATTATTTGGGTGTCCAGCCATGGAGAAGAGTTTAGACACTAGGATAAGATAAGGAAAACACCCATTATAAAGAAATCACATTAGGATTCTCTTTTTAAGCTGTTCCTTAAAACAGTAGTGCTTAGGAAATCTATTGGAGGCAGAAGCAGTCAAGGGTAGCCTAGGGTTAGGGTTAGGTTTAGTGTTAGGCTTAGGGTACGGCTTAGGGTACGGGTTCGCGGAGGGCTTCGGGTATGGCGTAGGGTATGGGTTAGGGTTAGGGTTAGGGTTAGTGTTAGGGTTAGGGCCCGGTTTAGGGTATTTGTTAGGATTAGGGTACGTGTTAGGGTTGGGGTAGGGGTTAGGGTTAGGGTACGCGTTAGGGTTAAGGTAGTTATTAAACCTATCCCACTCTCTAGATACCCCTTAGCACGTAAAGGAATATTATTTGGGGGTCCAGCCATGGAGAAGAGTTTAGACACTAAGATAATATAAGGAACACACACATTATAAAGAAATCACATTAGGATTCTCTTTTTAAGCTGTTCCTTAAAACACTAGTGCTTAGGAAATCTATTGGAGGCAGAAGCAGTCAAGGGTAGCCTAGGGTGAGGGTTAGGCTTAGTGTTAGGGTTAGGGTGCGGCTTAGGGTATGGGTTCGGGGAGGGGTTCGGTCACGGTGTAGGGTATGGGTTAGAGTTAGGGTTAGGGTTAGTGTTAGGGTTAGGGCTCGGTTTAGTGTACGGCTTAGGATTAGGGTACGTGTTAGGGTTAGGGTAGGGGTTAGGGTTAGGGTACGTGTTAGGGTTAGGGTAGTTATTAAACCTATCCCACTCTCTAGATACCCCTTAGCACGTAAAGGAATATTATTTGGGGATCCAGCCATGGAGAAGAGTTTAGACACTAGGATAAGATAAGGAACACAACCATTATAAAGAAATCACATTAGGTTTCACTTTTTAAGCTGTTCCTTAAAACACTAGGGCTTAGGAAATCTATTGGAGAGAGAAGCAGTCAAGTGTAGCCTAGGGTTAGGGTTAGGCTTAAGGTTAGGGTTAGGGTACGGCTTAGGGTACGGGTTCGGGGAGGGGTTCGGGCACGGCGTAGGGTATGGGTTAGGGTTAGGGTTAGGGTTAGTGTTAGGCTTAGGGCTCGGTTTAGGGTACGGTTTAGGATTAGGGTACGTGTTAGGGTTAGGGTAGGGGTTAGGGTTAGGGTACGTGTTAGGGTTAGGGTAGTTATTAAACCTATCCCACTCTCTAGATACCCCTTAGCACATAAAGGAATATTATTTGGGGGTCCAGCCATGGAGAAGAGTTTAGACACTAGGATAAGATAAGGAACACAACCATTATAAAGAAATCACATTAGGATTCTCTTTTTAAGCTGTTCCTTAAAACACTAGTGCTTAGGAAATCTATTGGAGGCAGAAGCAGTCAAGGGTAGCCTAGGGTTAGGGTTAGGCTTAGGGTAAGGCTTAGGGTACGCCTTAGGGTACGGGTTCGGGGAGGGCTTCGGGTACGGCGTAGGGTATGGGTTAGGGTTAGGGTTAGGGTTAGTGTTAGGGTTAGGGCTCGGTTTAGGTTATTGTTTAGGATTAGGGTAGGTGTTAGGGTTAGGGTAGGGGTTAGGGTTAGTATAGTTATTAAACCTATCCCACTCTCTAGATACCCCTTAGCACGTAAAGGAATATTATTTGGGGGTCCAGCCAAGGATAAGAGTTTAGACACTAGGATAAGATAAGGAACACACCCATTATAAAGAAATCACTTTAGGATTCTCTTTTTAAGCTGTTCCTTAAAACAGTATTGCTTAGGAAATCTATTGGAGGCAGAAGCAGTCAAGGGTAGCCTAGGGTGAGGGTTAGGCTTAGTGTTAGGGTTAGGGTACGGCTTAGGGTATGGGTTTGGGGAGGGGTTCGGTCACGGTGTAGGGTACGGGTTAGAGTTAGGGTTAGGTTTAGTGTTAGGGTTAGGGCTCGGTTTAAGGTACGGTTTAGGATTAGGGTACATGTTAGGTTTAGGGTAGGGGTTAGGGTTAGTGTACGTGTTAGGTTTAGGGTTATTAGACCAATCCCACTCTCTAGATACCCCTTAGCACGTAAAGGAATATTATTTGGGGATCCAGACATGGAGAAGTGTTTAGACACTAGGATAAGATAAGGAACACACACATTATAAAGAAATCACATTAGGATTCTCTTTTTAAGCTGTTCCTTAAAACACTAGTGCTTAGGAAATCTATTGGAGGCAGAAGCAGTCAAGGGTAGCCTAGGGTTTGGGTTAGGCTTAGGGTTAGGCTTAGGGTACGGCTTAGGGTACGGGTTCGGGGAGGGCTTCGGGTACGGTGTAGGGTATGGTTAGGGTTAGGGTTTGGGTTAGTGTTAGGGTTAGGTCTGGGTTTAGGGTATGGGTTAGGATTAGGGTACGTTTTAGGGTTAGGGTAGGGGTTAGGGTTAGGGTACGCTTTAGGGTTAGGGTAGTTATTAAACCTATCCCACTCTCTAGATACCCCTTAGCACGTAAAGGAATATTATTTGGGGGTCCAGCCATGGAGAATCGTTTAGACACTAGGATAAGATAAGGAACACACCCATTATAAAGAAATCACTTTAGGATTCTCTTTTTAAGCTGTTCCTTAAAACACTAGTGCTTAGGTAATCTATTGGAGGCAGAAGCATTCAAGGGTAGCCTCGTGTTAGGGTTAGGCTTAGGGTTAGGCTTAGGGTACTGCTTAGGGTACGTGTTCGGGGAGGGCTTAGGGTACGGCGTAGGGTATGGGTTAGTGTAAGGGTTAGGCTTAGTGTTAGGGTTAGGGCTCGGTTTAGGGTACGGTTTAGGATTAGGATACGTGTTAGGGTTAGGGTAGGGGTTAGGGTTAGGATACGTGTTAGTGTTAGGGTAGTTATTAAACCTATCCAACTCTCTGGATACCCCTTAGCACGTTAAGAAAATTATTTGGTGGTCCAGCCATGGAGAAGAGTTTAGACACTAGGATTAGATAAGGAACACACCCATTATAAAGAAATCACATTAGGATTCTCTTTTTATGCTGTTCCTTAAAACACTAGTGCTTAGGAAATCTATTGGAGGCAGAAGCAGTCAAGGGTAGCCTAGGGTTAGGGTTAGTTTTAGGGTTAGGCTTAGGGTACGGGTTAGGGTACGGGTTCGGGGAGGTTTTCGGGTACGGCCTAGGGTATGGGTTAGGCTTAGGGTTAGGGTTAGTGTTAGGGTTAGGGCTCGGTTTAGGGTACGTGTTAGGGTTAGGGTAGTGGTTAGGGTTAGGGTACGTGTTAGGGTTAGGGTTATTAAACCTATCCCACTCTGTAGATACCCCTTAGCACGTAAAGGAATATTATTTGGGGATCCAGCAATGGAGAAGAGTTTAGACACTAGGATAAGATAAGGAACACACACATTATAAAGAAATCACATTAGGATTCTCTTTTTAAGCTGTTCCTTAAAACACTAGTGCTTAGGAAATCTATTGGAGGCAGAAGCAGTCAAGGGTAGCCTAGGGTTAGGGTTATGCTTAGGGTTACGCTTAGGGTACGGCTTAGGGTACGGGTTCGAGGAGGGCTTCGGGTACTGTGTAGGGTATGAGTTAGGGTTAGGGTTAGGGTTAGTGTTAGTGTTAGGGCTCGGTTTAGTGTACGAGTTAGGATTAGGGTACGTGTTAGGGTTAGGGGAGGGGTTAGGGTTAGGGTACGCATTAGGGTTAGGGTAGTTATTAAACCTATCCCACTCTCTAGATACCCCTTAGCACATAAAGGAATATTATTTGGGGGTCCAGCTATGGAGAAGCGTTTAGACATTATTATAAGATATGGAACAAACCCATTATTAAGAAATTACTTTAGGATTCTCTTTTTAAGCTGTTCCATAAAACAGTAGTGCTTAGGAAATCTATTGTACGCAGAAGCAGTCAAGGGTAGCCTAGAGTTAGGGTTAGGCTTAGGGTTAGGCTTAGGGTACGGATTATGGTACGGGTTCGGGGAGGTGTTCGGGTACGGCGTAGGGTATGGGTTAGGGTTATGGTTAGGGTTAGTGTTAGGGTTAGGGCTCGGTTTAGGGTACGGGTTAGGATTAGGGTACGTGTTAGGGTTAGGGTAGGGGTTAGGGTTAGGGTACGCGTTAGGGTTAGCGTAGTTATTAAACCTATCCCACTCTCTAGATACCCCTTAGCACGTAAAGGAATATTATTTGGAGTTCCAGCCATGGAGAAGCGTTTAGACACTAGGATAAGATAAGGAACACACCCATTATAAAGAAATCACATTAGGATTCTCTTTTTAAGCTGTTCCTTAAAACACTAGTGCTTAGGAAATCTATTGGAGGCAGAAGCACTCAAGGGTAGCCTAGGGTTAGGGTTAGGCTTAGGGTTAGGCTTAGGGTACGGCTTAGGGTACGGATTCGGGGAGGGCATGGGATACGGCGTAGAATATGGTTTGGGGTTAAGGTTAGGGTTAGAGTTAGGGTTAGGGCTCGGTGTAGGGTACGCGTTAGGATTAGGGTACGTGTTAGGGTTAGGGTAGTGGTTACGGTTAGTGTACGTGTTAGGGTTAGGGTAGTTATTAAACCTATCCCAGTCTCTAGATACCCCTTGGCACGTAAAGAATATTATTTGCGGGTTCAGCCATGGAGAAGAGTTTAGACACTAGGATAAGATAAGGAACCCACCCATTATAAAGAAATCACATTAGGATCCTCTTTTTAAGCTTTTCCTTAAAACACTAGTGCTTAGGAAATCTATTGGAGGCAGAAGCAGTCAACTGTAACCTACGGTTAGGGTTAGGCTTAGGGTTAGGCTTATGGTACGGCATAGGGTAGGGGTTCGGGGAGGGGTTCGGTTACGGCGTTGGGTATGGGTTAGGTTTAGGGTTAGGGTTAGTGTTAAGGTTAGGGTTCGGTTTAGGGTACGGTTTAGGATTAGGGTACGTGTTAGGGTTAGGGTAGGGGTTAGGGTTAGGATACGCGTTAGGGTTAGGGTAGTTATTAAACCTATCCCACTCTCTAGATACCCCTTAGCACGTAAAGGAATATTATTTGGGGGTCCAGCCATGGAGAAGCGTTTAGACACTAGGGTAAGATAAGGAACACACCCATTATAAAGAAATCACATTAGGATTCTCTTTTTAAGCTGTTCCTTAAAACACTAGTGTTTAGGAAATATATTGGAGGCAGAAGCAGTCAAGGGTAGCCTAGGGTTAGGGTTAGGCTTAGGGTTAGGCTTAGGGTACGGCTTATGGTACGGGTTCGGGGAGGGTTTCGGGTACGGCGTAGGGTATGGGTTAGGGTTAGGGTTAGGGTTAGTGTTAGGGTTAGGGCTCGGTTTAGGGTACGGGTTAGGATTAGGGTACGTGTTAGGGTTAGGGTAGGGGTTAGGGTTAGGGTACGTGTTACGGTTAGGGTAGTTATTAAACCTATCCCACTCTCTAGATACCCCTTAGCACGTAAAGAAATATTATTTGGGGGTCCAGCCATGGAGAAAAGGTTAGACACTAAGATAATATAAGGAACACACACAGTATAAAGAAATCACTTTAGGATTCTCTTTTTAAGCTGTTCCTTAAAAGAGTAGTGCTTAGGAAATCTATTGTACACAGAAGCAGTCATGGGTAGCCTAGGGTTAGGGTTAGGCTTAGGGTTAGGCTTAGGGTATGGCTTAGGGTACGGGTTCGGGGAGGTCTTCGGGTACGGTGTAGGGTATGGGTTAGGGTTAGAGTTAGGGTTAGTGTTAGGGTTAGGGCTTGGTTTAGGATACGATTTAGGATTAGGGTACGTGTTAGGGTTAGGGTAGGGGTTAGGGTTAGGATACGTGTTAGAGTTACGGTAGTTATTAAACCTATCCCACTCTCTAGATACCCCTTAGCACGTAAAGGAATATTATTTGGGGATCCAGCCATTTACAAGAGTTTAGACACTAGGATAAGATAAGGAACACACACTTTATAAAGAAATCACATTACGATTCTCTTTTTAAGCTGTTCCTTAAAACACTAGTGCTTAGGAAATCTATTGGAGGCAGAAGCAGTCAAGGGTAGCCTAGGGTTAGGGTTAGGCTTAGGGTTAGGCTTAGGGTACGGCTTAGGTTACGGGTTCGGGGATGGTTTCAGGTACGGCGTAGGGTATGGTTTAGGGTTAGGGTTTGGGTTAGTGTTAGGGTTAGGGCTCCGTTTAGGGTACAGGTTAGTATTAGGGTACGTGTTAGGGTTAGGGTAGGGGTTAGGGTTAGGGTACGCGTTAGGTTTAGGATAGTTATTAAACCTATCCCACTCTCTAGATACCCCTTAGCACGTAAAGGAATATTATTTGGGGGTCCAGCCATGGAGAAGAGTTTCGACACTAGGATAAGATAAGGAACACACGCATTATAAAGAAATCACATTAGGATTCTCTTTTTAAGCTGTTCCTTAAAACACTAGTGCTTAGGAAATCTATTGGAGGCAGAAGCAGTCAAGGGTAGCCTAGGGTGAGGGTTAGGCTTAGTGTTAGGGTTAGGGTACGGCTTAGGGTATGGGTTCGGGGAGGGGATCGGTCACAGTGTAGGGTATGGGCTAGAGTTAGGGATAGGGTTAGTGTTAGGGTTAGGGCTCGGTTTAGTGTATGGCTTAGGATTAGGGTACGTGTTAGGGTTAGGGTAGGGGTTAGGGTTAGGGTACGCATTAGGGTTAGGGTAGTTATTAAACCTATCCCACTCTCTAGATACCCCTTAACACGTAAAGGAATATTATTTGGGGGTCCAGCCATGGAGAAGAGTTTAGACAGTAAGATAATATAAGGAACACACACATTATAAAGAAATCACATTAGGATTCTCTTTTTAAGCTGTTCCTTAAAGCACTAGTGCTTAGGAAATCTATTGGAGGCAGAAGCAGTCAAGGGTAGCCTAGGGTTAGGGTTAGGCTTAGGGTTAGGCTTAGGGTATGGCTTAGGGTACGGGTTCGGGGAGGTCTTCGGGTACGGCGTAGGGTATGGGTTAGGGTTAGGTTTAGGGTTAGTGTTAGGGTTAGGGCTCGGTTTAGGGTACGGTTTAGGATTACGGTACGTGTTAGGGTTACGGTAGGGGTTAGGGTTAGGATACGTGTTAGAGTTACGGTAGTTATTAAACCTATCCCACTCTCTAGATACCCCTTAGCACGTAAAGGAATATTATTTGGGGATCCAGCCATGGAGAAGAGTTTAGACACTAGGATAAGATAAGGAACACAACCATTATAAAGAAATCACATTAGGTTTCACTTTTTAAGCTGTTCCTTAATACACTAGGGCTTAGGAAATCTATTGGAGAGAGAAGCAGTCAAGTGTAGCCTAGGGTTAGGGTTAGGCTTAGGGTTAGGGTTAGGGTACGGCTTAGGGTACGGGTTCGGGGAGGGGTTCGGGCACGGCGTAGGGTTAGGGTTAGGGTTAGGGTTAGGGTTAGTGTTAGGGTTAGGGCTCGGTTTAGGTTATTGTTTAGGATTAGGGTAGGTGTTAGGGTTAGGGTAGGGGTTAGGGTTAGGGTACGCTTTAGGGTTAGTATAGTTATTAAACCTATCCCACTCTCTAGATACCCCTTAGCACGTAAAGGAATATTATTTGGGGGTCCAGCCATGGAGAAGAGTTTAGACACTAGGATAAGATACGGAACACACCCATTATAAAGAAATCACATTAGGATTCTCTTTTTAAGCTGTTCCTTAAAACACTATTGCTTAGGAAATCTATTGGAGGCAGAAGCTGTCAAGGGTAGCCTAGGGTGAGGGTTAGGCTTAGTGTTAGGGTTAGGGTACGGCTTAGGGTATGGGTTCGGGGAGGGGATCGGTCACAGTGTAGGGTATGGGTTAGAGTTAGGGTTAGGGTTAGTGTTAGGGTTAGGGCTCGGTTTAGTGTATGGCTTATGATTAGGGTACGTGTTAGGGTTAGGGTAGGGGTTAGGGTTAGGGTACGCATTAGGGTTAGGGTAGTTATTAAACCTATCCCACTCTCTAGATACCCCTTAACACGTAAAGGAATATTATTTGGGGATCCAGCCATGGAGAAGAGTTTAGTCACTAGGATAAGATAAGGAACACAACCATTATAAAGAAATCACATTAGCTTTCACTTTTTAAGCTGTTCCTTAAAACACTAGGGCTTAGGAAATCTATTGGAGAGAGAAGCAGTCAAGTGTAGCCTAGGGTTAGGGTTAGGCTTAGGGTTAGGGTTAGGGTACGGCTTAGGGTACGGGTTCGGGGAGGGGTTCGGGCACGGCGTAGGGTATGGGTTAGGGTTAGGGTTAGGGTTAGTGTTAGGCTTAGGGCTCGGTTTAGGGTACGGTTTAGAATTAGGGTACGTGTTAGGGTTAGGGTAGGGGTTAGGGTTAGGGTACGTGTTAGGGTTAGGGTAGTTATTAAACCTATCCCACTCTCTAGATACCCTTAGCACGTAAAGGAATATTATTTGGGGGTCCAGCCATGGAGAAGAGTTTAGACACTAGGAGAAGATAGGGAACACACCCATTATAAAGAAATCACATTAGGATTCTCTTTTTAAGCTGCTCCTTAAAACACTAGTGCTTAGGAAATCTATTGGAGGCAGAAGCAGTCAAGGGTAGCCTAGGGTTAGGGTTAGGCTTAGGGTAAGGCTTAGGGTACGCCTTAAGGTACGGGTTCGGGGAGGGCTTCGGGTACGGCGTAGGGTATGGGTTAGGGTTAGGGTTAGGGTTAGTGTTAGGGTTAGGGCTCGGTTTAGGTTATTGTTTAGGATTAGGGTAGGTGTTAGGGTTAGGGTAGGGGTTAGGGTTAGGGTACGCTTTAGGGTTAGTATAGTTATTAAACCTATCCCACTCTCTAGATACCCCTTAGCACGTAAAGGAATATTATTTGGGGGTCCAGCCATGGAGAAGAGTTTAGACACTAGGATAAGATAAGGAACACACCCATTATAAAGAAATCACATTAGGATTCTCTTTTTAAGCTGTTCCTTAAAACACTATTGCTTAGGAAATCTACTGGAGGCAGAAGAAGTCAAGGGTAGCCTAGGGTTAGGGATAGGCTTAGGGTTAGGATTAGGGTACGGCTTAGGGTACGGGTTCGGGGAGGGATTCGGGAACGGCGTAGGGTATGTGTTAGGGTTAGGGTTAGGGTTAGTGTTAGGGTTAGGGCTCGGTTTACGTTACGGTTTAGGATTAGGGTACGTGTTAGTGTTAGGGTAGGGGTTAGGGTTAGGGTACGTGTTAGGGTTACGGTAGTTATTAAACCTATCCCACTATCTAGATACCCCTTAGCACGTAAAGGAATATTATTTGGGGGTCCAGCCATGGATAAGAGTTTAGACACTAGGATAAGATACGGAACACACCCATTATAAAGAAATCACATTAGGATTCTCTTTTTAAGCTGTTCCTTAAAACACTATTGCTTAGGAAATCTATTGGAGGCAGAAGCTGTCAAGGGTAGCCTAGGGTGAGGGTTAGGCTTAGTGTTAGGGTTAGGGTACGGCTTAGGGTATGGGTTCGAGGAGGGGATCGGTCACAGTGTAGGGTATGGGTTAGAGTTAGGGTTAGGGTTAGTGTTAGGGTTAGGGCTCGGTTTAGTGTATGGCTTAGGATTAGGGTACGTGTTAGGGTTAGGGTAGGGGTTAGGGTTAGGGTACGCATTAGGGTTAGGGTAGTTATTAAACCTATCCCACTCTCTAGATACCCCTTAACACGTAAAGGAATATTATTTGGGGGTCCAGCCATGGAGAAGAGTTCAGACAGTAAGATAATATAAAGAACACACACATTATAAAGAAATCACATTAGGATTCTCTTTTTAAGCTGTTCCTTAAAGCACTAGTGCTTAGGAAATCTATTGGAGGCAGAAGCAGTCAAGGGTAGCCTAGGGTTAGGGTTAGGCTTAGGGTTATGCTTAGGGTACGGCTTACGGTACAGGTTCGGGGAGGGGTTCGGGTACGTCGTAGGGTATGGGTTAAGGTTAGTGTTTGGGTTAGTGTTAGGGTTAAGGCTCCGTTTAGGGTACGGGTTAGGATTAGGGTACGTGTTAGGGTTAGGTTAGGGGTTAGGGTTAGGGTACGCGTTAGGGTTAGGGTAGTTATTAAACCTATCCCACTCTCTAGATACCCCTTAGCACGTAAAGGAATATTATTTGGGGGTCCAGCCATGGAGAAGAGTTTAGACACTAGGATAAGATAGGGAACACACCCTTTATAAAGAAATCACATTAGGATTCTCTTTTTAAGCTGTTCCTTAAAACACTAGTGCTTAGGAAATCTATTGGAGGCAGAAGCAGTCAAGGGTAGCCTAGGGTTAGGGTTAGGCTTAGGGTTACGCTTAGGGTACGGGTTCGGGGAGGGCTTCGGGTACGGCGTAGGGTATGGGTTAGGGTTAGGGTTGGGGTTAGTGTTAGGGTTAGGGCTCGGTTTAGGTTATTGTTTAGGATTAGGGTATGTGTTAGGGTTAGGTTAGGGGTTAGGGTTAGGGTTAGGCTTAGGGTACGGCTTAGGGTACGGATTCGGGGAGGGCATGGGGTACGGCGTCGAGTATGGGTTAGAGTTAGGGTTAGGGTTAGAGTTAGGGTTAGGGCTCGGTGTAGGGTACGCGTTAGGATTAGGGTACGTGTTAGGGTTAGGGTAGTGGTTACGGTTAGTGTACGTGTTAGGGTTAGGGTAGTTATTAAACCTATCCCAGTCTCTAGATACCCCTTAGCACGTAAAGAATATTATTTGCGGGTTCAGCCATGGAGAAGAGTTTAGACACTAGGATAAGATAAGGAACCCACCCATTATAAAGAAATCACATTAGGATCCTCTTTTTAAGCTGTTCCTTAAAACACTAGTGCTTAGGAAATCTATTGGAGGCAGAAGCAGTCAACTGTAACCTACGGTTAGGGTTAGGCTTAGGGTTAGGCTTATGGTACGGCATAGGGTAGGGGTTCGGGGAGGGGTTCGGTTACGGCGTTGGGTATGGGTTAGGTTTAGGGTTAGGTTTAGTGTTAAGGTTAGGGTTCGGTTTAGGGTACGGTTTAGGATTAGGGTACGTGTTAGGGTTAGGGTAGGGTTTAGGATTAGGGTACGCGTTAGAGTTAGGGTAGTTATTAAACCTATCCCACTCTCTAGATACACATTAGCACGTAAAGGAATATTATTTGGGGGTCCAGCCATGGAGAAGAGTTTAGACACTAGGATAAGATAAGGAACACACCCATTATAAAGAAATCACATTAAGATTCTCTTTTTATGCTGTTCCTTAAAACACTAGTGCTTAGGAAATCTATTGGAGGCAGAAGCAGTCAAGGGTAGCCTAGGGTTAGGGTTAGGCTTAGGGTTAGGCTTAGGGTACGGCTTAGGGTACGGGTTTGGGGAGGGCTTCGGGTACGGTGTAGGGTATGGGTTAAGGTTAGGGTTAGGGTTAGTGTTAGTGTTAGGGGTCGGTTTAGTCTACAAGTTAGGATTAGGGTAGGTCTTAGGGTTAGGGTAGGGGTTAGGGTTAGGGTACGTGTTAGGGTTACGGTAGTTATTAAACCTATCCCACTCTCTAGATACCCCTTAGCACGTAAAGAATATTATTTGGGGGTCCAGCCATGGAGAAGAGTTCAGACACTAGGATAAGATAAGGAACACACCCATTATAAAGAAATCACATTAGGATTCTCTTTTTAAGCTGTTCCTTAAAACACTAGTGCTTAGGAAATTTATTTGAGGCAGAAGCAGTCAAGGGTAGCCCAGGGTAAGGTTAGGCGTAGGGTTAGGCTTAGGGTACGGCTTCGGGTACGGATTCGGTGAGGGCTTCGGGTACGGCGTAGGGTATGGGTTAGGGTTAGGGTTAGGGTTAGTGTTAGGGTTAGGGCTCGGTTTAGGGTACGGGTTAGGATTAGGGTACGTGTTAGCGTTAGGGTACTGGTTAGGGTTAGTGTACGTGTTAGGGTTAGGGTAGTTATCAAACCTATCCCACTCTCTAGATACCCCTTAGCACATAAAGAATATTATTTGGGGTAACAGCCATGGAGAAGAGTTTAGACATTAGGATAAGATAAGGAACACACCCATTATAAAGAAATCACATTAGGATTCTCTTTTTAAGCTGTTCCTTAAAACACTAGTGCTTAGGAAATCTATTGGAGGCAGAAGCAGTCAACGGTAGCCTAGGGTTAGGGTTAGGCTTAGGGTACGTCTTACGGTACTGTTTCGGGGAGGTCTTCAGGTACGGCATAGGGTATGGGTTAGGGTTAGGGTTAGGGTTAGTGTTAGGGTTAGGGCTCTGTTTAGGGTACGGTTCAGGATTAGGGTACATGTTAGGTTTAGGGTAGGGGTTAAGGTTAGGGTAAGTGTTAGGGTTAGGGTAGTTATTAAACCTATCCCACTCTCTATATACCCCTTAGCACATAAAGAATATTATTTGGGGGTCCAGCCATGGAGAAGAGTTTACACACTATGATAAGATAAGGAACACACCCATTATAAAGAAATCACATTAGGATTCTCTTTTTAAGCTGTTCCTTAAAACACTAGTGCTTAGGAAATCTATTGGAGGCAGAAGCAGTCAAGGGTAGCCTAGGGTTAGGGTTAGGCTTAGGGTTAGGCTTAGGGTACGGCTTAGTGTACGGGATCGGGGAGGGCTTCGGGTACGGCGTAGGTTATGGGTTAGGGTTAGTGTTACTGTTAGTGTTAGGTATAGGGCTCGGTTTAGGTTACGGGTTAGAATTAGGGTACGTGTTAGGGTTAGGGTAGTGGTTAGGGTTAGTGTACGTGTTAGGGTTAGGGTAGTGATTTAACCCATCCCACTCTCTAGATACCCCTTAGCACGTAAAGGAATATTATTTGGGGGTCCAGCCCTGGAGAAGAGTTTAGACACTAGGATAAGATAAGGAACACACCCATTATAAAGAAATCACATTAGGATTCTCTTTTTAAGCTGTTCCTTAAAACACTAGTGCTTAGGAAATCTATTGGAGGCAGAAGCAGTCAAGTGTAGCCTAGGGTTAGTGTTAGGCTTAGGGTTAGGCTTAGGGTACGGCTTAGTGTACGGGTTCGGGGAGGGCATCGGGTACGGCGTAGGGTATGGGTTAGGGTTAGGGTTAGGATTAAGGTTAGGTTTAGGGCTCGGTTTAGGGTATGGGTTAGGATTAGGGTACGTGTTAGGGTTAGGGTAGGGATTACGGTTAGGGTACGCGTTAGGGTTAGGGTAGTTATTAAACCTATCCCACTCTCTAGATACCCCTTAGCAGGTAAAGGAATAATATTTGGGGGTCCAGCCATGGAGACGAGTTTAGACACTAAGATAATATAAGGAACACCCACATTATAATGAAATCACATTAGGAATCGCTTTTTAAGCTGTTCCTTAAAACACTAGTTCTTAGGAAATCTATTGGAGGCAGAAGCAGTCAAGGGTAGCCTAGGGTTAGGGTTAGGCTTAGGGTTAGGCTTATGGTACGGCATAGGGTAGGGGTTCGGGGAGGGGTTCGGTTACGGCGTTGGGTATGGGTTAGGTTTAGGGTTAGGTTTAGTGTTAAGGTTAGGTTTCGGTTAGACTTATGGTACGGCTTACAGTACGGGTTTGGGGAGGGCTTCGGATACGGCGTAGGGTATGGGTTAGGGTTAGGGTTAGGGTTAGTGTTAGGGTTAGGGCTCGGTTTAGGGTACGGTTTAGGATTAGGGTACGTGTTAGGGTTAGGGTAGGGGTTAGGATTAGGGTACGTGTTAGGGTTAGGGGAGTTATTAAACCTATCCCACTCTCTAGATACCCCTTAGCATGTAAAGGAATATTATTTGGGGGTCCAGCCATGGAGAAGAGTTTAGACACTAGGATAAGATAAGGAACACACCCATTATAAAGAAATCACATTAGGATTCTCTTTTTAAGCTGTTCCTTAAAACACTAGTGCTTAGGAAATCTATTGGAGGCAGAAGCAGTCAAGAGTAGCCTAGGGTTAGGGTTAGGCTTAGGGTTAGGCTTAGGGTACGGCTTAGTGTACAGGTTCGGGGAGGGCATCGGGTACGGCGTAGGGTATGGGTTAGGGTTAGGGTTAGGGTTAAGGTTAGGTTTAGGGCTCGGTTTAGGGTATGGGTTAGGATTAGGGTACGTGTTAGGGTTAGGGTAGGGATTACGGTTAGGGCACGCGTTAGGGTTAGGGTAGTTATTAAACCTATCCCACTCTCTAGATACCCCTTAGCAGGTAAAGGAATAATATTTGGGGGTCCAGCCATGGAGACGAGTTTAGACACTAAGATAATATAAGGAACACCCACATTATAATGAAATCACATTAGGAATCGCTTTTTAAGCTGTTCCTTAAAACACTAGTTCTTAGGAAATCTATTGGAGGCAGAAGCAGTCAAGGGTAGCCTAGGGTTAGGGTTAGGCTTACGGTTAGACTTATGGTACGGCTTACGGTACGGGTTTGGGGAGGGCTTCGGATACGGCGTAGGGTATGGGTTAGGGTTAGGGTTAGGGTTAGTGTTAGGGTTAGGGCTCGGTTTAGGGTACGGTTTAGGATTAGGGTACGTGTTAGGGTTAGGGTAGAGGTTAGGATTAGGGTACGTGTTAGGGTTAGGGGAGTTATTAAACCTATCCCACTCTCTAGATACCCCTTAGCATGTAAAGGAATATTATTGGGGGTCCAGCCATGGAGAAGAGTTTAGACACTAGGATAAGATAAGGAACACACCCATTATAAAGAAATCACATTAGGATTCTCTTTTTAAGCTGTTCCTTAAAACACTAGTGCTTAGAAAATCTATTGGAGGCAGAAGCAGTCAAGGGTAGCCTAGTGTTAGGGTTAGGGTTAGGGTACGGCTTAGGGTACGGGTTTGGGGAGGGCTTCGGATACGGCGTAGGGTATGGGTTAGGGTTACGTTTAGGGTTAGTGTTTGGGTTAGGGCTCGGTTTAGGGTACGGTTTAGGATTAGGGTACGTGTTAGGGTTAGGATAGGTGTTAGGGTTAGGGTACGTGTTAGGGTTAGGGTAGGGGTTAGGGTTAGGTTACGCGTTAGGGTTAGGGTAGTTATTAAACCTATCCCACTCTCTAGATACCCTTAGCACGTAAAGGAATATTATTTGGGGGTCCAGCCATGAAGAAGAGTTTAGACACTAGGATAAGATAAGGAACACACCCATTATGAAGAAATCACATTAGGATACTCTTTTTAAGCTGTTGCTTAAAACACTAGTGCTTAGGAAATCTATTGGAGGCAGAAGCAGTCAAGGGTAGCCTAGGGTTAGGGTTAGGCTTAGGGTTAGGTTTAGGGTACGGCTTAGGGTATGGGTTCGGGTAGGGTTTCGGGCACGGCGTAGGGTATGTGTTAGGGTTAGGGTTAGGGTTAGTGTTAGGGTTAGGGCTCGGTTTAGGGTACGGTTTAGGATTAGGGTACGTGTTAGGGTTAGGGTAGGGGTTAGGGTTAGGGTACGTGTTAGGGTTAAGGTAGTTATTAAACCTATCCCACTCTCTAGATACCCCTTAGCACGTAAAGGAATATTATTTGGAGGTCCAGCCATGAAGAAGAGTTTAGACACTAGGATAAGATAAGGAACACACCCATTATAAAGAAATCACATTAGGATTCTCTTTTTAAGCTGTTCCTTAACACACTAGTGCTTAGGAAATCTATTGGAGGCAGAAGCAGTCAAGGGGAGCCTAGGGTTAGGGTTAGGCTTAGGGTACGGCTTAGGGTACGGGTTCGGGGAGGGGTTCGGGTACAGCGTAGGGTATGGGTTAGGGTTAGGGTTTGGGTTAGTGTTAGGGTTAGGGCTCGGTTTAGGGTACTTGTTAGGATTACGGTACGTGTTAGAGTTAGGGTAGGGGTTAGGGTTAGGGTACGCGTTAGGGTTAGGGTAGTTATTAAACCTATCATACTCTCTAGATACACATTAGCACGTAAAGGAATATTATTTAGGGGTCCAGCCATGGAGAAGAGTTTAGACACTAGGATAAGATAAGGAATACACCCATTATGAAGAAATCACATTAGGATACTCTTTTTAAGCTGTTGCTTAAAACACTAGTGCTTAGGAAATCTATTGGAGGCAGAAGCAGTCAAGGGTAGCCTAGGTTTAGAGTTAGGCTTAGGGTTAGGCTTAGGGTACTACTTAGGGTACGGTTTCGGGGAGGGCTTCGGGTACGGCGTAGGTTATGGGTTAGGGTTAGGGTTAGGGTTAGTGTTAGTGTTAGGGCTCGGTTTAGGGTATGGTTTAGGATTAGGGTACCTGTTAGGGTTAGGGTAGTGGTTAGGGTTAGGGTACGTGTTAGGGTTAGGGTAGTTATTAAACCTATCCCACTCTCTAGATACCCCTTAGCACATAAAGAATATTATTTGGTGGTCCAGCCATGGAGAAGTGTTTAGACACTAGGATAAGATAAGGAACACACCCATTATAAAGAAATCACATTAGGATTCTCTGTTTTAGCTGTTGCTTAAAACACTAGTGCTTAGGAAATCTATTGGAGGCAGAAGCAGTCAAGGGTAGCCTAGGTTTAGGGTTACGCTTAGGGTTAGGCTTAGGGTACGGCTTAGGGTACGGGTTCGGGGAGGGGTTCGGGTACGGCGTAGGGTATGGGTTAGGGTTAGGATTAGGGTTAGTGTTAGGGATAGGGCTCGGTTTAGCGAACGGGTTAGGATTAGGGTACGTGTTAGGGTTAGGGTAGGGGTTAGGGTTAGGGTACGCGTTAGGGTTAGGGTAGTTATTAAACCTATCCCACTCTCTAGATACCCCTTAGCACGTAAAGGAATATTATTTGCGGGTCCAGCCATGGAGAAGAGTTTAGACACTAGGATAAGATAAGGAACACACCCATTTTAAAGAAATCACATTAGGATTCTCTTTTTAAACTGTTCCTTAAAACACTAGTGCTTAGGAAATCTATTGTAGGCAGAAGCAGTCAAGGGTAGCCTAGGGTTAGGGTTAGGCTTAGGGTTAGGCTAAGGGTACGTCTTACGGTACGGTTTCGGGGAGGGCTTCGGGTACGGCGTAGGGTATGGGTTTGGGTTAGGGTTAGGGTTGGTGTTAGGGTTAGGGCTCGGTTTAGGGTACGGGTTAGGATTAGGGTACGTCTTAGAGTTAGGATAGGGGTAAGGGTTAGGGTTCGCATTAGGGTTAGGTTAGTTATAAAACCTATCCCACTCTGTAGATACCCTTAGCACGTAAAGGAATATTATTTGGGGGTCCACCATGGAGAAGAGTTTAGACACTAGGATAAGATAAGGAACACACACATTGTAAAGAAATCACATTAGGATTCTCTTTTTAAGCTGTTCCTTAAAACACTAGTGCTTAGGAAATCTATTGGAGGCAGAAGCAGTCAAGTGTAGCCTAGGGTTAGGGTTAGGCTTAGGGTTAGGCTTAGGGTACGGCTTAGTGTACGGGTTCGGGGAGGGCATCGGGTACGGCGTAGGGTATGGGTTAGGGTTAGGGTTAGGGTTAAGGTTAGGTTTAGGGCTCGGTTTAGGGTATGGGTTAGGATTAGGGTACGTGTTAGGGTTAGGGTAGGGATTACGGTTAGGGTACGTGTTAGGGTTAGGGTAGTTATTAAACCTATCCCACTCTCTAGATACCCCTTAGCAGGTAAAGGAATAATATTTGGGGGTCCAGCCATGGAGACGAGTTTAGACACTAAGATAATATAAGGAACTCCCACATTATAATGAAATCACATTAGGAATCGCTTTTTAAGCTGTTCCTTAAAACACTAGTTCTTAGGAAATCTATTGGAGGCAGAAGCAGTCAAGGGTAGCCTAGGGTTAGGGTTAGGCTTACGGTTAGACTTATGGTACGGCTTACGGTACGGGTTTGGGGAGGGCTTCGGATACGGCGTAGGGTATGGGTTAGGGTTAGGGTTAGGGTTAGTGTTAGGGTTAGGGCTCGGTTTAGGGTACGTGTTAGGGTCAGGGTGGGGTTAGGGTTAGGGTACGCGTTAGAGTTAGGGTAGTTATTAAAACTATACAACTCTCTAGATACACCTTAGCACGTAAAGGAATATTATTTGGGGGTCCAGCCATGGAGAAGAGTTTAGACACTAGGGTAAGATAAGGAACACACCCATTATAAAGAAATCACATTAGGATTCTCTTTTTAAGCTCTTCCTTAACACACTAGTGCTTAGGAAATCTATTGGATGCAGAAGCAGTCAAGGGTAGCCTAGGGTTAGGGTTAGGCTTAGGGTTAGGCTTAGGGTACGGCTTAGGGTACGGATTCGGGGAGGGGTTCGGGTACGGCGTAGGGTATGGGTTAGGGTTAGGGTTAGGGTTAGTTTAAGGGTTAGGGCTCGGTTTGGGGTATTGGTTAGGATTAGGGTACGTGTTAGGGTTAGCGTAGGGGTTAGGGTTAGGGTACGCGTTAGCGTTAGGGTAGTTATTAAACCTATCCAACACTCTAGATACCCCTTAGCACGTAAAGGAATATTATTTGGAGGTCCAGCCATGGAGAAGAGTTTAGACACTAGGATAAGATAAGGAACACACCCATTATAAAGAAATCACATTAGGATTCTCTTTTTAAGCTGTTCCTTAAAACACTAGTGCTTAGGAAATCTATTGGAGGCAGAAGCAGTCAAGGGTAGCCTAGGGTTAGGGTTAGGCTTAGGGTTAGGGTTAGCGTACGGCTTAGGGTACTGGTTCGCGGAGGGCTTCGGGTACTGCGTAGGGTATGGGTTAAGGTTAGGGTTAGGGTTAGGGTTAGTGTTAGGGTTAGGGCTCGGTTTAGGGTACGGTTTAGGATTAGGGTACGTGTTAGAGTTAGGATAGGGGTAAGGGTTAGGGTACGCATTAGGGTTAGGTTAGTTATTAAAGCTATCCCACTCTCTAGATACCCTTAGCACGTAAAGGAATATTATTTGGGGGTCCAGCCATGGAGAACAGTTTAGACAGTAGGATAAGATAAGGAACACACACATTATAAAGAAATCACATTAGGATTCTCTTTTTAAGCTGTTCCTTAAAACACTAGTGCTTAGGAAATCTATTGGAGGCAGAAGCAGTCAAATGTAGCCTAGGGTTAGGGTTAGGCTTAGGGTTAGGGTTAGGGTACGGCTTAGGGTACGGGTTCGGGGAGGGGTTCGGGTACGGCGTAGGGTATGGGTTAGGGTTAGGGTTAGGGTTAGTGTTAGGGTTAGGGCTCGGTTTAGGGTACGGGTTAGGATTAGGGTACGTGTTAGGGTTAGGATAGCGGTTAGGGTTAATGTACGTGTTAGGGTTACGGTAGTGATTAAACCTATCCCACTCTCTAGATACCCCTTAGCACGTAAATGAATATTATTTGGGGGTCCTGCCATGGAGAAGTGTTTAGATACTAGGATAAAATAAGGAACAAACCATTATAAAGAAATCACATTAGGATTCTCTTTTTAAGCTGTTCCTTAAAATACTAGTGCTTAGGAAACCTATTGGAGGCAGAAGCAGTCAAGGGTAGCCTAGGGTTAGGGTTAGTCTTAGGGTTAGGCTTAGGGTGCGTCTTACGGTACTGTTTCGGGGAGGGCTTCAGGTACGGCGTAGGGTATGGGTTAGGGTTAGGGTTAGGGTTAGTGTTAGGGTTAGGGCTCGGTTTAGGGTACGTGTTAGGATTAGGGTAGGTGTTAGAGTTAGGATAGGGGTAAGGGTTAGGGTACGCATTAGGGTTAGGTTAGTTATTAAACCTCTCCCACTCTCTAGATACCCTTAGCACGTAAAGGAATATTATTTGGGGGTCCAGCCATGGAGAAGAGTTTAGACACTAGGATAAGATAAGGAACACACCCATTATAAAGAAATCACATTAGGATTCTCTTTTTAAGCTGTTCCTTAAAACACTAGTGCTTAGGAAATCTATTGGAGGCAGAAGCAGTCAAGGGAAGCCTAGGGTTAGGGTTAGGCTTAGTGTTAGGCATAGGGTACGGCTTAGGGTTCGGGTTCGGGGAGGGCTTCGGGTACGGCGTAGGGTATGGGTTAGGGTTAGGGTTAGGGTTAGTGTTAGGGTTAGGGCTCTGTTTAGGGTACGGTTTAGGATTAGGGTACGTGTTAGGGTTAGGGTAGGGGTTAGGGTTAGGGTACGTGTTAGGGTTAAGGTAGTTATTAAACCTATCCCACTCTCTAGATACCCCTTAGCACGTAAAGGAATATCATTTGGAGGTCCAGCCATGAAGAAGAGTTTAGACACTAGGATAAGATAAGGAACACACCCATTATAAAGAAATCACATTAGGATTCTCTTTTTAAGCTGTTCCTTAACACACTAGTGCTTAGGAAATCTATTGGAGGCAGAAGCAGTCAAGGGGAGCCTAGGGTTAGGGTTAGGCTTAGGGTACGGCTTAGGGTACGGGTTCGGGGAGGGGTTCGGGTACAGCGTAGGGTATGGGTTAGGGTTAGGGTTTGGGTTAGTGTTAGGGTTAGGGCTCGGTTTAGGGTACTGGTTAGGATTACGGTACGTGTTAGAGTTAGGGTAGGGGTTAGGGTTAGGGTACGCGTTAGGGTTAGGGTAGTTATTAAACCTATCATACTCTCTAGATACACATTAGCACGTAAAGGAATATTATTTAGGGGTCCAGCCATGGAGAAGAGTTTAGACACTAGGATAAGATAAGGAATACACCCATTATGAAGAAATCACATTAGGATACTCTTTTTAAGCTGTTGCTTAAAACACTAGTGCTTAGGAAATCTATTGGAGGCAGAAGCAGTCAAGGGTAGCCTAGGTTTAGAGTTAGGCTTAGGGTTAGGCTTAGGGTACTACTTAGGGTACGGTTTCGGGGAGGGCTTCGGGTACGGCGTAGGTTATGGGTTAGGGTTAGGGTTAGGGTTAGTGTTAGTGTTAGGGCTCGGTTTAGGGTACGGTTTAGGATTAGGGTACCTGTTAGGGTTAGGGTAGTGGTTAGGGTTAGGGTACGTGTTAGGGTTAGGGTAGTTATTAAACCTATCCCACTCTCTAGATACCCCTTAGCACATAAAGAATATTATTTGGGGGTCCAGCCATGGAGAAGTGTTTAGACACTAGGATAAGATAAGGAACACACCCATTATAAAGAAATCACATTAGGATTCTCTGTTTTAGCTGTTGCTTAAAACACTAGTGCTTAGGAAATCTATTGGAGGCAGAAGCAGTCAAGGGTAGCCTAGGTTTAGGGTTACGCTTAGGGTTAGGCTTAGGGTACGGCTTAGGGTACGGGTTCGGGGAGGGGTTCGGGTACGGCGTAGGGTATGGGTTAGGGTTAGGATTAGGGTTAGTGTTAGGGATAGGGCTCGGTTTAGCGAACGGGTTAGGATTAGGGTACTTGTTAGGGTTAGGGTAGGGGTTAGGGTTAGGGTACGCGTTAGGGTTAGGGTAGTTATTAAACCTATCCCACTCTCTAGATACCCCTTAGCACGTAAAGGAATATTATTTGCGGGTCCAGCCATGGAGAAGAGTTTAGACACTAGGATAAGATAAGGAACACACCCATTTTAAAGAAATCACATTAGGATTCTCTTTTTAAACTGTTCCTTAAAACACTAGTGCTTAGGAAATCTATTGTAGGCAGAAGCAGTCAAGGGTAGCCTAGGGTTAGGGTTAGGCTTAGGGTTAGGCTAAGGGTACGTCTTACGGTACGGTTTCGGGGAGGGCTTCGGGTACGGCGTAGGGTATGGGTTTGGGTTAGGGTTAGGGTTGGTGTTAGGGTTAGGGCTCGGTTTAGGGTACGGGTTAGGATTAGGGTACGTCTTAGAGTTAGGATAGGGGTAAGGGTTAGGGTTCGCATTAGGGTTAGGTTAGTTATTAAACCTATCCCACTCTGTAGATACCCTTAGCACGTAAAGGAATATTATTTGGGGGTCCACCATGGAGAAGAGTTTAGACACTAGGATAAGATAAGGAACACACACATTGTAAAGAAATCACATTAGGATTCTCTTTTTAAGCTGTTCCTTAAAACAGTAGTGCTTAGGAAATCTATTGGAGGCAGAAGCAGTCAAGTGTAGCCTAGGGTTAGGGTTAGGCTTAGGGTTAGGCTTAGGGTACGGCTTAGTGTACGGGTTCGGGGAGGGCATCGGGTACGGCGTAGGGTATGGGTTAGGGTTAGGGTTAGGGTTAAGGTTAGGTTTAGGGCTCGGTTTAGGGTATGGGTTAGGATTAGGGTACGTGTTAGGGTTAGGGTAGGGATTACGGTTAGGGTACGTGTTAGGGTTAGGGTAGTTATTAAACCTATCCCACTCTCTAGATACCCCTTAGCAGGTAAAGGAATAATATTTGGGGGTCCAGCCATGGAGACGAGTTTAGACACTAAGATAATATAAGGAACACCCACATTATAATGAAATCACATTAGGAATCGCTTTTTAAGCTGTTCCTTAAAACACTAGTTCTTAGGAAATCTATTGGAGGCAGAAGCAGTCAAGGGTAGCCTAGGGTTAGGGTTAGGCTTACGGTTAGACTTATGGTACGGCTTACGGTACGGGTTTGGGGAGGGCTTCGGATACGGCGTAGGGTATGGGTTAGGGTTAGGGTTAGGGTTAGTGTTAGGGTTAGGGCTCGGTTTAGGGTACGGTTTAGGATTAGGGTACGTGTTAGGGTTAGGGTAGGGGTTAGGATTAGGGTACGTGTTAGGGTTAGGGGAGTTATTAAACCTATCCCACTCTCTAGATACCCCTTAGCATGTAAAGGAATATTATTTGGGGGTCCAGCCATGGAGAAGAGTTTAGACACTAGGATAAGATAAGGAACACACCCATTATAAAGAAATCACATTAGGATTCTCTTTTTAAGCTGTTCCTTAAAACACTAGTGCTTAGAAAATCTATTGGAGGCAGAAGCAGTCAAGGGTAGCCTAGGGTTAGGGTTAGGGTTAGGGTACGGCTTAGGGTACGGGTTTGGGGAGGGCTTCGGATACGGCGTAGGGTATGGGTTAGGGTTACGTTTAGGGTTAGTGTTAGGGTTAGGGCTCGGTTTAGGGTACGTGTTAGGGTCAGGGTGGGGTTAGGGTTAGGGTACGCGTTAGAGTTAGGGTAGTTATTAAAACTATACAACTCTCTAGATACACCTTAGCACGTAAAGGAATATTATTTGGGGGTCCAGCCATGGAGAAGAGTTTAGACACTAGGGTAAGATAAGGAACACACCCATTATAAAGAAATCACATTAGGATTCTCTTTTTAAGCTCTTCCTTAACACACTAGTGCTTAGGAAATCTATTGGATGCAGAAGCAGTCAAGGGTAGCCTAGGGTTAGGGTTAGGCTTAGGGTTAGGCTTAGGGTACGGCTTAGGGTACGGATTCGGGGAGGGGTTCGGGTACGGCGTAGGGTATGGGTTAGGGTTAGGGTTAGGGTTAGTTTAAGGGTTAGGGCTCGGTTTGGGGTATTGGTTAGGATTAGGGTACGTGTTAGGGTTAGCGTAGGGGTTAGGGTTAGGGTACGCGTTAGCGTTAGGGTAGTTATTAAACCTATCCAACACTCTAGATACCCCTTAGCACGTAAAGGAATATTATTTGGAGGTCCAGCCATGGAGAAGAGTTTAGACACTAGGATAAGATAAGGAACACACCCATTATAAAGAAATCACATTAGGATTCTCTTTTTAAGCTGTTCCTTAAAACACTAGTGCTTAGGAAATCTATTGGAGGCAGAAGCAGTCAAGGGTAGCCTAGGGTTAGGGTTAGGCTTAGGGTTAGGGTTAGCGTACGGCTTAGGGTACTGGTTCGCGGAGGGCTTCGGGTACTGCGTAGGGTATGGGTTAAGGTTAGGGTTAGGGTTAGGGTTAGTGTTAGGGTTAGGGCTCGGTTTAGGGTACGGTTTAGGATTAGGGTACGTGTTAGAGTTAGGATAGGGGTAAGGGTTAGGGTACGCATTAGGGTTAGGTTAGTTATTAAAGCTATCCCACTCTCTAGATACCCTTAGCACGTAAAGGAATATTATTTGGGGGTCCAGCCATGGAGAACAGTTTAGACAGTAGGATAAGATAAGGAACACACACATTATAAAGAAATCACATTAGGATTCTCTTTTTAAGCTGTTCCTTAAAACACTAGTGCTTAGGAAATCTATTGGAGGCAGAAGCAGTCAAATGTAGCCTAGGGTTAGGGTTAGGCTTAGGGTTAGGGTTAGGGTACGGCTTAGGGTACGGGTTCGGGGAGGGGTTCGGGTACGGCGTAGGGTATGGGTTAGGGTTAGGGTTAGGGTTAGTGTTAGGGTTAGGGCTCGGTTTAGGGTACGGGTTAGGATTAGGGTACGTGTTAGGGTTAGGATAGCGGTTAGGGTTAATGTACGTGTTAGGGTTACGGTAGTGATTAAACCTATCCCACTCTCTAGATACCCCTTAGCACGTAAATGAATATTATTTGGGGGTCCTGCCATGGAGAAGTGTTTAGATACTAGGATAAAATAAGGAACAAACCATTATAAAGAAATCACATTAGGATTCTCTTTTTAAGCTGTTCCTTAAAATACTAGTGCTTAGGAAACCTATTGGAGGCAGAAGCAGTCAAGGGTAGCCTAGGGTTAGGGTTAGTCTTAGGGTTAGGCATAGGGTACGGCTTAGGGTTCGGGTTCGGGGAGGGCTTCGGGTACGGCGTAGGGTACGGGTTAGGGTTAGGGTTAGGGTTAGTGTTAGGGTTAGGGCTCTGTTTAGGGTACGGTTTAGGATTAGGGTACATGTTAGGTTTAGGGTAGGGGTTAAGGTTAGGGTAAGTGTTAGGTTTAGGGTAGTTATTAAACCTATCCCACTCTCTATATACCCCTTAGCACATAAAGAATATTATTTGGGGGTCCAGCCATGGAGAAGAGTTTAGACACTAGGATAAGTTAAGGAACAAACCCATTATTAAGAAATCACATTAGGATTCTCTTTTTACGCTGTTTCTTAAAACACTAGTGCTTAGGAAATCTATTCTAGGCAGAAGCAGTCAAGGGTAGCCTAGGGTTAGGGTTAGGCTTAGGCTTAGGCTTAGGGTACGGCTTAGGGTACGGGTTCGGGGAGGCCTTCGTGTACGGCGTAGGGTATGGGTTAGGGTTAGGGTTAGGCTTAGTTATAGGGTTAGGGCTCGGTTTAGGGTACGGGTTAGGATTAGGGTACGTGTGAGGGTTAGGGTAGGGGTTAGGGTTAGGGTACGCGTTAGGGTTAGGGTAGTTACTAAACCTATCCCACTCTCTAGATACCCCTTAGCACCTAAAGGAATATTATTTGGGGGTCCAGCCATGGAGAAGATTTAGACACTAGGATAAGATAAGGAACACACCCATTATTAAGAAATAACATTAGGATTCTCTTTTTAAGCTGTTACTTAAAGCACTAGTGCTTAGGAATTCTATTGGAGGCAGAAGCAGTCAAGGGTAGTGTAGGGTTAGGGTTAGGCTTACGGTTATGCTTAGGGTACGCCTTAGGGTACGGGTTCGGTGAGGGCCTCGGGTACGGTGTAGGGTATGGGTTAAGGTTAGGGTTAGGGTTAGTGTTAGTGTTAGGGCTCGGTTTAGTGTACAAGTTAGGATTAGGATACGAGTTAGGGTTAGGGTAGGGGTTAGGGTTAGGGTACGTGTTAGGGTTACGGTAGTTATTAAACCTATCCCACTCTCTAGATACCCCTTAGCACGTAAAGAATATTATTTGCGGGTCCAGCCATGGAGAAGAGTTCAGACACAAGGATAAGATAAGGAACACACCCATTATAAAGAAATCACATTAGGATTCTCTTTTTAAGCTGTTCCTTAAAACACTAGTGCTTAGGAAATTTATTGGAGGCAGAAGCAGTCAAGGGTAGCCCAGGGTTAGGGTTAGGCTTAGGGTTAGGCTAAGGGTACGGCTTAGGGTACGGATTCAGGAAGGGCTTCGGGTACGGCGTAGGGTATGTGTTAGGGTTAGGGTTAGGTTTAGTGTTAGGGTTAGGGCTCGGTTTAGGGTACGGGTTAGGATTAGGGTACGTGTTAGTGTTAGGGTACTGGTTAGGGTTAGTGTACTTGTTAGGGTTAGGGTAGTTATTAAACCTATCCCACTCTCTAGATACCCCTTAGCACATTAAGAATATTATTTGGGTGTACAGCCATGGAGAAGAGTTTAGACATTAGGATAAGATAAGGAACACACCCATTATAAAGAAATCACATTAGGATTCTCTTTTTAAGCTGTTCCTTAAAACACTAGTGCTTAGGAAATCTATTGGAGGTAGAAGCAGTCAACGGTAGCCTAGGGTTAGGGTTAGGCTTAGGGTTAGGCTTAGGGTACGGCTTAGGGTATGGGGTCGGGGTGGGGTTTGGGTACGGCGTTGGGGATGGGTTAGAGTTACGGTTAGGGTTAGGGTTAGCGTTAGTGTTAGGGTTAGGGCTCGGTTTAGGGTACGGGTTAGGATTAGGGTACGTGTTAGTGTTAGGGTACTGGTTAGGGTTAGTGTACGTGTTAGGGTTAGGGTAGTTATTAAACCTACCCACTCTCTAGATACCCCTTAGCACCGAAAGAATATTATTTGGGGGTACAGCCATGGAGAAGAGTTTAGACATTAGGATAAGATAAGGAACACACCCATTATAAAGAAATCACATTAGGATTCTCTTTTTAAGCTGTTCCTTAAAACACTAGTGCTTAGGAAATCTATTGGAGGCAGAAGCAGTCAAGGGTAGCCTAGGGTTAGGGTTAGGCTTAGGGTTAGGCTTAGGGTTCGGCTCTGGGTACGGGTTTGGGGAGGGGTTCGGGTACGGCGTAGGGTATGGGTTAGGGTTAGGGTTAGGGTTAGTGTTAGGTTTAGGGCTCGGTTTATGGTACGGGTTAGGATTAGGGTACGTGTAAGGGTTAGGGTAGGGGTTAGGATTAGGGTACGTGTTAGGGTTAGGGTAGTGGTTACGGTTAGTGTACGTGTTAGGGTTAGGGTAGTTATTAAACCTATCCCAGTCTCTAGATACCCCTTAGCACGTAAAGAATATTATTTGCGGGTCCAGCCATGGAGAAGAGTTTAGACACTAGGATAAGATAAGGAACCCACCCATTATAAAGAAATCACATTAGGATCCTCTTTTTAAGCTGTTCCTTAAAACACTAGTGCTTAGGAAATCTATTGGAGGCAGAAGCAGTCAACTGTAGCCTACGGTTAGGGTTAGGCTTAGGGTTAGGCTTATGGTACGGCATAGGGTACGGGTTCGGGGAGGGGTTCGGTTACGGCGTTGGGTATGGGTTAGTGTTAGGGTTAGGGTTAGTGTTAAAGTTAGGGTTCGGTTTAGGGTACGCGTTAGGATTAGGGTACTTGTTAGGGTTAGGGTAGTGGTTAGGGTTAGTGTACGTGTTAGGGTTAGGGTAGTTATTAAACCTATCCCAGTCTCTAGATACCCCTTAGCACGTAATGAATATTATTTGTGGGTCCAGTCATGGAGAAGAGTTTAGACACTAGGATAAGATAAGGAACACACCCTTTATAAAGAAATCACATTAGGATTCTCTTTTTAAGGTGTTTCTTAAAACACTAGTGCTTAGGAAATCTATTGGAGGCAGAAGCAGTCAACTGTAGCCTAAGGTTAGGGTTAGGCTTAGGGTTAGGCTTAGGGTACGGCTTAGGGTACGGGTTCGGGGAGGGGTTCGGGTACGGCGTTGGGTATGGGTTAGGGTTAGGGTTAGGATTAGTGTTAAGGTTAGGGCTCGGTTTAGGGTACGGGTTAGGATTAGGGTACGTGTTAGGGTTAGGGTAGGGGTTAGGGTTAGGGTACGCGTTAGGGTTAGGGTAGTTATTAAACCTAACCCACTCTCT
The DNA here is from genome assembly GCF_965194825.1 of Balaenoptera physalus. Classification (NCBI taxonomy): domain Eukaryota; kingdom Metazoa; phylum Chordata; class Mammalia; order Artiodactyla; family Balaenopteridae; genus Balaenoptera; species Balaenoptera physalus. Next base: position 71,823 of record NW_028126315.1, on the reverse strand, counting down.
AGATACCCCTTAGCACGTAAAGGAATATTATTTGTGGGTCCACCCATGGAGAAGCGTTTAGACACTAGGATAAGTTAAGGAACAAACCCATTATTAAGAAATCACATTAGGATTCTCTTTTTACGCTGTTTCTTAAAACACTAGTGCTTAGGAAATCTATTCTAGGCAGAAGCAGTCAAGGGTAGCCTAGGGTTAGGGTTAGGCTTAGGCTTAGGCTTAGGGTACGGCTTAGGGTACGGGTTCGGGGAGGCCTTCGTGTACGGCGTAGGGTATGGGTTAGGGTTAGTGTTAGGCTTAGTTTTAGGGTTAGGGCTCGGTTTAGGGTACGGGTTAGGATTAGGGTACGTGTGAGGGTTAGGGTAGGGGTTAGGGTTAGGGTACGCGTTAGGGTTAGGGTAGTTACTAAACCTATCCCACTCTCTAGATACCCCTTAGCACGTAAAGGAATATTATTTGGGGGTCCAGCCATGGAGAAGATTTAGACACTAGGATAAGATAAGGAACACACCCATTATTAAGAAATCACATTAGGATTCTCTTTTTAAGCTGTTACTTAAAGCACTAGTGCTTAGGAATTTTATTGGAGGCAGAAGCAGTCAAGGGTAGTGTAGGGTTGGGTTAGGCTTACGGTTATGCTTAGGGTACGCCTTAGGGTACGGGTTCGGGGAGGGCTTCGGGTACGGTGTAGGGTATGGGTTAAGGTTAGGGTTAGGGTTAGTGTTAGTGTTAGGGCTCGGTTTAGTGTACAAGTTAGGATTAGGGTACGTGTTAGGTTTAGGGTAGGGGTTAGGGTTAGGGTACGTGTTAGGGTTACGGTAGTTATTAAACCTATCCCACTCTCTAGATACCCCTTAGCACGTAAAGAATATTATTTGCGGGTCCAGCCATGGAGAAGAGTTCAGACACAATGATAAGATAAGGAACACACCCATTATAAAGAAATCACATTAGGATTCTCTTTTTAAGCTGTTCCTTAAAACACTAGTGCTTAGGAAATTTATTGGAGGCAGAAGCAGTCAAGGGTAGCCCAGGGTTAGGGTTAGGCTTAGGTTTAAGCTTAGGGTACGGCTTAGGGTACGGATTCAGGGAGGGCTTCGGGTACGGCGTAGGGTATGTGTTAGGGTTAGGGTTAGGTTTAGTGTTAGGGTTAGGGATCGGTTTAGGGTACGGGTTAGGATTAGGGTACGTGTTAGTGTTAGGGTACTGGTTAGGGTTAGTGTACTTGTTAGGGTTAGGGTAGTTATTAAACCTATCCCACTCTCTAGATACCCCTTAGCACATTAAGAATATTATTTGGGTGTACAGCCATGGAGAAGAGTTTAGACATTAGGATAAGATAAGGAACACACCCTTTATAAAGAAATCACATTAGGATTCTCTTTTTAAGCTGTTCCTTAAAACACTAGTGCTTAGGAAATCTATTGGAGGCAGAAGCAGTCAACGGTAGCCTAGGGTTAGGGTTAGGCTTAGGGTTAGGCTTAGGGTACGGCTTAGGGTACGGGGTCGGGGTGGGGTTTGGGTACGGCGTTGGGGATGGGTTAGAGTTACGGTTAGGGTTAGGGTTAGCGTTAGTGTTAGGGTTAGGGCTCGGTTTAGGGTACGGGTTAGGATTAGGGTACGTGTTAGTGTTAGGGTACTGGTTAGGGTTAGTGTGCGTGTTAGGGTTAGGGTAGTTATTAAACCTATCCCACTCTCTAGATACCCCTTAGCACCTAAAGAATATTATTTGGGGGTACAGCCATGGAGAAGAGTTTAGACATTAGGATAAGATAAGGAACACACCCATTATAAAGAAATCACATTAGGATTCTCTTTTTAAGCTGTTCCTTAAAACACTAGTGCTTAGGAAATCTATTGGAGGCAGAAGCAGTGAACGGTAGCCTAGGGTTAGGGTTAGGCTTAGGGTTAGGCTTAGGGTACGGCTTAGGGTACGGGGTCGGGGTGGGGTTCGGGTACGGCGTTGGGTATGGGTTAGGGTTAGGGATAGGGTTAGTGTTAAGGTTAGGGCTCGGTTTAGGGTACGGGTTAGTATTAGGGTACGTGTTAGAGTTAGGATAGGGGTAAGGGTTAGGGTACGCATTAGGGTTAAGTTAGTTATTAAACCTATCCCACTCTCTAGATACCCCTTAGCACGTAAAGGAATATTATCTGGGGGTCCAGCCATGGAGAAGAGTTTAGACACTAGGATAAGATAAGGAACATACCCATTATAAAGAAATCACATTAGGATTCTCTTTTTAAGCTGTTCCTTAAAACACTGGTGCGTAGGAAATCTATTGGAGGCAGAAGAAGTCAATGGTAGCCTAGGGTAAGGGTTAGGCTTAGGGTTAGGTTTAGGTTACGGCTTAGGGTACGGGTTCGGGGAGGGCTTAGGGTATGGCGTAGGGTATGGGTTAGGTTTAGGGTTACGGTTAGTGTTAGGGTTAGGGCTCGGTTTAGGGTACGTGTTAGGGTTAGGGTACGTGTTAGGGTTAGGGTAGTGGTTACGGTTAGTGTACGTGTTAGGGTTAGGGTAGTTATTAAACCTATCCCAGTCTCTAGATACCCCTTAGCACGTAAAGAATATTATTTGCGGGTCCAGCCATGGAGAAGAGTTTAGACACTAGGATAAGATAAGGAACCCACCCATTATAAAGAAATCACATTAGGATCCTCTTTTTAAGCTGTTCCTTAAAACACTAGTGCTTAGGAAATCTATTGGAGGCAGAAGCAGTCAACTGTAGCCTACGGTTAGGGTTAGGCTTAGGGTTAGGCTTATGGTACGGCATAGGGTACGGGTTCGGGGAGGGGTTCGGTTACGGCGTTGGGTATGGGTTAGGGTTAGGGTTAGGGTTAGTGTTAAGTTTAGGGTTCGGTTTAGGGTACGGTTTAGGATTAGGGTACGTGTTAGGGTTAGGGTAGTGGTTAGGGTTAGGATACGCGTTAGGGTTAGGGTAGTTATTAAACCTATCCCACTCTCTAGATACCCCTTAGCACGTAAAGGAATATTAATTGGGGGTCCAGCCATGGAGAAGCGTTTAGACACTAGGGTAAGATAAGGAACACACCCATTATAAAGAAATCACATTAGGATTCTCTTTTTAAGCTGTTCCTTAAAACACTAGTGCTTAGGAAATCTATTGGAGGCAGAAGCAGAAAGGGTAGCCTAGGGTTAGGGTTAGGCTAGGGGTTAAGCTTAGGGTACGGCTTAGGGTACGGATTCAGGGAGGGCTTCGGGTACGGCGTAGGGTATGGGTTAGGGTTAGGGTTAGGGTTAGTGTTAGGGTTAGGGCTCGGTTTAGGGTACGCGTTAGGATTAGGGTACGTGTTAGGGTTAGGGTAGTGGTTAGGTTAGTGTACGTGTTAGGGTTAGGGTAGTTATTAAACCTATCCCAGTCTCTAGATACCCCTTAGCACGTAAAGAATATTATTTGTGGGTCCAGCCATGGAGAAGAGTTTAGACACTAGGATAAGATAAGGAACACACCCTTTATAAAGAAATCACATTAGGATTCTCTTTTTAAGGTGTTTCTTAAAACACTAGTGCTTAGGAAATCTATTGGAGGCAGAAGCAGTCAACTGTAGCCTAGGGTTAGGGTTAGGCTTAGGGTTAGGCTTAGGGTACGGCTTAGGGTACGGGATCGGGGAGGGGTTCGGGTACGGCGTTGGGTATGGGTTAGGGTTAGGGTTAGGGTTAGTGTTAAGGTTAGGGCTCGGTTTAGGGTACGTGTTAGGGTTAGGGTAGGGTTTAGGATTAGGGTACGCGTTAGAGTTAGGGTAGTTATTAAACCTATCCCACTCTCTAGATACCCCTTAGCACGTAAAGGAATATTATTTGGGGGTCCAGCCATGGAGAAGAGTTTAGACACTAGGATAAGATGAGGAACACACCCATTATAAAGAAATCACATTAGGATTCTCTTTTTAAGCTGTTCCTTAAAACACTAGTGCTTAGGAAATCTATTGGAGGCAGAAGCAGTCAAGGGTAGCCTAGGGTTAGTGTTAGGCTTAGGGTTAGGGTTAGGATACGGCTTAGGGTACGGGTTCGGGGAGGGATTCGGGTACGGTGTACGGTATGGGTTAGGGTTAGGGTTAGGGTTAGTGTTAGAGTTAGGGCTCGGTTTAGGGTACGGTTTAGGATTAGGGTACGTGTTAGGTTTAGGGTAGGGGTTAGGGTTAGGGTACGTGTTAGGTTTAGGGTAGTTATTAAACCTATCCCACTCTCTAGATACCCCTTAGCACGTAAAGGAATATTATCTGGGGGTCCAGCCATGGAGAAGAGTTTAGACACTAGGATAAGATAAGGAACACACCCATTATAAAGAAATCACATTAGGATTCTCTTTTTAAGCTGTTCCTTAAAACACTAGTGTTTAGGAAATCTATTGGAGGCAGAAGCAGTCAAGGGTAGCCTAGGGTTAGGGTTAGGGTTAGGGTACGGCTTAGGGTATGGGTTCGGGGAGGGGTTCGGGCATGGCGTAGGGTATGGGTTACGTTTAGGGTTAGGGTTAGTGTTAGGGTTAGGGCTCGGTTTAGGGTGCGGTTTAGGATTAGGGTACGTGTTAGGGTTAGGGTAGGGGTTAGGGTTAGGATACGTTTTAGTGTTAGGGTAGTTATTAAACCTATCCCACTCTCTAGATACCACTTAGCATGTAAAGGAATATTATTTGGGGATCCAGCCATGGAGAAGAGTTTAGACACTAGGATAAGATAAGGAACACACCCATTATAAAGAAATCACATTAAGATTCTCTTTTTATGCTGTTCCTTAAAACAGTAGTGCTTAGGAAATCTATTGGAGGCAGAAGCAGTCAAGGGTAGTCTAGGGTTAGGGTTAGGCTTAGGGTTAGGCTTAGGGTACGGCTTAGGGTACGGGTTCGGGGAGGGCTTCGGATATGGCGTATGGTATGGGTTAGGGTTAGGGTTAGGGTTTGTGTTAGGGTTAGGGCTCGGTTTAGGGTATTGGTTAGGATTAGGGAACGGTTAAGGTTTAGGGTAGGGGTTAGGGTTAGGGTACGCGTTAGCGTTAGGGTAGTTATTAAACCTATCCCACTCTCTAGATACCCGTTAGCACATAAAGGAATATTATTTGGAGGTCCAGCCATGGAGAAGAGTTTAGACACTAGGATAAGATAAGCAACACACCCATTATAAAGAAATCACATTAGGATTCTCTTTTTAAGCTGTTCCTTAAAACACTAGTGCTTAGGAAATCTATTGGAGGCAGAAGCAGTCAAGGGTAGCCTAGGGTTAGGGTTAGGCTTAGGGTTAGGGTTAGGGTACGGCTTAGGGTATGGGTTCGGGTAGGGGTTCGGGAACGGCGTAGGGTATTTGTTAGCGTTAGGGTTAGGGTTAGTGTTAGGGTTAGGGCTCGGTTTAGGGTACGGTTTAGGATTAGGGTACGTGTTAGGGTTAGGGTAGGGGTTAGGGTTAGGGTACGTGTTTGGGTTAGGGTAGTAATTAAACCTATCCCATTCTCTAGATACCCCTGAGCACGTAAAGAATATTATTTGCGGGTCCAGCCATGGAGAAGAGTTTAGACACTAGGATAAGATAAGGAACACACCCATTATAAAGAAATCACATTAGTATTCTCTTTTTATGCTGTTCCTGAAAACACTAGTGCTTAGGATATCTATTGGAGGCAGAAGCAGTCAAGGGTAGTCTAGGGTTAGGGTTAGGCTTAGGGTACGGCTTAGGGTACGGGTTCGGGGAGGGCTTAGGATATGGCGTAGGGTATGGGTTAGGGTTAGGGTTAGGGTTAGTGTTAGGCTTAGGGCTCGGTTTAGGGTATTGGTTAGGATTAGGGTAAGTGTTAGGGTTAGGGTAGGGGTTAGGGTTAGGGTACGCGTTAGGGTTAGGGTACGCGTTAGGGTTAGGGTAGTTATTAAACCTATCCCACTCTCTAGATACCCCTTAGCACGTAAAGGAATATTATTTGGAGGTCCAGCCATGGAGAAGAGTTCAGACACTAGGATAAGATAAGGAACACACCCATTATAAAGAAATCACAGTAGGATTCTCTTTTTAAGCTGTTCCTTAAAACACTAGTGCTTAGGAAATCTGTTGGAGGCAGAAGCAGTCAAGGGTAGCCTAGTGTTAGGGTTAGGCTTAGGGATAGGCTTAGGGTACGGCTTAGGGTACGGGTTCGGGGAGGGGTTCGGGTAGGGCGTAGGGTATGGGTTAGGGTTAGGGTTTGGGTTAGTGTTACGGTTAGGACTCGGGTTAGGGTACGGGTTAGGATTAGGGTACGTGTTAGGGTTAGGGTAGGGGTTAGGGTTAGGGTAGGCGTTAGGGTTAGGGTAGGGTTTAGGGTTAGGGTACGTGTTAGGTTTAGGGTAGTTATTAAACCTATCATACTCTCTAGATACCCCTTAGCACGTAAAGGAATATTATTTGGGTGTCCAGCCATGGAGAAGCGTTTAGACACTAGGATAAGATAAGGAACACACCCATTATAAAGAAATCACATTAGGATTCTCTTTTTAAGCTGTTCCTTAAAACACTAGTGCTTAGGAAATCTATTGGAGGCAGAAGCAGTCAAGGGTAGCCTAGGGTTAGGGTTAGGCTAGGGGTTAAGCTTAGGGTACGGCTTAGGGTACGGATTCGAGGAGGGCTTCGGGTACGGCGTAGTGTATGGGTTAGGGTTAGGGTTAGGGTTACTGTTAGGGTTAGGGCTCGGTTTAGGGTACGCGTTAGGATTAGGGTACGTGTTAGGGTTAGGGTAGTGGTTAGGGTTAGTGTACGTGTTAGGGTTAGGGTAGTTATTAAACCTATCCCAGTCTCTAGACACCCCTTAGCACGTAAAGAATATTATTTGTGGGTCCAGCCATGGAGAAGAGTTTAGACACTAGGATAAGATAAGGAACACACCCTTTATAAAGAAATCACTTTAGGATTCTGTTTTTAAGCTGTTTCCTAAAACACTAGTGCTTAGGAAATCTATTGGAGGCAGAAGCAGTCAACTGTAGCCTAGGGTTAGGGTTAGGCGTAGGGTTAGGCTTAGGGTACGACTTAGGGTACGGGTTCGGGGAGGGGTTCGGGTACGGCGTTGGGTATGGGTTAGAGTTAGGGTTACGGTTAGTGTTAGGGTTAGGGCTCGGTTTAGGGTACGCGTTAGAGTTAGGGTTAGGGTTAGTGTTAGGGTTAGGGCTCGGTTTAGTGTACGGCTTAGGATTAGGGTACGTGTTAGGGTTAGGGTAGGGGTTAGTGTTAGGGTATGCATTAGGGTTAGGGTAGTTATTAAACCTATCCCACTCTCTAGATACCCCTTAGCACGTAAAGAATATTATTTGCGGGTTCAGCCATGGAGAAGAGTTTAGACACTAGGATAAGATAAGGAACCCACCCATTATAAAGAAATCACATTAGGATCCTCTTTTTAAGCTGTTCCTTAAAACACTACTGCTTAGGAAATCTATTGGAGGCAGAAGCAGTCAACTGTAGCCTACGGTTAGGGTTAGGCTTAGGGTTAGGCTTATGGTACGGCATTGGGTACGGGTTCGGGGAAGGGTTCGGTTACGGCGTAGGGTATGGGTTAGGGTTAGGGTTAGGCTTAGTTTTAGGGTTAGGGCTCGGTTTAGGGTACGGGTTAGGATTAGGGTACGTGTGAGTGTTAGGGTAGGGGTTAGGGTTAGGGTTAGGGTTAATGTTAGTGTTAGGGCTCGGTTTAGTCTACAAGTTAGGATTAGGGTAGGTGTTAGGGTTAGGGTAGGGGTTAGGGTTAGGGTACGTGTTAGGGTTACGGTAGTTATTAAACCTATCCCACTCTCTAGATACCACTTAGCACGTAAAGAATATTATTTGGGGGTCCAGCCATGGAGAAGAGTTCAGACACTAGGATAAGATAAGGAACACACCCATTATAAAGAAATCACATTAGGATTCTCTTTTTAAGCTGTTCCTTAAAACACTAGTGCTTAGGAAATTTATTGGAGGCAGAAGCAGTCAAGGGTAGCCCAGGGTTAGGGTTAGGCTTAGGGTTAGGCTTAGGGTACGGCTTAGGGTACGGGGTCGGCGTGGGGTTCGGGTACAGCGTTGGGGATAGGTTAGTGTTACGGTTAGGGTTAGGGTTAGGGTTAGTGTTAGGGTTAGGGCTCGGTTTAGGGTACGGGTTAGGATTAGGGTACGTGTTAGGGTTAGGGTACTGGTTAGGGTTAGGGTACGCGTTAGTGTTAGGGTAGTTATTAAACCTATCCCACTCTCTAGATACCCCTTAGCACGTAAAGGAATATTATTTGGGGGTCCAGCCATGGAGAAGAGTTTAGACATTAGGATAAGATAAGGAACACACCCATTATAAAGAAATCACATTAGGATCCTCTTTTTAAGCTGTTCCTTAAAACACTAGTGCTTAGGAAATCTATTGGAGGCAGAAGCAGTCAACTGTAGCCTACGGTTAGGGTTAGGCTTAGGGTTAGGCTTAGGGTACGGCATAGGGTACGGGTTCGGGGAGGGGTTCGGTTACGGCGTTGGGTATGGGTTAGGGTTAGGGTTAGGGTTAGTGTTAAGGTTAGGGTTCGGTTTAGGGTACGGTTTAGGATTAGGTTACGTGTTAGTGTTAGGGTAGGGGTTAGGATTAGGATACGCGTTAGGGTTAGGGTAGTTATTAAACCTATCCCACTCTCTAGATACCCCTTAGCACGTAAAGGAATATTATTTGGGGGTCCAGCCATGGAGAAGCGTTTAGACACTAGGGTAAGATAAGGAACACACCCATTATAAAGAAATCACATTAGGATTCTCTTTTTAAGCTGTTCCTTAAAATACTAGTGCTTAGGAAATCTATTGGAGGCAGAAGCAGTCAAGTGTACCCTAGGGTTAGGGTTAGGCTTAGGCTTAGGCTTAGGGTACGGCTTAGGGTACGGGTTCGGGGAGGGCTTCATGTACGGCGTAGGGTATGGGTTAGTGTTAGAGTTAGGCTTAGTGTTAGGGTTAGGGCTCGGTTTAGGGTACGGGTTAGGATTAGGGTACGTGTGAGGGTTAGGGTAGGGGTTAGGGTTAGGGTACGCGTTAGGGTTAGGGTAGTTACTAAACCTATCCCACTCTCTAGATGCCCCTTAGCACGTAAAGGAATATTATTTGGGGGTCCAGCCATGGAGAAGCGTTTAGACACTAGGATAAGATAAGGAACACACCCATTATTAGAAATCACATTAGGATTCTCTTTTTAAGCTGTTACTTAAAACACTAGTGTTTAGGAAATCTATTGGAGGCAGAAGCAGTCAAGCGTAGCCTAGGGTTAGGGTTAGGCTTACGGTTATGCTTAGGGTACGGCTTAGGGTACGGGTTCGGGGAGGGCTTCGGGTACGGTGTAGGGTATGGGTTAAGGTTAGGGTTAGGGTTAGTGTTAGTGTTAGGGCTCGGTTTAGTCTACAAGTTAGGATTAGGGTAGGTGTTAGGGTTAGGGTAGGGGTTAGGGTTAGGGTACGTGTTAGGGTTACGGTAGTTATTAAACCTATCCCACTCTCTAGATACCCCTTAGCACGTAAAGAATATTATTTGGGGGTCCAGCCATGGAGAAGAGTTCAGACACTAGGATAAGATAAGGAACACACCCATTATAAAGAAATCACATTAGGATTCTCTTTTTAAGCTGTTCCTTAAAACACTAGTGCTTAGGAAATTTATTTGAGGCAGAAGCAGTCAAGGGTAGCCCAGGGTAAGGGTTAGGCTTAGGGTTAGGCTTAGGGTACGGCTTAGGGTACGGATTCGGGGAGGGCTTCGGGTACGGCGTAGGGTATGGGTTAGGGTTAGGGTTAGGTTTAGTGTTAGGGTTAGGGCTCGGTTTAGGGTACGGGTTAGGATTAGGGTACGTGTTAGGGTTAGGGTACTGGTTAGGGTTAGTGTACGTGTTAGGGTTAGGGTAGTTATTAAACCTATCCCACTCTCTAGATACCCCTTAGCACATAAAGAATATTATTTGGGGGTACAGCCATGGAGAAGAGTTTAGACATTAGGATAAGATATGGAACACACCCATTATAAAGAAATCACATTAGGATTCTCTTTTTAAGCTGTTCCTTAAAACACTAGTGCTTAGGAAATCTATTGGAGGCAGAAGCAGTCAACAGTAGCCTAGGGTTAGGGTTAGGCTTAGGGTTAGGCTTAGGGTACGGCTTAGGGTACGGGGTCGGCGTGGGGTTCGGGTACGGCGTTGGGGATAGGTTAGGGTTACGGTTAGGGTTAGGGTTAGGGTTAGTGTTAGGGTTAGAGCTCGGTTTAGGGTACGGGTTAGGATTAGGGTACGTGTTAGGGTTAGGGTACTGGTTACGGTTAGGGTACGCGTTAGTGTTAGGGTAGTTATTAAACCTATCCCACTCTCTAGATACCCCTTAGCACGTAAAGGAATATTATTTGGGGGTCCAGCCATGGAGAAGAGTTTAGACATTAGGATAAGATAAGGAACACACCCATTATAAAGAAATCACATTAGGATCCTCTTTTTAAGCTGTTCCTTAAAACACTAGTGCTTAGGAAATCTATTGGAGGCAGAAGCAGTCAACTGTAGCCTACGGTTAGGGTTAGGCTTAGGGTTAGGCTTAGGGTACGGCATAGGGTACGGGTTCGGGGAGGGGTTCGGTTACGGCGTTGGGTATGGGTTAGGGTTAGGGTTAGGGTTAGTGTTAAGGTTAGGGTTCGGTTTAGGGTACGGTTTAGGATTAGGTTACGTGTTAGTGTTAGGGTAGGGGTTAGGGTTAGGATACGCGTTAGGGTTAGGGTAGTTATTAAACCTATCCCACTCTCTAGATACCCCTTAGCACGTAAAGGAATATTATTTGGGAGTCCAGCCATGGAGAAGCGTTTAGACACTAGGGTAAGATAAGGAACACACCCATTATAAAGAAATCACATTAGGATTCTCTTTTTAAGCTGTTCCTTAAAACACTAGTGCTTAGGAAATCTATTGGAGGCAGAAGCAGTCAAGTGTAGCCTAGGGTTAGGGTTAGGCTTAGGCTTAGGCTTAGGGTACGGCTTAGGGTACGGGTTCGGGGAGGGCTTCATGTACGGCGTAGGGTATGGGTTAGGGTTAGGGTTAGGCTTAGTGTTAGGGTTAGGGCTCGGTTTAGGGTACGGGTTAGGATTAGGGTACGTGTGAGGGTTAGGGTAGGGGTTAGGGTTAGGGTACGCGTTAGGGTTAGGGTAGTTACTAAACCTATCCCACTCTCTAGATGCCCCTTAGCACGTAAAGGAATATTATTTGGGGGTCCAGCCATGGAGAATTGTTTAGATCCTCGGATAAGATAAGGAAAACACCCATTATAAAGAAATCACATTAGAATTCTCTTTTTAAGCTGTTCCTTAAAACACTAGTGCTTAGGAAACCTATTGCAGGCTGAAGCAGTCAAGGGTAGCCTAGGGTTAGGGTTAGGCTTAGGGTTAGGCTTAGGGTACGGGTTCGGTGGGGTTTCGGATACGGCGTAGGGTATGGGTTAGGGTTAGGGTTAGGGTTAGTGTTAGGGTTAGGGCTCGGTTTAGGGTACGGGTTAGGATTAGGGTACGTGTTAGGGTTAGGGTAGGGGTTAAGGTTAGGGTACGCGTTAGAGTTAGGGTAGTTATTATACCTATCCCACTCTCTAGATACACCTTATCACGTAAAGGAATATTATTTGGGGTCCAGCCATGGAGAAGAGTTTAGACACTAGGATAAGATAAGGAACACACCCATTATAAAGAAATCACAGTACGATTCTCTTTTTAAGCTGTTCCTTAAAACACTAGGGCTTAGCAAATCTATTGGAGGCAGAAACAGTCAAGGGTAGCCTAGGGTTAGGGTTAGGCTTAGGGTTAGGGTTAGCGTACGGCTTAGGGTACGGGTTCGGGGAGGGCTCCGTGTACGGCGTAGGGTATGGGTTAGGGTTAGGGTTAGGGTTAGTGTTAGGGTTAGGGCTCAGTTTAGGGTACGGGTTAGGATTCGGGTACGTGTTAGGGTTACGATAGTTGTTAGGGATAATGTACGTGTTAGGGTTACAGTAGTGATTAAACCTATCCCACTCTCTAGATACCCCTTAGCACGTAAAGGAATATTATTTGGGGGTCCAGCCATGGAGAAGAGTTTAGACACTAGGATAAGATAAGGAACACACCCATTATAAAGAAATCACATTAGGATTCTCTTTTTAAGCTGTTCCTTAACACACTAGTGCTTAGGATATCTATTGGAGGCAGAAGCAGTCAAGGGTAGCCTAGGGTTAGTGTTAGGGTAAGGGTTAGGCTTAGGGTACGGCTTAGGGTACGGGTTCGGGGAGGGCTTCGGATATGGCGTAGGGTATGGGTTAGGGTTAGGATTAGGGTTAGTGTTAGGGTTAGGGCTCGGTTTAGGGTATTGGTTAGGATTAGGGTAAGTGTTAGGGTTAGGGTAGGGGTTAGGGTTAGGGTACGCGTTAGGGTTAGGGTACGCGTTAGGGTTAGGGTAGTTATTAAACCTATCCCACTCTCTAGATACCCCTTAGCACGTAAAGGAATATTATTTGGAGGTCCAGCCATGGAGAAGAGTTCAGACACTAGGATAAGATAAGGAACACACCCATTATAAAGAAATCACAGTAGGATTCTCTTTTTAAGCTGTTCCTTAAAACACTAGTGCTTAGCAAATCTATTGGAGGCAGAAGCCGTCAAGGGTAGCCTAGGGTTAGGGTTAGGCTTAGGGTTAGCGTTAGGGTACGGCTTAGGGTACGGGATTGGGGAGGGCTTCGGGTACGGCGTAGGGTATGGGTTAGGGTTAGTGTTAATGTTAGTGTTAGGGTTAGGGCTCGGTTTAGGTTACGGGTTAGGATTAGGGTACGTGTTAGGGTTAGGGTAGGCGTTAGGGTTAGGGTACGCATTAGGGTTAGGGTAGGGGTTAGGGTTAGGGTACGTGTTAGGGTTAGGGTAGTGATTAAACCTATCACATTCTCTAGATACCCCTTAGCACTTAAAGAATATTATTTGCGGGTCCAGCCATGGAGAATAGTTTAGACACTAGGATAAGGTAAGGAACACACCCATTATAAAGAAATCACATTAGGATTCTCTTTTTATGCTGTTCCTTAAAACACTAGTGCTTAGGAAATCTATTGGAGGCAGAAGCAGTCAAGGGTAGTCTAGGGTTAGGGTTAGGCTTAGGGTTAGGCTTAGGGTACGGCTTAGGGTACGGGTTCGGGGAGGGCTTCGGATATGGCGTATGGTATGGGTTAGGGTTAGGGTTAGTGTTAGGGTTAGGGCTCGGTTTAGGGTATTGGTTAGGATTAGGGAACGGTTAAGGTTTAGGGTAGGGGTTAGGGTTAGGGTACGCGTTAGCGTTAGGGTGGTTATTAAACCTATCCCACTCTCTAGATACCCGTTAGCACATAAAGGAATATTATTTGGAGGTCCAGCCATGGAGAAGAGTTTAGACACTAGGATAAGATAAGGAACACACCCATTATAAAGAAATCACATTAGGATTCTCTTTTTAAGCTGTTCCTTAAAACACTAGTGCTTAGGAAATCTATTGGAGGCAGAAGCAGTCAAGGGTAGTCTAGGGATAGTGTTAGGCTTAGGGTTAGGCGTAGGGTACTGCTTAGGGTACGGGTTCGGGGAGGGCTTCGGGTACGGCGTAGGTTATGGGTTAGGGTTAGGGTTAGGGTTAGTGTTAGGGTTAGGGCTCGGTTTAGGGTACGGTTTAGGATTAGGGTACGTGTTAGGGTTAGGATAGGGGTTAGGGTTAGGGTACGCGTTAGGGTTAGGGTAGTTATTAAACCAATCCCACTCTCTAGATACCCCTTAGCACGTAAAGGAATATTATTTGTGGGTCCAGCCATGGAGAAGAGTTTAGACACTAAGATAAGATAAGGAACACTCCCATTATAAAGAAATCACATTAGGATTCTCTTTTTAAGCTGTTCCTTAAAACACTAGTGCTTAGGAAATCTATTGGAGGCAGAAGCAGTCAAGGGTAGCCTAGGTTTAGGGTTAGGCTTAGGGTTAGGCTTCGGGTAATGCTTAGGGTACGGGTACGGGGAGGGCTTCGGGTACGGCGTAGGTTATGGGTTAGGATTAGGGTTAGGGTTAGTGTTAGGGTTAGGGCTCGGTTTAGGGTACGGTTTAGGATTAGGATACGTGTTAGGGTTAGGGTAGGGGTTAGGGTTAGGGTACGTGTTAGGGTTAGGGTAGTTATTAAACCTATCCCATTCTCTAGATACCCCTTAGCACGTAAACAATATTATTTGCGGGTCCAGCCATGGAGAAGAGTTTAGACACTAGGATAAGATAAGGAACACACCCATTATAAAGAAATCACATTAGTATTCTCTTTTTATGCTGTTCCTGAAAACACTAGTGCTTAGGATATCTATTGGAGGCAGAAGCAGTCAAGGGTAGTCTAGGGTTAGGGTTAGGCTTAGGGTTAGGCTTAGGGTACGGCTTAGGGTACGGGTTCGGGGAGGGCTTCGGATATGGCGTAGGGTATGGTTTAGGGTTAGGGTTAGGGTTAGTGTTAGGGTTAGGGCTCGGTTTAGGGTATTGGTTAGGATTAGGGTAAGTGTTAGGGTTAGGGTAGGGGTTAGGGTTAGGGTACGCGTTAGGGTTAGGGTACGCGTTAGGGTTAGGGTAGTTATTAAACCTATCCCACTCTCTAGATACCCCTTAGCACGTAAAGGAATATTATTTGGAGGTCCAGCCATGGAGAAGAGTTCAGACACTAGGATAAGATAAGGAACACACCCATTATAAAGAAATCACAGTAGGATTCTCTTTTTAAGCTGTTCCTTAAAACACTAGTGCTTAGCAAATCTATTGGAGGCAGAAGCCGTCAAGGGTAGCCTAGGGTTAGGGTTAGGCTTAGGGTTAGAGTTAGGGTACGGCTTAGGGTACGGGATTGGGGAGGGCTTCGGGTACGGCGTAGGGTATGGGTTAGGGTTAGTGTTAATGTTAGTGTTAGGGTTAGGGCTCGGTTTAGGTTACGGGTTAGGATTAGGGTACGTGTTAGTGTTAGGGTAGGCGTTAGGGTTAGGGTATGCGTTAGGGTTAAGGTAGGGGTTACGGTTAGGGTTAGGGTTAGGGTTAAGGTAGTTATTAAAGCTATCATACTCTCTAGATACACATTAGCACGTAAAGGAATATTATTTAGGGGTCCAGCCATGGAGAAGAGTTTAGACACTAGGATAAGTTAAGGAACACACCCTTTATAAGAAATCACATTAGGATTCTCTTTTTAAGCTGTTCTTTAAAACACTAGTGCTTAGGAAATCTATTGGAGGCAGAAGCAGTCAAGGGTAGCCTAGGGTTAGGGTTATGCTTAGGGTTACGCTTAGGGTACGGCTTAGGGTACGGGTTCGGGGAGGGCTTCGGGTACTGTGTAGGGTATGGGTTAGGGTTAGGGTTAGGGTTAGTGTTAGTGTTAGGGCTCGGTTTAGTGTACGAGTTAGGATTAGGGTACGTGTTAGGGTTAGGGGAGGGGATAGGGTTAGGGTACGCATTAGGGTTAGGGTAGTTATTAAACCTATCCCACTCTCTAGATACCCCTTAGCACATAAAGTAATATTATTTGGGGGTCCAGCTATGGAGAAGCGTTTAGACATTAGTATAAGATATGGAACAAACCCATTATTAAGAAATTACATTAGGATTCTCTTTTTAAGCTGTTCCTTAAAACACTAGTGCCTAGGAAATCTATTGTACGCAGAAGCAGTCAAGGGTAGCCTAGGGTTAGGGTTAGGCTTAGGGTTAGGCTTAGGGTACGGATTATGGTACGGGTTCGGGGAGGTGTTCGGGTACGGCGTAGGGTATGGGTTAGGGTTATGGTTAGGGTTAGTGTTAGGGTTAGGGCTCGGTTTAGGGTACGGGTTAGGATTAGGGTATGTGTTAGGTTTAGGGTAGGGGTTAGGGTTAGGGTACGCGTTAGGGTTAGCGTAGTTATTAAACCTATCCCACTCTCTAGATACCCCTTAGCACGTAAAGGAATATTATTTGGGGTTCCAGCCATGGAGAAGCGTTTAGACACTAGGATAAGATAAGGAACACACCCATTATAAAGAAATCACATTAGGATTCTCTTTTTAAGCTGTTCCTTAAAACACTAGTGCTTAGGAAATCTATTGGAGGCAGAAGCACTCAAGGGTAGCCTAGGGTTAGGGTTAGGCTTAGGGTTAGGCTTAGGGTACGGCTTAGGGTACGGATTCGGGGAGGGCATGGTGTACGGCGTAGAGTATGGGTTAGGGTTAGGGTTAGGGTTAGAGTTAGGGTTAGGGCTCGGTTTAGGGTACGCGTTAGGATTAGGGTACGTGTTAGGGTTAGGGTAGTGGTTACGGTTAGTGTACGTGTTAGGGTTAGGGTAGTTATTAAACCTATCCCAGTCTCTAGATACCCCTTAGCACGTAAAGAATATTATTTGCGGGTCCAGCCATGGAGAAGAGTTTAGACATTAGGATAAGATAAGGAACCCACCCATTATAAAGAAATCACATTAGGATCCTCTTTTTAAGCTGTTCCTTAAAACAGTAGTGCTTAGGAAATCTATTGGAGGCAGAAGCAGTCAACTGTAGCCTACGGTTAGGGTTAGGCTTAGGGTTAGGCTTATGGTACGGCATAGGGTACGGGTTCGGGGAGGGGTTCGTTTACGGCGTTGGGTATGGGTTAGGGTTAGGGTTAGGGTTAGTGTTAAGGTTAGGGTTTGGTTTAGGGTACGGTTTAGGATTAGGGTACGTGTTAGGGTTAGGGTAGGGGTTAGGGTTTGGATACGCGTTAGGGTTAGGGTAGTTATTAAACCTATCCCACTCTCTAGATACCCCTCAGCACGTAAAGGAATATTAATAGGGGGTCCAGCCATGGAGAAGCGTTTAGACACTAGGGTAAGATAAGGAACACACCCATTATAAAGAAATCACATTAGGATTCTCTTTTTAAGCTGTTCCTTAAAACACTAGTGCTTAGGAAATCTATTGGAGGCAGAAGCAGAAAGTGTAGCCTAGGGTTAGGGTTAGGCTAGGGGTTAAGCTTAGGGTACGGCTTAGGGTACGGATTCGGGGAGGGCTTCGGGTACGGCGTAGGGTATGGGTTAGGGTTAGGGTTAGGGTTAGTGTTAGGGTTAGGGCTCGGTTTAGGGTACGCGTTAGGATTAGGGTACGTGTTAGGGTTATGGTAGTGGTTAGGGTTAGGGTACGTGTTAGGGTTAGGGTAGTTATTAAACCTATCCCAGTCTCTAGATACCCCTTAGCACGTAAAGAATATTATTTGTGGGTCCAGCCATGGAGAAGAGTTTAGACACTAGGATAAGATAAGGAACACAACCTTTATAAAGAAATCACATTAGGATTCTCTTTTTAAGGTGTTTCTTAAAACACTAGTGCTTAGGAAATCTATTGGAGGCAGAAGCAGTCAACTGTAGCCTAGGGTTAGGGTTAGGCTTAGGGTTAGGCTTAGGGTACGGCTTAGGGTACGGGTTCGGGGAGGGGTTCGTGTACGGCGTTGGGTATGGGTTAGGTTTAGGGTTAGGTTTAGTGTTAAGGTTAGGGCTCGATTTAGGGTACGGGTTAGGATTAGGGTACGTGTTAGGGTTAGGGTAGGGGTTAGGGTTAGGGTACGCGTTAGGGTTAGGGTAGTTATTAAACCTAACCCACTCTCTAGATACCCCTTAGCACGTAAAGGAATATTATTTGTGGGTCCACCCATGGAGAAGCGTTTAGACACTAGGATAAGATAAGGAACAAACCCATTATTAAGAAATCACATTAGGATTCTCTTTTTACGCTGTTTCTTAAAACACTAGTGCTTAGGAAATCTATTCTAGGCAGAAACAGTCAAGGGTAGCCTAGGGTTAGGGTTAGGCTTAGGCTTAGGATTAGGGTACGGCTTAGGGTACGGGTTCGGGGAGGCTTTCGTGTACGGCGTAGGGTATGGGTTAGGGTTAGGGTTAGGTTTAGTGTTAAGGTTAGGGCTCGGTTTAGGGTACGGGTTAGGATTAGGGTACGTGTGAGTGTTAGGGTAGGGGTTAGGGTTAGGGTACGCGTTAGGGTTAGGGTAGTTACTAAACCTATCCCACTCTCTAGATACTCCTTAGCACGTAAAGGAATATTATTTGGGGGTCCAGCCATGGAGAAGATTTAGACACTAGGATAAGATAAGGAACACACCCATTATTAAGAAATCACATTAGGATTCTCTTTTTAAGCTGTTACTTAAAGCACTAGTGCTTAGGAATTCTATTGGAGGCAGAAGCAGTCAAGGGTAGTGTAGGGTTAGGGTTAGGCTTACGGTTATGCTTAGGGTACGCCTTAGGGTACCGGTTCGGGGAGGGCTTCGGGTACGGTGTAAGGTATGGGTTAAGGTTAGGGTTAGGGTTAGTGTTAGTGTTAGGGCTCGGTTTAGTGTACAAGTTAGGATTAGGGTACGTGTTAGGGTTAGGGTAGGGGTTAGGGTTAGGGTACGTGTTAGGGTTACGGTAGTTATTAAACCTATCCCACTCTCTAGATACCCCTTAGCACGTAAAGAATATTATTTGCGGGTCCAGCCATGGAGAAGAGTTCAGACACTAGGATAAGATAAGGAACACACCCATTATAAAGAAATCACATTAGGATTCTCTTTTTAAGCTGTTCCTTAAAACACTAGTGCTTAGGAAATCTATTGTAGGCAGAAGCAGTCAAGGGTAGCCTAGGGTTAGGGTTAGGCTTAGGGTTAGGCTTAGGGTACGGCTTAGGGTACGGGTTCGGGGAGGGTTTCGGGTACGGCGTAGGGTATGTGTTAGGGTTAGGGTTAGGGTTAGTGTTAGTGATAGGGCTCGGTTTAGGGTACGGTTTAGGATTAGGATACGTGTTAGGGTTAGGGTAGGGGTTAGGGTTAGGGTACGTGTTAGGGTTAGGGTAGTTATTAAACCTATCCCACTCTCTAGATACCCCTTAGCACGTAAAGGAATATTATTTGGGGGTCCAGCCATGGAGAAGAGTTTAGACACTAAGATAATATAAGGAACACACACATTATAAAGAAATCACATTAGGATTCTCTTTTTAAGCTGTTCCTTAAAACACTAGTGCTTAGGAAATCTGTTGGAGGCAGAAGCAGTCAAAGGTAGCCTAGGGTTAGGGTTAGGCTTAGGGTTAGGCTTAGGGTACGGCTTAGGGTACGGGTTCGGGGAGGGGTTCGGGTACGGCGTAGGGTATGGGTTAGGGTTAGGATTAGGGTTAGTGTTAGGGTTAGGGCTCGGTTTATTGTATGGGTTAGGGTTAGGGTTAGGGTTAGGTTTAGGGTTAGGGATAGGGTTAGGGTTAGGGTTAGGGTTAGGGTTAGGGTTAGGGTTAGGGTTAGGATTAGGGTACGTGTTAGGCGTAGGGTAGTGGTTAGGGTTAGGGTAGGCGTTAGGGTTATGGTAGGGGTTAGGGTTAGGGTACGTGTTAGGGTTAGGGTAATTATTAAACCTATCATACTCTGTAGATACACATTAGCACGTAAAGGAATATTATTTGGAGGTCCAGCCATGGAGAAGAATTTAGACACTAGGATAAGATAAGGAACACACCCATTATAAAGAAATCACATTAGGATTCTCTTTTTAAGCTGTTCCTTAAAACACTAGTGCTTAGGAAATCTATTGGAGGCAGAAGCAGTCAAGGGTAGCCTAGGGTTAGGGTTAGGCTTAGGGTTAGGCTTAGGGTACGGCTTAGGGTACGGGTTCGGGGAGGGTTTCGGGTACGGCGTAGGGTATGTGTTAGGGTTAGGGTTAGGGTTAGTGTTAGTGATAGGGCTCGGTTTAGGGTACGGTTTAGGATTAGGATACGTGTTAGGGTTAGGGTAGGGGTTAGGTTTAGGGTACGTGTTAGGGTTAGGGTAGTTATTAAACCTATCCCACTCTCTAGATACCCCTTAGCACGTAAAGGAATATTATTTGGGGGTCCAGCCATGGAGAAGAGTTTAGACACTAAGATAATATAAGGAACACACACATTATAAAGAAATCACATTAGGATTCTCTTTTTAAGCTGTTCCTTAAAACACTAGTGCTTAGGAAATCTGTTGGAGGCAGAAGCAGTCAAAGGTAGCCTAGGGTTAGGGTTAGGCTTAGGGTTAGGCTTAGGGTACGGCTTAGGGTACGGGTTCGGGGAGGGGTTCGGGTATGGCGTAGGGTATGGGTTAGGGTTAGGGTTTGTTTTAGTGTTAGGGTTAGGACTCGGTTTAGGGTACGGGTTAGGATTAGGGTACGTGTTAGGGTTAGGGTAGGGGTTAGGGTTAGGGTACGCTTTAGGGTTAGGGTAGTTATTAAACCTAATGCACTCTCTAGATACCCCTTAGCACGTAAAGGAATATTATTTGTGGGTCCAGCCATGGAGAAGCGTTTAGACACTAGGATAAGATAATGAACAAACCCATTATTAAGAAATCACATTAGGATTCTCTTTTTACGCTGTTTCTTAAAACACTAGTGCTTAGGAAATCTATTCTAGGCAGAAGCAGTCAAGGGTAGCCTAGGGTTAGGGTTAGGCTTAGGCTTAGGCTTAGGGTACGGCTTAGAGTACGGGTTCGGGGAGGGCTTCGGGTACGGCGTAGGGTATGGGTTAGGTTTAGGGTTAGGATTAGTGTTAGAGTTAGGGCTCGGTTTACGGTACGTGTTAGGGTTAGGGTAGGGTTTAGGATAAGGGTACGCGTTAGGTTTAGGGTAGGGGTTAGGGTTAGGGTACGTGTTAGGGTTAGGGTAGTTATTAAACCTATCCCACTCTCTAGATACCCCGAAGCACGTAAAGGAATATTATTTGGAGTTCCAGCAATGGAGAAGAGTTTAGACACTAGGATAAGATAAGGAACACACACATTATAAAGAAATAACATTAGGATTCTCTTTTTAAGCTGTTCCTGAAAACACTAGTGCTTAGGAAACCTATTGGAGGCAGAAGCAGTCAAGGGTAGCCTAGGGTTAGGGTTAGGCTTAGGGTTAGGGTTAGCGTACGGCTTAGGGCATGGGTTCGGGGAGGGCTTCGGGTACGGCGTAGGGTATGGGTTAGGGTTAGGGGTAGGGTTAGTGTTAGGGTTAGTGCTCCGTTTAGGGTACGGTTTAGGATTAGGGTACGTGTTAGGGTTAGGATAGTGGTTAGGGTTAATATACGTGTTAGGGTTAGGGTAGTGATTAAACCTATCCCACTCTCTAGATACCCCTTAGCACGTTAAGGAATATTATTTGGGGTTCCAGCCATGGAGAAGAGTTTAGATACTAGGATAAGATAAGGAAAACACCCATTATAAAGAAATCACATTAGAATTCTCTTTTTAAGCTGTTCCTTAAAACACTAGTGCTTAGGAAACCTATTGGAGGCAGAAGCAGTCAAGGGTAGCCTAGGGTTAGGGTTAGGCTTAGGGTTAGGCTTAGGGTACGGCTTAGGGTACGGGTTCGGGGAGGGGTTCGGGTACGGCGTAGGGTATGGGTTAGGGTTAGGATTAGGGTTAGTGTTAGGGTTAGGGCTCGGTTTAGGGTATGGGTTAGGGTTAGGGTTAGGGTTAGGTTTAGGGTTAAGGATAGGGTTAGGGTTAGGGTTAGGGTTAGGGTTAGGGTTAGGATTAGGGTACGTGTTAGGCGTAGGGTAGGGGTTAGGGTTAGGGTAGGCGTTAGGGTTAGGGTAGGGGTTAGGGTTAGGGTACGTGTTAGGGTTAGGGTAATTATTAAACCTATCATACTCTGTAGATACACATTAGCACGTAAAGGAATATTATTTGGAGGTCCAGCCATGGAGAAGAATTTAGACACTAGGATAAGATAAGGAACACACCCATTATAAAGAAATCACATTAGGATTCTCTTTTTAAGCTGTTCCTTAAAACACTAGTGCTTAGGAAATCTATTGTAGGCAGAAGCAGTCAAGGGTAGCCTAGGGTTAGGGTTAGGCTTAGGGTTAGGCTTAGG